>NC_062288.1:33422805-34055116 GCF_902655055.1 Lutra lutra
ACTTCTTGCCAGGTCTGTGAGTAAGATACCCTGTGCCTTTCCAAGAAATCATCCCTAGTTTTAGTAGCTTCCCTTGCTACTAAGTAAACCATTCCTGTTGAAGACCATGTGCAGATCTCCTTTCCCTCTGCATGCTCTTTGCTGTGTGCCATATTTTCATCTTGTCTCATCCAAAGCACCTTGCTCATTGCCTCACACAGGATAGCAGTAACAACCCAGATAGTGCTCAGTTATTTTTACCACTTCTTGATAATCTTGAATTTCACACCATATTGCTCACAGTGCTGAATCAGACTTATTTAAAAGTGAATTCAAACTCATTTCCTCTGAGAAATGTGGTAGCATTGAGAGCTTTCTCTTAAGGCCCCCTGGATTGCAGTACACCTGAGTTGGGAATCACTAAACTGGACTATGGTAAAGAGCATAATTGGTTTTTCTTACAGTAAGTCACATGCATGTGGGAAAAATAACAAAGATACTTCCTGGATCGTAATCTTACCCTGGTAAATAATAATTCTTCTGAAGCTGATTTGTATTCCAGAGGTTTCATTTATTAACCACAGAGAAAGCAGATGCTTCCATGTTGCTGGCACGGAAACATTCTAAATTTCAGACGCTAAATCCCAAATGAATATTTCAAAGCTTTCATGGATGTATGTTTTATAAACTACAGTTTATGTGGAGTAGGAAAATAAAACTTCTGAAATATAATTGGAAAGTCCCAGTCCTGTGAAGATGGCAATGTCATGATTCTAAGAAAGAGTTAATGAAAAGTTGCAAAGTAGATAAAAAAAAAATCTATCAGAGAAAATAGAGAATAGATGTTACCAGCTAGGCGTTAGGAGTGAGGCAGCTAAATCCTATAAAACTAAATAAGTTCTGTAAAACTGATCATTAGTCATATAATTCTGAGCGAGTTATTCAGCATCTCTTAGACTCAATTTCCTCATGTAAAAAAGTAGGATATGGGTATGAATAGTACTTAAAAGCTTTTTGGGAAAACTAAATCAGATTATTTAAGTACTGGATTTACCATAATGACTGGCATGTGAAAAATCTCATTATTCATGTGGGTGTATTGTTGCTGTTTTGTTGCAATCATTATAGACAGATTTTCACCTGGGTTTACTTTTTCCATGGCTCTCCTAAGAATTGGGTGGGAAAGACTATAAAATTGCATGTATGACAAAATTTATGTTTATAAATAAGCAATGCATAATCACTGAAAGGGCAAACACCAAAATATTAATAGACATCTCTGTTAAGAAATAAGGGTAATACGTAGCCTTAATTCTTCCTACACACATTTTCCAAACTCTCTCCTGACCAAGATGGCCTTCAGGTTCTCCTCAGCTTGATTAAACTTTAGACTGCTTTTTCCTGACCATAGGGCCCTGACTTTCCTTTTCTTAGAGCTCTTACTTTAGAACATTTGCAACTGTACATTCTTTCTTTGTCACTTAGAAATGTAAAGCTTCCACAATCCAAAATGTCTCTCTCAGGACATGGGAGCATACCTTTGGAATGTATTTACTGAAGGGCATAGAGCTCCTATCTCCCATTCTCTGTGGGAGGGTAGGAACCGAATATCAAGAAGGGATAATTAGCAGACACAGATGGCCTAATAACACTGAGAGACCTCGTGATATGTCCTGCGGTTCTTCTCCATGACCTCACCCCAGCCACTGACAAATCCTCCTCCCTTTTGTTTCAGTGGGCTTGTGTTCAGCTTCTCTTCCCTATTGCAAGAGTTCTGAATAAAATCTTCCTTTTTGTGCAGGCTGTGCTGTAAAATTTTTGTCTTCTATATCACAAACATAATTATGGTAAGAATTAAAGTACAGGGTGGTATGTTTTGGAGTGTATATGCACATGCGCACATGTGTGGACATAAAAGAATGTTTGTTAGCTAAAAATTCTAAAGAGGAACTGAAGTTCATTCAGTCTCTTTAAAGTCATTGCCCTCAAACTTGTTTCTTTTTTTTTTTTTTTAAAGATTTTATTTATTTATTTGTCAGAGAGAGAGAGGGAGAGAGAGCAAGCACAGGCAGACAGAATGGCAGGCAGAGGCAGAGGGAGAAGCAGGCTCCCCGATGAGCAAGGAGCCCGATGTGGGACTCGATCCCAGGACGCTGGGATCATGACCTGAGCCGAAGGCAGCTGCTTAACCAACTGAGCCACCCAGGCGTCCCCTCAAACTTGTTTCTTACTAGATTATAATGACTGTATTTCAGCAAAAGCTGCCCCCTTTGGAAACTCCGTTGTGGGGATGCATTAAAGTGTCCACCCCAGAGACTCGGCAGCTGACCGGTTTCTAAAGCAGAGACCTCCAGTCTAAGTCCAAGTCCTTATTGGCCCCTGACTTGCAGAATAGCATTCAGCAAAAGACATGGTCTGCATCCTGCCTAGATCTCATGTTCCTACATCTGAAGGGAAAGGCGAAAAAAGTTCTGAAAAGAAAGGCAGAATTAAAAATTCAAAAAAGCAGAACGTATTTTCACCTAGAAAGAATGTCCCTCCATTGGTTTGCAAGATAGATTTGCGTTACGAGTCATAGTTTGGCTGGTTCAAGCCACACTCTAAGCTGGTCTGCCTCTAGCTGTCTTTACCACATCTGTGAAATGGGCATGATAATAACAACATTTATAGCACAGATTTGTTGTGCCAATAAAAGGAATTAGTATCCATAAAGTACTTGTGCTTTTTTTTTAAAGCACTTGTACTTTTAACTGAGTCTTATACATAGTACGTTGATGTCAGCCCTGCTTTAATATATTAATATTATTAATAATTAAAATAATAATAATAAGCAACAATAATATAATTAATATATTAAAACACTGCAAGGAAGAATATAGTGGCCACTAGGCAACTTGATTTGAACGTGGTAAGTGAGTCTCTTATGAGTTTCTTATGGCCAAATCATAGGAGTTAATTTATGATCATGGAAATACCAGAGTCGAGAAATTGAGGTCAAGAAATTGCAGGGGTGTCTGGGTGGCTCAGTCAGTTAAACATCTGCCTTCAGCTCAGGTCGAGATCCCAAGGTCCTGAGATCCAGCCCCTGAGTTGGGCTCCCTGCTCAGTGGGGAGTCAGCTTCTCCTCTCCCTCTGCCCTTCCCACCAGCTCATGTTCTCTCTCTTTAGCTCTGGTCTCTCTCTCAAATAAAAAAGAAAGAAAAATTTCTAGGTAATACCTCAAAAAATTTTAAAAAAATAATGTCAGCAAGGAAGGAAGGAAGCAGAATGTTATATTTGAGTAAATGGTCGATCTGTCACAATCTACATTTCCAGGGTAATTAAGTGTTCTCCCTCAGCATACATGTTTTTGGTGGCATGTGTTCTATCAATGGTTGGTATCATAACTTATTTGACCAATTTTCTATACTTGCACTTCTGGATTGTTTTCAATTTTTCAACATGATAATAAGTTTGATAAACATAAATATTATCTAAACTCAAAGGAAATGAAGGCTTTGTTGATAAGGCTTCAGTCTTCAGCAGAGTATTTGATATATTCACATTTTTTATTTCTGGTATTAATTTTTGAAGGAAGCTATTTTTTAGCCCACTTGCATTTATTTGAAGGTTCCTGTGAAACTTATGCATTTGTGGTTTCATACCTATTTATTTGTACTAAATAACAATGTGTGCTTTTTAGTGATCTCTGTGTTATTCTAGTACTTTGTAGAACAACTAATGGTTAGATGGCTTTATTTAGGAAAATTTAGGCCTTCTAAAATGACCACTTCTCGTAAATTTAATAATATTTTTGTCCAAATTTTGAATTACTATGGTTAATAAGGCTTAGGGAATTCAATTAAAACTAGGTTAAATGAAATAAGGGTTAAAGAAACATCATCATTAAAGAGCTGTTGATAGCTGAATGATGCAAACAGAGTTCATCTCCAGGCAAAATTTGTCCCCAATCAACAACTGATTCAGATGTCAAGTGGATGGTTTTCACCTCAATAACATATTTCAGTTCATTGCATAATCACATTAAATATTTTATTCCGTTAAAATAGTATCTTTGTGATATTTTTTGGAGATCTGAATGTAACAGCCAGTTGGGCACTTCAAAGGAAGAGAATAGAAAGAACTCCATGATATTTTAACCAAGGCCAAAATCCTACCCTTGACCTTACCATCTCTCGCCCTGCTCTTATTCTGCCCAATTCTTATTTCCATTTTACTTTGACTCAGTGTTGAACATTTTAATTTTTAATTCCTTGAAACACCCTCATCTCCACTGATGCTTTTATTTTATTTTATTTTATTTTATAGAAAAGTTAAAAGCTTCTGGAGAATAAAGACTATAATATCACTTGACTCTGGTCTTAAGAAAGTAAAATTCAGGGGTGTCTGGGTGGCTCAGTGGGTTAAAGCCTCTGCCTTTGGCTCAGGTCATGATCTCGGGGTTCTGGGATCGAGCCCCGCATCAGGCTCTCCGCTCAGCGGGGAGCCTGCTTCCCCCTCTCTCTGCCTGCCTTTCTGCCTACTTGTGATCTCTGTCTGTCAAATAAATAAATAAAATCTTAAAAAAAAAAAAAAGAAAGTAAAATTCAAGGCCACGGATTCTTTAGGCCCTGAATTGGATGAATTCTTTTCTATACTCAAATATTTCTTAAGGCAACAAAAAAGTAGTACGGTAGACTTCTCTTTTTTTTTTTAAACTTCTTTTAAAACTTTAATTTGACTAATTTTGGATCAAGTATAAGGAAGAGACTTCCATAAAAAAGAATAGAAAATAATCTAGCATACAGACATGGTTAAAACTGTGTATCATTCCCAAAAGGAAGCTACCACAGGCGATTTGAGTAGTGGTTAGGAACAAGGACTTAAGAATTATACAGCTTCTTTCTTTTTTTCTAAACATACTTCCATCAGTATTACAAAAAACAGCCTTTGTTCAAATATGTAATTATATCTGAAGGATGCATTTCTAGGGAGAATTGCTGAGTCAGGGGGATGGTACATGTAGAAATGTAATCGCTATTGCCAAATTACCTTCCAAAGGGATTGCTCCAGTCTGTAACTCACACCGAGAGTGAACGAATGATGTGCTTGTTTTCCCACATACCCAATGCTACCAGATATTATAAAACCTTATGACTTCATTAGTTTGATAATTGAAAAACTGTCGTCTCTTTGATGGTTACATTACATTTCTTTATGATTATTTTCCTTTTAAAAGTCCTAGTAAATCTAAGCAGCCTTCTTAGTGTGCCTGCATTCAACCTCAAAGTTTTGTGTAATAAATATCTTTGAAGATTTAAAATACAAAATGAATAATGCGTACAGTCCTACAAAAAACATTGACACAACTAAAAATTTCCTCTGTTGTAGTAATATTTTGGAAATCATGAATAGCATTCATCAAATTTTAAGTCAGTTGAACCCTGGCCAAATTTTACACAACTATTATAAATTTTCCTAAATGCACTTATGCTTATGCTCTGCTTAAATGTCATACTTTACTAAAATATCGGAGAGTAGCCAATTTGCAAACAATGCAACTCTTTCAGTGTTTTGGAAGTTTGTGAAGTGTCTTGTCACTTCAAATTAAAGTATAATTTTGATCTTAGTGGTAATAATACATTTCTGTGGAGTATTTTTCAAGAACATTTGCAATCACTAATAGAAAGAACATCTTATATGCTATTTTTCAGTGGTAGCAACTATGGATGTTGATCAAGTTTTGTTCAAATAATTTCGATTTTAAAAATACTGTATTTCTGGGGCGCCTAGGTGGCTCAGTCTAAGAATCCACCTTAGACTCTGGAGGACTGAGCCCCCGAGCTAGCGGTGTGTCTGCTTCTCCCTCTCCCTCTGCCCTTCCCTCCCGCGACCTCTGCCTCCCCTACCCTTGTGCGCTCTCTCTCAATAAATAAATAAAATCTCTAAAAATAATACCTTTCTAGTCAGAGTATTTGCTTATCAAAGAGTCACTAATTATTGAGAAAATAATTAAAGAAATACTTGTTTTTTATAGTCTAGGAAATGATAAATTTTAAGATAAGTTGTACTCCAAAAATAAATGAACACTTTGTTTATTTAAGAAGATAAAGAAATCAAGAGTCACATCAAAGGAGATGCTTCCACAGTCTTGCCTAAAATCTATTTTTTTCTCAAGTACATAGTCAGCTAAGACCTTCCTTAGTTTCCCAAGCCTTCTGCAGTTAGCAATGCGGCATTTATCATGAGTTTCCCACAATGCACTTAATAAGTGGCATTATACTTTTGAAAAACAGGAACAGGATAAAAGAATTTTAAAAGATTACTTATCAGTTTTGCTTACAAAACTCCCCTGCCCCAGAACCAGGGAGTCTTTTCAGTGTTATTCAAATATGATGCTCTTTATTCTTGGAGAATCCAAACACTCTTGACGGGACTATCCACATTTTCCTCATTTCTTTCCTCAGCAGTACCTCCATGCAAAGATAGGCAAAGTGTAGGAAAGACCACGAATCTTGTAACTGCCTAATGTTTTCTGGGAGCTCTATCAGGGAAACACTTGAAATAAAAAAAATGACTCAATCTGTTGAGTTCAGAAAATTAGCTGTGCATTTAATAGCTCTGCGGGATCCTAGTCAGTGAGAATATTCAGGACTTGATTTGTTAACGAAGTTAGGCTCTATTCAGTGAGACTTCCCACAGGAAACTGGGAATGTTAAAGCTAAGTCAACATCTTCATTGGAATGTTCGAAGTTATCCCGGAACCAGTGGTAGCTTTGCATTCAGTGTTGTATGTTTATTATTGTCCATTAAATAAAACTGGTATTTTCCTCCAAATACCATTTGTCTTTCTCCCAGTAGTACCTGTTTTCCTGTTTTCCCTGGATCTCGTTGTTTCTCTCTATGAGAACATCCCATGTAGTGTGTAAATATGGAACGAACCACCTCCTTCATCTTGAACAGGAAGAGGGTAGTTTCACAGGGGTTGGCAAACTTTCTGGAAACGGTCACACAGCAAATGGTTTTGACTTTGCAAGTCATCTGGTCTCAGTTGCAAAAACTTAACTCTGCCATTTTAGCATGAAATTAGCCAGAGACAAGATGTAAACAGAGGGGCATGGCTGTATTTCAATATCACTTTATTTATAGGAATAGGCAGAGAGCCGAGCCAGGTTTGACCCAGGGGTCTTAGCCTGCTGACCTCTGCTTCTAATTCAATACACTAAAGTGGTAAATCAATTTCAAATCTTTTAAGAGAATTGATGCCTTTAAATTTAGGCTTTTATGAGAATGGAGAGTAAAATGGTCTGGAAACTTCTCTGTATCCTGTTTCTCACCCTAGTGGCTTAGAGCTTGTAGAGATGAATTTTATATCTGAAAAGAAGCAGTGCCCTTAGCTGAAAACTCACTGTGGCCATGCCTTGTGCCAACATTTAGCAAATTTAGTAGAGGGGACGCTGTGTTTACCTAGTCATTTTCCCTTCCGCGCTCTCTCCTTGCTAATAGAGCCTGGGCTGATTCGAGTGGGTGCCGGTATGCCTCGCTGAAAACCAGGATTCGCCATATTCCTGATGTAAATGCTAACAGCATGTGGCATCCTTCTAGCAAAATGATATACAAGGGAAGTCTACTCAGAGCAGCTTCCAAAAAGCTGTTGTTTATCGGACTTTAAAAAAAGTACAGAGTCAGCTTTTACCCTTCGCTCTTCTTTTTTCCTACCATGTTTTTGATGTTTTGATGTCTGACATTTCTCGAGCATATTACAGCTGGGATGGTAAAGCCACATGTCTTGGTTGGAGGGAACTCCAAGCTGAAAGGAAATTGAGGTGTGGCCTTTCTAGAGAAGGTGTAGGGACTGTGCTAAATGCTTGAGTATAGATTCTTGAATGAGAGTAAAATTAACCTTATAAGATAAAGCCACTGCAGCCAAATGTCTGACACACACAGCCCATCTGAACCCTGGTAGCTTTAGCTTCAAAATATCATCTCTATTTATTGTGTAACATGCTCCAAAATTTAATTTTGCACCAGAGTCTAATTTCATAAATGTCTCATTTCTGTTTCTGTCTCTGTTTTAATAGTTTCTTCTCAAAGACAGTTCTATTTCAAAATAGCATTCGATTAGGAAATTGAAGAGTCCTCGAAAACACTTTCCCTGTCCTAAGACAGTCTTCATTAGCAGGTATGTTCAGAATTAAATAATCCTGCAGCAGGTGTCACTGACCCCAAACTCAGGTATGAAAGAGTAGGAGGATGCAGTAGAAATTGAAAGAGCTTTTGAAAATCAATATAATGTGAGGTTGTACAAGATGTCACAATATAAGGAGTTGCTCTTGGAGAAGCAGTAGGATGGCAGGGTCAGAGGGCAGCAGGTCAAGTTTTCCTTAGGATCTGAATGGGGAACAGGTAACCGTGAAGGAGGCACCTAGCTGGGAAATACTGTTGCAGAGCAGATAACAATCTGCTAAATAAAGATGGCATCATGACAGCAACCACACGGTCTGCAGGAGGAGAGAGATTTGCCATGGGATTTTCCTAAGATTTCCTTTTTAGACTTTTAGGGCTCAGTGCAGATAATTTATTTCCTGAAACTTTCCCAGAAAAGAATGTGTTTAATTCTCTTGGTCTTCAGAAATAAACAGATAAAATATTCCCTTAAGGAAATACAAATCAAAACCACAATGAGATACCACCTCACACCAGTCAGAATGGCTAAAATTAACAAGTCAGGAAATGACAGATGCTGGCAAGGATGTGGAGAAAGGGGAACCCTCCCACACTATTGGTGGGAATGCAAGCTGGTGCAACCACTCTGGAAAACAGCATGGAGTTTCCTCAAAAAGTTGAAAATAGAGCTACTCTATGACCCAGAAATTGCACTACTGGGTATTTACCCTAAAGATACAAATGTAGGGATCTGAAAGGGCACATGCACCTGAATGTTTATAGCAGCAATGTCCACAATAGCCAAACTATGGAAAGAACCTAGATGTCCATCAACAGATGAATAGATAAAGAAGATATGGTATATATATATTATATACATATAATATATATATAATGGAATACCATGCAGCCACCAAAAGAAATGAAATCTTGCCATTTGCGACAACGTGGATGGAACTAGAGGGTATTATGCTGAGCGAAATAAGTCAATCAGAGAAAGACAACTATCATATGATCTCCCTGCTATGAGGAAGTGGAGAGGCAATATGGAGGATTCTGGTGGTAGGAAAAGAATAAATGAAACAAGATGGGATCGGGAGGGAGACAAACCATAAGAGACTCTTAATCTCACAAAACAAGCTGAGAGTTGCTGGGAGGAGGCGGGTAGAGAGAGGGTGGTTGGGTTATGGACATTGGGGAAGGTATGGGCTATGGTGAGTGCTGTGAAGTGTGTAAACCTGGCGATTCATAGACATGTACCTTGGGGCTAATAATATATTATATGTTAATAAAAAAATAAAAAAAATTTTTAAAAATTCCCTTAAGGCCTCATTCTGGTCCACGTGTTGACTAGGGATCTCCAAAATATCCTTAACCTATTTGATACTTCAACGTGTTAACCTCTGAGAACAATTCTGACTCTACATTTTGACACTTGGAGGTGTTTCTCAACCACAGAGATTTGTAAACTTTATTTGAACGTTTTTATGGCGTAAATAACACTTTTTAAAGACAAATTTTACAAATAATTAAATATAAATAATTAAATTACAAATAATTGACATACTAGGCTATAAAAAGAACTTCTGAAACATTCTGACACTCTCTACTTTTTGTCCATAGAAATAGTTGCAGTTTTCAGACACTGTGGCATGAGGAAAAAGTGTCTGGATTTTCTTAATCAACATTCTTAATCTACATTTTGGAATGCAAAATTATTTTTTTCAGGTCTTATTAACTAAGCATTAATCTAATCAGATGTTTATACTAGTCATAACCTTTAATTAATGAATTTTTATTTGTTCATTCCAGAAATGCTGGCTTTCTCCATACCTAGACACTTCCTGCAGACACTTAATGGGAGTTAATACTATTCTAATATGTGTTCACGGAGAAGGGTGGGGATTAAAAGCTCCTTGAATTTTACTACTAAATCTGTTTGAAAAGCAATTTCCATTCACTCATCACCAAAGCACTTCCTTTACAATGCTGCTAATCATTTCACAAGAATCACTGGACATATTGATGTTGCTATCTTATTGGCTATATTCTTGCCTGATACAATGTGGTTCACAAAAGCACTACAAATTTTTTGCCATGGCACAGAAAATAAATAAATCCTACCATTAAAAATGCGATAAATGTTTGCACCTTGTATCACAATTGACTTAAATCCTGACTCTAATAGCTTGAGGATGAACAGAACTTCTCAGAAGAAAAGGGGAACACCAGAGCTGTCTGTTTGCTGTTTGAGGACTTCTCAGGGGATCCTGAGCCTTGGAAGGGGGCGGCATGGTGTCTTGTCAGGGGCATATACTTTACATACCGAGTATATTCCCCTCCTTAAGCCACAGAGGTACCTCAGGGTATTGGGGTTACAAAGAAATGTCCTTTTGTAGCCACATTTTTAGGTTATTTTAGAATCTACAAACATCCCCAAACTCGCACTTATAAGCAGTATCTTCCTTCCTGGACATATCTCTCCTAAATATTGGGCTTAGCCAGTGAAAGAGACCAGAAATGACCCAACAAGGAATCTCTAGGTCCTGTCTGTCGCAGCACAGTGGGCTGACCATCAACAATTATATTTAGAGTCCAGCAATTTCTAGTTCAGCAATGATATGAAGAATCCTCCGGGTATTGCTGGAAAGTATTTAACTTCACATTTGTGAAGAAATGAATGGGGGCGGAGTATCAGCTCCAGGTTCATTTCTTCTCACCTATTTCTGGCTTGCTTGCGGCTCCGCTGGTCCTCAGTGGAATAAATTCTACCAGGGGATTCATTCTGGAACACAGCAGAGAACTCGTCCTGGTGAGTAGCCCAGACTGCATCTTCTAAGAAGATCGGTCTGAGACCTTCAAATATTTTAGTTCATTTCACTCTCTGTGTTTGTATAGCTACCAGATCACATAAAAGACAACACGCAAAAAAAGCAAAAAATAAGGGAAGTCCCATTTTAACAATAGAATTCTTCTGAGAAATAATAAAGACTTTTCATATAACTTAATTCTTATGTCTTGATCATGTTATTGTTCAAATTATGCCCTCTCCTGTTTTAGGTTATTCTTAATTATCTATAAATGTCGCCCACATCATTTTGATAAAAACATTTCCAAACAATGAACAATATTTAAGAACTAGATAGACTTTTAATTTCACAAAATGGAACTATTAGAAATGTCTAGAATTTTACATAAACTTTTCTAACTTTTCCTTTCGTGAGGATCAGACATTCTGTTTTCAAGTCACAGTTGTTGGCTGGGTGTCTGCTTTGGTGTGGATCATGCCATTTAGCCTTCTATGTTTGTTTCTTCATCTCTAAACTGAGGTTAATAAATTTTGACCTTTTGCATTGGGGTTTTGCTCCTCTGTGAAGAAAATCATGAATGCCAGCAAAGTACCCTGAGATCTACAGATGAAAGTGCAGGGATGGAAGGAATTATTCTATTTAAGAGAGGAAAAAAGGTAGATACACATGAGTAAATCTATTTTACACGTGCTGTTCTGCTCCAGTGAAGGTGAATGGAGAGCGGTTCCCAGCGTGGGCAGAGGCTCACACGCGTGTTCTGACTGGTACGCAATAATATTGGGGATATTACCATTCCAAGCACACACAGATTCACTGACCTGATCAATTTGCCTCTTCATTTATTTATTCACAGCTGAATTCCACTTGCAATGCATGTGCCAAGCATTCATGTTGGCAGGTAGGGAAATAAAGATTGCTTAGTTTGTGCTTTTAAAATGAAGCTGAGAAAAAAATTAAATTCCAAATATTTCATAAGTTTGTTTTAGCAGCTGTATCTCCATAAGCCTTATGCTACTTTTTGTTCAGAGCGAGTGAAATACCTTGTGAAACTGGAGAAGATATGTGAGGACTGCTTTACTTCCTTCAACTTGACCCCTGCATCTGTCTTTTATTAAATTGCTTTTGATCTGGGCAAGGACCATGGCAGGTAGCCTCTCTTCAGGACCAGGAAGACCATCTGTTCTGCAATTTCTCTTTTAAATTCCTTTGCAAAATACAAGGACATGAACTAGTTGTCTCCATTTCCCTCTAGGAAATATTTTTACCCTCTTTCCTGATTGAGATCCATTTTAGATAATAATAATACCCAAGAGCAAACTTCAAATAAAATCTGTCAAAGAAAAGTCTCCCAAAAAATCATACTTGAATCCAAAATTTATAATTTTCTTCTGTAACAAAGATCATAGGCTTACAGAAATTGCATGTTGCTTGTTCAATGAAACATAAATTGTTCAAGACAAGGGTAAGGAACATGCTTCCTTTTCCTATCTTCTCCTGTAGAGAAGACTATACCTACCAGTTTTGTAAAACCCAGATGAAAACCACTCAAACACTCTGTTTTCAGTAAAAATATCAATCAGGTGTTCTTTCTCAATAGCTCCCCTTTGCCAGGTAAATCGAGGGCTTTTCATTTATGTTGCTTCCCAAAGATCCATGAAATCTGACCATTCCTGACCTCTAGAAGTGATCATAGTTCATACTCATTGAGCATTTGTATGTATCAGGTGCTGTGCGAGTACCCAAACTGATACTAACTTTTACCTTTCCCAATTCGAATAATAATTCCAAGAACCGCCATGGCAAATAGTGATAGTTTGCCATGTTACAAGTGTGTAAACTGGAGTGTGTGAAGACTGAGTAACCTTCTTAGAGACTCAAAGCTAGTGAGTGACAGAGACAAGATACAAAGTCAGGTCTGACTGATTTCAGAATCTTTCTCTTAACCCCTGTACTGTGCTGTCCACCATCAACACCTCTGGACATGAGACACTTTGTTTTATTGTCTCCCTATTGTTAGGTGCTACTCTCTATCTTCCTTACTCTCCATCCCAGTGAACTTCAGACTCACCTGCTCTAACCAATTCAACCAGAGTCCCTGCTGATAAGCAATGATTGCTGAGCTTTCTGCTGTTCTTTATAAATGTGTGAGGTAGCAACTTTTTTTCCCTGAAATATGTTTGTCTTGTGCTGTTCTTGATAAGTACCGATCCACTATATACCCTCAAAGAACTTTTATTTATTCCCAACTGGTTTGTCTTCTGCTTAAACTGAGTAAGATTACTGACAATTCTAGTACCTCCCATTGTTTCAAGAAGTGAGTTTTTATTAGAATGGGAGAAGAGAAGTAGAAACTTAGAAAAACCCAAGCTAAACCATGAAGTTGGCAAAATTTGACCCCTTGATCCTTGGAAGTTTTCCTTATCTGTGCAGTTCTCTTTTCATTAGACAAGTCAGCTGTTGGAAGGGTCTTTTGTAACAGGCATGATCACCTTGGTGTAACCGTTTCCAGAAGTATGGTATTTGAGATTAACATTCTATTGTTTGGTGGAAGGTCACTGAAAACTCCTAATGTAATTGTGGATTTAACTTTTTCTCTTTGTAGTTTTATCCATTCTTGCTTTGTGTATTTTGAAGCTTTGTTATTAGGTATAGAAACATTTAGGCTTATTTTGCCATTCTGATTTATTTATTCCATATAATTATGAAATAATCCTTTTTTATTCCTGGTAATAAATCTGCTCTAAAATCTACTCTGCTTTTGAGTAATTGAGCCCTCCCATCTTTCTTTCACTGTGTTGACATAATATATCTTTTTATATTCTTTTAACCCATTGTATCTGTATTTTAAAGTTTGTTTTCGTAGTCAACATATAGTTGGAGCTTACTTTTTAATCCAAAATGATACTAACTTTTAATTTCAGTGTTTAGACCATTTACATTTAATTTGATTAGTGATATGTTTAGATTTTAGTTGTTACCTTGCTATTTGTTTTGTAACTGTCCCATCTATTTTACCTTCCTTTTTACTTACTTTCTGCCTTCTGACTGAATAAATGTAGTGATTTCCTTTATCTTCTGTGTTATCCTATTGGCTAAAACACATTGTTTTCTTAATACTAATGGTTGCCATAGAGCATATTGTGCACTTCTTTACTGATCACAGTCTACCTTCAATTGTTATTCCACCGTTTCATGTATTTAATAAGATCTTTCAACATATTTGTTATTTCTCCCCCTTGGATTTTGTGCTATTGTTGTCAAACATTTTAATTATAAATTTGTTATAAATTCCCTAAAACATAGCTATTATTTTTGCTTACATGGTCTAAATATATTCAAATTCTAAGACATATGTCTTATTTATCCTGTAGTTACTATTTCTGGTATTTATTCTTTAGTGTAGATGTGCATTTCTTTTTTTTTTGTAAGATATTTTTTATTATTTTTAAATTAACATATAATGTATTATTTGTCCCAGGGGTACAGGTCTGTGAATCGTCAGGTTTACACACTTCACAGCTAGACGTGCATTTCTTTTTTTTTTTTTTAAAGATTTTATTTATTTGACAGAGAGAGATCACAAGCAGGCAGAAAGGCAGGTAGAGAGAGAGGAGGAAGCAGGCTCCCTGCCGAGCAGAGAGCCGGATGCGGGGCTCGATCCCAGGACCCTGAGATCATGACCTGAGCCGAAGGCAGCGGCTTAACCCACTGAGCCACCCAGGCGCCCCTAGACGTGCATTTCTATCTGATATTATTTTCCTTTTGCCCAGTGATATTCTTTAACATACTCTGTGGTTGTGTTCCTGAATTTTTCCAGTTTTTCTTGTCTTAAAATATTTTTATTTCATCTTTTTTTTAAAAAAAGAGTTTGGGGGGCATCTGGGTGACTCAGTTGGCTAAGCATCGCACTCTTGGTTTCAGTTCAGGTCATGATCTCAGGGTCATGAGATTGAGCCCTGTGTCGGCCTCCCTGCTCAGCAGAGTCTTCTTGAAATTCTCGCTCATCTCTCTGCCCCTGCTCATGCTCTCTATCTCTAAAATAAAATAAATAAAATCTCTAAAAAAAAAAAAAAGATATCTTCACTAAGTATAAAATTTTATTTTGAGAAGTTTTTAATTTTCTTCGCAAAATTTAAATATGTTGCTCCACTGCTTTCTCACTTGTATTGTTTCCAATAAGAACTCTTTCGCCATCCTACTCTTTGTGCTGTGTAAGAATATGTCATTTCTCTTTAGATGTTTAAAAAAAATTCCACTGGTTTACTGATTTAGAGGGGGGGGTGGGGAATGGGTGAGCCTGGTGACGGGTATTAAGGAAGGCACGGATTGCATGGAGCACTGAGTGTTATACACAAACAGTGAGTCATGGAACACTACACCAAAAACTAATGATGGACCATATGGTGACTAACATAACACTGTAGAAAAAATAAAATAAATGACCCTTAAAAATAAAAATAAAAATTTGATAATAACAAGTGTTGGTATAGTTTTCTTGTGCTTGAGATTTTGAGGACGATCTGTGGGTTTTTAGTTTTCAGGAAATTTGGAAAACTTATATATTATATTATATTTGCAAATGTTCCCTCTCCCTTTTTCAGAGAATCAGATTGTGCAACTGTCCAGTTGATCACCATCTTTTATCTAATTTTTGAGCTCACAGGATATAGTTATGTGTCCTAATGTACGTTTTTGCCAGTTCTAACATGTGTCAGTTCTTTATTGGTCTCAACTGATTATTTTCCACATCTTAGGCTGTGTTTTCATGATAATCTTTGCATGCCTGATAGTCCTTGATTGGATATTAGATGTTATCAAATTCTCCTTGCTCTTGCTGAGTATTTTTGTATTCATATAAATTTCTTTAAATTTGGTTCTGAAATGCAACTAAGTTACTTATAGTCAGATTTACACTTGGATTTCTTGCTTTTATGGTTTGCCAGGCAAATCCAAGTTAGTGTTCAATCCATAGCAAATTATTGTCTACTGAAGCAGGGTTTTCCTGATTTTTTTTTTTTTTTTTTTTTTTTTTTTTTTACATATAGGCTTCATGCCCAGCATGGAGCTCAACACAAAGCTTGTACTCAATGACCTTGAGATCAAAACCTGATCTGAGATCAAGGGTCAGATGCTTAACTGACTGAGCCACCCAGATGCCCCAAGATTTCTCTGAATTCTAAACTCACTGTTCCATGACTTTTTCCAGTTTCCTTGATGAGAACAAGTGCTGTTCCTGACTCTGTATGAACGCTAGGCACTGGGGCCGTTGATTCTTTCAGGTGGCCCTTTTCCGGGCTCTGAGTAGTCTTTTCACTGCAATTCAGACTGCTGAAAATTTGAGGGGTTCCCTCCATAGATCTCTAGGGTTTTTCTCTGTGCAGACTTGAGCACCCAGCATTTGCTAAGCCAAATCTGTGGCTAGATGTCTTTAAACAAAATCTCTTTCAGTTTTCTGTGTTCCTTAAACACAGTTTAACTTTGCTGACTTCCTTAACACAACAAATCTCTACCTCTCCAGTCTGTCTTAACTTTTCCTCTGTGCTTCGAATGCATTTTGTGTCTACCCCCATTGAGAAACTCAATACCATCTTATAAAAATATCTATTTACTTGTCTGTCTTCCTTGAAGGGAAAATTATTGATTTGACAATTTGATGTCCCTATTATATAGTAGTAGTTGACAGTATGTGTTGTTGGGTAAATAAGACAGAATTCTCAATCATTTCTTTAACTCTGAGACAGTGCCATCTGGGTATCTGAGATGCTCGTGAAAGAAACAGAGTCATACCTGGAAGCTTCAAACAAGATTCCAATCAAGTGTCAGTTGTTGTGAGCAAATGAATACATTTCCTCTTCTAGGCTATCCAGGTTTTATATATGAGTAATATCAAATATTAAATAAATATAGTGTATTTATGTGGGCTTTTAAATTGTGTAGAAAAATTTCCAGAAGATCTTTGTTCATAAGGTAAGCTTTCACTTCAAAAACTAGATTATTAGGACGCCTGGGTGGCTCAGTTGGTTAAGCCACTGCCTTCAGCTCAGGTCATGATCCCAGGGTCCTGGGATTGAGTCCCTCATCGGGCTCCTTGCTTGGCGGGGAGCCTGCTTCCCTCTCTGCCTCTGCCTGCCACTCTGCCTGCTTGTGCTCGCTCTCTCTCTCTCTCTCTCTCTGACAAATAAATAAATAAATAAAATCTTAAAAAAAAAAAACAACTAGATTATTATGTATAGGGAGGCTAAGGAAGAGTGAACAGGAGGGCAAATAGGACTGGAGATTTTAAACGCCTTTCTCCCTTCTGACCATTGCTATCTCTTAAGGTTTAGACACTCTGCTGTTTATCAGCTCTAGAGAACTGTCAATGGTTTTTGTTTTGTTTTGTTTTGCTTTGCTTTGTTTTTTTTCTACATATGGGCCATACTTTTATTTCTTATAATTCTCTCTTATTTAAAAGCCTCCAATGTTCCCTCTGTGTCTGTCTCTAGTTCTGTGAAACTCTTTTATGTTTTTTAAATATTTATTTATTTATTTATTTATTTGAGAGAGAGAGCTAGAGGGCTGGGAGGGGTGGGCAGAGGGAGAGAGAACCTCAAGCAGAGCCCAACGCAGGGCTCGATCTCACAACCCGAGATCATGACCTGAGCTGAAACCAAGAGTCAGATGTTTAACAGACTATGCCACCCAGGCACCCCTTGTTCTTTGTGCTTGGAAATATCCTCTCTTTGAAAGGTTGGTCTTGCCTCCTTCTTCAGATACTTAGCCCAGATGTGGTTATCTGATCACCTTCTCTCATAAGCATGTCCCCTTTTAGGAAAGAGCTGATGGTCATTGAAGTTTGGAGCTCTTGATTTAGAGGTGGGCAATAGTCCATTCCTGCATTAGGGCCTCACTGGAGAGCTATGTGATTTTTGCCGTTCCTGGGAGCTATCTTCTCTACCTGATTCAGAAAATGAAAACAAATTAAATGGATATAGATTTCAGATAGTTTAAAATCACTTTGCATGGGTTAAGAGAAACTAATCTTCAAATATCTTCTCAATTCAGGATTAAGTGCCAAACTTCAAGAGGCTCATTTGATTGTGGCTGTTTCTCAATTTGTTCAATTTCATTAGGTGTGCTTAGTGGCCACTTCGGAAGTGGAAATCCAAACAGGTAATGAGCAACATCCAATTTGCATGTAAGCCAATTGTTTTTGAGAAAAGATTAATTAAAAGAAGTGGCAGGTTAATTTAAATCAAGCAAGGCCAAGCATCTATCCTGAGTGTAAATCCCTCACCCATTTTTATCCTCCTGGATAGGATGTAGAAATCTGCATTGGGTAAATACCTCCACCAGGAAAAAAAGGAGTTAAGAATCTTATTTAGACCTTTGAACTAAGTCTTTCACAATTTAACAGATGCTCTTAAATGAAACAAGCTCATTTCACCAAGTGTATTTAATAGTATCAATTTTCACAAAGAAGAGTAGGTATGTTTTGCAAGTGAGGGGGTGGGGTTAATGTGGAGAGGAAAGTGCACCCTATAACCTCGTCTCCCTTCACCCATTCCCATATCACACATTTTTTGACTTACATTTTCACAGGCACTTAAATGACTGCAGATAGATAGCCAGGGTGGTCCCAACAAGAACTGGGGTTCAGCTTGGCAGCACACTTCTGTAGTCATTGTGACAAGCTTTGATAAATAAGCTGACAACTACATTCATCTTGGAGAAGAGAATAACATCGATGGAAAAGGCACTTTTTTTACTCTGTCTATCCAGAAAGTCACCTCTGCACCCGGGACAAACTTGAAGAAGGAGGCTGATGGATGAGAAAGAAAAGTATATTACTTATAGCACACTTTCTGTTTTGCTTCTCTGTCCATAGAGACTGAAGGAATTAAAGCAACGGGAATTTGCTCGAAACGTAGCTTCTAAGTCATGGAAAGATGAGAAGAAACAAGAAAAAGCACTTAAAAGGCTTCACCAGCTGGCCGAGTTAAGACAACAGTCTGAATGGTAAGAATTAGAGGTGTCTGGGATGGGATGGTTCAAAACTCCCTTCAGTCATCAGGAAAATGTCAAAGATAAATTTGCTTGATCCACTGTTACATGTAAACAAATTGTAATTAATCAAAAGATACATTTGGGGACAAAGAGGTCTAGTAGTTAAACGCTCATGAGTTCTTTCGTATCTGACTTTTTTCTTTCTCAATATTGTTAATTTTACGTGCACTTTAATGAAATTATCTAAGGATGACTCTAATGTACTGGTCTTTATTCTGTCCAGTTGATTTAAATGGACCCGTATAGCTCTTAAGTAATTATTTTAAGTTTTATAATAATAATTTTAAAAAAACATAAAGAACAGTGCATCTTTTGGGGAGGAAAGAAATCTGTACATTTCCCTGTACACACCTGAACTTGGAATAAATAGCGCCACCGTTGTCCAGATGACAAAAGAAGATGTAATTAATGAGGTTGAAAGTACCACACCGTGACATTTAAATTGATAATTATAAAACACGTTATACTAATACATCCTTGTAGCTTAAAAATAGCTGTTTTGCAGAAGCTTGGAACTGCCAAATGTTTCAAAGTGAGGCAATTGTTACCTGGAACTCAATTAAATTTGCTGGTTGTGATTTGTGTTCCTATGAATCATAATGTTGAACACCTAATGTAGGTAATTAATGCAGTTGACAGCAGCCTAGTGAATTGTGAAATTTTTTTTTTTTAAGATTTTATTTATTTATTTGACAGAGAGAAATCACAAGTAAGCAGAGAGGCAGGCAGAGAGAGAGGAGGAAGCAGGCTCCCTGCTGAGCAGAAAGCCTGATGTGGGGCTCGAACCCAGGACCTGGGATCATGACCTGAGCCGAAGGCAGCGGCTTAACCCACTGAGCCACCCAGGCGCCCCTGAATTGTGAAATTTATAGCTCCGTGCCACAATGTAAACTGCTGTTGTTGAAATGAAAAACAATATGTGAGAAATTTGGGAATGAATGACTCGAATTATTGAGTACTATAAAATATTAGAGCTCAAATTTGATTCTAAGAAAATATTTATTTGAAGGATCAATTTATGAGTAAAAACACAGTATTCACCTTAAATACATTCTTATATTTGTAGCTATCTTAGACTAATTTAATTAACTTATCAAAATCCATAAAAGATGATCATGAAAAAATTCAGTGAGAAATTTGGTTTTAAAAAAAATAAAGTTTGAAAAAATATGTGTCCAGAGGTGAGGTTAGTATAAAAGTGCATGTTCGAGGTCCTCTATAATCATAGAAACAGGACACATAACTGGTACTGAGCTTTCCACCTGCCAACAATGAACAACATTTCTCTGTCCATTATTCTCATAACAAAGGCTTCTAAGTAGGATGATTCAGATAACAAGAAAATTCTTCTATGATCCTATAGAGAAGGGAGGAGAATTTACTAGTAGTAAGAATATTCGAATCAGACTGATGAAAAAAAATGATGGCAGAAAACTGGTAATGGAGCTTATGAAGGGCTGTCAACTTTGGCCATATCTTGTGTAATTCAACACAACCTGGTTCCTCAGCCAGCCTAGTTATCATATGGGGGTGGAGAGTCATTCTGTTTGTGAACTTCTACTATGTATAAATTTAACTATAGTGCATATTGATATGGACATTTTTCCAAAATTCAAAAATTATAGGACCATTGACTCTGAAAAAATGGAATTCCTTATATAAGAGCTGGATAATGTGGGACATTAGGATATTATATAATTGAAAGAAATTATGTTGTTTTGATATGGGAAAGCACACTTTTGCACAGAAGATAATTAAATTGTGCATGTGTTTAGTTGCCAAGAGTTAGAATTTTGGGAGAGCTATTAGAATGGATAATCAATTAATAAGAATGAAGGGGTACCTGTATAGTCATTTTTTTATTATAAATAAAAACAATTATGTAAAAAATATAGAAAGAAACTAAAGGAAGTTCTAGGAAAGGAAGTAAAATCATAAATAAGAATATAACTATAAAAATTAAACCCTTAGTTAAAAGGCATAAATTTCTATTAAAATAATAGAATTGAAAAACACAAAGATAGAAAAGTGGGATTATTCCAAAGTAATAAAAATAAACCAGATTTAAGATAAGGGAATTTAAACTGTAGAAAGAAATGGGATAAAGAATTTAAAGCACATACCTTAGTGGGTAGAAAAGATTAATAATGAGGGTAAAATGCTAATACTTGTAAAAACAATTATAAATGTAGATTGGATTATAAAGCAAGAACAAGAAGTAGGGACAAGAACAAAATATAATACAAAGACAATAAGAGGACTAAAAATATTTAAAAGAATATAAAAGAAAGAAGCTTACACATTCGAGAGATAAACGGTAAAATAAAATAGCAATACAGAAAAGAACATCTAGGCTTACATAAATCAAAGCAAGAAAACACGCAAATAGTGCCACAATAATAAGCAAAAATATTATTAAGGGAAAAATAGAAGTAATATAAAAATAGTAAAATATCTGAGTCATGATGGAATCATGAGAGGTAGAATGATAATATTCATACACCAGACCTTTGAAATAATTTCTGCTACATGCTGATGTTATCAGACTAACTGACATTCCTAGAGAAGGTAACTCAGCAGAAGTATAGCTGCAACTTAATCTAAAGTGTCTCTTTGGCCCTGAGGCAAAATCCAGAGCTGTGGCTCTCTCCGGGCCTCATCCTTCTAGCCCCAGACTGCAGGCACTTTAGAAGACCAATAACTGTGATTAATCTCTGTGCTATCTATTTCCCTTTATGTTTGAAAGAAATATTTAACAAGCCATACGCTATCTCAGAGTGTTCCTTTCCTTTCTTTTTTGAAGTTTTTACTTAAATACTAGTTAGTTAACATATTGTATATAGTATTGGTTTCAGGAGTAGAATTTAGCAACTTGCATGCAACACCCAGTACACATCACAACAGGTGCCCTATGTTAGGGTGTTCCTTTCCATTCCTCATGCTGAATACGCCTAAACCCCCCCTCTAAAAAAGCATTTTAAAAATGATCCAAAAAAAGAAGGTTAATGTGATGAATAAGAAGAAAGTTTTCGTTATCAAACAGTTACTGGAAATTTTCAAAAATTTATTTTCCACCAGAGTCAAGAGAACACTGTAATTCTAAAGCTACGGCCATTAGTTTATGAAGAGGGAACAACCTGAAAGTATTAAAGAATGAATGGTGGCTGAAACTATTGTAAATTAAAATCCGTATGGGCATAGTAAGTGATAGATTGGATATTGTAAAAAATTGAACTGGTAAAATAGAAATTAAAAGCAAGAAGTTCTTTCTGAACAAGAGAAATACACTAAAGACACTAAAGTACTGAGATAAATAATAAGACCTAACAGATATATTCAGGAGAGCCTTAACATGTAAATTCCAGGATGAAAAGCTAAGCAGGGAAGAAGCAGTAATCAGAGAAATCAGAAGAAAATAAAACCGAACTAAAGAAGTTGAATTGGAAGTACCCAGCAGTACTAGCAAATATTAACCCAAAGAAATCAATCTGTAACTATGGTCTGGCAAAATGTGATATTGATATATATATATATATATATACACACACACATACATATATGTATAGGTATATATACACAGTAAAATAATAATAATAATAAATAATAAAAATAGATCCTCAATAGTAAAAGATATATATATATCAATATATACAAATATAATAAAAATAATAATAATAAATAGTAATAAAAATAGATCCTCGATAGCAAATGTAATAAAAATACATTATAGATTGGAAATATAATAAATATATATACATAAGTGAAAAGGAAAATTGCAAAATCATACAAGTGCCTCAGTGGATTCATTTCAAAAGTGAATAAAAGGAGGCTAAGTATTTTTCTACAATATTAAACATGTAAACATGAGAAAGCAAAGTATATGGAATTTGGTAGACAAAAGGAATGTTCTTCCAGAGTTGTATACTAATTGGCCAAATAGTCATAACTGAAGGCAACAAGAAAGAGTTTCTCAGAGGAAGGCTCAGAAAACACACTTCTCCATTAGAATCGAAGCTACATATGGAAAAGATATCACTCGTTTTAGTATTGTATATTCAGGTAACAAATGACTGAATAAAAAAATAAATAAATAAGAACCTAAACTAGGAAAAGGCAAACAGACATACATCAAAGCCAAGTCAAAGAAAAAGATTAGATAAATGGTGTGATTTGTGTTGGCCTCCCCCCAGGAAGGCCTTGTTTTGTAGTTTTAAGGCAGAACATTAAAGAGACAATTTTAACCTAAAGACTTTCATCTCTTATGCTACTGTTGTTTCCAGTTTTCTGACTAAATTACTAATTTAAACTCAGCGGAATGAATAATGTCTACAAAGCTGTTAAAAGATAAAACAGATATATGCATAAAATGTAGAAAATATTTAGGTGAGGAAGATGCAAAAGAAAAGATTTCTAAATAATTGAAGCTATGGAGATGTGGCTTGTACAAGCTATGGCTTGTAGATGTGGGTTACTTTATTATGCATTCGGTATAATTGGTCAGAATAGAGCAGTCAAGGAGGAAGAACTAGCCACACTGTTTCAAAGGGAAGCAAACAGGAGGGACTTTAAAACAGAGGCAACAAACATTATAAACTGGTAGCCATTACACGAAAAGGCAAAAGTCACGTTGGAAGTGACTTTTCGTTCCCTTTCATTTCTTATTTAATGTGAAGTCACTGATTGAAAAACTCTTTGTGAAACAATGTTAAATCCAAAAAAAAACCCCATAGGTTCTGCAGAACACCTATTGGGGTGTAAATGCAGCACTTTAATTTCTTCTGCAGCACAAGCGTAAGATAGTCACCTGCTATTGTTTCTTGCTAATTTCAAAAGAACACACTTCAGTGACGCATTTTAGAAACAGCCACTCTGAAACATGGGTGTTGCGAGTTGTATAAACACGTTGAAATAGTTATCTTTCATAAATAAAGTAATTCATCATAAAAACTCTAACAAATGTTCACATATAGATAAAATTTCAAATCTAATGTTTTAGTCATGTAACTATTTATTGTATTTACAGTGTTTCTGGAAATGGACCAGCATACAAAGCTCCCAGGATAGCCATAGAAAAGCAACTCCAGCAAGGAATTTTCCCAGTTAAGAATGGCAGGAAGGTATCGTGCATGAAAAGCGCTCTTCTCCTTAAAGGAAAGAATCTGCCCAGAAGCATTGCCGATAAACAGCGGTCTGCCATGCAAAACCGACACCAGTTGCAAACGGACAGACGTTATTTGTTCGGAAATCGGGTACCACAAACCTCTTCGGATCTCAGCAATGCAAACCACAGGACAGGAGTATCATTTTCTTTTTCCAAAAAAGTGCATCTGAAATTAGAATCTTCAGCCTCCGTTTTCAGTGAGAACACAGAGGAAAGCCACGATTGTAACAAGTCACCCACCTACAAAGCAAAACAAACTGCGGAGAAATGCAAGTGCCGCAGGTTTGCAAATGAGAATACGCAGCTCGCTAAGGAAAAAGATATAAACATCACACCACGCCATCTGGAAAGTGTCTTACACAATACCTTCTCCATAACCTCTCAAATCCTGCAAGACAAAAATGACTCTATTGATGAAACTGTAGAAGATTCGATTGGCATTCATGCTTCATTCTCTAAATCTGATGTTCATCTTTCGGGTGTGGATTTGACTCCTTGCAGCAGAGAAAAAGAAACTAGAAGTACACTGAAGAACTCTTCAGAAAACTGCATTCATCACTCATGCCAAGCAAGAGCTTCCTCCAGCCTACCAAACATTTACAAGCACAGTGATGGCAGGATATTTGAGTGTCTGGATGAGTTTCCATCACTGGCACCAAGTAAGCAAAACAGTACAGTGCATCTGATTCCCGACTCCGGAATGGAGACGAGAGAAGCATCTTTAGATGAAACAGAAGGAGTTAGCAAAAATGTACAGAGCCTTGTAAGAGACGTGTGTCCCCACGATACGAAGTCAAAACCATTGCCTTTTCTCCACGTACAAAGTAAGGATGGCCACACCACTCTCCAGTGGCCTACGGAACTTCTGCTCTTCACAAAAACAGAGCCCTGCATCTCTTACGGATGCAACCCATTGTATTTTGATTTTAAGCTTTCTCGGAACGCAAAGAGTGACCATGATTCAGAGGACCTAAAAACAGAATTGATGAAGGAGCCCTCGGAAATGAAGACAACAATACAGAGCCAAGTCTCAGGTTTAACCGAAGACCAACAAAAATTGATCCAGGAAGGTGATCGGTCTCCGAAACCAAAGATGATGATAGCTAATCCAGATTGGGAAAATTTCCAGAGAAAATATAATTTGAGCTGCAATGATTCTAAGCCAAATATGAATCATCATAATTTTAGCGCAAGTGATTTGGAAATGAAAAATCCTGAAGTGCCTGCTTACCTTGATATCTCTCTGAAGAACTGTGTAGAAAACAACAATAATAGTGATAAGCAACTTAAGGAACCTTCCAGGGCCCATTGGCAAAGCTGTCAAAGGGTCGTCCTAAATGAAGCAAGTGAGGGCCTAGCTTTTTCTCCTTACATCTCGAGGACTAAGAAACCAAAACTGATTCCTCGCAATCCTCATTCAGATTTTGAAGATGCAAATCAGTTCACCTGGAATTCTAGTTCTTACCCAGTAAGGGGTCACGGTGGTCATGAGAAGGACTTCAGTGTAATTTTGAATAGTAACCACACGGGCATGACCCACAGGACTTCCGGATGTAGAAACCAAACTTTCAAGAGAGATTCCCCAAACCTGTCTCTGACTAGACTTTCTAGCCCTTCAGACACATGCCCCGGCAGCATATCCAGCCTGAGAAGTGGTTGTTCAAGTCCTAAGTCCAGGGGGAATGGCCGAGGTAATTTGCTCTTCTTTTGCAAAAGGGAACACAACTCCTCTGAAGGGCACAAAAGGAGACATCAAAAACACAGCTGCCTCTGCCCATCTGAGGAGATGGCCAAGGGCACCTGCCTGCCATCTGAAATACAGAGAGATCGGAATTGCAGATCGTGGGAATCGGCTAAGAATGAAAAATACTCCACACATAGATATGGTCGCTGTAGACAAAGACCTAAACCAGGCAAAAATCAGCAGCAGTTTTCAGGGACCAAATCCAGGAGAATCCCCCACTATGATTCTAGCTCACAGCTGTCCTGTCCTGGGAACAGTGAAAAGCCACCACATGGCCAGGGACCTCGGCGAGGCAGATGGGGCTCTTACTCAGGAGAGAGTGTTTATTGCTTAAACAAAAGCAAGAGAAGTCAAGAGTCTTTGGACAGCCCTCATATTTGTGACCTGGGAAAAGTAAATTCCATGCAGTGTCACTCTGGGAACATCAGCTGCCTTCTAAGAAACTGTTCCAGCAGCCCTTCGGAAACCACAGAGTTGACGGAAGGAGAGAGGACCCCCTTGACAGCCAAAAGTCTTTTAGAAAGAGTGCAAGCCAAGTGGTGTCAGGAACAATCAACTAATTTTGAGGTCTCTTCAAAGAATCACAAAAACGAATCAGAGGCTCATTCACAAATTCAATGCACAATTCAATTCACACCACTGGGCTGTCACCCACCAGCATTGCCTTTGTCTGAAAAAACACAGATCGCAAGTAAAAAAATGAATGATCAAGGCAGTGCGATTCAAAGGACTCTAGAGAAAGACCACGTCAGAAGTTCACCGACAAATAATGTCGCTGTTTTAGGAGATCCTGATTGTGATAACCATCTTTCTAAAGGTCTAATTCATGTGGTAGCAGATTCTCAGTCACCAAACATGAAAAAGAACCCAACAACAAAAGAACAAGTAAAACCTTTAATTAGTGAAGTCCAGCATTTTATTCAGAGCCGTGACCCAGTACCAAATGATTTCCCTGGTGCTTTTCCATCGAACAGATACACTGGTGTTACTGATTCAACAGAGACCAAAGAGGACCAGATAAAACTAGACTTGGAGGATGTGAGCCTGCCTATGAATCATGGAGAGGGAAACATAAACCCTTACTGTGACAGAACTATGCAGAAGCATGACAAAGTAGAAGATGAATCAGAAGTGTGCCATAAATCCAGCTCGCCCCCTTTAATTCAACAGCCAATCACTTTTTCTCCGGAAGAAATAGATAAATACAAGCTCCTCCAGCTACAAGCCCAGCAGCACATGCAGAAACAGCTCCTGTCGAAGCATCTTCGAGTTTTGCCTGCTTCAGGGCCAACTGCCTTCTCCCCGGCCTCGGCCGTCCAGACGGTCCCGGTTCACCAGCATGCCTCCATCACCACCATCCACCACACGTTCCTGCAACATTTTGCTGTTTCTGCTTCCTTAAATTCCCATGGCGGCCCCCTCCCCATAGCTCATCTGCATCCTCTTCCCCAGCCACATTTCACTCCGTTCACATTTTCGCCTCTGACTCCCACGATCATCCCAGCGCACCCCACTTTCTTAGGGGGCCACCCCCTACATTTGGTCACCACTGCTCCCTTCCACCCATCCCACATCACACTTCAGCCCCTGCCCTCGGCCGCTCTGATCCCCACGTTGTTTGGCCCTCACTTAAACCCCGCCACTGCTTCCATCATCCACTTGAACCCTTTAATCCAACCGGTGTTTCAAGGTCAAGATCTTTGCCATCATTCTTGCTCCAGTCAGATGCAACCGTTAAATGGAGTGAAAGAGGCCTTAAATGTATCAGCGCACTTGAACTAACAGGTGTCCAAGCCCCTCTTGCGGATAAATAAAACACATTGTCACTACCTACAGAAATGGTATATTTAAAGTGATCTATCTGATTATTATTAAGATTTTAAATATTGGTGCCAATTCAAAATGTGACCAGTATACAAATCTGAACTGAATTGCCAATATCAAAACAGGAGCATTTTAAGAATTTATTTTAACTTGAATAAATAACAGAGCAAATTTAAAGTAACTCTGTGGAAGAGTAGAGGGAAATGTGTTAAAGGTATATTTGGATGAATTCTCACACAATATTTTAAAATGATAACAAAACATTCAGGCAGGTCATTGATATTACAAAGAAAATAAACTGGAACATAATATTGTATGTTCTAGGTGTTTGCTGCACGAGTGAATGAATGGATCACACATTTGGTTTTATGCATCAGGTAATAATAAAAGGTCAGTGAATTAAACTGTTTATCAAAAATAATTCCTATGGTTAACTACTGACCAAGCTTTCAATCAATATAATCTGTTTCAGTTAAAATAATTTATATTTTCATAGGAAATAAGAGATGGCAAGAAATTTTCGGATTAATTCAAGTTGAAAATTACTCTTCAATGAAAACCAATCTTTACACAGATTGTATCATTGAGTTTCCGTGAAAAGTTGGGTTATCTTCGTTTCACATACATCTGTGTTAAGAGAATTTTGTAACCGTAAGAGTCATCAACATCTAAAATTAAGAATATTTAATTTTTGTATAAGAAAACATATATAAGCTATCACTAGTATTTGATAATGCAAAATAAAAAATAAAATACACTCAATACCATTTTGAATATATTGCTTAATCTTTCAAACATTACAGGGATTAAAATATTAAGTTTTCTTTATTCTTCTACTTAACAAATCTTACTGTGTTCACCCAAAATTATGTATAAGTAGAGAGATGAACATTTGGAAGTGTCAGAATTTTTACATGATCTTTATCGAGAAAGTCTTATAAATTACTTTGTGTATTTTACTCAATTGTAGTAGATATCAGTAAAACACAGTGAATGGTGCTGAATAAAATCACTGTTCACATAGTTTTGCAAGTGATCTTAAATATTTATTCAAAAATGTTTCCTGGCCCACAGAATCACATTTGTTACATCAGTATTCTGAATGGCTCTCCAGTTAGAGTTATTATTTTATATTCATAAAATGAAACAAAAACTGGTATGACCGCACATTTCCTATAATACAAGTTTCAGAGAAAATCAGCTAAACAGAAATGGAGTGATCGGCCATCTCCTGCATGTAGGATGATGGCAGTGTTTCTGTTACATGAGATGGGTATCTTCTTCAGCCTTGTTTCATAGGGAAGACAGCCATCTTCACTGAAATTCTCTAGTGCATCAGGCAGAGTCAGGCTAAACACCTCTTCTGTTATTTTACTTAATCTTCACAAATGTATTTTGGGATGAATGTTATCATTCCTCTGTACAGGTGAGGAAAATGAAGTTGAAAGCATAAATTCTTAGTAAATGTTAGGAAAGGATATCTTTGATCCTGGGGAGAGAGAGGGAGAGAGACAGATAGGCAAAGACAGAGAAAGGAGATAACATGATTTTGAAATTGTAATGTATAGAATTTATGTAGTTTCCTAGATATCATCAGAAAGTTGCAGGATGGGGATTTTGACTGAGATATGGCAGTAGGAATGTCTAACTTACCTGAAAAAAAATTGAAAAGTAGAGGAAAGGCATCAAATAGCAAAAAAAGCCCTCTGTATTTGCATGGAACATCATAAAAATCATTATAAAAGAACATTAAGAAACATTGGATGAATGTAATGGAAGTAAAATAAATAGAATATTTATTATAAAAAAAAACAATTGGACCAGCAGATTAAAAAATAATAATGTGGATGACAATTTCTTAAAACAGATTATAAAGTTGACATACAGCCAAGACAGAGTAATTATGGAAACACACTAAAATCTTATTAGGAAAAAGAAAGTATCTGATTAATTTTTGTAATTGTCTTTGTGACAATTTCATCTCTCTGAAGGTTAGACCAGAAAATCTCTATTGAGCACTTCATTTTGACTAACAAGGACAGATTGATATGAGTTGATGGCATGGAAATGACTGTCTTGTATTATCAGTGATGACAATGTTCTCCGGCTATGCTATCTTGGGCTTTGGGAAAGAGACTTCACCATTTAAATAAGAGATAACTTATACCACAGAGTGAGAAATTATAAGTTGTGACATCACATGTGGAAATCTACAATTACAAAATATTCCAATGAGGAGAAAAACAGTCCTTTAAACATTCCAATATAAACTGAATGGGGGAAACATTAGAATAATTTTTAAAGTGCCATACATCTATGAGTCAAAATGAACAGAGATTAGGTTAATGTCTTTTTAATATCTCATTTATTGGAAATATCAAAAGAAGTTAATATTTTGCTTCTGCTTGCTGCTTACTGCTGGGGAAGATAATCTAGTAGGATCTTGTCCACCATTAGAATGACTGGCTTTTACTGAGAGATGAGAAGCTACTGGAGAATTTTGCCACAGGGGAGACATGATTGCTTCATCTTGGATTTTTACCAGGGTCATTTGGTTATTTCACTGTGAATAATCTCCAGGAGAGTCAGGGTGGGGATGGGGCGGCTGATTAGTAGATTGGAGGCAGACAAGAGAACAAAGTAATGTGCTCAGCCATAGTCTGGCGGGAATGTTGAGAACTGCTGAGATTCTAGATTTATCGTGACACCAGACCTGGGAAAGTGTGCTTCATATTGAGTATAGGGTGTAAGACAAAGAGAGAAATTAGAAATGACATAATAGTCTTTGCACCAGGTTGGATTTACTGTGGATGGAAATGCGGGGCACTGTGGGAGGGGCAGGGTAGGAGAGGGTCAGTTTAAATACTCTGTTGGAGATTCCTAAAATTATAGAAGTGGAGATACGAGTTGGTAGTTGGAAATATGGGTGTGAAGTTTGAGTAGAGGTGTGAAAATGAAATACACTTTTGGGAATCATCCACATATAGTAAGTCTACAGAAGCCATCGGCTTGTGTACTATCATCAGGGCTAGGTAGGGTAGATAAAGTTTTCCAGACTGAGCCCCTTAGAATTTACATCTAAGAATGGATGTGAAGAAAGAACTAAGAAATGAGGACATGACAAAATTTCAAGTGATGTAGGAAAAAATCAGGACAATGAAACCGTGGTGAAACTTCAAGTTACATAGGAAAACATCAGGACTACATAAGGCAAATTACAAAAATGATTCAAAGAAGCAAGGATAATCGATTTTGTCACATGTTGCTGACTTAACAAGAGGACAGAAAATTAAGGATTCCTTCAATTATGTAGTGCTCCCCTGTTGCCTTGACTGGAGACATTGTGGTGGAGTGGTTGGGGCAAAAAATAGTAAAATACATGCGAAGTTTTACCCAGAGACATTTTCTGATTCTTAAAATTATCCTTACAGATAATAGCACTGTGTGATAAACGTGTTTTACAGCTAAACAACTATATCCAGAGAGTAGTAAAACAGATTAATTCCAAACTGGAGGGAGGGTTGTAGGGATTGATTATAAGGCTTTGTATTTATACTCTGTCATATAAACTTTCATAAAACATGGACAAAATCATGGAACAATATGTACCAAAGAGGAGGAAAACACAAACCCAAGAGGACTACCAAATGTAGTGAATGGCAAAATACAATGTGAAAAGGTTTTAAAAACATAAAATAGGGCAAAATTTGAAAGGTTCAATTTAGCATGAATAGATGTTAGATCCTATATTTATGTTCAATTTAAAAAATCTTATATACATAGAGCCTAATTCCAATTCATCAATAATATGAAGGGCATAGTAGATTATAAATGCCATATAACCCAATGATGTGGAAAGTCTGGTGAAAAAGTCCTGAGGCATTAGATTGTATTAAAGGGATTATACAGAATTGGAAAAAGGGTTTTTTTTTTTAGCACTTGGGGAAAAAATACACCACTTGTGGAAAACTCAGTGTTGTTCTGGGCCACAATTTAAGAGAGCTATTGGTAAACTGAACTGTGTCCATAAATGGCAGTTTTGACTAATTAGGACACCAAATCAATCTTAAGTTTTTAGATTCACAAATAACATGACTTTTGTGAATAAACAAAAATTAACTGACATAAATCCATTTTCATATATTTCAGGGGGGTGTTGGGTTACTTGGCTTATTTTGTTACTTCAATGTATCTCAGACCATTTGACAGGCAATATTTACCAGACTTTTCCAGGAGGAGGATAGACTATATTGAATTTCCAAAAATAATAATGTCAGAGACATTTTTTACCCCCTGTGGACCATCTCATGGAACTAATGTTCTATAGAACAGAACCTGGTAGATGCCATGTGGAAAACAAAGACTAATATGTATTTTCCAAAGAAAAGAACACTTGGTGAGGAAAGAAAATGAGAATTAACCTTCTTAACTTTAGATATCTGGATAGCAGCATGGAGCTGTGTTTGTGGAAAATCATCTCTATTCTCTTTAGGGTGGAGAAGGTACACACTACAAATAGGTAGTTTTTGATTCAACATGAAGAAAATCTTGACAAATTATTTGTATAAAGTTGTAAAATTTCCATCACTGAAATATTCAAGAATGTTTGCGAATTTGGTTGAGTAAAATGCTTAAGGATTTTTGGAATAGGATTACTAGAATTTTGCTTGTGAACAATGACCTATTCAATTATCCTCTAGGATAATTTCCAAATTTCAGGTGGCTGATTTATAGTGCTTAGTTTAGGACTATTTTTTTTTTCTTCTGATAATACTCAAAATGCCTTTGCTGCTATGGAGAATATTCTGAGCCAAACTCTTACTTTCTTACAATTAGTGAGCATGGGCCTGAACGATTTATTTTTTACTTAAGTGAAACACACTCTAGAAGAAAATGAAATAGAATTCTAAATATACATTAAATTCTAAAATGGATCCTTTTTTTAAAAAAGTGTCATTGTGATGGATGATATTTTCAGGATTATTTCCTTTCATTTACACAATTATTTGGCAGTTGATTTTCAGCATCCAATGGCTGTTATGGCCATAGTCTGATATTTATGGAGCAATTCCCTTTATGGGATTATTTTTCCACCTTTGGCTCATTGAAGTACTTTTTGGTATCTGTCTTAAATGATAAATGCTTAATTAAAAACTGAAAATGTTTTAAAAGAGTCTGTGAGATCTTTACACACACATGTATAGACACATATGCACATGCACGCTATATATTTTTCTGAGACACTAAGAACCAGTCCGCCGATACATAGCCTTCCTGAATGTGGGGTATGGGTAAACAAAACAAATCCTTGTACAAAGAACAGGAAATTCAGGGAAGTTCATGTTCTTAATTCCGTACCAAATTCAGCAAGAAAGAAGACAGTGGGATTCTCTATGAGTTCGTATGTTTTTTTAATATTTATAATACATATGTTCTATGTATGTTTATATATGTTATGTCACAAAACATAAGAAATGATTAGAATATAGGAAGTCATTTGGAAAGTTCCCAGTCCCCAGAGTTGTTCTTTTTTTCCTTAGACATTTCTCAGAGAGATCCCCTAAACTTTTGATTTCATTTATAGAACATGGATTTAACGGTTTATATTTTCGCTTGGTTTCTGCCAGGATTTAGAATCTCCCCGTTCTCCCTGAATAGAAATATATTCAAAGAAATAAATCCTATAAAGCTTTTGCATTGAATGGAGTATTTAATCAATGAAAGTACTTGGCATCGCATTGCTGGATTGGGCTGTTTATTTCATTAGTGCACGAAGTTGCTGCTTACCTGCACGGTTTCCAGTGAAGGCAGCAACGTGGCTTCTAACCTTGACCATAATACTTTTAAACGATCCAAAGACATCACGCTTTTCAAGCATTTGGAACGCTAATGGGAGATATGAATATGGTCCAGCCTATAGGGGACTGCTTGTTCTCCCAGTGTTTTAGATACATATGAGGGAAACATTCACACGCCCTCCAGCCTGTGTGGGGAGTTCGCTGCCTCCTTGTTAGTGAAATAACATCGCTGGTGATCTCCAACAGGTAGCACGTTTTTCAATTTTCCCTAAAAATTTCCCCACAAGTTTTCAGAAAGATGGTTAAGCAGTCTGAAGAAAAATTACGTAAATGTCAAATCCAATTTTCTAAAAGCACAATAGAAAGAACCCAAATCTCACACATCAGTGTATGTAGCTAATGTACTTAGGGGCAAAATTGGCCTAGTGCTTATCTCTGGCTTAGCAGGACTCATGAAGAGATTTAATGCTGAATCTTTAAATGAGTGAACTCCTGAAGAGACATGTGCTGTCATTGGAAAATAGAAAAATTATTAAAAAGCAAGTGAGTGACCATTTCCATAGAGTAATAGAGAAAAGAGTTTACTTCCCTTTGTGTCTCAGACTGAAACTACTTCAATAAGATAGGAGTTTCCTACTAAAATATGAGTTTCCCAGCCAATAAACCTGGGTCTAGAGGATTTTCAAAGGTTATCATTTCATTCCAGCAAAAATATTATCCACTGCTTCTATTAGGTAGACATTTGAAGGTGATTGTTGTATTGCTTTGGATTAAGCTATATTAAAATGGAAGCAGTGGCTGAATCGGTAGGGTTTAGAATAAACCAATATTGGAGAGATAAGCCAAAGGGTCTTTTTTTCATTTTATGCAGCTTTGTATTGGAGGGCAACCTCCCAATCCACTTTCTTAATTCCCTTCCTTTTGCACCTCACTGCCCTTTTTTTTTTTTTTTAATTTTATTCATTTCATTTGACAGACAGAGACCACAAGTAGGCAGAGAGGCAGGCAGAGAGAGAGAGGAGGAAGCAGGCTCCCTGCCGAGCAGAGAGCCCGATGCGGGGCCCGATCCCAGGGTTCCTGGGATCATGACCTGAGCCGAAAGCAGAGGCTTTAACCCACTGAGCCACCCAGGCGCCCCCACTGCCCTTCTTAAATAGCAACATTATTTTGGCAGAAACACAAAGCAGGAAAATTGGAAATACAAAATACATGTGTGTAGGGGCACCTGGGTGGCTCAGTCGTTAAGCGTCTGCCTTCGGCTCAGGTCATGATCCTGGGGTTCTGGGATCGAGCCCCGCATCGGGCTCCCGGCTTGGTGGGAAGCCTGCTTCTCCCTCTCTCACTCCCCCTGCTTGTGTTCCCTCTCTCGCTGTGTCTCTCTGTCAAATAAATAAATATTAAAAAAAAAAAATACATGTGTGTATACATGTATACACGTGTATGCCACTGTGTGTCCTTAATGAATATACTCTAGTCGTTAGTTGTAGACCTTTATCTTTGTTCAAAAGATGGGTTCAAAATCGTGTTTTTCAAAACATACTCACTTATGGAAACAATCAGCTTCAAGAAAGATTTCCTTCCCACCATGCTCAAAATTGTCAGTTTCTTCTATTTGTGGGAGATTATAAAATAGTTGATAATGTAAATTGGTTATGTAGCCATTTAAAAAAAAATTCCTACCTAATTCAATTCTATTTAAAGTATTTACTTTGTAATTAAACTGGCAATGATAGTCTGGCAATATGAAACATCCAATAATTTTATTTTGTATTCTCCGTACAAAATTTTTTTTTTTAAATTATAGTGTGGCTAAGTAAATTGCACTATTGTACATGCAAAGTAGCTTTTTTAGGTTATTAGATAAATACTCGGACTGTAGTTCAATGCAATAATATTTTTTTTCAATAAAATGCTTAATGGTATAAGAGTATTAGTCATGCATTTCTAACAAAAACATACCAAATATAAAAACGAAATAGAAAGCAAAATGGTATGGAAATATTCTGTATTTTACACTACTGAATTTAAAATGCATTTAACATTTTATTTATTATTGTATATATTTATATTATATATTTAAAGGCTGGGATTTCTTAGACTATTTCTTAAAAATTTAGTGTTATAAAGCTGTTTCCTCAAACTAAAAATAAATATGATTTTAAAAGTTCTTTAGATGTATTCTTTGTTGAAACCTATTATGCAAATACTATGTGAAGTTCTTCTGTTTCTTGTAGCTTCAAAAACAAACAGTATTTTGAAATGCTCTAACAAAGTTTAGTTTCTGGAATGCATTCTGTAAGTGATAAGACAGACATGATGGTATTCTTCAAATTTATAATTTTAATGTAGATTCTGAAAATACCTTAATTAATAACACCAATAAGTTCTTGTTCCAGAAGGACTCAACTCACTAGGAAATCTTTTTAATCAAGCATGACCAATAGGGCGGGAACATGATTTAACTTCTTTCTTTATTTTCTTTACCGTTGCCCTCATTTGCAGGATCTTAGTAGGATATTATGTGTTGTTCTACCTCATTTACTGGATGTTAGTAGGATATCATGGATTGTTTCATTCATCATCAAGACATTCTTGTAAACTCTTGTCCTTTGTCATTACTTATTGTTTGGAGGTTAATAGATTTCTTCCACATTTCCAAGTCTTCAAAAGAGGAAAATTTTTCATAGAAATAGTTCATTAGGAAATAACTGGGATATGATTTTTCCCTCTTTAAGTTACTCCCTCTTTAAATTACTCACTCCTTGAGTAGTTAGGGGAATTATTCATCTGGACCTCTATCCTTATTGTATCTTTATCTCATGCACTAATGTTGACTACCAATCTCTCAATTTAGGACAATGAATTGATTTCATCCAGTCAAAGCTCAAAGTTTCTTTACCTAACTTACTCTACTTAACTCTTACCTAATTAGGTACTTAACTCTACCTAATTTGGGTGCCTGGGTGGCTCACTGGATTAAGCATCTGCCTTCAGCTCAGGTCATGATCTCAGAGGGCTGGGATCAAGCCCCTGCGGGGCTCCCTGTTCATCTGGAAATCTGCTTCTCCCTCTCCCTCTGCCCCTCCTCCCTGCTCATGCTCTCTCTCTAAAATGGATAAGTAAAATCTTTAAATGTTGCAGTAACCCAAGGGCTTAGTTCTAGACATTGTCTTGTCTCTATTACACACATCTTATTTAGTATCAGGCTTTAAAGAACATTTTATACCCTGATGATTCTCAACTTTATATCTTCAGGTACGACTTTCCCTTAGTTTCTGCATTTATTTATTTGATAACTCACTCAAACCTCCACTGAATGTTGACTAGTCATCAGGAGATCGGTGTCCAAAAAGGATCTCTTTGTTTCCTCAAATCCTTTCCTTCCTCAGGGCCCCACATATCAGTAAAGAGCTCTATCAGTCTCCCAAGAGCTCATGTTAAACTCTTGAGCATCCTCTTGGATCTGTCTCACATCCCACATCTTATCACCAACCTATCAGCATGACCTGTCAGTTTTACCTACACAATATAACCCGAATCTGACCTCATCATGTCCATGGCTACCTTCTCAGTATACTCCATCTTCTCCCACCTGTAATATAGCAACACCCTCCTGCTTGGTCTCTCTGGATCTCTGGTTTCTAGGAACCAATCCACAGAGTGGAGACAGAGTGCTATCCTGAAGAAAAAAAATCTCTTAAATAGTTTCACATTATTTTTAGAATAAAATCCAATGTTTTGACAACAGCCTTAAAGATCCAATTTCATCTGACCTCTGATAATCTCTACAACTTCATCTTCTCCCATTTTAAAAGTTCTTTAGGGGCGCCTGGGTGGCTCAGTGGGTTAAGCCACTGCCTTCGGCTCAGGTCATGATCTCAGAGTCCTGGGATCCAGCCCCGCATCGGGCTCTCTGCTCAGCAGGGAGCCTGCTTCCTCCTCTCTCTCTGCCTGCCTCTCTGCCTGCTTGTGATCTATCTGTCAAAAAAAATAAATAAATAAATAAATAAATAAAATAAAAGTTCTTTAGATGTATTCTTTGTTGAAACCTATTATGCTGTGTTGAAACCTATATTCATCTTCTCCCATTGCCTCTATCTGTCTCTGATCTTGTAGTTCCTCAAACAAAGCAAGCATTTCCCATGCAGAGCCTTTGCATTTGTTGTCTTCTCTGACAAGAATGTTCTTTCCAAAGCCACTTTCATAACTCCTTCCCTTTTTTCATTCATCTGTTTATTAAAAAAAAAAAAAAAATAAAACCTCCTCTAAGAGGCTTTTCTTATCCAATCTAAAAAGAATATCTACTACCACCGTACCTGGGTGGCTCAGTTAAGCTTCTGACTCTTGATTTTAGCTTGGGCCATGATCTCAAGGTTGTGAGATCAAGCCCCTTGTCGGACTCCTTCCTGTTCATGGAGCCTGCTTGGGATTCTCTCTCTCTCTCTCTCTGTCCCTCCCCTCAAACGTGTGTGCATGCATGCTCTCACTCTCTCTCTCTCTCTTTAAAAAAAAAAAAAAAAAAAGACTGTCTACTTTACTTTTTCATACCATTCACTTTGAATTCTTTCTTACAATTAATACCATACTAATCTATTATGCATTTACTGTATGTTTTTGTTTACCTGTTTTAAAATTTCATCTTAAATAAAATTTTGAAAGGAGAAATTTTATGGGAGAAAGATATTTTCCTCTTTTGTTCAATACATTTTTTTCGTTAGCTTCTGAGACTCATACTGAGAACATACTAGGCACTCAATAAATAATTGTTGAGTAATATAATGAATGCAGACCTTGAAGAAGATTCTCAGCTTTCCGGTTGATTTGAGACAATGTTATTTAGTGTGCCAAGTTTGATGTGATTTATTAAATAGGTTATGATTTCAAAATTAAAGCCTATAGTTTCAACCAAAGGGTAAACGTGAAAAAAAAAATCTTGATTGATTGACAAAATTCTTGTTATTTTGTTATTTTAATTTTTAAATCACCCATAGGTCATGATGTATTTCCTTAAAGATGTGAAATTTACAGACATGAATGAAGTGTTAAAACATTCTTTAAATTTTACATTGATTTGTAAAAGTGCTTACCATATAACTTCTATAAATTCAAGAATTATGTTTGATCCTGTCAAGGACCGTATTACCAATATCTTTTGGGTGCGTATTTCTACTTCCTCATACATAATGTTCCTATCCCTCTCTCCATATGGTAGGGCAAGCTGGAATTCTCTGGAGAGTGACTTACTCATTCTACTAATATGCATAAAATAGCCACTAGATGTAAGACACAGATACACCAATACAGAAACAGACAAAAAGCTCTGTTTTTATGGAGCTTACATTTTAGTAGGGAGAGAAAAATAAAAATCAAACTATGTGTTAGGATAAATACTATTCAGTGCTAAAGAAGTTAATATCCCTCTGTGCATAATGGGAGAGCTAGTATTTGTACTGAAGTCTTGTTCCCAAAACCACATTTGGTCTATTTCATGAAACAGTGTAAGATAAGACATTACTGTCTGGTTAATTAAAGATAATTGCCTGTTTGGTTAGTTCCTTCAAAGAAAGATGATGGGTTGAGAAAAACACATCTCTTTTCAATGGGTTTCAGAGAATTTTCTGAGTGTCCTCCTGTTAAGCATATCTTGACTTTGAGACTGGAATCTTGTGACTACACTAGTGCGAAGTCTGTTGCTATTGAATAATTTAAGACGTGATGGATATGCACAGAAGAGAGAATAATGGCATATGGTCTGATGATGTATTTACAGAGATACCTAGTTACAGTTAGAGTCCTACTGCTGTTGGCAACAATCAATGGGGGTCCAGAAGGTGGAAAAAAAGAAATCTGATTTCAGAGAAAAGAGTTGAAGTTGGTCTTTTGAGATCTCGATTTTAGAAAAGCAGTTTTGTATGAGGCAAACTTCTGGCGTTTGGCAAACTCTCCAGAGAAATTTCATTGCATTAAGAGGATAGACGTTCCAGGATTGTTGCTATTCAGTTTAACTAGCTTCTGTTATTATGAGGGCATGACTGTTTCATATGCCCTTAATGAGCAGTCCCTTCTCTTACATATCTGATAGTTGGCAACCTTTTAGTCAGCTTTTTTTTTTTTTTTTAAGATTTCTTTATTAGAGTGTGTGGTGGGGGGGGCAGAGGGAGAGAGAGAACATCTTAAGCTGGCTCCGTGCCCAGTGCAGAGCCCGATTGCAGGGTTTGATCTCACAACCCTGAGATCATGACCTGAGCCAAAAGCAAGAGTCAGATGTTCAACTGACTTGAGCTACCCAGCCGCCCCAAGGAATTTATTATCAATAAACTGTAGCTGATAAATGAGACGTTTTGGCATCCTTGTTTCACAGGCAAAGGTGTCTTTTGGGTCCATATTCAGTGTTTCTCCTTGGAAGGTCATACTTTGAATTGCAGCACCAGCCTTGGTTTCTTTGTTTCAAATTAAGCTGTCCTACCTTGACGGCAGCAAGGGGTTGGTTCTGTCATTACTGATAGAGATGTTTCAGGGCTTCGGGCTGAGTTCTGGCATGTCCTTGAAGCACCCATCCTGGGCATGCCTCTTCTCCTTCTGTTTCTTAGATGTTCTGCCCTCATCAATTTTCCTCACATGCCAATCCTGTCAGAGTTGAGTTTTCACAATCATTGTGTCAAATTCAAAGAAGCAAATGATTTCTGAACCCTGACTGATGGATGGGGATTTAATCTGCCTGCTGAGGTTGTGGGGGTGGTATTTGCATTAGAATTCAGTAACCCACTGTGATAGGGAGAAAAATTCTCAAAGATTGAGTGTTTGGGACCACGCTATTACTTTGTCCATTTGGGTCTGGATGTGGGATCCCGTGCCCGGGACAGGGTTCATTACAAGGTGATGAGCTCAGGTGGCAATTTGAGGAACCTGTCATTAATCAAGATTTTAGAAAGAAAAGAATTTAAATATTTTCATAGAGTTAGCTAATTCAAAAGTTGCCAGCGTTACTCACGTTTCCTCAATCAGGATGTGTGGATAGATAGCAGGAAAGAGTGTAGCAAACCATAGCCAACCAGCAGGTTAAAAGACAATAGTCACAATCTATTTGTCCCATCTACACCCATGAGAATGATAAAAACGTTACTTGGCCATGCCAAGATTGTCAAGCTCTAGAATAATGGTTTAACTCGTGATTTTGTATCCTACTTTTTTTTATTTTGACCTACTATTATAACTCTTTCATGCTACGTTGTTTCTTAATCAGCATTGTAAATTACATGGAAAATTCCATGGAGTGAATATACCATAACTTGTACAGCCATTCTCCATTTTACTGTTATTTAGACTGTCCCCAGCTTTATGCTAATGTAAATGATGCATTTCAATGAACATTTTCATAAATGTAGTTTTTCTCCCATCATTACCTATATAAGTTCAGTTCTTTGAAATGGGGATTAAACCCCACATATACTACTGGATTTTTTGTTTGTTTGTTTGTTTTTGTACACTCCCTAATTGCATTCCAGTAAGTTTTATCAAGGTCTGAAATACATTAACATTTTTTACAGTAATGTGCTGTAATTTATTCAACTCTTTCTTCTTCTGCCAATTGTTATTATTACTATTACTATCATTATTCCACCTATACTATTATTATGCCATAATGATATGGTAACTTAAGACTAAAAAAATGTTGGTGTGTGGATTTTTCCTTATAAATTTCATTTTTATTTTTGTTTTTTCCATTTTTTTTTTAAAGATTTTATTTATTTATTTGACAGAGAGAAATCACAAGTAGGCAGAGAGGCAGGCAGAGAGAGAGGAGGAAGCAGGATCCCTGCTGAGCAGAAAGCCCGATGTGGGGCTCGAACCCAGGACCTGGGATCATGACCTGAGCCGAAGGCAGCGGCTTAACCCACTGAGCCACCCAGGCGCCCCTGTTTTTTCCATTTTTATTGAGATATAAATGACTTACAGTAGCATATAAACTTAAGGTGTACAGCATAATGATTTAAATTACATATATTTTGAAATGATTACCACAATAAGTTTAGTCAACATTCATCATCTTGTGTAGATAGAAAAAAAAATGTTTTTTTTTCCTTGTGATGAGAACTCTTAGGATTTATTATCTCAACTTCCATGTACCTCATATAACAGGCATAAATGTAGTCATCCTGTTGTACATTACATCCCTAGTATGTATTTATCTTATAATTGAAACTTTGGTCCATCTAATTCTTCCTCCTCCCACCTCTGACATCTGGGAACAAATAGGATCTCTTATTTTATGAGTTTGGTTTTTCTTTTTCTTTCTTTTTTTTTTCTTTTAAGATTCCAATCAAAAAGATTTAAAAAAAAACAACTTAGGTTATTTCCACCTCTTGGCTACTCTGTAAATAATGCTGCAATAAACACGGTAGTACAGATACCTTTTGACATAGCGTTTTCATTTCCTCCAGATATATTCCCGGAATTGGAATTGCTGGATCATATGGTAGTTCCATTTTTAACTTTTTGAGGAATCTCCCTCCTGTTTTCCAGAATGGCTGTACCAATTTGCAATCCAAATAATAGTGCACGAAGGTCTCCTTTTCTCCACATCCACACCAGCACTTGTTGCCTCTTGTCTTTCTGATGGTGGCTACCAGGTTCCTGGTGGTATCTCCTTGTGGTTTTGATTTGCATTTCCCTTGTGATTCCTGTTGTTGAGCATCTTTTCACTTGTTTATTGGTGATTAGTGTAACTTCTGTGGAACAATGCCTAGGGGGTCCTTTGCATATTTTTAGCTGGATTAATTTTTTTTTTTTTGCTATTGAGTTGTAGGAGTTCTATTTATATTTTTGATAGTAACCCCTTATTAGATACATAGGTTACAAATATTTTTTTCCCATTCCATAGGTTGTCTTTTTATTTTGTTGACGGTTTCATTTGTTATGCAGAAGCTTTTGAGTTTCGCTTAGCCCCACTTGTTTATGTTTTATTTTACTGTTCGTGGCTTAAGAATCATCTAAAAAATCATTGCCAAAATTCATGTTAAGGAGCTTTTTCCCTGTGTTTCCCTTTAAGAGTTTTATAGTTTTCCAGTCTTAAATTGACGTTGTTAATCCATTTTGAGTTTATTTTTTTGTGAATGGTTTAAGATAGGGGAATAGTTTCATTCTTTTACATGAGAATATCCAATATTCCCAACACCAAGTATTGAAAAGACATCTTTTCTCCACTGAGTATTCTTAGTTCCCTTGTTAAATATTAGCCGACCATACTTGCATGGTTTAATTTCTAAATTTTTGGCTCTGTGCCGTCATTGTGTCTGCTTTTATGTTTTATATGCTATTACCATATTGTTTGGTTACTACAGCTACATAATATAGCTTGAAATCAGTAAGTGTGATGCCTCCTACTTTCTCAGGCTTGCTTTACTATTAAGGGTCTCTGGTGGACCCATGTAATTTTTAGGATTTTTTTCTACTTCTGGCCTTCCTAAAAAAGGCCATTAAAATCTTGATAAAATTGAACTGAATCTATAGAAGTCTGTGTAATATGGACATCTTTTAAGATTTTATTTACTTATTTGACAGAGACACAGTGAGAGAAGGAAGACAAGGAAGGGGAGTGAGAGAGGGAGAAACAGGTTTCCCAAGGAGCAGGGAACTGGATGTGGGGCTGGGATCATACCCTGAGCTTAACGATACCCCATAGTATGGACATTTTAGCAATATTAATTTTCCCAATCCATGAACACCTTTCCATTTATTTGTTTTCTTCGATTTCTTTCATCAATGTCTATGGTTTTCAATAGAGAGATCTTTTACATCCTTGGTTAAATTAATTCCAGGGATTTTTTTTTTATTCTAAATATTAAATTCTAAGTATATAATTATTTTTAATGCTACTACAAATGGGATCATTTTATTTCTTTTTCAGGTAATTCATTGTTGGATAGAAACACAGCTGATTTTTTATGCTAATTTTGTACCCTGCAACCTGACTGAATTTGTTGATTAGATCTGACAGTGTTTTGATGGGGTCAGGACTTGGAGGTCAGCCCCGAGCAGCCTCCCAGGTGTTTCCAGTCAGGCTTTCTGGTCAGGAGAGGCTGGGAGCTATTCAGTTGTAGTCCGGGCTAGGATTTAGCTCCCTAGCCAAGTTGAGGCCGGCCAGCGAGGTCTCCAAGCCCAGCAAAGCTTTTAGATTGTGCTCTTGACTCAAGTGACCCAGTCTCCAAGTTCCCTGGCCGCTTGGTGCCACTGCATTTTTTTTCTGTGGATGGTCAGCTCTGCTTGTCATACCCTTTGCGCAAGCACTGCTGGGCTATGCAGCCTCCAGCTGTTCCCCATCAGGCTTTCTGAGAAGCTACCCTCAGCCTTGGGCCAGACTATGACTCAGCAACACTGCCTGGGCAGGGAAATGGCTGACAGGGCTCCAGAGCTGGCAAAGTTCTTTGAAGACCTCACTCAGGCAAGCCTGCTCCCCACCACGTTTCCTGGTCAGATTGCACCATCGTCTTGGTTCTGCAGACGAGAAGCTGCTGGTTGGGAATCGTACATGAGCACGGCAGGTAGGAACCCAGTCTGCTAAAATCTGAGGACTGGTCATTTCAAGTCCCTCCCCCGACTTCTCTATCCCAGCCAGATTCCCTATGGTCAAGTCTCGTGGATTTTCCTGCAGTCCCCATGGGGTGAGACCAAAGTGGGTGTTCCTAAGAAGCAACCCACAACGTGGGGACCAGGAGCTGAATGTCTATCCTGTGCTCTCTTTCTCCTCTGGAGGAACCATAGTCTGAGGGGAGAACCATGCATGGTACTCTTCTTGACTGTAGGAGGGGCAGTTGAATCAGAATGGAGCTCCTCTTCTTAACCTTCTAATGCAGTTTGTCTTGGTCTTGCTGGAGCAGGGGGTGTGCTTCAGCCTCAACTCTGTGTTCTAAGGTCCTCCCAGTGCTGTGTTGTGCATGAATAGTTTTTCTGCTGGGGAGCAAAGTCAGGAACTACCTATCATTTACCTCATATTTCTTTTTTTAATTCTCTTAACTATAGTTCCTATGTTTTGTATGTGACTATACAGTTATATTATACATTTGGAAATTTACATGAAATGAGTACATTTATGAGATCCTGTAGTTCTTTTTTTTCAATAGGCTACAGAGAGTGTCATGCCTTTGTCATCATGCTTCATGTTTTTATTGTTGCCTTGCATAGTTATACTTTATACCCTACCCAAACGTCTAATTAACTAAGAATCAAATACAATCTAGGATCTTGTCTCTTGCCATTGTATTCCTCATATTCTTGCAATTTATTGAACTTGAGGAGGTAGTAGGAATTTCTGAATTTTTGGTGGGTCAGAAGTAAGAATGACCTAGGCCCCCCGCACCCCGGGACTGATGCCTGAAGGGAGGACAATGTTGGGGAGGACTGTGCCCTTCCTCTGTGATGTCTCTCACAGACATGTTGTAGGTGGTTGGTGTCAAAAGTCTTTGCAATATCTCAAAATTATTATGAGAATTAAGTGGTTCGGTATAAGTAAAAATGCTTCCAAAGTAACTGGTGTGCAATAAATGTTCTGCAAGTGTTAGCTACACTTGCAATTACTAAAGGTTCTCATTCTCCATGACATAAATATACTAGCACGAATAATAACGAGTTTTTGTTTACATGCTATGTTTTATTTAAGCAGTAGCCTATTCCATATGATGCTTTTTATAAGTTTATTTTCTCAAATTATTTGTTTAAGGAAATATAGTAAATGGTAAAATAGACACACTCAAACTATAATGCAATAAGCTTAAGTCTGGAAACTCTTTTTCCAGAAGAAAGTGTGACAGCTATAGTCACTTAAAACGTAGGTCTGATGTTCTATTGGTAAAAGAGGAGGAATAAAAAGTTTACTTCTAGGTTTTTTTTTATAATTGAGCTGACTCAAAAAAAATAAATAATAATAATTGTGCTGACTCAGTGCCACACTCTATAGAATGCTGGGCTATCATAACAATTAGACTCCAGAAATTACAATGATGCAAATTTAACAGAAGTTTTTTTAATAAACAATAAAGTTTCTTTTTTAATTGAAGTATAATTGACATAAAATGTCACATTAGTTTCAGGTATACAATATAGAGTTTCAGCAGTTCTCGACACTGTGCTGTGCTCACCACAATAAGTACAGTTATCATTTGTCACCATATAGTTATTACAATATTATTGACTCTACTTCTTATGCTGTACTTTTCAGCCTCATGACTTTATTTAAAACTAGAAGTTTGTACCTTTTTATGTTCTTCACATTTTTCACCTATCTCTCCTTCACCTTTCTCCTCTGGCCAACACTGGTTTGTTCTCTGTATTTATTATTCTATTTCTATATTTAGTTTGTTTTTATTGTTGTTGTTGTTCATTTGTTTTGTTTTTTAAATGCTACATATAAATGAAATCACATGGCATTTGTTTTTCTCTTCATATTTTTTTCACTTAGCATAATACTCTCTATGTCCATCCATGTTGTCAAAAATGGCAAGTTCTCATTATTTTCTAGGGATGAGTAATATTCCATTGTTATACATGTCATATCTTCTTTATCATTCATCTATCAGTGGACACTAGGTTGCTTCCATAACTTGGCTATTTTAAATAATTCTGAAATGAACATTGGGTACACATATCTTTTTGAATTAGTGTAGTCATTGTCTTTGGATAAATAGCCAGTAGTGGAATTATTGGATTGGATGGTATTTCTGTTTTTAACTTTTTGAGGAACTTATATACTGTTTTCCACAATGGTTGCATCAATTCACATTCCCACTAACAATGCATAAGGGTTCCTTCTCTCCATATCCCCACCAACGTTTGTTATTTCCTGTCTTTTTGATCTAGCCATTCTTTCTAGTAGGAGGCAATATCTCATTGTGGTTCTGATTTGCATCTCCCTGATGATTAATGATGTTGAAGATTTTTTCATGTATCCATTGGCCATCTGTATGTCTTTCCTGTTCTCTATCCATTATTTTTTTTTAATTTTTTTTTATTTTTTCAGCATAACAGTATTCATTATTTTTGCACCACACCCAGTGCTCCATGCAATCTGTGCCCTCTACAATACCCACCACCTGGTGCCCCCAACCTCCCACCCCCCACCCCTTCAAAATTCTCAGATCGTTTTTCAGAGTCCATAGTCTCTCATGGTTCACCTCCCCTTCCAATTTCCCTCACCTCCCTTCTCCTCTCCATCTCCCCTTGTCCTCCATGCTATTTGTTAGGCTCCACAAATAAGTGAAACCATATGATAATTGACTCTCTCTGCTTGACTTATTTCACTCAGCATAATCTCTTCCAGTCCCGTCCATGTTGCTACAAAACTTGGGTATTCATCCTTTCTTTCTTTCTTTTTTTTTTTTTTTTTTTTACAGCTTTATAAACATATATTTTTATCCCCAGGGGTACAGGTCTGCGAATCGCCAGGTTTACACACTTCACAACACTCACCATAGCACATACCCTCCCCAATATCCATAACCCCACCCCCTCTCCCAACCCCCTCCCCCCATCAACCCTCAGTTTGTTTTGTGAGATTAAGAGTCACTTATGGTTTGTCTCCCTCCCAATCCCATCTTGTTTCATTTACTCTTCTCCTACGCCCTCGACCCCCCATGTTGCATCTCCTCTCCCTCATATCAGGGAGATCATATGATAGTTGTCTTTCTCCGATTGACTTATTTCGCTAAGCATGATACCCTCTAGTTCCATCCACGTCGTCGCAAATGGCAAGATTTCATTTCTTTTGATGGCTGCATAGTATTCCATTGTGTATATATACCACATCTTCTTTATCCATTCGTCTGTAGATGGACATCTAGGTTCTTTCCATAGTTTGGCTATTGTAGACATTGCTGCTATAAACATTCGGGTGCATGTGCCCCTTTGGATCACTACGTTTGTATCTTTAGGGTAAATACCCAGCAGTGCAATTGCAGGGTCATAGGGTAGTTCTATTTTCAACATTTTGAGGAACCTCCATGCTGTTTTCCAGAGTGGTTGCACCAGCTTGCATTCCCACCAACAGTGTAGGAGGGTTCCCCTTTCTCCGCATCCTCGCCAGGATCTGTCATTTCCTGACTTGTTAATTTTAGCCATTCTGACTGGTGTGAGGTGATATCTCATGGTGGTTTTGATTTGTATTTCCCTGATGCCGAGTGATATGGAGCACTTTTTCATGTCTCTGTTGGCCATCTGGATGTCTTCTTTGCAGAAATGTCTGTTCATGTCCTCTGCCCATTTCTTGATTGGATTATTTGTTCTTTGGGTGTTGAGTTTGCTAAGTTCTTTATAGATTTTGGACACTAGCCCTTTATCTGATATGTCATTTGCAAATATCTTCTCCCATTCTGTCAGTTGTCTTTTGGTTTTGTTCACTGTTTCCTTTGCTGTGCAAAAGCTTTTGATCTTGATGAAATCCCAAAAGTTCATTTTTGCCCTTGCTTCCCTTGCCTTTGGTGATGTTCCTAGGAAGATGTTGCTGCGGCTGACGTCGAAGAGGTTGCTGCCTGTGTTCTCCTCGAGGATTTTGATGGATTCCTTTCTCACATTGAGATCCTTCATCCATTTTGAGTCTATTTTCGTGTGTGGTGTAAGGATATGATCCAATTTCATTTTTCTGCATGTGGCTGTCCAATTTTCCCAACACCATTTATTGAAGAGGCTGTCTTTGTTCCATTGGACATTCTTTCCTGCTTTGTCGAAGATGAGTTGACCATAGAGTTGAGGGTCCATTTCTGGGCTCTCTATTCTGTTCCATTGATCTATGTGTCTGTTTTTGTGCCAGTACCATGCTGTCTTGATGATGACAGCTTTGTAATAGAGCTTGAAGTCCGGAATTGTGATGCCACCAACTTTGGCTTTCTTTTTCAATATTCCTTTGGCTATTCGAGGTCTTTTCTGGTTCCATATAAATTTTAGGATTATTTGTTCCATTTCTTTGAAAAAAATGGATGGTACTTTGAAAGGAATTGCATTAAATGTGTAGATTGCTTTAGGTAGCATAGACATTTTCACAATATTTATTCTTCCAATCCAGGAGCATGGAACATTTTTCCATTTCTTTGTGTCTTCCTCAATTTCTTTCATGAGTACTTTATAGTTTTCTGAGTATAGATACTTAGTCTCTTTGGTTAGGTTTATTCCTAGGTATCTTATAGTTTTGGGTGCAATTGTAAATGGGATGGACTCCTTAATTTCTCTTTCTTCTGTCTTGTTGTTGGTGTAGAGAAATGCAACTGATTTCTGTGCATTGATTTTATATCCTGACACTTTACTGAATTCCTGTACAAGTTCTAGCAGTTTTGGAGTGGAGTCTTTTGGGTTTTCCACATAGAGTATCATATCATCTGCAAAGAGTGATAGTTTGACTTCTTCTTTGCTGATTTGGATGCCTTTAATTTCCTTTTGTTGTCTGATTGCTGAGGCTAGGACTTCTAGTACTATGTTGAATAGCAGTGGTGATAACGGACATCCCTGCCGTGTTCCTGACCTTAGCGGAAAAGCTTTCAGTTTTTCTCCATTGAGAATGATATTTGCGGTGGGTTTTTCATAGATGGCTTTGATAATATTGAGGTATGTGCCCTCTATCCCTACACTTTGAAGAGTTTTGATCAGGAAGGGATGCTGTACTTTGTCAAATGCTTTTTCAGCATCTATGGAGAGTATCATATGGTTCTTGTTCTTTCTTTTATTAATGTGTTGTATCACATTGATTGATTTGCGGATGTTGAACCAGCCTTGCAGCCGTGGAATAAATCCCACTTGGTCGTGGTGAATAATCCTTTTAATGTACTGCTGAATCCTTTTGGCTAGTATTTTGGCGAGAATTTTTGCATCTGTGTTCATCAAGGATATTGGTCTGTAGTTCTCTTTTTTGTTGGGATCCTTGTCTGGTGTTGCGATCAAGGTGATGCTGGCCTCATAAAATGAGTTTGGAAGTTTTCCTTCTATTGCTATTTTTTGGAACAGTTTCAGGAGAATAGGAATTAGTTCTTCTTTAAATGTTTGGTAGAATTCCCCCGGGAAGCCGTCTGGCCCTGGGCTTTTGTTTGTTTGGAGATTTTTGATGACTGTTTCAATCTCCTTACTGGTTATGGGTCTGTTCAGGCTTTCTATTTCTTCCTGGTTCAGTTGTGGTAGTTTATATGTCTCTAGGAATGCATCCATTTCTTCCAGATTGTCAAATTTGTTGGCGTAGAGTTGCTCATAGTATGTTCTTAGAATTGTCTGTATTTCTTTGGTGTTCGTTGTGATCTCTCCTCTTTCATTCATGATTTTATTTATTTGGGTCCTTTCTCTTTTCTTTTTGATAAGTCTGGCCAGGGGTTTATCAATCTTATTAATTCTTTCAAAGAACCAGCTCCTAGTTTCGTTGATTTGTTCTATTGTTTTTTTAGTTTCTATTTCATTGATTTCTGCTCTGATCTTTATGATTTCTCTTCTCCTGCTGGGTTTAGGGTTTCTTTCTTGTTCTTTCTCCAGCTCCTTTAGGTGTAGGGTTAGGTTGTGTACCTGAGACCTTTCTTGTTTTTTGAGAAAGGCTTGTACTGCTATATATTTTCCTCTCAGGACTGCCTTTGTTGTGTCCCACAAATTCTGAACCGTTGTGTTTTCATTATCATTTGTTTCCATAAATTTTTTCAATTCTTCTTTCATTTCCTGGTTGACCCATTCATTCATTAGAAGGATGCTGTTTAGTCTCCATGTATTTGGGTTCTTTCCAAATTTCCTCTTGTGATTGAGTTCTAGCTTTAGAGCATTGTGGTCTGAAAATATGCAGGGAATGATCCCAATCTTTTGATACCGGTTGAGACTTGATTTAGGACCAAGAATGTGATCTATTCTGGAGAATGTTCCATGTGCACTAGAGAAGAATGTGTATTCTGTTGCTTTGGGATGAAATGTTCTGAATAGATCTGTGATGTCCATCTGGTGCAGTGTGTCATTTAAGGCCTTGATTTCCTTGTTGATCTTTTGCTTGGATGATCTGTCCATTTCAGTGAGGGGAGTGTTAAAATCCCCTACTATTATTGTATTCTTGTCGATGTGTTTCTTTGATTTTGTTATTAATTGGTTTATATAGTTGGCTGCTCCCACGTTAGGGGCATAGATATTTAAAATTGTTAGATTTTCTTGTTGGACAATTCCTTTGAGTATGATATAGTGTCCTTCCTCATCTCTTATTATAGTCTTTGGCTTAAAATCTAATTGATCTGATATAAGGTTTGCCACTCCTGCTTTCTTCTGATGTCCATTAGCATGGTAAATTCTTTTCCACCCCCTCACTTTAAACCTGGAGGTGTCTTCGGGTTTAAGATGAGTTTCTTGTAGGCAACATATAGATGGTTTTTGTTTTTTTATCCATTCTGATACCCTGTGTCTTTTGATTGGGGCATTTAGCCCATTAACATTCAGGGTAACTATTGAGAGATATGAATTTAGTGCCATTGTATTGCCTGTAAGGTGACTGTTATTGTATATTGTCTCTGTTTCTTTCTGATCTACTACTTTTAGGGTCTCTCTTTGCTTAGAGGACCGCTTTCAATATTTCCTGTAGAGCTGGTGTGGTATTTGCAAATTCTTTCAGTTTTTGTTTGTCCTGGAAGCTTTTAATCTCTCCTTCTATTTTCAATGATAGCCTAGCTGGATATAGTATTCTTGGCTGCATGTTTTTCTCATTTAGTACTCTGAATATATCATGCCAGCTCTTTCTGGCCTGCCAGGTCTCTGTAGATAAGTCTGCTGCCAATCTAATATTTTTACCATTGTACGTTACAGACTTCTTTTCCCGGGCTGCTTTCAGAATCTTTTCTTTGTCACTAAGACTTGTCAATTTTACTATTAGGTGGCGGGGTGTGGACCTATTCTTATTGATTTTGAAGGGGGTTCTCTGAACCTCCTGGATTTTGATGCTTGTTCCCTTTGCCATATTGGGGAAATTTTCTCCAATAATTCTCTCCAATATACCTTCTGCTCCCCTCTCTGTTTCCTCTTCTTCTGGAATCCCAATTATTCTAATGTTGTTTCGTCTTACGGTGTCACTTATCTCTCGAATTCTCCCCTCGTGGTCCAGTAGCTGTTTGTCCCTCTTTTGCTCAGCTTCTTTATTCTCTGTCATTTGGTCTTCTATATCGCTAATTCTTTCTTCTGCCTCATTTATCCTAGCAGTGAGAGCCTCCATTTTTGATTGCACCTCATTAATAGCTTTTTTGATTTCAACTTGGTTAGATTTTAGTTCTTTTATTTCTCCAGAAAGGGCTTTTATATCTCCTGAGAGGGTTCCTTTAATATCTTCCATGCCTTTTTCAAGCCCGGCTAGAACCTTGAGAATCGTCATTCTGAACTCTATATCTGACATATTACCAATGTCTGTATTGATTAGGTCCCTAGCCTTTGGTACTGCCTCTTGTTCTTTTTTTTGTTGTGAATTTTTCCGCCTTGTCATTTTGTCCAGATAAGAGTTTATGAAGGAGCAAGTAAAATACTAAAAGGGTGGCAACAACCCCAGGAAAATATGCTTTAGCCAAATCAGAAGAGATCCCGAATTGTGAGGGGGGAGAAAGGGGATAAAAAGGAGTTCAGAAAGAAAGAAAAAAAAAAACTATTAAAAAAAAGAAAGCCGATAAAGAAAAAATATAAAAAGAGGAAAAAAATATATATATTAGATAAACTATTTAAAAAACGTTAAAAAAAGAAAACGGTAAAAGTTAAAAAAAATTCAGCAGAAGAAGAGAAAAAGAAAAAAAAATTAACTGCAAGGCTAAAAAATCATGGGGAGAAAGCCATGAGTTCCGTGCTTTGCTTTCTTCTCCTCTGGAATTCCGCCGCTCTCCTTGGTAGGTGAACTTGGTCCTGCTGGGTTTCCCGTTGATCTTCTGGGGGAGGGGCCTGTTGTAGTGATTCTCAAGCGTCTTTGCCCCAGGCGCAGTTGCACCGCCCTTACCCGGGGCCGCGCTGAGTAATCCGCTCGGGTTCGCTTTCGGGAGCTTTTGTTCCCTGAGTGCTTTCCGTAGAGTTCCGGAGGACGGGAATGAAGATGGCGGCCTCCCGGTCTCCGGCCCGGAGGAGCCGAGAGCCCGGGGCCCCACTCCTCAGTGTGCCTTCAGAGAACAGCGCCCAATGACTCCCGCCACCCTGGCCTCCGGCCACGCTCCGAGCTGACCGAGCCTGCGACCGGTTCAAGGCAACCCCGAGCTGAGAGTCACTCCTCGGCTCTGTCTCTGTAGCCGGCTTCCCCGTTCTAATACCGGTAAGCTCTGCGACACTCAGACACCCCCGATCCTTCTGAGACCCTGCGGGACCTGAGGCCGCGCTGACCCCGCCTGGGCTTCCAGTTAAGCCTCTGGAGCAATGTCCCTCAGCGGAACAGACTTTTAAAAGTCCTGATTTTGCTCCGTTGCTCCGCCGCTCGCCGGGAGCCGGCCCCTCCCCCCGCGGTCTATCTTCCCTTCGCTTTGGATTCACTTCTCCGCCAGTCCTACCTTGCAGAAAGTGGTTGATTTTCTGTTTCTGGAATTGCTGTTCTTCTTCTCTTCAATCTCCCATTGGATTTGTAGGTGTTTGCAATCTTTAGATAAGCTATTTAGCTGATCTCCCGCTACCCGAAGTAGTCTCAGCCTGCTACTTCTCCGCCATCTTGACTCCTCCTCCTCTATCCATTATTTAATTGGATTTATTATTTTTGGTGTTGAGTTGTATAAGTTCTTTATATTTTGGATATTAACCCTTTATTGGATATATCATTTGCAAATATCAATATCTTCTCCCATTCAGTAGAGTGCCTTTTAGTTTTGTTGATGGTTTCCTCTGCTATGCAAAAGCTTTTTATTTTGGTGTAGTCTCAATAATTTTTGTTTGCTTCTTTTGTTTGGGTTTGGGTTTTTTGTTTTTGTTTTTGTTTTGTTTTGTTTGTTTGCTCTTACTACCCTTGCCTGAAGAGACATGTCTAGAAAAATGTTGGTAAGGCCGATGTCCAAGAGACTATTGCCTATATTTTCTTTAAGGAGTTATGGTTTAAGGCCTCAAATTTAGGACCTTAATCCATTTGGAGTTTATGTTTGTGTATGGTTTAAAAAGTTAATCCAGTTTCATTCTTTTGCATATAGCTGTCCATTTTTACCAATACCATTTATTAAAAGGATTGTCTTTTTTCTATTGTATATTCTTGCCTCCTTTGTCATTGATTAATTGACCATATAAATATAGGTTTATTTCTGGGCTCTCTATTCTTTTCCATCGATGGGTCTGTTTTGTGCTAATATCATACTGTTTTGATTATTATAGCTTTGTAGCATATCTTGAACTCTGGGACTGTGATACTTCCAACTTTGTTCTTCTCAAGATTGCTTTGGGTATTTGGGGTCTTTTTTGATTGAATACAAATTTTCAGATTCTTTGTTATTCTGTAAAAAATACTTGTGGCTTTTTTTTTTTAAAGATTTTATTTATTTATTTATTTGACAGAGATCACAAGTAGGCAGAGAGGCAGGGAGAGAGAGAGAGAGGAGGAAGCAGGCTCCCTGCTGAGCAGAGAGCCCGATGCAGGACTCAGTCTCAGAACCCTGGGATCATGACCTGAGCCAAAGGCAGAGGCTTGAACCCACTGAGCCACCCAGGCACCCCAGCACTTGGTATTTTGGTAGGCATTGCATTGAATCTGTAGATTGCTTTGAGGTAAACTTTACTTTTAATAGAAGTACTAAATGAGTAAATACATCATGGGGCTGCCTTCTTGTGGTACTCAAGAAACCAAGCTGATAAAATCTATTTGGTATTCACCTGATGGCTCCCAATGCTTCCTTGGATATCATCTGCAGTTCAAGTGGATAGGGAGGGGAGAAAAGATGAGGCGAAACTACAGGTTAGCCCTAGGAGTAATTTCAATTCACATTCTATTGCCTTGATCTCTGTCATGTGGATCCATCTAACTTCAGGGGAGGCTGGGAAGTGTAGCATAGCTGTAGAAGAAAAGAGAAAGTGCAAGTATTTCTTTGTTAATTTTTCATATACTTTTATTTGAAGGCCCAGTAAGCTGTGCAGAAAGTAGTCAATAACAATTAAATGACCATTATTATTTCATTAAAGTTCCTTCTTGCCTACCACTACGGGGGTGGGAGGCAACTTTCTGTTTCTTTCTTTTTTCCCTCTTTTTACATTAAAAAAAAAAAGAAAGAAAAGAAAAGAAAACTTTCTTCTTCCCTGACCAGCCCCTTTTGCCTAAAATTCCACCATATAAATTTCAAGCTGTTGATATTCACTGAAGAAATTCACGATAGGCATTTCTGGCTTAATTCCCTATGAAAATGCAAAATTGCCACAGCCCTTTATACCTTGGAAAAGATGAGTTCGTGGGATACTTTAATGGACTTCTAGCCCGTTAAATGAGTATTTTCACTGGTGGGAGAGGGAAGAAACCTAAGTAGCCAGATCACAAAGTGAATTGAGCAAATACAGAAACTCCCTCGCAGAGCAAGCTGACTCCTTTACAAATAGATGGTCCATCATAACTTGACTTCTTAAAGGGCTGCGAAATAGTAGCTCTGATTCTGACAAATTTAAATATTCAATTCTTCTTCCGAGTGAATCAAAACCAAAAGATCAAAGATTCCACTTGCCTTTTACCTTCCTTGTCTTTTTCACTTTTGCTCCTACACCCAAATACATGGGATTCTTTCTTTCTCCTTTCCTTGGGCCAGTTTCTGTGGCCAGAAGAAAAGGGTAAAAGGACTCTGAAAAACAGTCTGAGGGTTTTGAAGGGGCAGGGGGTGGGAGGTTGGGGGAACCAGGTGGTGGGTATTAGAGAGGGCACGGATTGCTTGGAGCACTGGGTGCGGTGCAAAAACAATGAATACTGTTACGCTGAAAAGAAATAAAAAATTAAAAAAAAAAAATGGGTCATCTCATGGAAACAGATAGTTGCAAAGCCCTGGGGTTGGGGATGGAAATCCGTGCTGTTCTAATAGCGTGATGTGATCCAGGCATCGAATTTATAGCAGGTCAGGGAGGGAACCTCTGAGTCCCACCACCTTTTCTTCTCACATTTGTCGTTTTATAGTTCCAAAATATTATTTAAAAATTGTTTCTTTTTCCTTAAAAGACCCAGCCTTGCTCTGTTGCAGAATAGAATTTTCTTAAACATTGCACTCATTACTAAATGACCCATACCACATTTCCCAGTTCATTAAGGAATACAGTATTTCACTACAGAATTCCTGGTTTTTCAGATTTATTTCAAGAGCCTCTGCAGTAGACAACCATAGGCTTTATTAAATTTTTTACCTGGAAGAATTTGTCTGGTGATGTCATTGACCTATGAAATTGCATACTTATAATTGACAAACATTGCTTATGGTTATAATACTTCTTTTTATTTTAAATAAAGTCCCTGGCAAAGGAACAGATACAATCGGGCTGAGTTCCCTTTCAATGAGAGTTTCATCTCTCTTGTATTGCAAAAGGAAAGAATCACCAAAATGAGAACTTGGGATGTCATGGCTACATTGGACCCCTCGTGGCATGTGACCTGACTTAGGGGTAAGCACCTTAGAGGCTGAATGTTACTCAGAATCATCATTTCTGATCTCATGCCTGAAGACAAAGCCTACTGATGTGGAATAAAGGTGAAGACCAGAGGCTGGGAGGAAGGGGGGAGAATTATTTCCTGCCAGTGCTTTCTAGGAAGGTGGTATATTTGTAGATGATAAATGTAGAATTGCCACCACTTTTTCAGAATATACTTTAAATAGTGTCTTAGAATTATCATTAAAACAAAAATTAATAAAAGGGCAGATAAATACACAATTACATGGTAGGAATGTAAGGCAATGAAATTTCACATTAATAATTTTTCTCAAAGAAAAACTATGCATTTTAAGTGTCTTGGTCTGTTAATAATAATAATCCCAAAATATTTATTTTTTTCCTTATCCATTTAGTTTCCTTTCTCAATTAGGATTTTTTATCTACAGAAACAAATATACACAAAGATATACTATAAAGTGTATTTTCTTTTATAACAGCCTGTTTTCAAGCAGAAATAAAGATGGAGGGAAAGTTAAAGACCAATGAGGGGAAAACTGAGATTTTCTTCTTAAAAAATTTGAACTGAAGAGATTCAGATCATTTGAGAGAATATTTTCGTATTTTGTCATTTCTCAACCTCACACTTTCATAAAACGTATAACTTTGTTTCCTCTTCACTCTAGTTAATTTGAGCATTATTCAAAAAACAAAACAAAAAATAACATTGGGCTACCTGTCAGAAAAAAAAAAAAAAGCCTGTTCATAAACCATACAAATTTGCATAATATGTTAATAACATATAAGTAAGTTAAAAGGATACATTCAGGTCAGGTCCTGGCTGATTTCAAGGCTGAGTGGTCTGTGCCAAGCAGGTGTTTGTCTTCAGGAATGTGTCACTACAATATTTCTAGAAACACTGGGACTGTAGGCACTACAGAAAGTTCCAGATAATCATTATCTTGGACATTTCATATATAGCAGGACTACAACAAACTGGTATGTGATAGTTGAAAATTCTAATTTGTTTGCCCCCACAATTTATATTTGGGAGGTATAACTTCTGAGACACATGCCTTAGTGATAAGTTAGCAAGAACTTTGGGCTCCAATTGTCCAAGTTTGGATTCCATCTCTGTATTTTAGTAGCTATGGAAACTTACCAAAGTATTTAACCTCTGTGCATCTCAGTTCCTATCAGAGAGCAGTAAGGATAATTTCTGCTTCATGAGGTTGTAGTTGAACTCATTTAGTGAAAGTGTCTGGTAAATACAAGGGCTTAGTAAGTATTGAGTATTGATGTGACTGCTTACCTTCCATTTATAAAAACAAAATATTCTACCAAGGTAATGAGACTGGAGAGAAAAACCCTAAGTTTGAGTTTGGCATTTGAAAAAAATGACAATGAGGGGCTCCTGGGTGGCTCAGTCAGTTAAGTGGCTGGCTCATGATTTTGGCTCAGGTCATGATCTAAGTGTCCTGGGATCAAGCCGCACCCCCCACCCCTGGCTTAGCTCAATGGGAAGTCTGCCTCAGGATTTTCTCTCTCTCCCTCTTTCCCTCCCCCACTCATAAGCGCTCTCTCTCTCTCTCAAATAAATCTTAAGAAGAAAAAACAAAGGCAATGAGCCTCTCTTCCCTCTTAGATGGACTCCGCTGCTCATTTCTTGCCTGTCTCTTGGCTTATCTATGGATGTTACTGTAGGGTCAGAATGGACCTCCTGCTTTCCTCAACTGCCTTGATTACCCAGGCTCCAAACATACCTGCTTCTTTAAACCCGCATCACACTGGGGTTAATACGCAAAATAGCATCCCGACACATGCTGGAGATTCAGCTTTAATTATCTCGTAGAAAATTCCTATATGGGCAGCTGGTATCCTTGCTAACAGGGAGGATCACAAAATCTTATTATGAAACACTATTTTATTATCTCCAGCTTCCCGCCTGTGTGAAACAGGGTCTTCTGAGAAGCACATCTCATACTGGTGTTAGCTGTGTAAGAAATTTATTGGAGAAAATACCTATGAGGAAAAATCAGGAGGGAGTCAGAAGAGATGGAGAGAATTGTCAAACGAAGATAGAGGTCTAATTTCTATGAAAGAGAGAAAGAAGTAAGGAAATTTGAGTAGGAAAAGTCTTAGACTGTAATGCAGTTCAAAGATGGTTGTAGCAAAGCCAACAAGGAGCCCTTGAGCCAAAGTCACCAGTCATAGGAGCCTCACATCTCCCAGGAGGAGACCGGGCCTGGCTAAGTGCCCTATCACTGGCTGGGAGCACCTGGTGGGAAGCATGGCCCCAAGCGGACACATCAATGGATTTCTGAGTATGTCACCTGGGTCCATGGGTCCATCGTGCTTCCTGCCGTGAGATCTATGGGACCATAGTTCATGGCCATCAAATCACTTGGGGCTTGAAATCTTCCTCTACAGATCTCCTCTCTGCAATTCTGGAATTCCCTCACCCCCTTACTTAGGCACCTGTTTGTCTTCACCCCCTTGCCCCGCTTTGCTCTCTCTTTGCCTTTTCTTTCATCTCAGATTATTTCCACGACACTCTTATGACCCTGATTGCAAGTATCACAATAAACTCCAAAGACAACTGTGAGGTTTTAATTATTTTTCAGTTAGGGCTAACGATTAGCCAAACACTAGAGATATAGAATGTAAATAACAATTCCCAGGGCGAGCATGATCTCTGGTTGTCATTAATCTTTGCCAAGACTGATGAATTACAGTAGAGGACTAATCACATGAAACGTTACAGACTCAGAAGGGCAGATGGAAGTGTGAAAACATGGTGTAGGCAGCAGTTTGTTTTACTCTTGTGCTTTGCTCATTTATGCTGCTTGTGATCTGATTGTAAAACTGAATGAACATTCAGATATCCCAAAGTCTTTCCAAATCTGTAAACAATACTCTTACGCCTGCGTTTTGTTTTCATATTTGTCAGGTTTGCTAATTTAAGCGATGATGAGAAATGATGAACAATGATGATAATAAAGTCAATTACAACACTGATTTTACAGATACGAGCATTAAACTTTAAATCAGTGAAAATAATCAATTCAAGCTTCCAAATGTGCATAGGCCAAACTTTTTGCATTAACATTTTAAAAACATTCCGATGTGGTACAATTATGTAGCAAATTGTAAATGATGTATGAAAAGAAGAATTTGTATCAGTCTCTGGCTAGAGAAGCAGAAAGAGACAAACTCAGAGCTAATTTCACAGTGCTTTGCAATTAGTGTTATTAAGTCTATTTGCCCAAATAAGGTAAAGAGTCACAATTTTTTTCCTGTAGCATCTTAGGACAGGCCACTGTAACAAAATAGTATGGATTGGGTGGAACGAACACAACAGAAATTTCTCGGCATTCTAGACGGTAGGAAGTCTGCCATCAATGTGGCAACAAAATGGGCTTCATTCTGAGGTGGTGGCTTTTGTGCTTGTAGGTAACCACCATCCCATCCTGCTCAGAGACCCCCTTTTTGTGCACAGGTGGAGAGAGGAAAGGAACAAGCCCTTTGATGTCTCTTCCTATAAGGCACTAATCCCATGGGGGGGGTTGGGGGGGGTTGCACTCTCATGACCTCGTCCAACCCTAATTACCTCCCAAAGGCCCCATCTCTAATACCATCACTGGAAGTCAAGACTGTGGTATGTGAATTTGGGTGGTGAGGCACAAACATTCAATCCATAACATAGAGTAATTGTTATATCCTCAGATGTCAATCTGTAATAAAGCCTAAATTTACAGCACAGTCGAATGACAATACCTCACAGGTTAGCCACAGGTATGTTCTTTTCCTTCTGCATTCTCTTTGCTAGTTCTTCCATGTATTCCCCCAGGTTCTGTACAGAGATCAGCATTTCCTTTCTTCTTTGCACTGAAACATCCAGGCTGTGAAACTGGGGTTACAGGAATGTTCCTGAAAGCCAGTTGCTTTCAGATGTGACTTCCTGGTCTGCTGGTCTTGGTTGTTTCCAGGGCCACCATGGCCAAAGTAGGATCTTAGGGCTACTGATTAAAACGCATCGCCATGGAACAATGGCCTGTATGCTGTATAGCTTCGCTGCTGTCCCAGGACCTTCTTGCTGCATCTGGTGCTAACATTAAGTCTCTGTTGACTCTCCCAGCATTTGGAGAGTGGCCCTGGGTTCCAGCTCAGTCAGTGCAATCTTGAGCCCTAACTCTTATACCTCTTTGCCTTTAAGCTTATCACACCACCGCAACACAGATATACAAGGGCACACGCACGCACACACACACACAGTTGTTTTTCCTAAGGTGGTGTCAACTGGCACTTGCGATACAGAGCTCAGACTGCCTCTGCCCCAATGCTCAGCGGGTGTGGGGTCCCGCGCCCAAGTACAGACTCATCCTCCCTTAATTTTAATTTCATCTCAGAGGTCTCACTGGCCTTGGATCTCTGTATTGCTTGGTCAGGCTTCTCCTGTTTAAGTCCATATGTTTTAGCACACATACAATTTCAGATGGAAAGGTCAGACTCTATTGGTAGAGCTGCTCTGATGTCGCACACAGTGGAAAGTTCCTGCGCTACTCCCTTCATAGTAATAGTAATGAGTACTTGCCTTATACCAAGATCAGTCAGTGGGCAGCCAGACAGACACATGCTGGTTTTTACTCTGAAATTTTAATATAAGAAAAACATGTCTTAGGAACTGAAAGCACACAGTGAAAGGTCCCCTTGGTAGGTATCTTTTCCCTCGGGAAATAGCCTGGATACTTTGGGCTTCTTTACCTCTGACCATGTTCATGCTACATTCTGAAGCTGAAGGGTAATGGAATAAAAATCATGACACTTCTTTTTTTTTATTTTATTTATTTATTTAACAGATGGCGTAGGCAGAGAGGCAGACAGAGAGAGAGGGGAAGCAGGCTCCCTGCTGAGCAGAGAGCCTGATGCGGGGCTCGATCCCAGGACGCGGAGATCATGACCTGAGCTGAAGGCAGAAGCTTAACCCGCTGAGCCACCCAGGTGCCCCCAAAATCATGACACTAATAATAGGTCCTTTCCCCCGATTTGCCTGGATACTTTAGTTTCCACTGATTTGCTACAACTCCTTAACCCTTAATGTCAATAGGTTGGGCTTTTAAGGAAAGCTCCCCATGTGAAAAATACCCACGGGCAGGTACTTGAGCTCCAGAGAAATCCACTGTTCTGGTTCAAGTTGCAACTAGGTTCAAGAATACCCCAGCCCTGCTCAGTGCCCTGGTATGAGGTTCCTTCATGACCCAAAGCCCAAAAGGGAGCCAAGAAGTGTGCACTTGAGAGCAAACCGAGGTCTGGTGATGAGGGGGGTAAGGCAGTGAACCACAGAAGCCCTCGGCCCCTTTGGTCCCTGCCCCAGGGGACACGGTAGTCAGAAAGAAGGGTCTAGTTAGAGTACAATCACCAGTGCTTACTGCTTGAGATGAAACATGGCCAGTCTCACCAGGCTCTTGTTGTAAAGCCTAATGTTGCATTTCCATCTTCAGTTTCATTTCTACTTCCTGAACCGTTGGCGTTTCTTTTAACATCAATCAGAAGGTTGCTGTGAACTTTCCCCATTTGAACTCAGTCGATGCCGAATTTGTTTTCTAGGTAGTCTAATTTTATCATAAAATCTCAGCTCTGCCATAGAAGCTGGGTTATATCACGTCTTTCGGGAATCTGAAGTTTGTGTCATATTGGCTTCCGTGAGTTTTATTTCTTCACATGAAAATTAAAAAAAATAGATTCTCCCATTCAAGTCCTCAGGAAAGAGGGCACAGACAGGATGGAACATGGCACCACGATGGCGGTACTCAAAGTAGCAAATCCGAACAGAGAAATCCTGACTCTGCCCCTCTTCCTGTCTCTCTGCTGTACCTTGCTAGGAAACCATGACATAATTGACGTGTTAGTCTTGTTTCTTAAATTATAGTTTTCTCCAGGGCCAAGACCACAGCCTCTTATTCAGAGCCTCTAGCAAGTTCTGGGACATGGCAGGTGTGCCATCAGTATTTGGTTTTTAGAGAGAACTAAAAGGGCCTGCCAAAACTGCATTCCAGCTGCTTCGGAGAGGTCTTGATCTGAAGCTAACTTTCCTGAGTGTCTGTCCTTACCTGGGGCTGCTCCGAGATGACATGTCCGCTGTTTCTGTGCCTCCTGTCCCAGAGGAAAGCCGGGTGCACTCCGGCAGGTGGTCATGGGTATAAGCCTGGATGACTCCCTTTTGCTCTTAAAAGGAAGAAGTGCACTGCTTGTTAGAGTATAATTAGGGGTCTGCTGGGGCTCTACCCATATCAGAAAGAAGGTAGCACAGGTAAAAAGAGAGACGTCCAACCCTCTTAGCCTGGATTTGAGTCCTTTTCGATTTCTAATTGTATTCTTGGGAACATCTAGCATTCCTGAACCTTAGCCTCTTATCAGCAAAATGGAAAAAGTGTCTTCTTTTTTCTGGGTTGTCACATATATGATCTGAAATAACACATTTACTCTCTTAGCTGTAACAAGTTTATCAGTGGTAAGACAACTGGAATCTTCCATCAGCAAAGTAGGTAACTAAGCCTAAGTTATGCAAGAACTGGATAATTTTGTAGTAAATTGTGCAATAAACATACCCTCCCCCCAGGGCCTAGTTTGCCTTGGGCTGCACCCTGACATAGAGATTCCAGAAGGACTCCCAGCACATGAGGCTGTGAGTAAGACCAAAATCCACACTCTCTGATGGCCAGAAGAACCCCTTCTTCATCTGAGGCCAGGCTCGTAGGCTCTGCTGCTGCTCTGGACCAGCCTCACGCTGCTCTCCCACTCCCTCCACTCCTTGCCCTTAAGACACTGCTCAGCCTGACCCTTTAGCACATGCTTCCCCCCCCCCCCCCCATGAACAAAATTCTCTACTTGGGGATCAGGGAATTATCCTTTCTAGCAAAGCATTCTCTGCATTTTCAAATTGATGTAGTGGGTCAATAGTATTAAAGGGGCTCCTGGGTGGCTCAGTTAGTTAAGCATCTGCCTTCAGCTCAGGTCATGATCTGGGTTCCTGGGATCGAGCCCTGTGTCCAGTGGTGGGGAGCCTGCTTCCCCCATCATTCCTTTGCTCCTCCCCTGCTCATGCTTCCTCTCTCTCTGTGAAATAAATAAAATCTTTTAATATATATATGTGTGTGTATATATATATATATATTCATATATATACATATACATATGTCATGTGGAATATCTCAGTTGTGTTGACAATGGGTACCACAAACTGTTCAGTCATAACGAGACTTAGCTTTTTAGTTTAGGGGCAGTATAACATGGGAGGGGCGTGGTTTTACTTAAAATGACAGTGAAACTATTTTAAGTGCCCAGCACTAGAAACCTAGAGGAAGAATAAGGCTCTATAACTTTATTGGAAGGCCTCTTTCTGCAAATAAGACCCATGACACCCATGGTTCTTTCTTTGATTATGAACACATTCTTCCTAAGTAAATTTTGTCTGAGAGTCAGAATACCCAATTCAGCAAGAGTATCAGTAAGGCATCTAAGAATCTTGGTTTCAAAGTGAGATTAGTTTTCTCTCCTACTGTGGACTTGCCGAGCAGTAAGTTTAGAAGCACCATCCCTGTCCTGCCTTTCAAATCCCACTGCATTTGTTAAAGAAAAGCCCGGACTTTTCCACAGCAGATTCTAAGCCTGCAGCTTTCCCTAGGATTTCTATGTAGCATTTGAGCCCAGGTATACATTCATTCTGGTTCTTTCCACCTCACACCTTTTTTTTAATTCAGGTATTCTCCAAGTATTTATTAGGTTCTTGCCAACTGAATGTGTGGACAGGTAATACAGGGAATTATAATGAGGAATGAAATTGGATTCTTAAAATTAAGGACTTTTTCATCCGGAAGACGACAGGCCACCATTTCTTTTGCTCACCGTCATATCCCCAGACAATGTTATAGATTGTGGCACATGGTGGATCCTCAATATTTATTTGAATTAATGAGTAAATAAGTAAATAAGTGAATTATAATATTAGAAAATGGGGGTGCCTGGGTGGCTCAGTGGGTTAAAGCCTCTGCCTTCAGCTCAGGTCATGATCTCAGGGTCCTGGGATCAAGCCCCGCATCGGGCTCTCTGCTCAGCAGGGAGCCTGCTTCTTCCTCTCTCTGCCTGCCTCTGCCTACTTGTGATCTCTTTCTATCAAACAAATAAATAAAAATATTAAAAAAAATAATATTAGAAAATGATATATAAAATGTCTTGAGAGGAAAAAAAATCCATTTCTTAGGATAGTTGCCTGCCCTGAATCATGGAGTCATAGATGACATGTTGAGTGAACTCTCTTCAATTAATATCCTTCAAACACATCTGGGAAATACCACAACCCAGCACTCCCTATTTTATGTATTTCCAAGATAAAGTTACACAAGATAAATGTACTAGAACGTACAAGAAGCATCACATCATGAACAGAATATGACTATGAAGGGCCGCCTGAGTGGCTTTGTGGGTTAAGCCTCTGCCTTCTGCTCAGGTCATGATCTCAGGGTCCTGGGATTGAGCCCCGCCTCGGGCTCTCTGCTCAGCGGGGAGCCTGCTTCCACCCTCTCTCTGCCTGCCTCTCTGCCTGCTTGTGATCTCTCTGTCAAATAAATAAATAAAATCTGTAAAAAAAAAAAAAAAAGAATGAGTATGAAGATTCTTGACACACCACATTCTCTAAAACACAGTCCTCATCTCTCAGCCTCTTGAGAATCATGGCAATGAGGATATATTTCTTTCTTCCGACGCGCCCAGTGTTAAGCTCTGCTCAATCCCTTGCTTCCTCCACACTTGGCTTGGCACTTCCTCTTCTGTGTGCTCTGCTTCCTAAGCTCCCTTTAGTGGACTGGGTACAAGAATAGCCTTGGAAGAACCTGGAAGAGTCCACTTTGGTATTCCTCTACAGCCACGCTTCTTTTTCCCCTTTTGTCAACTTTTCAAGAAAAGTGAGAAACATATTTCAGTTTGGGGTTTGGGTTTTCAGTGAAGGAAGAATTGATATGTGGAAGGATAGGTTTGGCCAAACCACTCTTTTCTTTCTACCTTAATTTTAGTGAGGTTGTTCCGTATCAAAGGCTTCGGAGCTACTTCCATTTGAAGTAAATGATAAATATCATTTATTTATCTATATGATTTCATGTATTTTTTCCTTCAAAACTTTCAGACACAACTCGTATGTCTTCTCCTCAAGATTTTTCCTTGACTACCTAACCAAAGGTACCTCCTGCATCATTATATACCATTATTCTGTTTCATAGTCTTCAAGGGTCTGAATAATATTTCACGTTTCTTCATGTTTGCTCTCCATTTCTACCATGGTATACACACCCTTTCAAAGCAGCCCTCCACTGCTATATCTACTTCACCTAGAATAGTTCCTGGCAGATGGTAACTGTGTGGCCACCTGACAATAAAGGGCTTTGAATGCCATACTTTTTCACCTGCACGAAGGGGATCTATTGGAACTGCTCCAACTGTGGGAGGGTACGTATCCAGAATTGTGTTTCAGAGAAATTACATTCATTTGTGACAATGTACAGTCTAGATTGGAAAGCAGAGATCTGGCACAGAGAGTTCAATAAGAACATTGGATTATTTTTTCCTGTATGATGTGAATAATACAGGTTTAAGTTTTATATATATACATATATATATATGTATATATATATATAGTACAATATAGTAGCTTCTTAGACTGGAATCAGATTTTAAGCTAAAGGAAATCTATACCTTAAACCTTGTTAGGCATTGTACATTATATGTATTTCTACAGCAGCTATTAGTTATACATGTGTGTGTGCATGTGTGTTTACAAAGTCTTATCTATCTGGTTGCTTAAGGCTATCAACACATCTCTGTAAAAATGAAGACAACTATTAACCAAAGGACCTTTAAGGATTTTAACTCAGACCATATAAAGAGTCTTGGAATTCAGAATTTGCTATAATTATTGCAGTAAAAAAAAAAATGGTGAAGCCTATTTAAAAAGCTTCCTGTCTTCAGATGGTATGTCCTTGTATTCCAGGAGCTTAATAAGGGATAATAATAATGATTATGATAATGATAATCTCATCAAAATCATGAAAGTATGCTTAAAAAGCCTAAAATGAGTTTCCTACTGAGACGATAAAAAGAGGGTTTTTTTTTTTTAAGGCCAAGTTTGAGAATTGAATTTCTATATAGTCCAATTAACTTCACACAGAGGAAACAAAAAACAGCTATTACAGGGCTCCATGCCTTATTCTCAACCCTGTGTAGCAACCACAACAAATCAACAGTGTAATTATTGAGCACCTAATGTGTTCAGTGCTGATAGTTTAAAGCTATTTGCAAATATATGTCACAGGCAAAACGGGAAACTGGATGAAGTGTGGGTGAGTTATTGCAAACATCGTAACTACTGCTCAGTGTTAGAAAAAAAATATCGCTCAAAGAAAACCATCTTTTTGGGTATTCAAGAGCCAGATGTTGTTTGTATCTCTTCGTCTCTTATGACTTCTCTCTTTCAGCTTGTAAGAAAGCTTAAGAAAAAGAAAATAATTTATACCCATATTCTGTTTTTATCACACGGCTCCCACACATGCCTTTTAATTCTGTAGTATTTATTTAAAAGGCAGATCTGCTTGTGACTCTTCTCTGCATATAACCTTTTAATAGCTACTCAGAATCAATAGAAAAAGATCAACCCTCTAAACATGGGATACGTAAGGTCCTCCATTATTGACGCCTTACCCAGTTCTCCAGCTCTATTTCTCAACCCTTACACTTGACATGTCACCAATGCTTGAATCCCAGCCTGCTCTGCTTGGGCTGCCTACATGCCCACCTCTCCTTCTGCACCTTCTTTTTTCCTTAATTGATTCTTACGTAACCTTAAAGGCTACGTTATTTTTTTTTTTAATTTTTGTTAAGACTAAACATCGTATCCACAAGGCTTTCCCTGTGTCTTGAGCCTTCCTATATATGTGATATTAAATCCGTATCTCATACATAGTTTGCAAATATTTTCTCCCATTCCATGCATCCTACAGCTTGTTACTTTTGCTGGGAAGTGATATTTTAGTTCCATACAGTCCCACTTGGTTATTTTTTATTTTCTTGTTTGCATTTGGATGTCATATTCCAAAACCCATAGCCAAGACTTGTGTCAAGAACTTTTACTCTATTTTTTGCAGGTCTTACAGTTAACTTTTTAATCCAATTTGAATTAATTTTTAAGATTATTTTTATCTTTTTGTGAGAGATAGAGAAAGAGAGAGTAGAAGCAGGGGGAACAAAAGGCAGAGAAGAAGCAGGATCCCTGCTGAGCAGGGTGACCCACACAGGACTCAATACCAGGACCTGGGATCATGACCTAAGCTGAAGGCAGATGCTTAACCGACTGAGCCACCCAGGTGCCCCTAAATTTTATAAATGGTTTAAGCTATGGATCCAATTAAATTCTTTTGCCTGTAACTATCCAGTTTTCCCAGCACCATTTACAGAAAAAACTCTCTAATCCCTAGTGAGTGTTCTTGGCTCCCTTGTCAAGTATCAGTTAACTATATATACCTGGCTTTATTCTGGGCTTTCTACTTTACTCAACTGGTCTACATATCTGGTTTTCTGGGTTTTTTTTTGTTGTTGCTGTTGTTGTTCTTTGTTTTGTTTTGGCTAATACCATACTATTTTGATTACTGTAAGTTTTGTACTTTATAGTATACTTTGAATTTAGTAAGTGTGAGGCCTCAGCTTTCTTCTTCCTCAAGATTGTTTTGGGTATTCCGCGTCTTCAGGGGTTCTTTACAAATTTTAAGACTCTTTGTATTTCTGTGAAAAACGCCACTGAAATTTTTATAGGAATTGCATTGAATTTACAGATGGCTTTGGTGCTATGGATTTTTTTAAACAATATTAATTCTCCCAATCTACAAGCAGAAATATCTTTGCATCCTCAGTTTCTTTCATTAGTGCCATGGTTTTTAGTGTAGAGATCTTTGACCTCTTGGTTGAATTTATTCCTAAGTATTTTATTGTTTTTGATGTTGTTATAAAAAGGATTGTTTCAAATATTTGTTATTGTATAGAAATGTGACTTATGGGGCACCTGGGTGGCTCAGTGGGTTAAGCCTCTGCCTTTGGCTCAAGTCATGATCCCAGGGTCTTGGGATCGAGCCCCTCATTGGGCTCTCTGCTCAGCGGGGGGCCTGCTTCCCCCACCCTGCCTCTCTGCTTACTGTGATCTCTCTCTGTCAAATAAATAAAAAAAATCTTTTTTAAAAAAGTGACTTATTTTGTATGGTGATTGTGTATCCTGCCACTTCACTGAATTCATTTGTTAGTTCTGACACTGTTTTGATGGAGTCTCTAGTGTTTTCTATATAAATCACCATCTCATCTGCAGAGACAATTTTATTTTCTGATTTGAGTGGCCTTTGTCTTGCCTGATGACTCTGTCTAGAACTTCAGTACTGTGTTGAGTAGAAGTGGTGAGAATGGGCATCTTGTCTTGTTCCTGCTTTTAGAGGAAAAGCTTTCAGTTTCTGTTGTTGTTGTTGTTAAGACTTACTTTATGGCCAAAGGTGTGATCTACTCTGGAGAATGTTACATATGTGCTTGAGAAGAATGTATTTCATTCTGCTGTTGGATAAAATGTTCCGTATGTGTCTTTTAGGTTCATTTGGTCTATAATATTATTCAAGTTTGCTGTTTCTTTATTAAGTTTCTTTCTGAATGATCCACCCAATGTTGAAATGGAATACTGAAGCCCTGCATCGGGTTCTCTGCTCAGCAGGAAGTCTGCTTCCCCCTCTCTCTCTGCCTGCTTCTCTGCCTACTTGTGATCTCTGTCTGTCAAATAAATAAATAAAATCTTTAAAATATATATGTATAGCCACCCCAGGTCTCTTACTTACCATTTACATGGACTATCTTTTCCCATCCCTTCACTTTTGGCCTTTGTGTGTCCTTAAAGTTAAAGTGTATCTCTTATAGGTAGAATATCCTTGGATCTTATTTTTTTTTTATTTTTTCAGCATAACAGTATTCATTATTTTTGCACCACACCCAGTGCTCCATGCAATCCGTGCCCTCTACAATACCCACCACCTGGTGCCTCCCACCCCCCACCCCTTCAAAATTCTCAGATCGTTTTTCAGAGTCCATAGTCTCTCATGGTTCACCTCCCCTTCCAATTTCCCTCACCTCCCTTCTCCTCTCCATCTCCCCTTGTCCTCCATGCTATTTGTCTTGGATCTTATTTTTAATCCCTTTAGCCACTCTGTGTCTTTTGATTGGATAATTTAGGCCATTTACATGTACATTAATCATTTATACATAAGGACTTTAAATTGCCATTTTGTTTCCATTTTCTGATTGTATTCTTGTTTTGTTCCTTTTTTCCTCTCTTGATGTCTTGTAGACTATACTTTAATTCCTTTCTCTCAATCTTTTGTGTAATTACTGTCAGTTTTTTTCTTTGTAATTATCACAAAGTTTCCATGAAACCTGGATCTCAGTCTATTTGAAGCCAAGAGCTTATTTTCAGTTGTATACAAGAACTACAGTTTTCCTTCTCTATTTCCCACATATTATGCTATTGAGGTCATAGTTTATCTATTTCTTTAAATATTGTGACTCTCTCAACAGATTATGGAGTGACTGAAACTGAGTATAGAACCCTTTCAGGATTTCCTGAGGTGCAGATTTGAATGTTTTCCAGCAGGCCCCTGGGCCAGCAGGACGGGTTGTGGACTTTGCCGGGGAGGGGCTAAAATCAATTTTATGACCCTTGTGGGCTCTCCTGAGGTACAGAGCCTGCCACTGGTTCTCAGGTGTAGTGGTATTGTGCATAGTGAGTGGTGATAATCACATTTTGGAAACAAACCCTGATGATTTCTTCTCTGAGTTTTGATTCTACAGGAAAAGAATGAGGATGTCAAAGCCCTATTTGATGAGGTAGGCTGTGATAAAGCAAAAAGTTCTTATTTTAAAACTATAAGAAAGGTAATAATTATCCCAAATTATCCTGAAGCTATAAATGAAGGAAAATGAATGGAATATCAATTGCAGGGCAATGATTGTGTAATGTTAACAGATAAGAGGATGACTTCAGGCTGCCAACTGACCTGGTCCTAAAGCTTAGAGCAGAGCAGAATTGGTGATAGACCCCATCATAGAATTTGCCAGAACTCTCCCAAAGACAGCTGTTGCACAGACAACGTGTAGAGACCTCCTTTATGCTTCACCCACCATCCTAAACACAAGCACCAAATAATATAATCATCTTCACTTTCACACAGGAAGAGCAAGTCCTTTGGCTTTCTGCCCACACTTGAGTTAAGTACCAAACGTTCTCAGAATACTTTTTAGTACAATGGTTTCTATTGCTGTATTCAGCGTGCCCAAAATGGAAGCAAACCTTTTCTTTTAGAAAAGAAATTAGGAAGAAAAAAATTGGGTTTAAAATGGAGTCAAAATTGAGACATCTCAGAGATGTTTGTTATTTCAACTCTATGGTATACAAAAGCTGAAAAAAATCAATAAAATTTAAGAGAGCTCTGAAATTGATTTGATATGATTTGATACAGTCCTAAGTGGTAGCTTTAAGTAAGCCTTCCCCCTTTCTTGTAAATTACCTTGAGCAGAGCTCTTTATGAAATAACGTGCCATTTACCAAAAACCTTGCTTGGTGTTCTGCTTTGTTAGTGAATGCCTTCCATTAAGGTTGGGCCAATTACAGAGTACAAATGCTGTTTAATTTTTTTTTTTCCCTTTCTGCCAACACAAAGGTCAAATGTTTGAGAAATCTATGCATGAAATGAGTTTTCTTCTTTTTCCAAATGAGATTCTGTACCTGTATTTCTTAGTATGCTCCCAACTCTTGGAGAAGTTTATTAGAGCTCATAACATCACTGTTCCAGTCCTCTTCAGGCTACCATTGAACAAGTAATGGATTAAGCTACAAGGATTTCTGTGTGGGACAGCAATCCTCTACCTAGTGGTACAGTGGGTAGTAAAGGAGGGATTTCCCAACACAAACTGTTGGTTTTCTTCAGTTTGCAAAATTAATTGAGGAGAAGCTATAGCTAGTTAAGGTTATTTTTTATCTTATTACAGAGCTGACACATTAATTTTATTAATAGAAGTTCATGCTGTTTTATACTTAAGTGCATCTCTTCATCTAGAGGCTTTCCAACCAGAATATGTTACAGTATTCTGATAATATTTTTACATGGTGATTTTATTCATTCCAATGAATACCAGATTTCTGTGACTATTTGGATACATCTTGAAGTGATCAACTCTTTATATAATCCTATCTGAGAGGATTCAAAGGAAACAATGAATAACAGAGTCAATATGTTTAATATGTGTGATTAGAGGTTAGCATTTATATGGGATGTGGTCCCCAGTAGGCTAACATTTCGATGTCTGTAAAAATAAGCTAGAACAGAAAGTGTAGGGAAACATTTAGTAAGCTACTCCTGCTGGCTACTTCCCCTTACTGTCTGTTTCCTTATTCACTTGTGTACATACAAATTCAATGTTTCTGCCAGCAGTGGTTAGATACTTAATTATTCAATACAGCTTTACATTTGAGTGTAAATAACATGCCTGCCAATTTCTAAAGATAACTTCGTGAAAGCCCTTGAAAGATGATCATGAAAATAGGGTCTACAGACAAGATGCAGTTTCAACGAACCCTCCCTTCCTATTGCCAAAGGAGGACAGTGATAGCAGAGATAATCCAGAGCACGGGGATAATTCTATGTCATATAGATTTGACTTGAAGAACATTGTATTTTCTAAAGCAGGCTTACTTTTCTGGTTCTGCTGGGCTGAGGCTAACAGTCAGCTGTGTCAGAGTCCCCTTGGAGAGTAAAAGCTGAAATGTGGGGTGCCAGAGTAAATGAGCTTGTCACTGCCATGTCTGTGGTTCCCTGTCTACAGGACTGATGGGTTTTATTTGTTCATAAATGAGAGCAAACGATAGTATAGATAGATGTGTTTTATATATATATATATATATGTGTGTGTGTATGTGTGTGTGTACATATATATATATAAAACATATATATAGAGATGTTATTAATATATTAGATAATAAATTTCATTAATCCCATTGTCCTTAATGCATTTTAAAGCACTTTCAAAATGATCTCCTTTGAACCTTTCAGTAAATTGGTGAGGCTTCAAATTTGACCATTAAAAATAGAAACAATTTGAGAAAAACTTAGTTTATATTAGTGCTTGTAAAACAGCATCTTTTTGTATATAACAAGGTTACTTTTTTTCCCTTAAAGAGTTACTCCAAAAATGATACCTGTAATGATCACCAGATTATATGGCATTTTTAACATTAACACGTACTCATAGGGTTTTATCTGTATATGTACCTTGCTTCCAGTCTATTGCTGGACATACATAGAATTTATTTTTAAATAAGGAAATGTGTCCTACTATTTTGTGAGCCTATACATTTTCAGTTCCTTAATGTCAGAACTGATTGTTGTTTTCTTGATGTCTTTTTTAAGACCTGCCTTCAACTTTTTCTTTTTGAGAAAGTGACCCTGAAAAGGATTAAGGAGGGCTTAAAATTAAAGGAAACACTGTGGAAAAATATTTATAGAACTATGGCAAATAGTGGAACAATTTTTTCCATGTGATACATATGCAATAATACAAGGAGAGTAGAATTGTATTTTAGTTACCTCCAAACTCTCACTTAGACTTTCAGGATTATTTTCTCATTTTTTATTATTGCATTTTCCACTGTGAGTATTTGCTTTATACACTGAAGTGTTTAAAGGTGGTAGCATATATGTTCATGACTTTTCTATTATCTTGATGATATCATTATATAGTTATCTTCTTTGTCTCTGGTGGAGTCTGGGGTTTGTAGACCTGATTCCAGGGCCACTGATCCTGTCTGGTCTCTGGATAAACATATCTGCATCTATGGCCTTGGCCAGTAGAGCTGGCACAGGGACAAGGTTCTGCTTTATTGTCTACTGTTGGATCCACAGACAGTGGACCTGTTACTGATGGGTCCATGGTCAAAGGAGCGAGACTGATACAAAGTGAAGGTCAAGCAAAGCTTTATTTCGTGCCAAGCATCAAGAATCAAACCGACCGTTCAGGGCCGCCTCTTACAGAGGGGGTGACCACCCCCAGCCTCACAGACTAACTTTTATAGAGCAAAGGCCATGTGGTTGAGCGTGGCCACACACAGGTGGCCAATGAGGTTGCAACACACAGAGAAAGCTGCACAGTCATGCTAGGTCACACACGGGTGGCCAATTGCATTACAATTCACCCCATAGTAGCTATTTGAACTAGTCTATCTCCTTGGTCAGAACTGGTGCCCAAAAGGCGGGGCCCACACTCCTTAGTAGCTAGGGAGACAGTATGCCTACTCCACTGATTGGATGTCTCCACCTGACCTGACTCATCCCTGCATTCAGGCTCTGTTATCTCCACCTGTCCTGACCCGCCCTTGTATTTGGGCTCTGTTATCAGGGACTGGTCAACCACATTCTACTGGTTTCCCCGGATTTGCTTTTAAGTAAGTTCCCCTGGGGCGTGGGGGAGGGGGGGGATGGGGAGAGGGCACAGGGTCAGTTTAAGTTTTACTGCATAACCAACAAAATGACTGTTTAATCCAAGATGGAATCGCTCTGGCTAAATAGGCCCTTACAGTTACCAGGTGTGCAAATGCAGGTGGCTTCTGCCTGGCCTGGAGGAAGGGTGTGCCCACGGGTAGACAGATGATGGGAGAGCTCTGCTGAGAACAGCTGGGGAAGAATCCCAGAGCTGCTGCTGGGTTCACAGCTGGGACTGTCACAGGTAGGTCTGCCTCGAAGGCACAGATTAGAGCACCTCCTGCCAGGCTTCCCACCTTATCTCTAAAAAGACAATGTTCCTCCCAGACAGTGGCTGAGAGCCGAGAGCCGCTTAGCCCAAGCTAAGCATGCTTGGGACCTTTCCAGGACGCTGCTTGTCTAATGAGATCAACATGTCGGCTTCCCTGGGTGTGGGTGTGTGCGTCTGGGGGCACAACTCCTGAGCAGTCAGCACCAGCCCCAGACTCCAGATGAGAGAGGCGAGAGCAGAGTGTAAGAGCAGTTTCAGGATACACAGTCAGATGAAATAGGATGGGCCTGCCCCAGGAGTATTGGGGTGTGTATCTTCCGTGTTGTCCCTGTGAGGACAGTCCTGCTTCGGGACCATGACTAAAAGGAGCTAGGGCCAGGTCCCTGGATGCCTTGGCCCCTAAAACCAAGGACAGAGGTTGGAGGGCCTGTTAGCTGAGGCGCAAGGACACAAGACTCTCCCCAGCTAGGTCCTTGGCAGACGGCACCGGTGGCAGGACCAATGTTGAACAGACTGTAGCAGAACCCAACAGGGGTCAGCCCTGTTTCTAGGTCTCCAACCAGGGCCCTAATCTGTGAGCCTGCCATCCTGGCCTGGGCCTGCCCTCTCTGAAATCTGGATGCCAAAGCCCTCACAAATGTGCTTTTGTCCATGAATAGCTGCCAAATTATTATGGCTGAGGGGGATGCAAATGAGGGGGCCTTTCTTCTGCCATCTTGTGGATGTGACTGCATGAATGTGTTTTAATGTGTTTAATCCAGTTATTCCATCTTTTCCTTTGATGTTAGTGGTGTGTGTGTGTGTGTGTGTGTGAACTATTCTGGAACTATTTTATAATCATTTTATCAAGGTAAAAATTACCTATTAGCTCACTGATTGGAAGTGGAAATAATTATCGAGAGCTTTATAAATAAGTGACACAGTACTATTGTTCTAAGAAAAACATGCCTTTACATTTCCTTACATTGTCTTTAATGTACTTTAGTAGAGTTTTAAGTTTTTTCTAACATAGGTTTTGAAATTTTTGTTCAGTTTATTCTGAGGCATATTTTTAACAATGGATATAACATTTATTTATAATATACTATAAATTAGCATTTTTTTAGAAAATAAAGGTATGGATTTATAAGTATTTAAAAATGCAAAAGATACTTTAAAAAATCTGATTATGAGTGTGGAAATGGAAAGGATATTGTTGCCCTACCTGTTATTAAAATATATTGAATGAAACCTCACCATATAAAGGAGTTTGTACCAGAAAACTAGGCAGATATATGGTATAGCTCAAGATTTCAAGGCTCTTTAGCTATAAGACTGGTAATATTTCATGCTAGTGGAAAAATGAACCACCAATCAACAAACTTCTTTTTAAGAACTATCCAGCTATATGGGAAAAAATAATATAAGGCCATATTCTTATCACCCTCGAGAATTAAATTATAGATATTTCAAATAAAACATATGGAGGAAGCTAACATTAGAGTGGGGAAAGAGTTTCTCAGTGTAGCTGAACACAGAGAAGCCAAATGAAGGCTTGTGTTGAATAGACGGCATTCTAGGCACAGCTGGTGGGAGCGTAAATGAGATCAGCAAAGAAAACGGGACAGTCTTTTGTATAACTTAAAATTTGTGTGTCTTTGTTCCCAAAGTTCCACTCAGGGGATATTCCTCATTTATATCCTAATATTAGGTAGAAAGATTGTGGACCAGTCTGCTTACCGAAAATAATGTAATGGTAAACAAATAATGAGATTATTTAATGTAAAGCTGTACCCATGGAATAGAATATTATATTGTCATCAGAAGGTATGCAGTAGAGCTGTGGCTATAGAAAAGAGTGCTGCAGCATGTTTTTAAAGGGGCAAAACAAGGCAACTACTAGTCAGACTATAAGACAGATACGTATAGATTGCCAATATGCCCACATGTGATTGTTTAGGACTATGCATCAATTCTATATCCTATATGGATATTAATAGCAATCTCAGCAATATTTATTCTCTTCCTCTTGTTCTAATGCTATGGTTTAATTTTTATAGTTTCATATCTTGATTTTTTCTTTAAATGATTTCATGTCAACCCATCCTCATGCTTTAAAAAAAATTCTTGATTCATTTTTTGCATGCTCTTTCTTTTTTTTTTTTTTAAGATTTTATTTATTTATTTGACAGAGAGAGAGAGAGAGACAATGAGTGAGGGAACACAAGCAGGGGGAGTGGGAGAGGGAGAAGCAGGATCACCCCTGAGCAGAGAGCCCTATACAGGGCTCGATCCCAGGATGCTGGGGTCATGACCTGAGCTGAAGGCAGATGCTTAACAACTGAGTCACCCAGGCACCCCATAATTACTCTTTCAATTAATTTTATAACTAGGTTGTGAGGTTCCATAAAACTCTGTCGGGAATTTGAAAGGTATTTATTTAGCTTTATAGAGCTAGTGACAGAGGATTGATATCTACATAGAAATGACATATCCCCATAATTCTATAACTCTGGAATTGAAGACTCTTTTGTCTTTTTATAAATTTCCTGGATTGTCTTCATAAAATGCTCGTACAACTTACTAAAAATTATAAAAATTTTAATTTGCATTTTATAAATGTATGATACATTAATTTTGTTGCTATGATGACATACTTCATTTTCTACTATAAGTTTTAACTGTATGTATGTATGTATGTATGTAGAGACAATTGAATTTGTATGTTGAACTTGCATACAGCAGTATTGTTGAATTTTATTAGTTCTTTGCATTTTAAATTTGTTGATTCATTTCACTTATGTTTGTAGAAAAAGCTATATATTTTCTTTTATTCAGTTTTTGTCTATTTTTGGTATTGGTACTATGCCTTAAGTCAGGCCTTATAAAATAGAGCTAGTTCTTTGTTCCAAAACCATTTGTGTAAGGTGATAATTATCTTTTCTTTGAAAATTTCATAGAGATGTCTACATTTTGGGTAATTTTGTGTATGTGTGTATGTCTTAATATTTCAAATTTGTTTTTAATATTGGTATTAATTCTCTAGAAATGTATTTATCTTCTTAACTAGGTTTTCAATTCTACTAGTATGACTTGAGCAACATTGCTCTTATAATTTTTAGTTCTTTTTTCTACGGGTACTTAATTACTGTTTTTGGTTTTTTTTCCTCTTTGTAATTTCTCCTAGTGTCTTTTCTCTCCCTTAGTGATTAAACTGTAAATTTCTAAGTTATTGTTCTTTTCAAATACAACCTTTAATTTTCTCCATAATTTTCCGCTTTTTTGTTTCTTATCAATTCTAATGTGTTTATTTTTTAGGTTTTTGTTTGATTCTGGAAGAATTTCTAGGTTTGATCTTTGGTTCATTAATTTTTCAACTCTGTATAATGTGCTCTTTACCTTCTGTTTTTGTCTTCATATCAATTAAATTCTTCATTAGAGCTCTCATTTGATTTCTTTTCTTGTCATCTATTTGTGCTTTATAGCATCCTGTTTTAATTTTAGTGATGATTCCTTTCATGGTCTCATATAGTTGTTTTTTAAGATTTTATCTGACAGCGGGAGCCAGCACAAGCTAGGGAAGTAACAGGCAGAGAGAGAGGCAGAAGCAGGCTCCCCACTGAGCAGGGAGCCAGACTTGGGGCTTGATCCCAGAACCCTGGGATCATGACTTGAGCTGAATGAAGGCAGACACTTAACCGACTGAGCCACCCAGGTGCCCCTCAAGTAGTCAGTTTAAATCCCCTTTCTGATTTATCTAATAGCTCTAATTTCTTTCAGCTTAAGATGTCTCTCTATTGTTGTGCCTCTGTGATAATACTGGCCTTCTTCAGATTTTTTTTTTTTCCTCAGTTTCTGTGAATCCTTAACATCCTGTCTTGTAGAGCTATGGCTGTCTCCTCTGTGACTATAATGGGCCATCTCAGGGGAAGCCTTCCCACCTGGGAACAGGGACCCTGCCACCTACAGGGATGGCTTGCCTAAGGCAAGGGCGGGGCCGATTCTGCAGTATCACTGGTCAGGCATGCCCTATGGCTGCAAGCTCCTGTGAATCAAATCCCTTATTTTTCAAGAGTTTGCGGTTGTATCACTAAGCTTATTTTTCATAGATTTTCTGTCATTTTTCAGGTTGCATGTAGGTTGAGGGAGATTGGAACATGAGTTTACTTCCCCAAAATACAAAATTACTGTATTACTTTTATAATGAAAAAAAAAGTTTTTAGGTTTAAAGGGTCTATAAGGTGCATGAAATGTATTAACTTCCTTGTATGTCCTTTGCCCTGAATTGAACTTTATTGTTTCAGACAATTAAATTAAAGAAGCATAGATCTTGATACTTAATCACATTCATCATTTTCAAAATCAAACATTCCTTTATTACTATTCATTTCCAGGTCAGACTCAGTCTTATAATGAAACAAAGCCCTTTATTTGCTTTAATGAGGGACAGTCCAACTGTCCAGGCATAGCCTTTAGATCGGTGACATGCGTGCCCTTAACTAGCATTCATTTGTTACCGTTTTCACAAGTCATCTGTCCTTTACACTGAGAAATGGGTAGCTTTTTAGTATGTCTTTTTTCATTGACTTCTTCAAAAATCACAATTAGATACTGTGAATCAAAACTGGTGTTTACTTCTCAGAGAGGAGGAATGGTCTCTTCTAATAGTATTTGAGGTATCACCTGCAGTGTTACATGTGCCCACGCTTGGAAACCCAGTCTAACTCAGTGCTTTTTCTGCTGATTGCACTTGACTGGTCTCTGCTCCTTAAGTTCTGGGAGAAACTTTGACCCTCCTAATACTATTGGTCCTGATGATAAACCAGAGAAGTTTGCCTTTGAGATGAACCCTGAAGTTAGCCTTGTTGAAAGGTGATCTTTTCTTCAGTTGTCTGAGCGGCATAGTATTTTTACGTATTGGGCTTCCTCAGTGAAGGGCAGATTATTAATATACCTCCCATATGTAGAATGTTCTTTCCTCTAGTCTGAACCACAGAGAGACCATATGGTAAGAAAAATGTTAATCTAGTTTGAGAAACTTATAGTAATATTTTACAGACCAGGTCAAGTAGTTCTTCTAGCTCAGGCCAATGCATTCTCTAAGTTTCTGAGGTCATTCTTTATCTCAATACTGTGCATTCTGCATAATACTGGCCACAGGCCAATGACCAGTATGCTCACAGATGGATTCTAGATGGTCTACCTTCTCAAAAGTACATCTTACTTAAATATGAGATATAGCAGCTTGGAGAAATTAAGTAATACTGCAGTTAAGTGTTAAAATAATGGGTCTTTTTTATTCCATTTTATACCAGATAAATCACATCAGAGTGATTTCAGACTTACATCTGCAATTTTAGACTTAACATCTCTTTTCCTTTCCTCCACTTGCTTGGTTTCTGTGGCTAATGTATTGATTACGTGAGGCTTTTCACAACCACTGAGAAGCTTTTGCTTAGTTATTTTTTTCCTTTGGTTTTATTTTGAAATAACTGGGACCAGGTTGGCTGGAATGCAAATTGATGAATCTAGTGTTATAATATATGATGAACTCACTGGTGTTCATTACCGGGATATTTTGCTGCTTTAAGTCCCCATTATCAGTAAGGGAGGTGATTTGAGAGCCAGCACAGAATTTTTTGCAGGGAGAAAGGTAGTATTTTACTGAAAGGTAGTATTTACTGAAAGTTAGTATTTTTTTTTTTTCTAGTTTCATTTTGGTGGAGTTTGTGAAAAAAAATATTCAGAAGCAATTATCTTGTACTAGTTTGTAGTCTAATTACACGGCGTTACACAATTTTGAAATTCATTTGAGGAAAAGAGGTACCTTTTTCTTACCTGAATCTCACACTGAGGCTGAAGTTTGCTTTCACTGTAATGAGTAGTCAACTCAGAGATCACATCCACACAACTTTCTTCTAAGGCAAGATCTGAAAGTCAAGTTCTGAAGGAGGGAAATTGCCAGGAATTTGGGTTGAATTCATACTTTACACTTTTCACTAGGATACTGCTTAAGTTTGTCAGGTATTTAAATGTAGACAAATGATAAAAATCACTGACTAAAGCATTAATTTTTAAAAATAATCTTGGAATAAGGGAGAATGTTTCCAAGAATGTTAAAAATTGATGAAAGTCATTTAAGAAAGGTGAGATATTTGGACACCACACAGAAAATTAAAAGAAAATTGGCAAACAGAGAAAAAAATACTTGTGACATTAACAATGTCTAAATATATATATGATTATATATTATATATGTAACAATATTTAATCATATATAGATATTCTTAATAGAAAAAGGAGCAAATAACTCATCAAAAGTTGATTAAAAATGCAAATGGTCTTTTTTAAAAAACAAGATTTCAATCTCATTTAAATAGAAATTATTCTGAAACTTCAAAACCAAAATTAAAAATACAGATTTGATATATTTAACAAATGGAATTCTATATACAACATAAAATAATGTATTTCCAACATTTGTAGGAATGTTGTGTTGCATAAAAAAGTCAGAAATAAAAATCTTCATATTGCATGATTTTGTTTATATTCAATAATTTATATTAAAAAATAAACAAAACTCTATTGTGGTTAAAGTCAGAATGGGTTTTTCTCTGGGGAGGCTGGATATTGAAAATGAGCAAGAGAGATTCTGGGATACTGGTTAAGTTGTATGTCATGATTTCAATGGTGCTTACATGGGTGTATACATATAAAAATTCATTGAGTTGGGCACTTTTATTATATACAAAGTAAGACAATTAAAAAACAAAAATTCAGAGGTGTATTTTACCTCTCAGATGAACAAAGATAATATAATATTGAAGTATATATCAAATAATTTCATGTCTAATAATATATCTTAGGAACATATAATTATATGACGTAGAATATGATTAATTCATAGTATATAAATAGAAAAATAATGTGGTATTGAATTAGGGACTATGAGGAAACAAACTCACACTCACTGTTGGAGACCAAATTGCTATAGCTTTTGTAGAGCACAATTTAGTAGTATCTATCAATATTACAAATGACCATAACATTAAAGTAAACATTTGAAACACTGCTAATAATTCCCAAGGAATGAAAGAAATCTAAATGTCCGTCACCAGGCTATTTAAGTAATCCCTAACATGGGAACACCAACCATAAAAATGAATGGGGAAGAGACTGTCTTTTTTCCACTGTATATTTTTTCCTGTTTTGTCAAAGATTAACTGACCATAGAGTTGAGGGTCCATATCTGGGCTCTCTACTCTGTTCCACTGGTCTATGTGTCTGTTTTTATGCCAGCACCATGCTGTCTTGGTGATCACAGCTTTGTAGTAAAGCTTGAAATTGGGTAACGTGATGCCCCCAGTTTTATTTTTGTTTTTCAACATTTCCTTAGTGATTCGGGGTCTCTTCTGGTTCCATACAAATTTTTGGATTATTTGCTCCAGCTCTTTGAAGAATACCGGTGGAATTTTGATTGGAATGGCATTAAAAGTATAGATTGCTCTAGGCAATATAGACATTTTAACAATGTTTATTCTCCCGATCCAAGAGCATGGAATGGTCTTCCATCTTTTTGTGTCTTCTTCAATTTCTTTCATGAGTGTTCTGTAGTTCCTCGAGTACAGATCCTTTACCTCTTTGGTTATGTAGAAGAATGAAACTCGACCATTCTCTTACACAGTACACAAAGATAAACTAAAAATGATAAAAGACCTCAACGTGAGACAGGAATCCATCAGAATCCTAGAGGAGAACATAGGCAGTAATCTCTTCGATATCAGCCACAGCAACTTCTTTCAAGATATGTCTCCAAAGGCAAAGGAAACAAAAGCCAAAATAAACTTTTGGGACTTCATCAAAATCAAAAGTTTCTGCACAGCAAAGGAAACAGTCAAGAAAACAAAGAGGCAACCCACGGAATGGGAGAAGATATATGCAAGTGACAGTACAGACAGAAGATTGATATCCAGGATCTATAAAGAACTCCTCAAACTCAACACACACAAAACAGATAATCATATCAAAAAATGGGCAGAAGATATGAACAGACACTTCTCCAATGAAGACATACAAATGGCTATCAGACACATGAAAAAATGTTCATCATCACTAGCCATCAGGGAGATTCAAATTAAAACCACATTGAGATATCAACTTACACCAGTTAGAATGGCCAAAATTAGCAAGACAGGAAACATGTGTTGGAGGGTCTGTGGAGAAAGGGGAACCCTCTTACACTGTTGGTGGGAATGCAAGTTGGTGCAGCCTCTTTGGAGGACAGTGTGGAGATTCCTCAAGAAATTAAAAATAGAACTTCCCTATGACCCTGCAATTGCTCTACTGGGTATTTACCCCAAAGATACAGATGTAGTGAAAAGAAGGGCCATCTGTACCCCAATGTTTATAGCAGCAATGGCCACGGTTGCCAAACTGTGGAAAGAACCAAGATGCCCTTCAACGGATGAATGGATAAGGAAGATGTGGTCCATATACACTATGGAGTATTATGCCTCCATTAGAAAGGATGAATACCCAACTTTTGTATCAACATGGACGGGACTGGAAGAGATTATGCTGAGTGAAATAAGTCAAGCAGAGAGAGTCAATTATCATATGGTTTCACTTATTTGTGGAGCATAACAAATAGCATGGAGGACATGGGGAGTTAGGAGAAGGGAGTTGGGGGAAATTGGAAGGGGAGGTGAACAATGAGAGACTATGGACTCTGAAAAACAATCTGAAGGGTTTGAAGAGGTAGGGGGGTAGGAGGTTGGGGGAACCAGGTGGTGGGTATTAGAGAGGGCACGGATTGCATGGAGCACTGGGTGTGGTACAAAAACAATGAATACTGTTATGTTGAAAATTTAAAAAATGATTAAAAAAAATGAATGGGGAAGCTCTTTATATGCCATCATGGAATAACTCCAAAGATATATTAAGTAGAAAAAGCAAAGGACACATAAATGTGCATAATATATCACTACTTCATGTTAATGGTAGGGTAAGCTAAGAGACCATCTGTTTGTATATACATAAAATATTTCCATGGCTAAACCCCATACAATCCTGCCTGTAAGAAACTCACTTTAGCCTTAAAGGCACACATAGACCAAGAGTGAAGGGATGGAAAAATAAATAAATAAATAAATAAATGGTAAATGAAGAAAAGCAGGGGTAGCTACACTTAGAAAAAAACAAAAAACCTTAAAACTAAACATGGCAAAAATAGGAAAGGTAATTATATAGTGATAAAGGGATCAATCCATCAAGAAGATAATCGTTGTATCTACCTAACATTGGAACAAATACATATATTTACCTTTAAATTTAAAAAATATATATATTTAAAGCTAAAACAGAGTTAAAGGGAGAGATAAACTAATGCAATGATAGTTAGGGACTTTAATACCTCACTCTCAATGATAGATCACTGAGAGAAGGAATCATAAGGAAACCGCAGATTTGAACAACACCATAGACCAAATGGACTTAACAGATATAAAAGAACATTCTAACCAACAACCGCAGCATACACATTCTTCTCAAGAGTACAAGGAACATTTTCTGAGGGCTGTAGACCATACGTTAGGCCACAAAACAAGTCTTAGTAAAGTCAAGAAGACTGAAATCATCTTCTCTGACTACAGTGGCCACAACAGAAATCAACAACGAAAGAAAACTGGAAAATTCATGAACACATGAAAGTAAACAGCACTCTCTTGAGCAACCAATGGATTGCAGAAGAGAAAAGGGGGAAATCAAAATAGTTTTCTTGAGAAGAAAATACAACATACTAGAACATAAGGGATGCAGCAGAAACAGTTCTAAGAAGGAAGTCCATGGCAATAAATGCCTACATTAACAAGTAAAAAATGCCTCAAGGAAACAACATAACTCTTCACCTTAGGGAAATGGAAAAAGAACAAACTAAGCCTAAAGTTAGCAGAAGCTAATAAATAATAAAAATTAGAGCAGAAAAAAATAAAAGAGATAACAACAAAAACAAAAACAATAGAAAAGTTTAACCAAACTAAGAGTTAGTTCTTTGAAAAGATCTACAAAATTGACAAACACTTAGCTAGACTAACCAGGAAAAAAAGAGAGAGGATGCAAATCAAAATTGTAAAATGAAAAATGAGACATTATAACTAATGCCAGAGAATCATAAAGGTTTTTAAGAGGCTACTATGAATCCACAAACAGGACGATCTAGAAGAAATAGGAAACATCTTAGAAACATTCCACCTACCAAGACTGAATAAGGAACAAACAGAACATCTGAATAGAGCAATTACTAGAAAGGAGATTGAATCAGTGATCAAAAATTTCCCAGTGAAGAAAAGCCCAGGATGGATCAGATGGCTTCCCAGGTGAATTTAACCAAAAATTTAATGAAGAATTAATACCAATATTTCTCAAACTCTTCTAGAAAATTGAAGAGGAAGGGACACTCCCAACTACATTTCATGAGACCAGCATTATCCCAGTACCAAAACCAAGAAAGCACACTACTAGAGAAGAAAACTATAGGACAATATCTTTGATGGATAGAGATACAGAAATTCTCAACAAAAACTAGCCATCTGTATTCAGCAGTATGTTAAAAGGATCATTCACGATGATCAAGTGGAATTGATCCCTGGTGTGCATATCCTTGGGTTCAACATATGCAAATCAACCAGCATGATACATCACATTAATAGAATGAAACAAAAGAATTATATAACAATCTTAATAGATGTAGGAAAAGTATTTGACAAAATTGACCCAGCCATCCATGATAAAAATGCATAACAAATTAGGCATAGAAGGAATTAGGCATCTCAGTACCTGGGAGGCATTACACTAAGTGAAATAACTTAAGAGAAAGACTAGTACTGTATGATCTCACTTATATGTAGAAACTGAAAAACAAGACAAACTGAACACCAAACATACAAAAAGAGATCAGGTGTGGTTGCTTGAAGAGGGGACTTGGAAGGTGCCCCACAGGTATAAATTTCTGGTGATGATATAAGTACTAGGGTTATAGCGTACGTGATGACTATAGCTACCACCACCGTATGACGCGCAGGAAAGATGTTAAGAAAGTAAACCTTAAAGAGTTCTCATCGCAAGAATTTTTTTCCTTTTTTTTTCTTTCTTTCCGTTTTCTTTTTTCTTTTTGTTGTATCTATTTGGGAAGGTAGATGTTAATTATACCTTTGGGGGAACCATTTTATAGTATATGTAAATCAAACGATATACCTTAAACTTATACAATGATGTATATCAATTATTTCTCAAAACTAGTAAAAAAATGTTAAATAAGAATTCCAGAAGAGTACACAAAAAAAGGTAAGATTAATTTCCCCCAGGGAGAGAACGTTATGTGACTGCTGGGGAAGGGTGAGAGAAAAAAAAAAGTTTTGGATTTTTTGTAACTACATTTTTGAACCACAGTGCAGTGCCTGCTCAAAAAATTAAAATTAACCAACTATGAAAGCTGAAAACATTGTTAGTTTGGTGGTGGATAAGAGTCTGAGAGCCATAGTGGCCTCTGGAGTAAGGTGTGAGTGGGGATAGCACAGAGGTGTGAACAAAGGCTATTTTTATGCTATATAGTTTCATAGGTTTTGAGATTTGTTACTATGTATATCATACCTATTAATTTTTTTTTATAAATAGTCAATTTCAGATGTTTTGCAGGACACTGGAAAATGGTAAATGACTTTGGATACACAAGTAATTAAGATCATAATCCCTAAGTGAATTTATTTTATTTTATTTATTTTTTCCTAAATGGATTTAAAGCAAGTTGCCGTGGAGGAATAGATAAGGACCCCGGCTTGCCTAAGAGTGCTACTTCTCATGAGAAACAAGAATGATGCAAGAGGGCGCCTGCGTGGCTCAGCCAGTTAAGCATCTGCCTTTGGCTCAGGTCATGATCTCAGGGTCCTGGGATTGAGTCCTGCATGGGCCTCCCTGCTCAGCTGGAAGCCTGATTCTCCCTCTTCGTTAGCCCCTCCCCCTGCTTGTGCTCTCTGTCTCTCTGTTAAATAGATGATAGATAAGTAGACAGATTAAAAAAAAAAAAGAATGACACAAGAACTATACATAGGTCACTTAGAAGAAAATGAAGCACATCAGACAAGAAGATGAGGAACTGAGACTTTCAGACCCCTGTCTCGTGCAAATAAACTTTATTTCATCGTAAAAAGATACTAGGATATAATATCAGTCCTTCCCAATAGCAACTCAGTTTGTCTCTTTTAAACAAGATTTTTTTAAATCAAGGGACAAAATCTTACAAACCCTTGATTAAGCAAAGAAGAGGTAAAAGAAATATGAAATGTATAAATGTATAAATTTAGGGATGGGGCTGGCATTCCGTTCCTCTCTGACTGACTCCGGAAGGATTGTTTTCACAGCTTCTCTGATATTTCTTCCCTTCTCTTTTCCGTCCAAGCCTGCCTTCTGTCACATATAGCACGCTGGGCGTCCTCATGGTCACCACGGAACCATTGCCAGGCAGTGCGTCTATATGAGCTTCGTTGCTTAGTCCCGCTGCCCATAGAAACCCAACTGAAATTTTCAGTGGTCTAATTTACGGATCTCGGAGGTGAAAGAATCACAGTAACTCACTCCATTTCAGGCACTGGTTGCCCTGGATCAGGGGTACATCCAAATCCTTATAGCAGTGACCGCCACGAAGGGAGATGCAGATTACTTTGTGCGGTTACATCAGAAAGTGCTATGAGCAAAGGACAATGACTTTGTAATGGCAGTGGCTTGTATCCCAATAGCATTGTACATTGTGGCCATCCAGCAGACTGTATGTTTACGTGGAGACAATTCTCACTTCCGTAGGTCATTTATTTCTTTTGTAACTGAGCATTTTGTTTTGTTTTGTTTTATAAAATTCTGAATTTTAAAAACAACAGCAATAAAGCCAACCCTTCTAAATACTGGTAAAGAGATCTCGGGTCTGGGTGGACTCTGTCTTGTAGCCAAGATGTCCATGCTTCAAATGAGTAAGTCATTAACCACCTCTCACACCACACAAAATGACGTTTTCTCAGGTGCTGTTCTAGGAAAATGTGATATGCAGGAAATGTACACATGTAGCTTTGCAAATAGGGAATACAGATTCTCCAGAGCTCTTCCTGCTGGTGTTTTATATTCAGAAGGTCTAATGTAGGATGCTTCAGGAAACTACAATATTTGCAACAATGGCCGTGAGTGCTAGGTGAGAGTTAACAGTGTAGCAGGATTTCGTGCTAGGTGAGAGTTAACAGTGTAGCAGGATTTCAAAGGTCAATTGAGATTTTACTTTTCTTAGTTCTTTTGTTTTCAAGGCTTACTTTTTTTTTTTTCCAGTTCTGAAAACCACACATGCATGTGGCAACACAGAGAACATGTATTCAATATCCGGTATAACACACATGATAATGGGCATAATGGCTAAGTAGAAATGTGTCTAGACTACCCTCGCTGAGGGAACACTTACTGATGCTATGTCAGAAGTGTTCAGTGCTGGGCAGTGGACTGTCTGCATTCAAGTGAAATATGGACCCCCAAATGGCTCTTCTCAAAGGAAGCAGGACACATGCAATGGGGAGAGGGGATGCAGCCATCAATGAATGTAAGCACAGAAAGCAGCAGACAATGAAGATGGAAAGAAGAAAACACAGGAAAGCAATTCCAGGTGACCACGTATACGACAAAGATTTTTTAGCAAGTTAGTAGCAGGTAGCATACTCTTACATAAGTTGATGAAAAATTGTAAAGACAAAACTTTACAGAAAGGACCCCTGGATCTTAATCTTTCCATTGGTTAGGGATAACTGCCTGGGCCACACAGGAGCACATTATGGTCATGGTAACACCAGGAATCCAGCTGAGCTATCCATTTGGGAACATGGACCAAGCATGGACTGGATTTCTAGAAGACTGTAAATGCATATTAACTTGGTAGAATCATACTGCACCTGGCAATACACACCCACTTTCCCATGGAATAGGACTATGAAACTAGTTAGGCTTTCCTATGGATCTTTCAAAAACAGAAAGTGCCATTTTTCTTTCTCTAAAAATCTTAATTTTCCTCTCACATTCTCATAAGACACTGATAACATGAACAGTCATCACTAAGTACTCTATTTGCCTTTGATATTGAGAATTGAGTTTTTGAGTTTATTTGTTGGGCAAAGATCACAAGTGAGATATTTAATAAATTATCATACTGAAAGGGCTATGCAGGTTTCCCAACAAAATTTCCCATAGCTAATCTATTCCCTGTAAACGCTTCTTAATGTAACAACAGTAATACTATACGTATCTCACAAGGATTATGCAATCAGTAGGTTCTATGTATATGTTCATATTTATTCACTATCCCTCAGGGTGATGCTATAAAGTAAGTACTGTTGTTATGTGATTTTACAGATGGGAAGACTGCGGCTTAGAGAAGTCACCAGCCAGGACCCTGTTAGGAAACTAACAATAGTGAAAGAGGTAGTTGAATGAACTCTTTATGGAGGCATGGGGAGGATGAAGGAAACCCACAAAGCAACAAAGTACAAGATGAGCGACCAAGAAGAGCCATTGTACCTCCGGGCTTGGGTGGCAAGACCAAGAGTGGGAATAATGTCACTGCAAATAAGACTTCAAGCGTCATTAAGAAGGGCCACACGGCTGTCAAACCAGACCTGAGTTCTTGATTCCCGCACTAGTTATCTTTCACTATAGCATACAGCTAAGCAGATGGCAGTTTTAAGAAGAGCCTACTGTAGAGTTTTAACAAACAAGTAAAAGGAAATACCAAGTTCAGTTATGGTTCATTTTCTCTGGGGGCAGCGCCTTGTTGCTCTTGCAGCAACCAGGGTCTGGAACACTAAATGCAGCTATAGGATGTGTCAGCTAAGCCCTGTGTGGTGGGAGTGTCATTCATTCATGGAAATGAGAGCGGGGATCCCAGTGGATCAGTGGATGGGGTTCAGCCAGAGGCAATGCGAAAGCAAATCAAGGAAAAATACCAGATAGTGTGGTATGGGGAATAGAGACAAAGCCTGGTGAATGTTTAAGATAGCCTTATAATAATTATTTAATACATTTTTAACTTAAATTTATTTAAAAAGAAAATCATACTCTACCCATTACTGATCTCTTTGTGCTTATTTCCAGGGGCTCTACTTTTTAAGGGATGGTTGGCTAACATCTGTGTCTAGAGAGAGCCAGGTAGAAATTTTAAGGACCTGGAAAGACAGCACACCACTGAAAGAAATAGACAAATTTATCTAGGAAGAGAAGAAAAAAATTCAGTGGAATTAGGTATCAGAATAAAGCTTATCCTGCCTGCTTGTAATGGGCAAAACTAGAACCAGAAAGGAAAAAAAAAGATCAAAAAGCAAAGTTTTGAAGGAAAGAAATTGGCTCTAATTTTAGTTTTAATTGCTGAATTCTGTCTAAAAATAAACTGGGTTGTCCTGCAAGGTGGTGAGTCCTCTGTCACATGAGGTATTCCAGCAGGATGTCATAAAAGAAATTCCTAAACAGGAAGATCAAACAAGATGGAATCAAAGATGATTTTAGTTTAACATTCTGCACAGTGTCATTAAACTGAAACATTGAATTTCAGTAACATTTCTAGCCTCTCTATGGTATCTTACCTTACAGAGAGACATTTGTCCACATGGTTCAGCTAGCTGAAAATGAGTTCCCAGAAGTTTCCAGAAAGCAATTTTTAAAGTACGCTTTCTTCTCTTAAATTACATTTTTATGGATGCTATGTTAATAATTTAAAAAAACAACTCAGTAGCATATTGCCAAAATTTACATAGCTTTTATTGTTCTATTTTCATTTTATTAGTTCTCCACAGTATACATCAACTCTTTATCCAGGAGTCAAAGAGAGTGAGAAGTGAACCTATATGTAGCATTCTACATTAGCAGGGTGAATGGTGCTCTGCATAGGATACTAGAAATCTTCTGCCTTGAGGAAGTTCTTCAGGGTATCAGGATGTCACATCATTAATGTATCACCTTGTCACTGGAGACTCGTTTTAGATCTAATGAGAAAATCAACAGTTACGTGAGCTTAGAGCAGGTGATACATGAGATTTCATTTGAACCAAAGGAAATACACAATCACCTAGTGAATGGCAACGGTTCTAAAAACAGCAGATCCGATATATCTTTTTGAAAGATGAAATTGCTATATCCAGATAGCCTAGTATAGCTCAGTAAATTTCAGTGAGTCACAAGATGCTATCTTTTTTCCTTGAATGAGTTAGTAGCTCCCACTCATGATTCTAACAGGAGGCTTGCTCTCCTGCCTCCTCATCAGAGAATGTCGTAGCCTGTATTGTGGCTCTTTAGGGGTCAAGGGCAGCAGATCTATAGGCAGAGACAATAGCCCGTCTGGCTAAGGTTCAGCACACCCTTCCTCTCTATGAAGACCCTGACACCAATCACATGAGGAGAAAGATTTTCTCCCACCTGTCTTCCTGGTTAGACTCATCTCTCATTCTTACCCCTGTGTAATCCTTAAGCATCCAGAATCTTGAAAGTCTCTTTACTACTCTCCTTGTATCAAAATCTTTCTGGAGAAGAAAGCTGACATATTCATATACATACTAATAATGTTCTCAGGGATATTTATATTTTAAAAGCCCTCAAAGACTTAAAGAATACAAACAGACTCTCAAATAGTCGTATTAGGTCCTTTTTAGGACACGGACTACACAGTATTCCTAAAATCAGCCCTGCTAGTGTTTCTTTGTCAGCTATGGTATTTTCCAGATTATCCAGGAGTTACTGCGTTGCTCGGTTCTTGTCCCAGATAAACCAAAGAATTGGAGACTCGAGACTGGAAGGCAGAGAGAGTTTATTGAGCAGATAAGTAAAGTACACTTTCAAGCGAAAAAGTGAACCACTCTCAGAGGAAGAGTGGCAGTGGCACCAAGAAACTCTAGCTGCATCTTTTTAGACCTGCTTTGTGTACATGCAAATTTGGCTTTGATTGACATTTTTGATGGACAGTTGGTGGTTATAGACATTTTGGCTTCTGCGCATGTGCATACCCACGAGGCATTGCTGTCATTGAATTTATTTATGTTTCTAATGAACTTCTGCTGCGACCTTAAGGGCAATTTGCATCTTTTTGTGCATGCTCTGCTCTTGCAAGTCCCTTGTGTTTTGTGAGCCCCTTCTGTAGCCAGGCTTTCCCCGCTGTGTTAGCCCTTAGAAGTGGCTCTGAGGGTGTGGCCCGCGTCTGCTTACCCCTCCTCTCTCATGCCTAACCAATTGCCTAACAGAAGTACAGAATATTAGTGCTGGAGGGGATCACAGCCGATTTAGGCGAGTCTCTCAGATTGTGGATTAAAATGCAAAACAGAACAGCAGCAGCAACTGAAAATCTGAGGCTCAAATGGATAAAGGCACTTGATGGGCACAAACCACAACAGTCCAGTGTTAAAACCGAAATGAACACTCAAGTCTTATTTGTATTCTGGGGCCCATTTCCCCACCTCATCAGTCTTCTTTGATATCTTATGTATCTTCGTATCTGGATATTCTTTGCCTGTGGAGAATTTTAAAGCAGAGAATGTGATTTTTTTAAAGGACACTTTTGGCCATGTGATATCCTAACGTTTGGTATTTGGGGGAAAATATTTTGACGAGTGTGTACATCTATTGGTAAAAGCAGGAAATGAATGTCTGATGGTCAAGATGTGTCTTATTTATGCTCTTAAGTAAAGCTCTGTTTAAAAATTAGTATTTATCTGACTGTAGTAGATACGTCATTGAAATAAGTGGACATCTTTGTGTTACTGAGCTATTTATATGGTAACAAAATGATTAAGATTTGGAAAATATAAGTTTTAATGGTACCTGCTAAACTCTAGTAGGCTTGCATGGATACACACACACATATATACACATTTGACCAAAGAGAATCCAGAAAGCAACTGTGTAGCTATAACAAGACCAGAATATAAAAGCATGATCAACCATTAGAGAAGTGTTTCCAGTATTTCAACCCACACTTACCAACTTTGTGTAATACTGTCCATCTTGCATCAGTTTTACATATTCAACAATATATAACATTGTCATTCCCCCAAATTGTATAAGTGATTCTATAAAACATCAGTCAGTAAGCATTTGCCTTTAAAAGCTATTTTAGGGGCACCTGCGTGGCTCAGTTGGTTAAATGTCTACCTTCAGTTCAGGACATGATTACAGGGTCTTGGGATCGAGCCCCATGTTGAAATTCTGCTCAGTGGCCACCTGCTTCTGCCTCTGTCCGCTCTCCCTCACACATTCATACTTTCTCTGTCTCTTGCTCTCTTTCTTGTTCTCAATAAAAAATCTTTAAAAAGTAAATAAATTAAAAAATAAAAACTATTTTAAATGAACTCTCAAAGGCTTAGAATGGAGCTATTAACTGATAGGAAATTAATTTTATTTCCTCCAAAGATTCCAATGCAAATAAATCAATCTTGATAACTCCACTGTCAGCAGAGATGACATATTCGTTCTGACTCCAAATCAGAAGCTTCCGTGTTGCTCTCACTTGGGAATTATATTGAGATCAGGAAATAAACTCTCAGTTATTTGTTCACCATTTCTCTTCATGGGGGAAATAATAACCGGGTTTGAAAGTTAAAAAGAAAAAGTGCCCATTAAATAATAATTGTCTTAGAGGAAGCCATTAAAGCAGCTGCTTATGATCAGTTCCTTTCCTGTCACTGGAGATAAGCTCTCCGGGGAAGGCAAGAAGTTGTCCCAGTTTAGTCCCTTTTAAATTCGATGTTAACTGAACCTCCTGACATACCATTGCTTTTGTTTGCTAAGAGGAGCGTCCTCATCCATGAGTGCTTTTAGTGGGCTGCTCCTGGTTCAGGATTCCTTACAGTTAAAAAATCTGGAATCTGCAATCTGGAGACATGGCTCCATGGAAAATTCCACATAGCTACCTGGATATAAAAAGTATGTCTTATAACTTAAATACTCCCTGCTCTATTACATAACTCATACACATCATGAGAGATCAAATCTGTTACTCTTGGCCAGAATACAGGTCTGTTATGAGAAGGATTTGGCGTGCTGTACTTGACTGATAGTCCAAACTTCCCCTTGCATTGCCTGTGGGTCTTTACTGAATGTATCCTTGATTTAATTAGCAAATTGTGTTTCTGGGTAATACCTGCTGTTTACCAGTCTGATTTGATTTGATCTTTGTGATGGCTTGATCATTCATTCATATCCTTCCTGTTGGAACATTGCCAGTACCAAACCTTCTTCCAAACCCAGAGTCTCTCCATAACAGTCACCTTTGGTGAATTTTATCATGGCATCACAGGAAGTACAATAAGAAAAAAAAAAAAAATGCCATGCCATGGTTCTCTAATCAGACTCTCCTTCCCATAAAGCTCTGATGCTACCTGATATTATCCTGTCCCTCTGGAAGTGCCTAACACCTCTACTGTATCTCATAGCATTCAGAGATTATAATCTACACAATACTATGTTTGTTCAATATTTTTTTTCTGAATATTTCGTAAAGTATCTTGTTTTAACTACAACCTGGTTTCCTTCTTAGAGTAATACCTCATGAGAGTTCTTTCACATGGAGGTTATTTTGTCTTTCACATCTCTTGTCACTGTATGAAGATGGATGTCTACCTTGCTACCCACTGCCTTCTTCCCCCCTGTTGCCCTGCAACCTGTTAGCTCTATACTGATTACCCCCCTCATGGCAGTCTTCTAAAACCTCTGATGACTCATTTCTTGGTGATTTTAGTTCTTGGCTCAATATAATATAATTCATTGAGTTTAGTTGTTGCCAACAGATACACATGGCTATGAGAAGTCCTATTTATTCACCAAGCAAATTTTTGAATGGCAGGAGTTCCAAAGAATGCCTTCTTCTTTAGAATCTGAACTCCCTATCATCAAAGATAATGGTATCTTCTGATCCAAATCTTTTCCACATTAATTTAGAAGATTTTTTTTTTAATAACCTGGTCTCTCAGTTCTTTGATCTTTTCTGCTCCAATGACTTTGACTTCCAGTTCATCTCGGGTGCTCAATTTTGTGTTTATACCTTAGGTATTTAATTCCTAATAATTTTTCTAAACTCTGAAACCTCTTTACACAATTTTATATAAATAAAACAAATAGAGATATGCATATCGACATAGATAGGTCAAAAGAAATTTAGAAGAAACATTTTGAGGACTTCCTCTCTGGTCCATAATCAAGGAAATTGAGCATTTTCAGGGATGGGTGGTTATGTTTATTTAGCTTTTCATATCTAACAAACGAGAGTTTTTCCCTGTGCCACTTTTCACTTCCATATGCAACAATACTCCTGTGGTATCATAAAATGTATTTTGACTCTTCAATAATAAAATTTTGTCTTTCTTCAGATGTCTGATCCCTGCCAGTTACTTTTAAATTATCTACTTATTATTCTTACATTTGCCACATATTAAGTGTGTGTCTGGAGGAAACAGAGACCAAAAATGTGTTTCAAATAAGAGACACCTGAAGAAGTGCCTATATTAGCTAAATAGCCAGGAGTTAATAGGCAGAATGATGAACAGGAAAAATAATTAAAATTTATTTTTATTTTATTTTTATATTCTTTTTACTCTTTTTATTCCTTTTCTTTACCTACATTAAAATGTGCAGGTATTCTTTGTTAGGCTCAGTTAAGTCTTACAATCCTATGCATCTGTGAAGTCACCATCCAAAACAGAGAGAGAACATGTCCATCATTTCAGAAAGAATTATCATTCTCTTTTCCAGACAACCCCCACACCTTCATCCCTGCCCCCACCAGGGAATCCACTTATTGACTTGTATCACCATAGCTGTGTTTTTGTTTTGTCTGGACTACACTGAAACAGGATTTATATTATTTTACTCAGGAGAGATTGAGAGGAAATCTAATATTATATGGGGAAAAGTGATTACTTCTTGCTTAGAAAATAAGAAAGACACTTTTAGTCAGTAAGGATTAGTATTAAAATAGAAACTTTGCATAAGTGGTTACATATGAAGGATATATGATGGGAAAACAGTCTCTCTCTCTCTCTCTCTCTCTCTCTCACACACACACACACACAGACACACACACAGTGCAAGTACAATGAAAATGAATACAGCCCTAGTCTATAGTAGAAAATGGATGGGCAAAAAAAGTAAGGAACCTCAGGTAGCCATCAAGGAATTTCAGGAAAGTAGAGTCATCAGAGATTTGTAAAAAAACAAAAACAAAAACAAAAACGGATTTGAAGAAGGGCGCCTGGGTAATTCAGTTAGTTAAGCATCAAACTCCTGATTTTGGCTCAGGTCATGATCTCAGGGTCCTGAGATGGAGCCCTGTGTTGAGCTTTGCACTAGGCATGAAGCCTGCTTAAGATTCTTTCTCTCTCTGGGGGATCTGGGTGGCTTAGTAAAGCATCTGACTCTTGGTTCCTGCTCAGGTCATGATCTCAGGCTCAGGATCTCAGGGTTGTGAGATAGAGCCCATGACAGGCTCGATGCGGGGTGTAGGGTCTGCTTGAGATTCCCTTTCTCCCTCTGGCCACCACCCTCCACTGCCTGCCAAAAAAGAGACTTCGGGTATGAAAGACCTGAAAGCTTTTTTTTTTTTTTTTTTTTTAATGAGCCATGTAATAGCATTAATCAGTGGTGATGACTTGGGAAAGTGTTGCTGCCAAAACCTGCTACACTCACAGTACGGTCCCATGTCTAAAAATTGATTTCACATTTATTCAAAAGATTCTATTTTTATAAAAGAAAATATCAGGCACTCCACTCTGATGCACTTTGCTAGTACATGGATCAGGAAAAAAGTGCCTACATTAAAAACAGTGAAACAGCCTCAAACAATTCAATCACATTATCTCATTTATCCTTGACTCTAATCCTTTTCTCCCCTGAAGCACACCCTTTAGAGACAAAAAAGACTGTCCCAAATTGTTCTGTCTCGATTTCATGCCCTATGTTGGTCTTAATGTTTTGGCATAAACATGATAGCAAGATACCCAATGGGAGTGGACTTTTCTACAGAACAGTCACTTTTTCCTAATTATATTAGTTGCCATGCAGTGTCTTGTCTGCAGTCTCGTGACCTTTTTGAAACAAGTGAAGGAAATCATTGTTGCCTGAAGCAGCTGACAGCAATGCCCAGAGATTGGTCCTTCCCTTTCAATAAGACACATTTCTTTATGAAATCTTGCCATTTGTGATGATGTGGATGGAACTAGAGGGTATTATGCTTAATGAAATAAGTCAACCGGAGAGAGACAACTATCATATGATCTCCCTGATATGAGGAAGTAGAGATGCAATGTGGGGGGCTTGGGGGGGTAGGAAAAGAATAAATGAAACAAGATGGGATCAGGAGGGAGACAAACCATTAGAGACTCTTAATCTCACAAAACAAACTGAGGGTGGCTGGGCGGGGGGAAGGAAAGGGGGGTGGGGTTATGGACATTGGCGAGGGTATGTGCTATCGTGAGTGCTGTGAAGTGTGTAAAACCTGGTGATTCACAGACCTGTACCCCTGGGGTTAATAATACATTGTATGTTTATTAAAAAAAAAAAGACATTTCTTTTAAAGAGAGATCTCAAAGCAAAGCTGAACACGACATATTTCTTTTTTCATGTCTAACTCTGCTTGGTGTATCTTCAAGTCAGAAAAGGTTTAGTGGCAAAGTTAGTAGTGGGTAGCTGTAATTCCACATATTCTCACATATTTAGAGAAATGTTAAAATTTAATTGCCAATGTCATTAAAGTGAACATTAAAATGATGTGCTGATCTCTTTATTACTGAATAAACCTAGGGAAATGGGTTCTCACCAGTCTAGTAGACAATATGGAAGAGAATGCTAAAGGAAAATGTGTGATTTGCATCAAGTAGCAGTTTATCTTCTAGTTGTTCTAGCAAAAACCGTGGAGTTATTCTTAACTCCTCTTTGCCTTAAATACCAGATTCGATGTTTAAGCATTGGATTTCCTTCACTATTTCCATGGCTACAACATTAATGCCAGGCATCTCCCAGCTAATTGCAGCATCTCTGCCTGACTCTTCTAGAATATGCGGTCTAAAGAGTAGACAACCTGCCTGTGCCTATCTATAAAGCACGTGCCAGATCACACCACTCCTTGGTTCCTATCTTCAAGCGGGTAAAGCTAAAGTCTGCCTGATGTCTTTCTTCTCCTCCTCCTTCTCCTCCTCCTCTTCCACTTCTTCCACTTCTTCTTCTTCTTTTAAGGTTTTATCTATTTATTTTACAGAGAGAGAAAGACACAAGCCAGGGGAGCAGCAGAGGGAAAGGGAGAAGTAGACTCCCCACTAAGCATGGAGCCTGATGTAGGGCCCCCTCCCAGAACTTGGGATCATGATCTAAGCCAAAGACAGACGCCTAACTGACTGAGCCACTCAGGTGCCCCAAAGGCTGCCTTATATCTTAGAAGCCCTGCCTAATATTTTGTTTTTTACTATGAAAAATGATATATCTGAGAGAGGACATAGATAGTTTTCTTTTTAAAGATTTTATTTATTTGTCAGAGAGAGAGGGAGAGAGAGCAAGCACAGGCAGACAGAATGGCAGGCAGAGGCAGAGGGAGAAGCAGGCTCCCTGCTGAGCAAGGAGCCCGATGCGGGACTCGATCCCAGGACGCTGGGATCATGACCTGAGCCGAAGGCAGCTGCTTAACCAACTGAGCCACCCAGGCGTCCCCATAGATAGTTTTCTAAAATGATTGTACCAATATTCACTCCTACTAAGAGTCTATTTAAAGTTCCCAGTATTTCATAACCTGACCACAATGTTGTATAGACAGTTGTTTACGTTTTCCACTTTAGTCAGTATAGAAGGGCATCTCATTATAAATTTTTTTTAAAGATTTTATTTATTTGACAGACAAGAGATCACAAGTAGGCAGAGAGGCAGACGGGGGGGGGGGGGGAAGCAGGCTTCTGCTGAGCAGAGAGACCGATGGGGGCTTGATCCAAGGACCCTGGGATCACGACCTGAGCTGAAAGCAGAGGCTTTAACCCACTGAGCCACCCAGGCACTCCAGAGCATCTCATTATAAATTAAATTTATTTTCCCTCATTACAGTTGAGCTCATGCATCTTTTCATATTTTGAATAACCATTCATATTCCTTCTCTTGTTCATGCCTATTCATGCCTGTTTTTTTTTTCTTTCTCTCTTTGAGTGTCTTACCTTTTCCTTATTACAGTTTCTGTTTAATGTTAGTTCCTTATTAATTTGTAAGACTTTTTATGTTTTGGATACTGATTCCTTTTTGATTGAAAGTGTTTTAAAACCTCTTCTCCAAGTTTAGAGTACCTTTTTTCTTAAATGGAAGTACAGTTGGCATACAGTGTTAGATTAGGTGTATAACATAGTAATTGGACAATTCTCTACATGAAGCAAGGGTCACCATAGTTAAGTGTCGTCACTATACAAAGTTACTACAGTGCTATTGACCATATTCCCTCTGCTGTACTTACCATCCCTGTGATTTATTTATTTAACAACTGGAAGTTTGTATCTCTAAATCCACTTTACCTGATAGTATCTTCAAGTCATTTTAAAGTCATCCAATATGTGAATCATTACCCTTAAGGTATGATGTTTTTAGGGTCTTATTTTAAAAACCCTTCCCTATTCCAGTTTCTAAGTATATATTTTAATATTGTTTTCTTGTACTTTTGAGGTGTTGTCATTCATACTTGCCAATTCAATTGGGTTTTTTCTAATTTAAATTTCCAAAAATGTGAGACAGAAGACAAATTTCACCTTTTATGTGTTTTTAAAAATATATGAAAAAAATGTTCCATATCACTTGCCGTCAGGGAAATGTAAATCAAAACCACAATGAGATACCACTTTACATCAGTTTGAATGGACAAAACTAACAAGACAGAGGACAACAAATGTTGGTGCTGAGAAACGCAAATATTGGTAGGAATGCAAACTGGTGCAGCCACTCTGGAAAACAGTATGGAGGTTCCTCAAGAAGTTAAAAGTAGAACTACCCTACGATCCAGCAATTGCACTATTCCGTATTTACTCCAAAGATAGAAATGTATCTTTTCACTAGAAAAGAAGGGGTACATGCATCCCAGTGTTGATAGCAACAATGTCCACAATAGCCGAACTGTGGAAAAGGCTGAGATGTCCTTCCACAGATGAATGGATAAAGAAGATATGGTTCATATATACAATGGAATATTACTCAACCATCAGAAAGGATGAAAACTTACCATTTACATCAGCATAGATGGAACTAGAGGATATTATGCTAAGTAAAATAAGTCAATTAGAGAAAGACAATTTTCATATGGTGTCACTTATATGTAGAATATAAGGAACAGCCTAGAGGATTGTAGGGGAAGGGAGGGAAAATTGGGAAAAGAAATCAGAGAGGGAGACAAACTATGAGAGACTCTGGACTCTGGGAAAAAAACTGAGGGTTGAAGAAGGGAGGGGGCTGGGGTGACAGGGTAATTGGGTGATGGGCATTAAGGAGATGAGCACTGGATGTTATAGGCAACTAATGAATCACTGAACACTACATCAGAAACTAATGTACTATATGTTGGCTAATTGAACTTAATAAAAAATATAACAAAAAACATGAAAATATTGTCTCAGAATCATTTATTTAATAATCATTTCCCTACCGATGTCCATTGAGATACATCAGATTTCTCTCAGTCATTGATCATTTCTACTGGTTTTTGTGCCCAGTGGCACTTTCCCTGTGAGGAGTTCACTATTCTCCCTATCTAAAATTGAATCTCACTTGCCCCTTCAACAAAAACACATGTACTTTCTAACCACATTCCTTACTCAGTGTCTCTCCAGAGCACCTACTTCCAGCTAATATAAGTTTTACTTAACATCTCGTGTATTGCTTTCCCCTCACATACACCTAAACTCCACAGGGTCAGAGTTTTGTTTGTTCTGTTATTGCGATATCACCAAACCTTAGAACAAAATCAGAATTCAGTAGGTGTTGAAAAAAAGTTAGATTGCATTGAATTGATAGTCTACATGCCTGTTAGTATTGTGATACAAACTGTCTTTGTTACTCTTTACAATCAATTGATATTTCATATCTCAATCCCTTTACCTGGTCTTTATTAGAGTATGTTAGACTTGAGTGATCTTCCAGATACATTTGAGAATTAGCCTTCCCAACTTGAAAACACACACACAAACCCTGTTTGGTAGGTTGGTGTTTAAACAACACACCAACTTGGAAGAAACTGAAATCTTTAATATTGAGCCTTCTTCTCCACAAATATTATTTGTTATATCTTATTTAATTGCCTTCAAAAACATTTTGTAATTTTGTGCATAAGGTTCTTGCATTTTGTTATTTCCTGAGCTCATTATATAGTCAGTGCTATTGTGAAATGATCATTTTTAAGATTAAAAGCTGCCATGATGGGGGGAAAAATGGAAACATACCCTCACTTAAGAACAGTTATTTCCAACCCTCCTGCACTTTAGAAATGCCTAATATGTTAAAAGCAAACAACAACAAACAAAAACAAAATTAAAAACCTGCAAAAAACCAGCCCTTATCCAACACCAATTAACTCAGAATCTCTGGGGGGTAGGTTCAGGTATTTGTTTTTTTTAATATTCCCCTAAGTGTTTCTAATATGCAGCCAGTCTTGAAATACACTGTTTTAGAAGAGTGCAATCCAGGAAAGCAAAGACACTTAAGAGAACATATTAAGGGGCAAAACTCTAAGGTGATAATTAACATATCAAAAGCCCAGACTTTAATTTTTATATTTTCTCAGATTTAGATCTTCCACATTTCATAGCTAATTAAAAGATCAAACATTATATTTCAATATTAACGTCCCATAAGAGATCTTTAAGTGTGTACAGACCTAATGTCACTTTAATTTTCAATTTTTTTTTTTTAAGATTTTATTTATTTATTTGACAGAGAGAGATCACAAGTAGACGGAGAGGCAGGCAGAGAGAGAGAGAGAGAGAAGCAGGCTCCCCGCTGAGCAGAGAGCCCGATGCGGGACTCGATCCCAGGACCCTGAGATCATGACCTGAGCCAAAGGCAGCGGCTTAACCCACTGAGCCACCCAGGTGCCCTAATTTTCAATTTTTTTTAAAGGAGAAGTATTTTGAGGATGTGTAAACCAAAGTCACTTGCTAGTGTACAATGGGAAATAAAACTAAGTGTTCCAAATGACACCATAAAAAGACAACTCTGCATGGGCTTAATGATTTAAAAAACATCCAAATTCTTAGAAAGCCCATTAATATAATCCACATAAGGCCAAGTTTCTATTATTCAAAATACTGTGATAATGGAAGATCCTCTGGATAATAGGGTATGCATCATTTCAGCTAAAAAACAAGAACACAGAGTCATGAAAGAGAAAAGAAAGAAAAAAAATAGCAGACCCATACTGAGCATAGGCATAACAGAATATGTATATGTAAGAATTCCTCTTAGGAAGACAACTCTTTTTTCCTTAGGAAAATTTATGGAGAATTTTTTTGGCTATAAAATGTGATCTGTGCCCCTCTCCATAGCCACAATGAGGATTAAAAGATCTTTGAGTTACTATGATTAAAGTTGAGGAAATTTTAGTTTCTTGGGACAACTTGATGAATCATGGAAAGGAGAACCCCATAGTAGCAGGCCTGAAGGAGCCCAGGGAAGGAGGCTGACAAGATGTGATTTGCCTTGCAAGAAAAATAAGGGAATGACCACACAATAGAAAGAAAGAGTGAGAGTTACACAAGCCTACGGTGTGGAGTCCTTATCTATTTTATTATATTTTGATATTTAAAAAGAATGTGACTGACATTTGGGCTGGAACACTTTGGGCTTTCTATGCAAATGACTTCTGGGTTCTGCACACGTGACAAGCCCTGCTAGGTAGTCTGGAAATGAATTTCCACTAATGTCAAAAATTTAAATCCAGGGTTCTTTTTTTTCTTTTTAAAAAAAGATTTACTTATTTTAGAAAGCAAGAAAGAGTGGAGGGAGGGGCAGAGGTGGTGGGAAAGAGTAAATCATGAGCAGAGTCCCTACTGAGCAGGGACCTGGGCCCAGGACTCAATCTCATGACCTTGAGATAATGACCTGAACTGGAAGTAAGAATCCAGTGCTTAACCAACTGTGCCACCCAAATGCCCCTAAATCTAGGATTCTTAATCAAGGAACTTCAGAGTTGGCTTTCGTTGGGGAGAGAATAGATTATTAAAGATGCAGGATAAGGGTCATCCTAGAGCATAGTCTTCAAATTAGAATATGCATGCTGTGGGTTACAGAAAACATTTACAGTGTTAAATTTATTTTTCACATTTACTCCTTTTTTTTCGATTTTTCATATTTACTCCTCCTTAACAAACAATGTAACTGCCAACTAGGTCTCTTCTTGGTTCTCTCTTCCCCTTTTTCCTTTCACAGTTTCTCTCTTCTCTCAGTCTACAAAAGAAAAGCATTTTCCCCCCAGCCTGTCAAAACATTTCCATGCTGCATGGTGGTGGAGTGAAAAAATTTCTAAGGAACAAAGTGACAATTCCAATTATGAGTGTTGAGAGGCTTTAATCAAGACATCAAAAACCCATGGCCAGTTTTGTGTCTCTCCATACCTCTGACATATTAATGTTCAGGACAATGGGTGGTATTCGAAATAAGATATTTTGGTCTGTGTTGAGATATGAAATCAAGAGAATTCTGAGAATCCAGGTGGGATTCATGACAATTTCCCCTTAACCACTTTCCCTTTACTTTCCAATGACTGCTCAAAGAATTAATTACTCCTGAAGGAGAATTCTTTGAGATTTTTGGCAAAAAAGATAAATTATATCTATCTATATAATGATGGAATTCATCTGTCTTCTCAAAATATAATTTACAATTATAAATTATATTGTATATTGTAAATTATAAAATTTCTGGACTCTATAAATAAAACTACTGTAAATAAACAAATACAGTAAAATATAAATAAAACTAAAAATATCATGTAGGCAACATTCCCTCAGAAGCCTCTTCCAAAGGAGCTCTGTTCAATGTGAAAGTTAGAAATTACATATGATGGGAAAGACTTTAATATCTGTTGCACTACTTATACTTAATAAATATTAGATGCCAAGGCTATTGTTACAATTAAATTGGTTTTTCATATTCAAACAGCACTATACTTTGTAGAGATCAGTAATAGTAGGGAACATTGTTTAATACATAATGACAAGATTTGCTGGAAATAAAAGATATATACCTTGGGTACCAAGGATCAAGAGATATTTCTAGTCATTATCAGTTAATAATGTAGAGGGGAAAAAATGTAGAGGGAAGAAAATCAGAATTAATAATTATGGTGTGGTATGCAATTCTTGCCAAATAATATCCTACTAAATAGATTTTCAGAACATTAAACAGTGTTATTTGAGTTGATTCTGGGTAGATGGGCAATGAGCAGGTGCAAAAATGGTTTATTGCTCATTCTTGCACTTTAAACCTTATTTTGTTGTGTAAATGTTACTTTTTTAAACAATCTCTTGATGTCATTTGGGAACTTTAGTAAGTATTGAAAAACAATAAATTCAAAATAATCTTAAGAGAATAAATCGAGTAACGTAAGACAAGAATCTAAGTAGATCTGAAAAAAAAAATCAATGCTAATAATGGTGTCAAGTAGGCACTCAAACGAGCTAGCGAAGTAAAGCAGAATTAGTCAATCTGAAAACTGCGGAAAGCAGAAGCTTTAGTAAGACTTAAATTTAATATTCAAGGGGAGGAAAGTGCATGTTGGAAATAGAAATTTAATTTTTTTCTAAGCTGAATATTCTCAGTCAAAAGAAAAAAAAAAGAATGTGTTCAATTTCCATGTCCAATCAGAGCACTAAAAATAAGTCGAATAGTTGAAGAATGTTGATCATAGCAACAGTAAGCATGTGAGTGTCTTCATTCACTGACACACCTGGTACACTTACAGGTAGGTCTGCATACTTTGCTCAATTCCAAAATCCCAAGTCTTCTCAAAATCAAAACAGTCGTATCCCTTATTTGGGAACAAAACCTGATGTGAACAGATGTAAGGCTATTTAGAGTCCATATCTCACTACATAGGATATGTTATTTCACTGCAGAAATAACAACAGGCTTGATTATAGGGTGCTGCCCTACACGCAGCTGAGAATGTTACCGAACACTTTGGTGTATGTACTCAAAAACATTCTGATATCTACAAATTCTGAATAACCAAGCGTGTCTGTGCTGCCAATTTAGAAAAGAAATTGTTGACCTGCTCCGACGATTAATGTACAATAAGTTGCAGGAATCATTAGCTATCGTTCTATGCTGCAAAGATCTTTGGACGGGGCTTCCCTAAGGGGGTGAGGGAGCCCCACAGGGCAGCTCAGGCTCCCCTGAGCCATTCTGAAGGTGCGGTTCATTTGAACTCAGCAAGGTTGCGCCTAAACTGTTCCAAAAAGAAGGCAGAAAACTTCACCTTTCTGTTTACTTGGCAGTACTCTGGATCTCCAAAATACTGAACAAAACGTGTTATATACAGATACAAACCCGTATAAATTCAGCTTTCAAAATATTTAGACACCACCGTGAGAAAAATATATTACCTGGAATGTCAACATGATGTGTTCTTTCATTCACTTAACAACCATGATGGAAAATTTCAAGTGTGTCCCACACGTCTAGGTGCTAGGAAGGCGCTGGCAACAGTAGCACGTGCCTCTTGTTCTGGCCCACACCACTGTTTTGAGTAGTTTTCTTCTATGGAGAGGATTCTCTATGTTAAGAAACACTTAGAAACCTGAGACACTTTTCTTGACCCCCTTGATCTGGGGCTCAGCTACGTGACCTGGAGTGTGCTAATCAGCTGTGCTCGCTCAGGACCTCGGTATTGAAAGAACGACTAGAGGAAGCAAGAGTCAAAGGGAAACCTATGGAATTGTCTTACCTGTTAAGTCAGAGTGCACAGCTGAGGAGTTGGGCTTCCAGGAATAGAATGTGATGGGCTTAGAAACTGGCAGCTTATAAAATGACTCAGGCAGTAGTTGGCGGGGGAGGGCTGTGTTGGAACATTCCCGGGGTGACATAGTGGCAGTGTTGTTCCTGGTGGCTTAGCCTCTGAGCCTGATAATCTTGTTTCCTGGAGTTCATAAGCAACCTATGAGCTTTTAATAAATGTATTCTTTCTTTCTTTCTTTCTTTCTTTTTTTTTTGAAGATTTTGTTTATTTATTTGAGAGAGAGAGAGCTAGCACAAGCAGGTGAGGGCGGGGGAAGGCAGAGGGAATGGGAGAAACAGATTCCTCACAGAGTATAGAGCCCAACACGGGACATCTTCCAAGACGCCGAGATCATTACCTGAGCCGAAGTCTGTCGCTTAACCGACTGAGCCACTCAGGACCCCCTAAACTTATTATTTCTTACAATAACTATGGATTAGGTTCTCTTGCAATTAACAACCATGATTTATATAAATAACGAAAAAAACATTCCTGACCTCACGGGGCTGGCTTCCTAGGAGGGGATACAGACAAACTAATGAACTGATTAACATAAACAGTAGTATGTAGGTCTTTTTAAAAAAACAGCATGGATAGAGAAAGAAAGGATACTATTATATAAGGCATGATAATAGCAGAAATCCCAGAGAAGATAGCATTTAAACCTAAGTAAAATCTAAGAAGAGAAGAAGTGAACTGTGTGAATATCAAGCAGAGAAACTCTACACGCAGAGGTGGGGCATTGGAAGGTTGCTTAAAATATTTGAAGAAGAGCAAAATTGTAATGTGGCTGAATAGAATCAAGAGAAATTTAGAGGAAATGAGGTCTGAAGAACAGCCCGGGGCTGGCACGTCTGAGTTTGTAGACCATACTAAGGACTCATGTATATGGGATGCTATTTGAGTCTCTGTTCAGCCCATTTTATAAAATCTTTAGGATAAATCTAACAACATAATGCCTGTTAGTCAATGTAACAAGTTAGAAAGTTAGGTTTTTGTGTCTTTATGAGTTAGTAGAACTTTAAAACACATTAACATTAAAATAAAGAGATATATCATAGGATGCAAATTTTGCATGACTTTTAAAGTTATTACAGGAGGCCCTAAAGATAGTATAAGTTTGTAGACAATTAGAGTAAGTTTCCCAACTTCCTTTTGGTACAGGTTTCATGTTAGTATCTTCTGCATTTAGGTAATGCTTAGTAGCAAAATTTGAGATCTACTCTGATAAGCAATGCACAATCACAAGAGTGAATAAAAATCTGAATTCATTGGACATTTACAAAGATTCACTCCTCTATTTAAAATAATGTGGTTTCATGAAAGACAATGAAATTTCAGATCTCTCAGACATGGTTTCAACTTTTGTTTTGCCCTCTACTACCCACGTGACCATGAAAAATTTACTTTAATGCTCAGCCCTAATTCCCTTATCTGTAAAAGTAGGGAAAATAAAACATATTATACAAAATTGTTATAAATATTAAAATTAGGCATTACCTCTAAGGAACAAATTAGTGCGTTTCCATAAATTACCCAATTATATAAGTTGATTTTCCTTTTTAAAAAATGTTTATGTTTTTGTTTGTTTCACAGTACAGCCCAAGAGCTGCTAGAGAAGTTCCAAAGAGAAAGGGTGCTTAGAATAATATTTAATCTTAACTGTAACAATAAAAACAATTTTGCTCAATAAGAAACCTTTTTGTGAGTTTCCCTATTATATCTTGAGAGCTTCATGCCTGTTGGTAAAATCCATAGGTTTTGAATGTGTGTTGAACTTGGCATCATCTTAGTGCTTCCTGTCTCTCCAAAGTACCTGGAGATACAAAAGCTGATAGGAACAAATCAACACATAACCTTCACCTGAATGTAGTGTGGGAATGAACTTGAGATACTGGCTTTTAATACAATGGATAGTTTAGTTTAGTAGACGTGGTAAATTTTTGGAAAATACTGGTAAGGAAAAGCTCAGAAGCTAACACATAGCACTCCAGAACAAATTAGGATTTACATATTTGGATACGTGTTCAGTCATCCAGGGCTGGAGTCAACTGGAAGCCTATATAAAGATACAATTATTAGGAATAGAAGAGATCCACAAAGATATTTGTAGAGAAGAGGTCACATTCAGAAATGTTAAAATTTAATTGCACACTAAAACAATGACAAATATGTAAAACATTTCAGCACTGTAGGAAAAATGTGAGGGACTATAAATAAAAGGGATGTTGGATAAAATACTGTGATCAGTAGGCTTTTCCCATCACATGGAGAATACTACCAGCACAACGAAAACTTGGGGGAAAGATGTGGATTTCATTAATGGACCGAAAAGGTTAATAGTACAAGCAGTTCCTTAGCACAGCACAGCATGAGGGAGTTATTGGTGGTGGGCTTTGGACATGCATATATACGTATTCAGTCGGCATGGCAAATTTGTGTTGCACTAAGTTAATAAAGTATAAACAGTGAGCTTATGTTGCAGGACAGGATTCATAGTATATTGGCATCATTACATGTAGAGTTTCAAATTCTGCATCTTTCGCTTAACTGTTAGTGTAGCCTCAGGGAAAGACTCTTCAGCTATCAAATGGAAATAATAATTCCTATCTCATAGAACATAGAAAACAATGAATACAATTCTTGGTACGTAATAGGTATTTAAAGTAACATTGTTAGTATTACTATTTTGTTAATGAGATTTTTTAAAAGTCAATATGAACTTCTCTGTTCATAATCCCACATGCAATTAAATGTAGATGCCTCTGTATCTCTTTCTGAAACTTCAAAATCATATACAATGTTAAATGATTTTGTTTCTTCAATCCATTTTTTCTGGAATAAGGAAGATGCTCAAGATGAAGGTATCCTATTACCATATTATTAGCTGTTTTTACTTCTAACTAGATCATGAAGCCTCACGAACATCAATTTTGTAAGGCATAGGGAAAGGATGTGGTCTTTAGCCAAAAGAAAAATGATACTAATATTTCTTCAAGAAATGAGTAAGACTTTAATCTCTTGTTTCAAATTATTTCCATTCAAGTTTGAAGGTAAATATTATTTGTGTTCTCCATGAGCAGATTTATACTATCTGGTATCATAATTCCCTACAGTGCCCAGACATTTCAGGACCTATTCTAGGCATTAAAGCTCTTCCCAGAGGTTTAACAATCCCAGTTAAAGGAATTGTTTCAAAAACGTCAAGTTCAGAGGAGTGTTATCCTCTGGAGAATTTAAAGGATAGTGGTGTTAAAATATGCAGTGTTTGCAAATTTTTCATCAGCTTCTCAGAGCGTGGTATGATTTTATCATTTCATATCTCTAGCTCAAGCTCTCTCTAGAATAAGTACTGTGAGTGCTATTTCGATCAATCAAGCTCCCTCTTGGTCCGCAGTCACATACTGAGAGTGGGTGCTAGACTGACCATTGTTCTTGGGATTTAAATTTGTTGAATACATACTCTCTAACAGAGAGAACAACACAAGTGTTAGACCTGCCTCCCATTTTCTGCTCTTGATCAAATGCTCGGAAATAATTTTTCACTTCTTAGTTGATATAGTGAATTCAATATTTTTCTGCCCAAGGTGACTGACATTGGGGGAAAAGCTTATTTTGTGTTTGATTTGTGACTACCTGTGAGTCTGGATTGGGAAAGGGGAGCTATCTTCCACACCAGCTTACTGACTGCGCAGCAGGAGTGGCAGCCCCGTAAAAACTGAACCATGAACAGTCCAGTTGGTGAAGATGATATCAATGCTCACAGCCAATAAAGTAAGAGAAAGAAAGGAATTTATTTTGCCAAGACCTAGGCAACAATGGGACCTCCCGAATACTCTTGATGTGAAAATAGAGCCAGTATTCTGGCATTGGAAAGCTTACTGGCATTTAGACATTTTTAAAAACAGTTCCACTTTTTCATCAACAAGAAATTTCTTGGGGAGCCTGGGCAGCTCAGTCGGTTGAGCGTCTGCCTTCAGCTCAGGACATGATTCCAGGGTCCTGCTCTGTGGGGAGCCTGCTCTCCTTCTGCTTCTCTCCTGCTTGTACTCTCTCTCTCTGTCAAATAAATATATAAAATCTTAAAAGAAAAAAAAAAAATAAAAGAAATTTCTCTGTGTAGCTGCAAATGGCCCAAGATGAGACAAAGTCTTTTGTCCTGAAGTGTTATTGCCCCAAAGTGGAGAAATAACTGTCATTTCCAGGGTTGGTGCCATAGTGGTAGAATTCCCTTGCTGAGGAAGAAATTGAGAACAGCCTTAGGTGAAGAAAGAGGAAAGGCCTGGGCAGCACTATTTGGCTTTGTCAACCCAACTAGCACAAAGCAATCATTTTAAAGGTGTTTTCTAAACATATTCAAGTAATCATCTCAGTTCGTTCATTTTGCAGAATGGATAGATTTCATAACAAATTGCCATTTAGATAGCACTGCTCATGGGAAGAACACAGTCTAGATGCCAAGGAAAGGGTAGAAAGCCAACTGTTAAAATTATGACTTTGCCTGCCTTTCTTGGGGCCTGTATCACCATGCCTTCTGCATTTTGAAAGCTGCCAAGTTGGTCAAAAGCCACAGTGTATGCGGCATGCATTTCAAATTAGGATAAAATGTTAGAAGGTTCTTCAGCTCCATGGCCAGGTCAAATGAACTTGCCTATCCTGGACAGAGATGGCATAGTTAGAATAAACAGCTTTAAGGAGTTATGTAAAGTATCCAAAATTCATGAACCACTAACTCAAGGGGATTGATTACTTAACTGCGCCCATGAAAAGAATGAATCTGATGTGAAACATTCCAAAGTGTCTCGCCGTGCTTTGACATTATTGTTCATTCCCTGATCTACTCTGAGAAACAAACTCTGGGGGAAAAAGAGAGAGAGAGAGAGAGAACTTGAAGAAATAGTCTAGAATATGTTGTGAAAAGCCTGCTTAAAGAGTCGACACACTTGAAAGAGCTAAAGATTCTTGGCTTTAACATTGGGCGATGCTCCTGACTAATAAACAGAGAGAAGCATGTTGATATCCCTAAGGGCTGAAAACTTTATGTCACTCAGCAAATAATCACTAGTGCACAGTAGGTGGGAGGACTGTGTTTGATATTAGACAGAAGCACTGTTTACTTCATGTATTTCCAAGAATTCTCCATTACCTTGCCCCTGGAATTTCTCTCTTATTTAAATATTCTTAATAAACTCTGCCACAAAAGAAAAGCTCATCTTTCTATTTTACCCTAATGGTGGCTGTCCAGAGAGAATGGAGCAGAACAATTTCTTAGTATCGGACTTCTGTGAAGCTTTCTTTCTGTGAAATAAACCTATTGGTCTTTCCTATTTTATTATTTTTTAAAGGATTTTATATTTATTTGACAGCGTGTGAGAGCACAAGCAGGCAGAGCAGCAGAGGGAGAGGGAGCAGCAGGCTTCCCCATGATCAGGGAGCCTGATGCGGGGTTCGATCCCAGGACCCTGGAATCATGACTGAGCTGAAGGCAGACGCTTAACTGACTGAGCCACCAAGGCATCCCCAAATAAGTTAACGTTAAAGATCTTATTTATTTATTTGACCGAGAGAGAGAGAGAGACAGATCACAAGTAGGCAGAGAGGCAGGCAACGAGAGAAGGGGAAGCAGACTCCCTGCTAAGCAGAGAGCCCAATGTGGGGCTCTTGATCCGAGGACCCTGAGATCATGACCTGAGCCAAAGGCAGAGGCTTAACCCACTGAGCCACCCAGGTGCCCCCCCCCTTTTTTAATTAAAAAATGGCAACAGAAATGTATGAGTGTAAGCCAGAGCCAGGCAATAAGTAGGAAAACAAACTGGCAATGTTGGGCTGTTGTCCTGACTTCTGGTCCTATTTCTGGACCTCATTATCCTTTTATATAAAATAAGATAAATTTATGTAACATAAATTTAATGCTAGATTAAAATGATATCCAAAATCCTTTTTGGTCATAAAATCTCACAGTCTTTCATCTCACCTGTGTATGCACAATAAACCATTTCTTGCATTTTGGAAGTTTTATAATTTTCAAAATTTTATTAATGATCCCCCTGCCTATAGCTTAAAAAACAAACATTTGAAAACTACCATGGATTAATTTCTCACTTACACTCTAGGGACAGAAAAAAAAATCATAAAAATTTTCTTTAAAATTAAGAGAAATGCCTATATAGGTATATAAGCAAGAAATATATAGAAATGATATAGTTTTGTACATCTCTATCTACAGAAATAGCTAAATCAGGACATACCACTGACCAGAACCTGGAATGAAAATATATTTATATTATATATTATATATTATATATTATAATTATAAAATGTACTAAACAGTATAAAATAAAGAAGTCCTAACTTTTAAGAAATAAAAGGAAAAAAGTATTATGAGTGAATTTGCATTGCTCCGGCTATATCACCAATTTTCATTAAAAAAACAAACAAAAAAACCCCAAAACCTGACATTGATTTATTGGCTTGGCCAAGACTGAAAGAAGACCATGTTAATCTAAGTTTCCTAGAAAATAGAACCCGAGGCAAATACTAAAACACTTCCATTTTAATAGGGGTAGCTGAGGGGGCAATCCCTGGTAACGGAAGTGAGTGATAAAAGGAGGAGAGACCATAATGGAAGTAGAACAAATACAAGTTGCTTATTAGGATACCAGCCACAGTGGCAAGAGCAGAACCGTTGATGGCTCTGTTCCGTGAATTGTTGAACTCTGGGTTTGGGTCAATCTGTTGGGGGTTGAAGCAGGAAGGAAAGGCTTGTGAATTGACTCCTGACTCCTCTTTGGAATCTGTTTCTTATTTCCAAAGCATGGCTCATGAGTTCTTTCTCCTCTATTTCTAGGTTGTGTCACATGGGATCTGGGGGGGAGGGAAGTATGGAGAAAATGAGGGCTTCCAGAAGGTCCAGCCCAGCCAGTGCTTGGTCCCATGGATTCCTCCAAGAGTGTATTGTGTGTATATGTGTGTATATGTATTGTGTGTATATGTGTGTCTAGAGGATGAGGGTTACTTGGTTTGTGGTGCTTGTGGTGGTACTAATGGCTGTGGCAATGACCTTGGCTCTATGATTGAGGTAATGGCGTGAGTCATTCCTAAGCCATTCAGGCCAGAATGCAGAGTAAACTGTCAAGACTTGAGGGTCGGCTGAGGTCAAACAGATTCAGAAGGCAGAAACCCCTCCTATTTACTCAGACTTTAATGATCTTTAGATTTCACGTGAGAACACTACATGTAGTTCTTCCCTGGGAAGGGCAGGGTAAATCTCATCCTACAAGTCAGCTCAGTCTCCCAAAAAGACTTCAAGAGATTTGAAAAACAAAGCCACATTCAAACTACTGTGGGTGGTACAGAATTGATATTTCCCATCATGCTTCTTCACCCAAACTTTCTGATCTCGCCCTTACCTTCTCCCAGCACTTCCACAAACCAGTGTTGCCTATCTCAGGAAGTGACACAGCATTCATTTTTCATGGGTTTGAAATCTTCACTTGCCTTTTTGGGGTCATAGTTGCTGAAAATGTTCATTCACAATTCTCGGTGGGCTTAGAAGTATCAAAATACAACCTAGTGTGGGGAGTCTAGGTGGCTTGGTGGGTTAAAGCCTCTGCCTTCGGCTTGGGTCGTGATCTCAGGGTTCTGGGATCGAGCCCCACATCCGGCTCTCTGCTCGGCGGGGAGCCTGCTTCCTCCTTTCTCTCTCTGCCTGCCTCTCTGCCTGCTTGTGATCTCTGTCAAATAAATAAAATCTTAAAAAAAAAAAAAATACACCCCAGTGACTCTCCTGGGATGCAGACATACTCCATTCTGCCTCCATGGTATAATTCAGGCAAATCCATCCTTACATTTCTGGTCTGTAGCCTTTAGTTAGGATCCACTCCCAATAGTTGGTTCCCTGGCTTCTGTTGGCTTACATTAACCTGGACTTTCATTTCTTTGACATTTAGGCCTTTTCTTCCCAGGGCAGGACCTGTTTTCCTCTGTTTGGACTGTGGTGAGACTTGATTGGCATGGAGCCAGTGAAGCATATTAGGGACAGATATTATAGAAAACAGACATTATCTTTTGAGACCTCTGCTTTAGGTCAAGTTAGTACATAGTTCTTAGGATTGTTCTCTTCTGTCAAGTTCTATTAGGATTGTCTCTCCAGACCAAGAATATTATGGGAAATTCAGCAAGTTGACCTTCTCAGGCTCATTTACCCAAATAGAATCATCTCGGCTTTTAGGGGCCTACTCTTTCCCAACTAGCACCCTGGTTCAACATGTGAGACTTATTAAGAGGACACATTTGGTCTGTTTTCCAGATTTGCCAGTTTATATTCAGATCTTAGGCTTAATTTTCAGCACATTCCACTGGAGGACCATCTGCAGGAGACTTTCTGAAAGTTTCCATGATGATACTTTGGTTCACATGGGAAATAACTGCTATAAGCCTGTCATTTTTATTTTTCTCAAAGTTTCCAATATTACCAAAAGATCAGTTATCACTGTCCCCATAATGATAAACGCAAGCAGCCCCTTAATCTTCCAATGCCTCATCTTCTACTTGAACTCAATTTCAATTAACTGAAGGTCAAAACATTAGTAATTATATTACCTCTGAATACCAACTGTTATTACCCTCTTCCACTAACCATGAGCTCTGCGGTCACTGTTATCTTCAAACAGGTAGAGAATCCAAATCCAAAATCCCTTCCTAAAGGGTATGGGCTATCTGAGGCCACAGTCTAAGATTTCATCAAAAACAGAGCCTGAGGAAAGGAGTGAGAGAGAAAAAAAAAAGTGAAACAGAGAATGTGTTGGGCATATTTTACAATCATCAATTTTCCTTCCCCCACTGCCAGAGCCTGGCAGGAATTTATGCTTCCTGGAGCTAATATTCCTTAAGCCCAGAACTCAAGAGTTTCTTACTCTGAGGGTAGTCCACCTTCAGGCTCCAAAAGTCCCTCAGGATTACCACTTAACTTACTTCTACCACATTATGATACCAGGGGCTTCTGCTCCTGGGAAGCAGTTCTCTCCTGTGATTCTGAATTGTCTGTCTTTCTGAATGTGGCAGTGATGCTTCTCCCTTCAACATCAAGTCTCTGATGAGTCCAAGAAAAATCAATGATTTTGTTCTGTCAACTCTCTCTTGCTGTAAGGACAAGAGTGACAGATTATAAGCTCTATACATGTTTGGGCCAAAACTGGAAGTAGAGCTCTTATTCTGTTTTTATTCCATTGACTGTTGAAAACATACTTTATCATTGATATTCCTACAAGATAAAGTAATAATCATTGGTCTGTCACTCGTTTTTAGATATTGTGATCAAACTGAGGAAAAATTGTATCGAGACTTTCTTTTCCTATTCTTTTTTTCACCCTGTGTGGTGGACAAAAGAATGATCAGGTGTACATCGTGGAAGTGTCTGGAGTTGACTCCACATGCTCACAATTTGGCTTTCGCTCACTCCCAGCACAGATTTCTTCCCTCTGTAAGAAGTAGTATCAGGGCTCCTAGGTGGCTCAGCCAGTTAAGTGTCTGACTCTTGATTTCAGCTCAGGGTTCTCAGAGACTCTGTGCTCAGTGTGGAGTCAGCTTGAAATCCTCTCTCTCATTCTGCCCCAGCCCCTGCTTGCTTACTCTCTCTCACGCTCTCTCTCTCTCAAATAAATCCTTAAAAAAAAGAAATAGTATCAATTCTTACAAATAAGCCAAACTGAAATATGGTGCCAGAGTCAGCACCTTCTCAATGAACCTCAGACCTGAAAAATGGGAAAATATTCAATATTATTAAAGAAGATAACCATGGTTGCTTCTTCCCCTCCCCCTCCTTTTTTTTAAGATTTTATTTATTTATTTGAGAGAGACAGAGCATGAGAGATAGAGAAAGCACCAGCCAGGGAAGGGGCAGAGAAGCAGACTCCTGCTGAGTAGGGAGCCGGTGTGGGACTTGATCCCAGGACTCTAGGATCATGACTCAAGCCAAAGGCATAGGCTTAGCTCACTGAGCCACCCAGGTGCCCAGGCACTTCTTTTTCTTTTTCATGATCCTTGCTCCTTCCTCCTTTTTCCTCTCCTTTTTCACGTCAGGCTTTCTTCTGACCTAGGATAATTAGAGGGAAACATAATAGTAACACATTTTATCAAGAGTACAATTATTTCTACTTTAAAATATAAAGCTGGCCAAATGAAATTGATCATATTAATCTCAATTAAGTTACTTATTTTAATATAGGCAGATGGAAAAAGGACTCATTATTCATCATTTTAGTAAGTTTCACACACCACCTGTTCCAACCAGAGAAGAATGGTCTCTTAAGTAAAACATTCATTTCTTGAAGAACTCAGAGTTTTTCATCTGTAATGCTTCAGTATCTTCATTTACCTCTATCTGGGTTACACAATCCATTGACATTCAAGCATAATAAAAGAAAACACTAAAATGTGGTCGTGAATATTAAAATTATAGGGTATCCTATGAATGGGGGGAGAATTTTCTAGAGAGTATCACTTGCCCATGCTAATCCCAACAGAATGACAAAATGAAAGTCCCAACACCTTATTTCCTGGTAAAATGTGTACTTTCAGTATAAAACAAAACCAAACAAAACCAAACTTGTCTCCTCCACATTGGAAAAAAAGTAACTAAAATTCATAAGTGGAAAAGCGTGGTTTTTAGACCGAAAGGTACCTGACTGAATTTGAATATTGCACTAGCTAGGTGGCCTCAGTTAGTTATATAGTCTCACTAGGCCTCAGTTGCCTTACCTGTAAAATGGATCTACTAATATCTGACTGGCAGGGCTGTTGAGGTATTTAATTTGATTCATCAATATAAAGAATGTAGAATGGCAATATTCAAGTAAGTGATAATTACAATTATTACTAAAACTTTGAAATCTTCTCACAGGCATATTTTTTTTTGAAAAAATAACCATCACAACTTGCAATTTGAAACAGAGAGATCTGTTAATTTATTACTGATCTTATACCTCTAGATAGCATGATCCTTCTGCCTAGAATAAAAGTAAAAACAGAGAAAAAAATCAGGAGGATGAGGAAGAGTAGAACAAAGAGACGATGAAGATGGTTCTACTCCAGAATATTTGATATTTTATATTTATATTTAAGTACTTGCACCCTTTCAAGAGAGAGTAAGTAGGCTCTCTTACTTTGATTCAAGGCTGTATCTTGACCAAATTTGATAATAAGTAATAATTGTTTTCAGGCTTCTTAAGACTCTACTTAGTGCTATTTCTCAGTACAGTTGAGACCCTCTCTACTACTCTGAGAAATCTTAGGTCTTTACACTCAAATTCTGTTCTCTTAAAAACATTGCTAGCCTTTACATGTTACCATTCTTAGATATATTGATATTAAGGTTTTATTTCTAATTAGGGAATTGTCAGTTAGGGATTATGTAAGGAATAGGAGAAGGATATGACTATAGGTATATCGTAAAGGATATCTAGGTAAGGGTTGTCAAGCATCAGTCAGAAGAGAAAAATCCAGTATGTTTGTATGTGTGTGTGTGTGTGTGTGTGTCCCAACTTGTGGCTCTTGGGAACCTCACATAGAACATGATAGGGATCTAAGCAGACTGAGAATATAGCCATTGTTATATTTGGTTATATAAGAGGATATCTTTTTGTTGAATACTTGTTTTCAGATATCCTTACAAAATTAGATATAAAGAAAATTCAACAGAAAAATAAATAATACTGCTTCCCCAGTTTGTTTATTTCGTAAGTTGACAGCAATTTCTGAATGTTTGGAAAGAGTTTTTAAATGTGTTATTTATTTCAAAGAAACTCATAAAACACTGAGAACAGGAAAGGGGGAAAAAAAACAAAACAAAACTGTGTGCTTAAAATATCTTCATAAAAACAAACTGTAAATATTGAATAAGCAAATCCATTTCAGCACTGAAACCCCAAGTTTTTGGTTGTTTGTGAGGGTGCCGGTGGTGGTGATGTGTGTCTACGTGTACATGCGTGGGTATGTTAAATTATAAATGCCTCTGAAATCCTTGCTCCTTAATTATTGGAACTGTGGTGTTTTCACGTTGAGTTCCCCTAGTCTATGTGTGAAAGTCTAATGAGAGGGGAAGAAGACTTCACAGGCTCTCAAGAAAAGGAAATCATGAAATAAATCTACTATTTGATTCTCAGTGGTACTGTGGCCACACGGAAATAACAAGAAATTACAACTTTTGCAAAGAATAAAAAGTTTTAAGGCAGCTTAAAAATAGCCCCGAGTGAACACATGGCAACCCAAACAAAGGTGAAGGAATGGCAGCAGAGAATTTTAAGTTTTCCATCAGTCTCCATATGCTTTGTGTCTCCAGTAGCTCTACGGAATCTAAAGATAGTCTGCAGAATGCCTGCAGTTTTCACATACAATCAAGCCTCCATCTAAAAGAAACAATCATTTTCCTTTCTGAGCAAACATCACGAGGGCTCTCATGAATGTAAGCAATCATTTGATGGGGACAAGAATGGCTTTCAATTTGCCACGGGTGAGTTGAGCTAGAAGTTGCTGGACCTCCCAGTTCATTAAGCTGATGTCTGTAGACTTAGCAGGTTGAAAACCAAACCAACCCCCCACCCCACCATATACAAACAGTTTTTTTAAAAAAGAGATTAAACTGTAAAGGACTGGTTGAGAGAAATTTTTAAAAGGTAACTTCTTCTTGGTCCTTTGGGAGAAGCAGAAAAGGCAACCAAGCATTTGAAAAGAATATTCTGTATCAGAGAATAGGGAAAACTGCATAACATCAAGTTAATGGTAAAATGTGCAATAAAATAGTGTCCAAAGCAGGTAGTTTCCAGGCTCCGCTTCTACCAGTAGCACACAAACATATCCACATTCTCTCTCAATCTCTCTTTCTCCATGTCACTGCATGTATGAAGCATTCTCCTTATTGCTAAGTCATGTTTCCATTGTGCATCTGTATAATTTACCAGTTGATAGATTGCTTTTTTTCCCTTCATCTATTGCTATAATAAAGCTGCTATGAATACTATAACACCTCAGTACACATCTTTGTGTAAACATGTATTTTCATTTATTTATGATAAATAGTTTCTCTGGTGATGTATGTTGTGACCTTGTCAAACATATGAAGATGTTCCAGATATCTTTCTGGTTTTTATTTATAGTTAAATTCTATTGTATTAATAGGGCATACTTTGTATGATTTCAATTTTTAATATTTTTTGAAATTTATTTAGTGGCACAGAAGATCATCTTTCTTTTTGAATGTTCCATGTGCACTTGGGAAGGATGCATATTCTGCTTTTTTGCACAGGATTTTCTGTAAGGCTCAATTTGAGCACATTAGTTGATGGTCTTGTTTAAGGCTTCTACACTCAGATTTTTGTTTACTTTTTCTATGCTACCAATCACTGAAAAAGGAGTGTTCAGTTCTGCAAATACAGCTTTAGGTTTACCAATTTCTCTTTTTAGTTTCATCAGATTTTTAATATATATATTTGACCTTGAACAACATGGGTGTAAACTGTCTGGGTCCCCTTATATGTGTTCTTTTCTTTAATAAATATAGTATGCTACTGGAAAACTACTTTATCCTCCTTACTATTTTCTTAAAAAATTTTCTTTTTTCCATCTTTCTTTAGTGTAAAATACAATTTAAAATACATATAACATGTAAAATATTTGTTAATTGATTGTTTATGTTATTGGCAAAGGTTTCAGTCAACAGTAGGCTACTGTTAATTACATTTTGGGAGTCAGAAGTTATACATAGATTTTTTTGGGGGGGAGGTCAGCACCACTAACCCTGACATTGCTCAAAGGTCAGCTCCACTTTGAAGCTCTGTTATTGCATACATATTTTATATTCTTATGTCTTCTCTTAATATACCTTTTATCATTATGAAATTTCTTCTTATCCCTAGTAATAGTCTATTTTGAAGTATGCTTTCCCTGATACTAATACAGTCTTCTAGCTCTTTTTTATTTAGTACATGCAGATTTTATCATTTTGTATTATTTTACTTTGAACCTTTCCATGTTTTTTTTTTTTTAAGATTTTATTTATTTATTTGAGAGAGAATGAGTGAGAGAGAGCATGAGAGAGGAGAAGGTCAGAGGGAGAAGCAGACTCCCCAAGGAGCTGGGAGCCCAATGCAGGACTCGATCCTGGAAGTCCGGGATCATGACCTGAGCCGAAGGCAGTTGCTTAACCAACTGAGCCACCCAGGCGCCCTCCATGTTTTTAAACTTAAAGTAGACTCCTTTCAGATAGGATATCTTTAGTCTTGCTTATTTTTACCCAATATGGCTGTCTCTACACTTTAATTGGAATATATACTATATAAATTTAAGATAAAATGATAATGTGTGTGTGGTGGGGAGGCCCTCAAAAGATGGCTACCTCCTAATCCATAGGATTTGTGAATCTGTTAGGTTACATGGCATAGGAAATTAGGATTGCAGATGGAATTAGTTGATTTAATTAACTGATCTTAAAATAAGGAAGTTAACCTAGATTATCTGGGTGGGCTCATTGTAATCACAGAATCCTTAAAACTAGAAGAGGGAGGCAGTTGAAAGAGATGGTACCATGAGTCCTTGACTCGGATGTGGATGGAGGAGAGAGGCCACAATCCAATGACTGTGGGTAGCCTCCATCAGCTGGGAAAGGAAGGATACAGGTTCTTCTCTAAGGTATCTAGAAGGAATGCCATCCTACTGACCCCTTTATTCCAATCCATTGAAACCCATTTCAGAGATTTGATATCTGGAATTATATAATAATAAATTAATATTATTTAAGCCACTAAGTTTATGATAATGTATTACAGAAGTAGTAAGAAACTAATATAATATATCATAGAGAGTCCTCATCAGATAAAATTTCTTGGGGCCACACTACTTTGTCATAACCAAAAGTATGTGGGAGAAAGTAACATAAGCTCTTACCAAGTCTGGCCATCTAAAACACCCCATGGCCTCTGCCACCTCTCTCTTTCTCTGTCGCTCTGACTTTTATGGCCCTGTGTTCTAGGTAGTGTAGCTACAGATGGGAGAGGCTTGGCTTCATGAACAACCCCTTGTAGGAGAACCCTTTAGGAGAGCTGCTTGATCCACATTAAACATAACATGAGCAAGAAGTAAACCTGTGTTTATTAAGACACTGACATTTTAGGGTCTAATTGTTGCTATATCATAACCTACCTTATTTACAGAAATTGAAATATGTTCTTGCTAATATTTAAACAATGTAAATGCTGGTAATATACTTTGTGCTAATAAATCATTTTTAGACTGGGAACCAGGGGAACTAGATTCTTTTTTTTTTTTTTTTTTTAAGATTTTATTTATGTATTTGTCAGAGAAAGAGAGAGTGAGTGAGTACAAGCAGGGAGAACAGCAGGCAGAGGGGGAAGCAGGCTTCCCACTGAGCAAGGAGTCAGATTCAGGACTCAATCCCAGGACCCTGGGAACCATGGCCTAAGCTGAAGGCAAATGTTTAACTGACTGAGCCACCCAAGTGCCCCAACAATTACAACTTATAACCATCTGTATTTAAAGGGTTGTGTGTCCATAATATGTCCAAAAGTAAAAATTTAACTAGTTTTTTTAAAAAACTGTGCAATATCCCTTTTGTTATTAGCTTAGGGCAGCTAGACTCCAAAAGAATTTGTAATTCATTTTGGGAAATCAAATTACACAATCAATTTGTGTAAAATTACACAAAATAATTAGCAATCAAATTTAAAGGAGGGATAAAAAATGAACAGTAGTTAGATAAAGGTTTTATACTCAGACAAGAAATAGTATCTGTTGGTGAAGTGAACGCTTTTATTTATTTTTTTTAAAGATTTTATTTATTTATTTGACAGAGATCACAAGTAGGCAGAAAGGCAAGCAGAGAGAGAGGAAGGGAAGCAGGCTCCCTGCTGAGCAGAGAGCCCAATGCGGGGCTTAATCCCAGGACCCTGGGACCATGACCTGAGCCGAAGGCAGAGGCCTTAACCCACTGAGCCACCCAGGCACCCCGAAGCAAACGCTTTTAAAAAGAACCACTTTCGGCCTCAGTTTTCTTACCTGCAAACTGAGATACTTGCATTATCCCCAAAATCCTAAGAAAGGGTTAAAATATAACAGAATATATAATATAACAGAAAAAGGTTAATATATAATGGGCTGAACACATAGCAAGCACTCAACGAATAGTATGAAGGCACAGTAGCCATCATTTCCACCATTATGTGCACTGAAAGAATCAGAGAAAGTTTCTGTAAAAGATCGGTCTTGATAAAGGACTTAGCCACTAGCAATGAAATTCAAAGTAATGACAATAGAATGGGAAAACGTAGAAAACTGAAAATAAACAAGGGAAGGAGGAGAGTAGAAGTAGCAGAAAATCACAAAAAGAGAATTTATGCATCATGTAGAAACATAAAAACTTTGAAGCCAGAAAAATGGAGGTGCAAATTCCATTTCCGTGATGGGGGGCAATTATTTCTAAACTTCAATTCTGGGGCACCTGGGTGGCTCAGTCAGTTAAGCATCAAACTCTTGATTTCAGTTCAAGTCATGATCTCAGGATTGTGAGAATGAGCTCAGCATGAACCCTGCTTAGGATTCCCTTTCCTTCTCCCTCTTCCCTTTCCCATTCACTCTCTCTCTCTCCCTCTAAAACAAAACAAAACAAAACAAAACAAAAAATGACCCCTTCAATTTTATTATCTACAAATGAGAATGATATCTATTATGAGATTGTTGGGATAAATAAAGTTATATATAAATGCATGTATATATGTATATATAATCTAATATAATGCCTGGTATATGTTAGAAACTCAGTGCTTGACCTGGAAAAATAAAGACATTCATTAAAAAAATAGTAGGGTCTTAAAACTAGATATAGAAATTAAATCATATCATTTTGGTAGGCAGTTCCTACTTGTACAAATTATAACGTTGCATGGGGAACAACCTCATCATAAGTAACCAAAAAAGAAGAGATTTTTAGGCAGTTATATAAACAAAAGATGAACATTTCTGGGAAATGGTATCAAAAGTGAAAGTTACAAAGATGAAACTTCACACCTCATCAGTTGGGATACATGAGTGCGTTTGCGCACACACACACACACACACACACAAGCAATTTTAAGCATATTTTAGTGCCTTCGATATGCAATTTGGCAGATTGAGCAGGTCTGTCCCTGAATAGGTTATATTTAGTGGGCATGGTATGTAATAACAGAAGTGATTACAATACAGGGTCCTATGGCATTTCACAAAAGGAAATCCTAAATTGAATCAAAATATTAAATAAGCAATCAAATTAATAACTTACTATAACAGATGGAGACTGCAGAAGTCTTTATGGAAAAGTTTGCCTATGAAGTAGTTACTCCAGAGTCAAACTTTACTAAGTTTGGACTTGAGTCAATAGCTAACGAGGAGGATGAGAAGAAAAGGTTTCTTTTGTTTTGCTTTGTTTTGTTTTGTTTTTAAGTAGGGAAGTCCTCTGACATCTATCGTAGAAAGATTATGTTGATCGTGATAAAGGAAAAAGATGAGACTATAAGAAAATAGAGGAAATGTATCTAGTTAAAAAGCCACTACACTGATTTGTCCATGAAAGAAAAAGGAATGGGCTTTGTGGTGGTGAAAGTACAAAGAGGAGACAGATATGAACATTACAGAGGTAGAATGAATAGAGTTGGAAGACAGAAAAATCTGGGCAGCCATTTTCTAAGGAGGGGGTAAAATTTATCAGAGAAGTATATGCCAATCCAAAGAGCTCCCAGGCTCTTCTGTCTTGGCAAAATACCTATGTCTTTGAGAAAAATTAAATCATGGTTTACCATGCAGTAATCTGTTAGGCGACAGCTAGAAATATTATCATAAAAGAGAGCTTTTTCAAAAGTTCATAAAACTCATAAATTACATCTGTTGGGTTTTGTTTTCAATGATTAAATTCCATATAATTCAGTTAATGTATTATTGTTTACTAGTATTCATCTCCTGCTGCCAGTGTCTTAATAATTCAATTAATAATGAGTATGTCCACCGTAAAGAAAAGGAAAAAGTGGTAAAATGAAAAATTAGTTACCTTGCTAGCAATATTCTGAAAATAAGCTAATAAGGTATAAGTAAGTTTATAAATAGGGCTTAACGTATACCCCCCCCCATTAATAGACAATTCAGAAACAAATGTCAGTAGGCTTACTGTATTGGATCCTGGGAAACCTTCACAACCAAGACTTTTGTTCATTTGAACTTAAAATATCAACATTAACAAGCACAAGAACTTAGAAAATGGTCATCGTTCATCTATGTACTTGTAACAATATAATTCTTATACATGTAAAAATGTGAAATTCTTCTTTAAAGCCTGCCCCTTTGGAGTAAATCTCACCTGAAAATTATGTCCCAAACTCAAGAAAAACTCAAGGAGAAATACTAGAATATTCATAGGCATGTATATATTTTCAAATATTATATTAATGTTTGTGACATATAATTTTACTTTATAAATTAAGTATTGCTTACTTAATATATACTATAGATATAGTCTTTATTTTTCCCAGTAGATTATTTGTAATAAAAATAATAAAATTTTGTTTGATAAACACTGTTATGTGTAGAAATAATATAAAAAAGTATAGTAGGGAGTAAGTTAAGCACTTACTTGCCACCACACTTCTTACAGATCATTCTACCTAACTTGTAGAATTCTTGGTCCTTCGGGATGAACAGCAAAGAGACCTTCATGAAGGATGATTCCATTAGTTCTCTGGGTTATGACAATGTTAATGGGGCAGGGGATATGATAACGACTTGGCATAAGCTGTTCCTTCACGGATTTTTACCATTGCCTCCCAAACCACCACCTATTGAATTAGAAGTTTTTATTACTTTAGGAAGCACGTATTTGCCCCAGGGTAGGGAGATATAAAATAATCCAGTAAAAATAAGAAAGTTAGCAGAGAATCTAAGTGTATTTCTTATAACTCATAGCAAGTTATCACTTTAAAAATCTTTTTAAAAAATTTTCCATCATATACATTTTTGAAAGGCAAAAAAGAGTTTTCGGAGTTCAAAAAGCTTAGCTTGGAATATCAAAAGATGTGGGCCATCACGAAATGCTTAGATGACAGAATAAAGACGTGTAATGTTACAAAATCTGGCTCTCCTTCCTCCGAAACTATGAAGTAGACTGATTGGCGGGATGAGAGACAGCTGGGTGCCGATGAGTGAGAGTGAATGATTATATTTTAAAATATGAGAAATGACCTCACCACGACTTGCTTCCCCCACTTCTGTCTGTGACAAAACTGTTTATAAGCTCATGTTCTAAAAATGTGGAGGAAACAGAGCTACCTGCATCACATGCCATGAAAGATCATAAATTTTGAAAATTTTATTCTAATAACAAATAGCCATGAAGTTTAAAAATACAGCTTTGGGGGCACCTGGGTGGCTCAGTGGGTTAAAGCCTCTGCCTTCGGCTCGGGTCATGATCCCAGGGTCCTGGGATCGAGCCCCGCATTGGGCTTTCTGCTTGGCAGGGAGCCTTCTTCCTCCTCTCTCTCTCTGCCTGCCTCTCTGCTTACTTGTAATCTCTCTCTCTGTCAAATAAATAAATAAAATCTTAAAAAAAAATACAGCTTTGTTCAGACTCCTATGCTGATGGGCTAACGTCCCCTCTTACTCATCAAATTATTACTGAATTTTAAAAAGATGAGAAAATGACCTAACGGATGACTTTCGGGGTAGAAGCATTGCAAGTCTGGGGGGAAAAAAAACCCAGAAATCACTTCTCAACTATTTTGGTAATGTATGCCATTTCCGACCTTCTTTTCCTAAGGAGAGACGGAACAAAGCTCTCTTTGTTCCGTCTCTCCTTAGGCTGCCTATTATGTAACAAGAGGACAGACAAGAAGCAGGTGGGTTTTTTTTGTTTTTCTTTTGACTTTTTAAAATTTTTTATGAGAGAGAGAGTGCAAGTGCAGGGTCAAGTGCAAGAGCAGAGGTGGAGGAACAAGAAGACTCACACTAAGCAAGGGAGCCCACCCAGGGGCTCCATCCCAGGACCCCGAGACCATGACCCCAGTTGAAACCAAAAGACAAACACCTAACTGACTGAGCCACCCAGGCACCTGTCAAGAAGCAGTCCTAGCACAGAGATGCGGTTTCTTCCTGTTGAAACTCCTCTCTGGGTATTGTTTTCACATGTGGGTTTCAGGCTGCAGCAAGATGATAAACATTCTGAGGATAGAAACATAACTGCAAAATCACTCCCAGCCGCGACCCAGAACTTCCAAGTCAGGATGGAGAATCGAGAAATAATTATCGTCCCCCCTAACCTCCCAATAATACACACATTTTTGAGTTTGAGGAAGAAGATGGGAAGGTGGAAGTAAGTCCCAGAAAGAGAAAGAGAATCAAAGAGGGAAAAAGGAAAAGGAAGTGGGGCACGAACGAGGAACTGGGAGTGGGAGGCCACATTTTGTGGCTGCAACCGCTTCACCCTTCTGCCTGTGTGCATCTGCCTCTTTCCTGGTCTCAAGGGTTCTTATGGATGGTATATACAAGCAGCAATACAGTAATGCTAGATAATTTCAGTAATTTAGGAGGTCTATAACAATTCACATTTTCATTAGCATCATATTACCTCTTCCACTCACTGTTCCCGACTTGGAGTGCAAAACGCAGATGGCAAGTTCCTTTGAGAAGGCGCACTGTTTTGTTGCCTAATGTTGTGAAATGAAGATGTGTAGTGAATTGTGCATAACACATAATTACAGCTTATTTACTGTATTTAGCATTGAACAGTGTACAACAGATGGGAGCATCTGAAGAAAACCAGGAGAGTCTTTTATGAGGCACGTGCCGCATGTGTCGACCTATATTTATAAACCAGAGGCATAAGCACTTTAGAATGGAAGTACTAATAGATATTTGACTACAGTGACAAAAATAATCTTCGCTTTAATGAAAACTTCCAAAAGTTCCGTCAGGCCAAAACTAGATAAGAATAAGGGATATGGGATTTCACAGTCCCTGCTGTTTGTTTGTTTGTTTTATTTATTTATTTTTCATTAGGGGAAAAAAAGAGGGGGTTAGAAACCATGGTGTCTAGCCTCAGGGACCACATTTTTTGGAAGCTGTTTACAAAGAATACAGCAGAAGCACTAACAAATTCTAGCTACATTGTAAGACATCGGAGGTTTATATTTTGTTCACCCATTATTCAATATAAACCATTGTTCATAGTCAAAAGATAAGTCATCCTTAAGCCTTTTATCAGAATTTCTCATGATGTTATTTAGACACAGGGCGAGCCTGCCTTTTCAAGATTGCCTTACAAAGCAGATGTAAAATTCTATGCTGCCTTTGAAACAGGGTTAAAAGTGATTTAGGTTTTATTCCAGTATGTATACCTCATGGAAATGGACTCCTATGTTTTGCCTGTGTGTTTAAAAATAACTGAACATGAGAATAATCCCATCACTTTCATCCACCTCACGTTCATAGGGGAAAGAACAAATATTTCTAATTATTTGATGTTTGGGAAGAGTGTACAGTGGACCTTTTCATTTTGTGGATATGACATTTGAGTAATTTTGCAGAAACGGCATTTGAACAGGTTTGCTACGTGTAAAGAAATGCTTTAAATGAGATTTAGAGTATTCGCTTTGCCATATAGCTACTAAAAAAAAAAAAAAAAAGGAAGTCTCATTACTAACTTTGTTTCCATTCTCCTCAGTGGACACATGAGCTACACACATACACACACTCACAAACCCTTAACTCTTCATAGCAATAGAAGAAAAAAGTCATAAAATATTGAATCCTTTATTTCATTTTATGGAAAAAAACATAGGGGATATAACAACCATTCATGAAAACTTCTTTGTTTTCAAGGGTCCATTGAACAAATTGAACTGTGTTAACTGCAGCCTTAAGTCACATTTCCTCTGAGTTCTAACCTTGAGTAATTCTTACACAGTGTGTCTATGGGGAAGATGAATGGGCATGTCAAACTTTAACATGCCCCATACAGAATTACTGACAGCCATCTTCTTCCTCCCCAAATTTACTTTGCTTTGAACCCTCACCACTTCTTTGGTTCATGGTTCCTTCCTTCCTTCCTTCTGCCCTTCTTACCTTTTGTCTCCTTTCTTTCCATTCTTATCTATTTTTGTGTAATTACAAGCAGAGACACAGTATAAAACATTATATATTGATACTCTCAATATACATGTATGAGAGTTCCTTCAGGGTCTTTCCAGGGCTGTGCAATGAGAACTTCCTGTGTAATCGAACTATTCTATAAATTGTGCTTCAGATACACTTGAAGTATATCTAGTGAGACTATGGAATGGAATTTTTTTGGTAAAGATTTTTTTAATTTATTTGTTTGAGAGAGGGAGCGAGCGCAAGCAGGAGCAGGGTGGGAAGGACAGAGGAAGAGGGAGAATCAGACTCCCCGCTGAGCAGGATGCCTGACAAGGGTGTTTTGATCCCAGGACCCCAGGATCATCACCTGAGCAGAAGGCAGATGCTTAATGAACTGAGCCATCCAGGCGCCCCTATGGAATGGAGTTTTCAATTTTATTGATTTTTTTTTTTAATTTAAATTCAGCTAGCCAACTTATACTACATCATTGGTTTCAGATGTAGTGTTTAATAGTTTATCAGTTGTATATAACACACAGTGCTCATCACATCACGTGCCCGTCTTAATGCCTATCAATTTTAAATGTAAATAATTTTAAGTAGTCACATGGAACTAGTAGCTACTGTCTTAGAGAGTGCCAGTACATCCCCCAAAAATGTAATTGTTAGGTAATCATTTATGCACATGTAAATATTAGCTAACATTGAGTTACTCTCCAGAATAGACTTCAGTGTTTGTACACAAGTATACATGCAATTATGTCTTTCCCCACCTCCTTGACTAATACTTAGTATTATTAGGCTTTTACACTTTCTAGATACTTCAGTGGGTGTAAAATATTGTCTCATTAATGGTTTAATTTCTATTTCTCCTTGTGCATGTAATTACTCAGAACTTTATTGGCCATTCTTCTTTCCTCTTCTTTTCATTACCTGCTTATTTTTCTGTTGAAATGTTGAACAGTTTGTCATTAAAAGGTATGCTTATATTATGTTCTTCCAAGAAGGAGGTAGGGATCTGTTAGTTTGAGTCTGGTCTTTAATGATGTTTGAACTCCAATTCTGTAAATGCATTTTAAAATAATTTTTTTCATGTTCCATGAGAAACTGAGAATTTGATCCTACTTTCATAAAATATATCAATAATTTGAGACCAGTTTAGTCTTCTTATCAACAGAAATGATATATGCCCCAAGCTATAGATTTTTCATGTTTATAAATACCATTTTGAATATTTCTCCGTGTTTTATTTCTGTTAATATGTATATATTAATATATATGTGTGTTTATTATATATAATGTTCAATGTAATATATAATGAGATATCATTATATATTATTAATAATTATACACATATTTACTGGGAAATAAAACATGAAGAAATTATGAAAATGCTATTTATGAACATTAAAAAATAGAATAATATAAATAAGATATATAAAATATATGTATACTATTACAGATTATAACTTTTTCACTTACTATATTTTTAATTGAGTATTACCGTTGGATAGAGTGATGTTCATTTTCAAATATAGATCTTCAATATACATGATGAGTTACACAACTGTGAGCTGGAGTATTGTTTTAAGCCATTGAGGTTATGACAATTTGTTATACAGCAACAGAAAACTAATACAATTACTCACTTTTAACTTTAATGCACATATGTCTAAAACTCTACAATTGTGTAAGATGTTTTCTTTATGGTCTTAGCAGATATATTTTATTAAATAGGAAGTTTTTTTTCTGTTTCTCATTTATGATCGTTCATTAAAAATCAATGTAGAAATATATTTACTGCTTTTTTTTCTGCAACTGTAATATAATCATATACTCTTTATTAATATATAGCTCTGGATATTAGTAGTATTTCATTTTCTAATACTGAATCTTTCTTGTATTTCTGGATCATAGTTACTTGTTTTATTATTTTATACTAAGCTAGCAATTTTTGCTTGCTGCTGATCTTTAGAATCTAGCTATGGGGCATATTTATTCTTATTTTTTTTATTCTACTGAACATTGTTTGAATCATTTTAAGGAGATGGGCAGAGATGCTTAGACAGACATGCTTAGGTTGCTCTCTTCTCCAGAAATTCTAACTATTTGCTTTAAAAGTAGATCCTAGCTGAAGGACGTTGAGGTAGACAAAAAATGGTGAGATACTGTCACAGGTATGTTCACCAGGAGGATCTGGAGAGAGATGACCTTGCAGTTGAGTATCCACTACCACCTGTGGAAGGGCAGGGACGAAAGCAGAATTGAGCAGTGAGAGAAGGGAAGGTACTGTGTGTTCCCAATCACAGAATCAACTGGGGGAGTTCTAGACTTACAAGGATCCCTCAGAGGTGGCCTGAGGGGGCGTAAGATGACCAGGCTTGACATACCCATGTTGTGCAGTCATTGTACATGGGTCATCCTGAGAAGGGACATGACCTTGGGTAGGGCAGCTCTCTGCAGCTAAGACAGCCCTTAAGGATCTGATGGGGGGATGCTGTCCACTGTCAACACTCCCAGCAGTGGGAAAAGCAGGTACTTCCCTAAAGAGAGAGGTGAGTTGTACCCACAGTATCTCCCAGGGATGTATATGTAGAGATAAAGAGAACACGTCTTCATTCCTGAAGGACCTGTTTAGACAGGGGCAACAATGATTTTGGCTGATTTATGTGGGATGACCAGATACTGCAGAACTATCTCAGGTACATGAAGAGAGAGCTTGCATATGACTGTGGATATTAAAAAGAATGGTATGTGTTGCTTTGTAGATAACATGTCTAAACTAATTAGTGGAAGTACTTGCAAAATAACCATTAGACATGTCCAGTGTTTAGAGTACCTCTCTTCTCTGAAGCCTGCTAACCCCATCACTGGAAAATAACCTAGCCAGTAAGAAGTAGGAAATGAACAGATATCTGGACCCAGAATTACTCCAACTATAAATCTGGTAGAAGGGTGAACATCTTCTGGTACCTGAGGTTTCTGTTTCAACAGTGCCTTCCCTCCTCCACCTGGAATGTGTAGTGAGAGAATGCCAAGGGTAGCCCCTCACTTCTTTCCTAATCTTAACTTTCTCTTTGATCCAGCCCCACGTGTTTAGTGGATAAAGAGTTTAACCTAAGATTTTATTAAAAAAGAGGAACAGAAACCAGGGAAAATTTGATTCATACTGGCCCTATATCCAAGGAATCTATGGAAGAATAATCTGCTTTTTTTGGGGGGGGGTAGCAGTGATATAAGTGGGAGTACAATCTGGGTTGGGGTCTAGTTTAGCCATAGGCTCATGGTCCACAATCAAAGCCTTAAGTTCTCCTCTAATTTGTTAGCAGACTTGAGAGCACTTCATTTCATCTGTAACTTGATTTATTTTTCTAGTCCTCTAAAATAGAGATTGCTGAGATTTATATCAAAAATTTTACAGTTTCTTCCTTTCATTTAATGCAAAGAACTTTTCATATACTATCTCACTTATTTTTATATCTATAAAAGTCGCATCTCTTTCATTAAACCCCCTTGTTGATGGATACATGTGAGGGACAAGGAAATAAACGAATGACCTTGGCTCAGCATTTTAATGGGAAATATAACCTAGATTGAAAGCCCGAGTGTTTTGGAGGAAGGTACACATATTTGCCACAACACTAACATTTACATATCCTTTACCTGACTGGCAAAAGAAAAAAGTTGGTTCATAAGCCTTGTTCTGTCTCTTTTGCTTTCATAATTTTCTTGTTAGTAGAAAATATTTTTGATTTGATGACTGACAGTTACTTCCCTTCACAAACATTTTAACCCTTCTTGCTTAGCTCTCAAATTCCAGTTTAAACACATCAAATACAAATACGACTGGAAGCCGATATTGCTGAAAAGTAAGGACATTCTCTTTACTCATGTAAAATAAACATCTGAAATCATCAGGAGTCCCATAAATTTAACCTTTCAAATAGAAAGACTTTACATGAATTGGATTGCAAAAAGTATAAGGAGGCAATAAGTCTAAGTAATTTACTGGTATCCCTAACTTGATTTACAATATGACAACAATGAATTCTATTTCTTTTTTTAAATTTTTTAATTTTTTTTGGAAGAGAAATCAGATATGGAGGAGATTCAGTATTTTTAGGAATTACAACAACCTTGGGTAAGGTTTCGTAAAAGATAAAAATAAGACCGTTAAAAATACCATTGCCCTAGAAGCCTCCAGAATAAGAATATAGGTCATGGCATTTTCCTTTCGGTTGGTGCACTGGTATACTGTATATTGGGGTACACTCTGATACGGTGAGGTTTAGAGGTCAAATGCTCCCAGTCCTCGGTATTTAGAAGAGATTAGATTCTCAGTTTCTGTGTGAACTTAAGGAATCATCTGAATGTCTGAAAAGACATTTGCAAAAACACAGAAATAGTCAATTTAGTTTTATTCTGAAGATTTATTTCACAGCAGACAAGCTACTCAAGATTAATTCAAACCTAAGACGCTATGCCACCTGTATTCACGTCTTTTGGGTTTTACCACTGTGCTCATGACTAGTCCCCCATTTGTTTTACCCAACTTGGCACTTTCCCTTATCTCACTAATGGATTTATTTCTACTTTGGAATTTTCTAAGTGATATGGAGAAAGCATCTTTTGGGGCTTCATCAAAATCTTTCTCTAAGATTATCAGAATGGATTAAAACTGGAGTTTGGAATCTCTGCCTGTGGGGATCGGCTGTCCAAATTTCACAGTGTAATCCAATATTAATAAAACTAATTGCTAAGCTTGAGTACGTTCCAGCCCACAGCCAAAGCCTCTAGCCTATATCCTTCTAAGTATAAACTTTCAGCATGGCTCACTGGTCTACAGGCCCTCAATATTGACTAAGTCCATCACCATTTCTTTCTCTAATAACTAAATTCTGATAGTAGGTCTTGTTTTTGTTGGTGTGCTTCATTTTTATTTCTCTATGTTTATTCTTCACACCCCTCACCTCTAATTTACCAATTATTATAATTTAACAGTCCAATTTTAAATATTCAAAGGGTATATATCTTAGAAATTAATGAAGCAACTTTTTTTATTCCAAAAATATAAGCCTACACTTAAGAAGCTAAAAACATGGCCCTGATCCCAGTTTAAACCATCAGACTTCAGGGACATAATTACAGGCAGAAACTGTGACTTAGGTCCAATTACACGCTGGGCCTGAGCTGGGTGCCTCCTGTTTCTTCAAAGATGAATAGCCAGAATTAGAATTTAAATTGTCAGCTCAAAGAAACCCACGGTGTATTTCGTTTCTACTAGTTAAAGAGTCATAAGGAAGCCCCAAGGGGCAGACTCCCATGTCATTCACATTTCCCTTAGCTAAACCCAAGCTTAGGTTCCTGAGAAACTGAAACCATACCTCTTCTCAATTACTTATCTTCATACATTATAAAAATAACTTATTGTCACAACATGTTTCTATTCAATATGAATACCCATAACTCTCTTCTCCTGTATTACACGTACGGGGTGGGATGTCGAGAGGGGGGAAGGAAGGGAGGGGAAAATGAAAACCTCTTGAAATTATACAGTAATTAGTTTCTTTATTTGAAAGCCCTTTCATTAAACAGCAATGATAACCAGCAGTAAACTGCCACCCGCGGGAGAAGGGAAGAGTGTCAAATTCTATTCTGAAAAGACATTTGCAAAAACACAGACACAGTCAGTTCAGTTTTATTCTGAAGATTTATTTCATAGCAGTCAAGCAACTCAAGATTAATTCAAACCTGTCTCCCAGATGCAATGAGTGTGAAGAACTTGAACCTACTGTCATCTGAATTTGCAACATCTCACCATCTCTAAATATAGTATACAAATGGCAGAAATGGTATAACCCCAAATCTGTGTTAGGAAAGCTTTAGCTCAAAAAAAATACATGCTGGTATAGCATTATATGTGGCTATTGTGTGTGTGTGTGTGTGTGTGTGTGTGCATGTGTGTGATTTTCCTTTTGGGTGATCCATTTGTGTATAAATACATCTCCTCTTTATCACATCAATGTAATAAAATGAGAAAAAATTATCTTAGCCTTCCTAAAAGGATGATATTCTTGCCAAACACTATGTGACATGATTTCACTCACCACTAGAGGATAAGCAACATGTTTGAGAGACAATATAGCCATCTTTTGAAACTACACTAAGTAGTTCCAGAATTAAATCAATGGATAATTAACTGTTCAAGGAGCCAAATCACAACATGCATATTGCAATTAAAATAGTAAACAATCATTTTATGCGCTGTCTGGCTTTTCCTTGTGAACTGACAAAAATCCTTTGTAGGATATGGAATTAGAGAACTTAGAAATAAGACTTACAAATATTTATAGTACCTCTAATTCCTTTCAAGGCAGATTTGAATAAATTGAGTTTAAACAAAAGTCAATGCCTCCCCCCCCCGGGGGGGGTGGTAAAGAAAAAATATGTGCATGACAAATATAGAAAGAAAAGCTTCACATCAAATGTCATCAGGGAAATGCAAATTAAAACAGTAAAGAGACAGCAACACCAAATTCCGGGGGCATGGGGAGCAACAGGAACTCTCATTCATTGCTGGTGGGAATGCAAAATACAAAATCCAAAAAACTCTGGAAGACATTTCGGTGATTTCTTACAAAATTAAATGTACTGTTACTATAAGATCCAGAAATCATGCTCCTTGGTATTTACCCAAAGGAGCTGAAAACTTCTGTCCACACAAAATCTGCACGTGGATGATCGTAGCAGCTTTATTCATGTGTCCAAACTTGGAAACAACCAAATGCCCTCAGTAGGTGAATCAATAAATCAATGACAATCCATCCAGACAACAGAATGTTACCCAGCGCTAAACACAAATGAGCTATCAGATTATGAAAAGACACAGAGGAATCTTAAATGCACATCACTAAGTGAAAGGAGCCAATCTGAATAAACTACATACTGTATGATCCCAGCTACATGATTTTCTAGAAAGGGCAAAACTGTGAAGACAGTAAGAAGATCAGAGATTGTGGGGCGAGGTGGCAAAGATGAAGAATGAATGGCTGGAGCACAGAGGATTTTTAAGGCACTAAAAATACTCTGTATGATACTATGATGATGGATCAATGATCAATGTCATTTTATATTTGTTCAAACTCACAGAACATACAACACCAAGAATGAACTATAATGTAAGCTATCAACTTTGGGCAATTATCATGTACTAAGTCAGGCTTATTTTTGATTAAAAAAATAATAATAACAGGGGCGCCTGGGTGGCTCAGTGGGTTAAGCCGCTGCCTTTGGCTCAGGTCGTGGTCTCAGAGTCCTGGGATCGAGCCCCACATCGGGCTCTCTGCTCAGCAGGGAGCCTGCTTCCTCCTCTCTCTCTGCCTGCCTCTCTGCCTGCTTGTGATCTCTCTGTCAAATAAATAAATAAAATCTTTAAAAAAAAAATAAAAAAAATAAAAAATAATAATAATAATAACATACCACTCTGGTGACTGATGTTGATAATGGGGGAAGCTATGCATATGTGGGGGCTTCAGGTATAAGGGAAATCTCTATACTTGTCCCTCAATTTTGCCGTGAACCTAAAACCTTGCTAAACGAATTAGAATTTGGGGTTCCTGGGTGGCACAGTTGGTTAAGAGACTGCCTTCAGCTCAGGTCATGATCTCAGAGTCCTGGAATCCAACCATACGCTGGGCTCCCTGCTAGGCAGGGAGCCTGCTTCTTCCTCTCCTTCTGCCCCTCCTCCCTACTTGTTGTCTCTCTCTCTCTCTTAAATAAATAATTTTTTTAAAAAAAATCTTAAAAATATAGTCTTTGAAAAAAGAGTAATATTCTTTCCTTGGTAAAGCAGGTACCTCTGACTTTGCCACATGAAGTTGTTGGGATAGTAGCAAACACCAAAATCATGGGATGATACGGTTTACATAATATTATAATAGATAATAATGTTCGTTAATAGCTAAAATGTGTGCCTACTAAACATTTAAATTTATTTCCTTCTCTTGTCTCCCACCCACCTAATAACAACAACTAAAATTAGTGAACTTTTATTAGTGTTAAGCATTGCACTAAATGATGTCTGGTAGATACCCATAGAGAAGTGCTTTCAAGTGCATGTGAAGTGAGTGTTGGGGCCCCATTATGTCCAAATAACAAGTTGGTACATACTTGGCCTTTAAAAATTCATTAAAATGTTAATTTCTTCTTACTCATTTGTATGTCAGCCACTTCTTTCTACCCTGTTCTGCCGCAAGTGAGACATTTGGCAAGCCCTGTCTCTCCTTGGAAAGGCTTGTCCATCTTTGGAATTTGAACCTTGAAAGTTATGACCCTACAGATTATCTGTATTTTTCTTACTGCAAATGAAGAAGAGACCATTTTTACAGTTTTCTACTTCCCACAGATGGATGGAAGTGACCTCATGAATGTTTGTCCCATTTATAATAGTTGTAAACGTTATCTTCAGTAGGTGTATAATATTCCATTGTAAATATTCAGCATAAATACTTGACTATTCCACTGTTGCTGAATATTTTCCCTGTTTTTTTATCTTTTAGAAAGAATATTGCAATACAAATATTTATGTGCATAGCTTCTTTTTTTAAAATTCAGGATTATTTCCTGAGGACATATTCATAAATAACAAAATTACTTCGTTAAAAGAAAATAGGGTTAAACTGTAGGCTAGTGGGTTTGAATGAAGTTCTGTCATTGATTGCCTATATTATTTTCAGGTAGCTGATTAAACCCTTCAAGCATTTTTTGTAAAACATTTTCTTTTATTTTTTTGCAAAATAGGAATAATAATAGCATCTATATTATAAAGTTCCTATGATAAGTAAATGAGGTAATCCAAATGCAGTACCTAGGAATGGATCATCAAAGAGTAAGCATGCAATCATTGTTAGTTATTATAAAAACAACTATGAATATTTTCACAGATTTTGCAACCGATTTTCCAAAATGACTGTAGCAATCCACACTGCACTAGCAATGCATAACAATAAAGTCCTGCCTTTTAAATGCTTGATTCTTTGTTTTATCCAGGAAATATTTCTCATATATATTTTGTCTTATAATTGCATGTGTAGTAGGACAGAATCAAAATGGCAGGGTTAAGTGTGAGGACAAATATTACTTGGGTTCAAATCCGGTCTCTATATTTGCTACCCATGTGGACTTGGAAATGTTATCTTAACTTCTCTGATTTTCAGTTTCTTCATTCTAAAAAATGGGAATAATTGTGACTTTTGGTCTTTAAAGATATTAGAAATAATATAGGCAAATGATATAATCTCTATTATACACTCAAAATGAAGTTTTTAATCTTGAGCACATATTAGAATTATCGAGAGATCTGATGTCCAGCTGCATTCCAGACTAATTCATCAGCATATCTGGGGGTAGACCCCACATATCAATATTTATTTTAGCTTCCTTGGTGTTATGTCCTTATCCATGTTATATGGCTTACTAACAACTAAAATTTATAAATGACCTCACAATTTACAAATCACTTTCATAGCTAAAATATGATTTGATTACAAAAACTTTGAAGCATCATACATATTTTTTTAAGTGAGTAAAGCTACGATCATTTGCAACGTTGACCCAGAGTTCACTGCTCTAGCTCAGGTTTACAATATTCCATCTGTTGGCGATACAGTTGTCATTGAATCTGTTTACACATCTCTTACTCCATTTATATTGTGTATGGTAGTACCTCTAGCATCAATTATTCATATCAGACCTAGTCAAATCCTTTCACAAAACTGAGGAAGATAATGCTCAGGATTTTCTTTAGCTTCCTAGTTGGTAACATGATCTTACATACAGCATATCAGCAATTTTTGCATAACCCTGTTTTATCTGTAAAACCTTTTGATTCTTTGCTCATGAGCATCAGGGACCCAGATCTATGGACATTATAAATACCTTAGAATCTTGCAATGAGGAAAATACCTTGATGAGATTTTGGGAAAGGAGACCTTGGTACAGAATCCAGACAATAATCTGTGTTGATGGCTTTTTGGATTCGGCCTTAATGCAGGGACCAAACTTCCAGACTTTTTGACATAATTCCAAAATTGGGAATATTTTCTCTGCACCAGAGAGTAAGCTAAATCTTTTTTTCCCGCTATACTGTGATGTGCTATTCTTTGCATCATGAAGGTAGCCAAAAGGAAGAATTTCTATAAAACTGTGTCATGTACCACTTTCCCACACTACCTAAAAAGCTATAATATGTTTTATAATGGCCCCTCCATATAGCACTGCTTGCTTCAGACTTCGTAATATTGTCTTTACATTTTTGTAGCTTAGTTCTGAAATGGATTTTGCTTATTATAACCTCTCTAAAATTTTAAAACAGCCTATTTTTTTCCTGGACTGCTGAAAGAATAAATGTTTGGGGCTCTTTCAAAGATATATGGGTTTCAAATGTACTTATTAACATGAGAGTATTGGTAATGTAATAATATAACTTGAAAGGAAAACAATATACTGTTAAAAGAAATAATACACCTTTAACAGAAAATAATACATCAACACCCTTGGCCAATTTTCAAGCATATTTGATGCAAAATTTCCGGCTGCATTTTGCCAATAGGTGTAACTATTTTGATTGGTCCCAATTATTCCTATCCCTAAGTGTCCTTGCCTCCTATTTTTAGACTTGATAATTTTATGAAACATACCCCAGGACACATGCAGAATACAATTCTGCTTCTGACTCAGGCTCCTTTACATCTTAACCAATCGTGATATGTTGAAAATTAAGACTCTATAGTATATATTTTAATTACACTTTTATAAAACTGAGTGAAATACAATTAACATGCACTTATTATAGAGCTACAATATGAAAGGTCTATTATGTTAAGGGACACATTATAGGAAATGTAATTGACTTAACAAAACCAGGAACTCGTCTGTGAAACCCAGAAAACCAATTTAAATGCTAGGTAGATTTATGAGCAGTTCTTCTTTTCCTAGGCTGAGAAGTTGGAAGAAGTAAACATTTTATAAGATGGTAATATTAATAAATGTACAGTGATTCCACTTCCCACACCCTGAATCGCTCCTACCCACAGCTCACTTAAGGAAAAGCGTGTTGGTTATTTTATTTATTTCAATATTTAGTTCTCATTCAATTTGTATCTCAAATGTACCTCGTTAGTATTGGCTCTGGTGTTTCATGCTGGCAAATTGTGGTACGATTATTGCGGTAGCCTCAAGAAAACAAAACAAAACAAAAAACCACTGACAATATAACATGGTACTCCATGTTGTCACTTCCCTAAACATAAATTTTCCTTTAGCAGGAGCACAGAATTCTTCTTGCTATTGTGGCTAACTTCTTATTGATTAAAATAAGAACTTAGCCTGCATTCAACACCATCTGCAATTAGTTATTTAAGCTGTATCCATACGCGATAGATACTCTAATTTTAACACTGGTACTAACAGAAAGATTGCTTTAGTTCTTTTTTTCTTTTGCTCTATCATTAAAAATTCACAGAAGGCTTAATTGTTCCTTAGCAAAAGCGTTCTTAACAAATCAGATACTCTTGGTCAAAACAAAAATTTTGATGAAATGTGTAGTACGATTCAATAATAATAATAATAATAATAGCTAAAGTGTATATAGAGTTCTGTTTTTCTTTAAAACAAAACAAAACAAAAAAGTGTGAACAGGGATGCCTGGGTGGCTCAGTCGGTTAAGCTTCTGCCTTTGGCTCAGGTCATAATCTCAGGGTCCTGGGATCAAGTCCCACATTGGGCTTCTTGCTCATTGGGGAGCCTGGTTCTCCCCCAGCCTGCCACTCTCCCTGCTTGTGCTGTCTCTCAATCTTTCTCTTTCTCTCTCTCTGCCAAATAAACAAAATCTTTAAAAACAAGCAAAATTTAAAAATTTTAGGGGCCCTTGGGTGGCTCAGTCCTTAAGCGTCTGCCTTCAGCTCAGGTCATAATCCCAGGGTCCTAGGGTGGAACCTGGAATCTGGCTCCCTTCTTGGCAGGAAGCCTGCTTCTCCCTCTCCTGCTCTCCCTGCTTGTGTTCCCTCTTTCACTGTGTCTCTGTCAAATAAATAAATAAAATATTTTTTAAAAAGTCTTCAAAAGTGTGAACAGTTGTACAAAAATTGGATCAACTATTTTCAGTACGGAAATAAAGCAAGATGAAGCTAATTCTATGCTTATAATGGGTTATGCTTAAAAGAGGTTAGGTTGCTCAGGAGAGGTAACAGTTGTTTTCTGAATTACAACATCTAAACCTATAAATATCTTAACTGTGTAAATATATTAATCAAATAGACAGGCTGCCTATATTTTTTAACATAGATATGATAGGTCATACTTGACACTTTCCAGTTAGTATCAGCAAAACCTTGTTGGTCAGAAGTCTCTAGGAATAATTGATTTCGAGCTTTTATTTTTCTTTCTCTTACCTGACAATTTACAATGCCAGGTTTTCCCCCAGGAAATCTCTGCCTTAGGTCTGGAATGGCTGCCTCAAGGCACATGGAATGACTAACTTGGTTTGCCCTCAGGAAACAAAGGTGAGCTGATTGTTTTCAGAAAAACGGCAGATAACAACAGGCTAATGGGTAGTTTGGCCATGGGTCCCAAAATAGATACTGTAATCTCAAGGAATGCTTGCCATGATAGGAGAGCCTGGCCATCTATGAAGAGGGAGGAAAAAAAGAGAGAGAAGGGGGTGGCTGAGATCTCAGTAGTGAGTTGATAATCCCTGGGTACTCCACAGGATGTTTTCTTTTCCCTTCAGAGAACTGTTGGCGAACAAAGAGTATTGTTTGTAAAAATTATCTGTTTGTCCTCAGTCAAGGTCATAAGCATTTCAGCAGTGAATGCATGCAATAGGTGTACAGCATTCTTAACATTTTCATGTGCTAGAGACACAGACATAATTTACTTGGCAATAACAGCGAGCTATCACGGGGCAGAGGTACTTTCAAGGAGATTGATTCCATGCTCTGGACAATTAAGCTGTGCTACCCACCCAATGAGGGTGCTTTATAGTATCTCATCTTTTCATAACAGCCTGACTGTTGCGTAAATTTCAATGAAAGGCCTAGTGGGTAAAACAGCGACTGACCTGACTAATGAGATGTTAAATTAAAGCAAGAAAGTAAAGAAGTAAGAAAAAAGAAAGAAAGAAAATTATTTAAACACAAATTACAATTCCAACAAGATATATAGACTACATAATCATTTAGACTCATCCAAACTATGCTTTGACTATTAAAAAAACAAAAAGGAAATAAGTCTATACGATAACCACAGTAATTGTGTCCTACACCTCTAGGATATAACGTTGCAGGAACTTTGGTATCACTTCAAACTCAAAATGCATAGGATTAAGTTTTTTAACTTATTCCATTTTATCAAAACAAACAAACAAACAAACAAAAACAAATTGAAATATGTAGTAGTAACAGTTGGAATTACTGTCATGAACCTAAATTTGAAAACCATGACACAATATTAGCATAATCTAACCTTTTAATATTATTATTAAGTCTCTTTCTTTTGTCAAAAAAGCACTTTCTGTGGCAGATCTATTTTTAAATTAGAAAGTAGTAAGAAGGAAGGGAAGACAATAATATTTTTTGAATGCCTACTATGTGTTATAGGGTGTTCTGTATTGTAGCTCCTTTAAATAGCACAGGGATTTTGCAAGGTTGGAATTACATTCAGCTGATGTCCACTGAGATTCAGAGAAGTTGACTTTGCTACTAAGTGGAAGATGTGTGGTTTGTCCTAAAAACTTGTTTTTCCCAGATATGCTGAATTACAAAACTGCCACCTGTCTGGTCACCAAACTAAGATAAAACATAAATACATTAACTTATGCAGAGTGTTTATTGCGACACCTAATACAAAGTGAGCTCTTTATCATTTTTTTTTATGATGCTGATCATCATCCTATCAGAACTCCCCTTTGTGTCCCAGGAGTGCTCTGCTTCTCTCTCTATTGCCTGCCTAACATCCCTGCAGCTCCTTTCTCCAACACTCCATCTAATCTTAATTCAAGCTCCTATCATCTCTCTTGACTTGATTATCATAACAATGTCCAAATGATTTCTTACCCCTACGTTTGCCACCTCTTCCCAAAGCCGTTTCCATTCTTCACATTACTGTCACTGGGATTTTTCTAAAATGAAATTTATGTTACAGCCCTTAAGACCCCTCAGTGATTCCCAGTAGGAAGGTACAGATCCTTTCATGGTGAAACCAATCCTGTACTATCTGCCCTATCTTTCCTTGTTAAATATCCTCTCCCATTGCTCCCATTTCCCAAGGAGAAAGTTTAAATTCTGACGTGGTGTCAATGGTTTTTTGCTGTCTGGCAATCTGCCCTACGTTAACCTATTAAACATTCTTTCTCCGCACTGCCATTCAACTGGTATTCCGGGACCCCACTGTCCATCTTTCAGTTCCTCAGATCACCCAGAATGTTTCACGGTTTCATGCCTCACACTAATCCTTTTGCCAGGAAAATAAAAAGTGTGTGTATAATTTATGTCCCTGGGTATATATTTCTTTTTTTCAAATTTCATTGTACAGTTCACATAATTAGTGAAGGTTTTTTTGTCTTTGTTTTTCTTTTTTTCCTGCTATCCTCATGTAGAACTAACTAATCCATTCACTGTACCCCCCCCCCCAAATTCCTTGGCATTCTTGAGTTAGAAGCTATGCTATTCTACTTTATACAGGTACACACATGTATCCATTGGTTTATAAGAGTTCTTGAAATCAGAAATATTTGTTTCAACAGAACCTAGTATGTACTATAGCACCTAATATAAAACAAAAATTTGAGGGGGAAATTTTTTTTTTTTTTTTTTTTTTTGGAAATTTCTTTTTCTTTTACACACAAAATGCTGTCTGGATTATTTTTCAATCTCCATGAAAATAACTGGTAACTCTCATGGATACCACTAAATGGTATTAGTTTTCACAAATTTAAACAAATAGAAGAAGACAACGTATTTTCTGTCATTTACGAAACCTAGAATTGTCCAATGTTACCCACTTTCCAGACTAAAGTTAATTCCTGATTACTGTGTTTCTTATTACCTTATGATGTTGGAATTAGGCAAGGATTTTGTTTCTTTATGTTGACTTCTAGAAAGCATATTTCCAATGTTTTTGTGGAATGTAAGATGTGAATTTTGTTTGATAAATTCATTGTTTTACTTTTTTGCATACTTTACATTGACTTTATTTCTGTCATTTTACTTTTTATCAAGTGTTCTCTGGAAAACAAGGCATAAGGAAAAGCTTGTTTGCTAAGGTTTTATTGAAAGGGGCAGTTCCAGGCAGAGGATTAGCAGGGGAAAGGAATTGAGGTGGGAAGGTGGGAAACCAAACAGCTGGTTGTCTGTCATGAAAAATGCCATCCAGAAAAGCCATGTGGAATCCTATTGCCTTAGTAAGTCCACTGGGAGGAGGAAGGGAAAGATATTCACCTGCCAGATCCTCATAATTTTTTGTCCCTTATTTTATTTTTTTTTAAAGATTTTATTTATTTATTTGACAGACAGAGATCACAAGTAGGCAGAGAGGCAGGCAGAGAGGGAGAGGAGGAAGCAGGCTCCCTGCTGAGCAGAGACCCAGATGTTGGCTCAGTCCCAGGACCCTCAGATCATGACCTGAGCTGAAGGCAGAGGCTTTAACCCACTGAGCCACCCAGGCGCCCCACTGTCCCTTATTTTAAAAGATCCTCTCCATGGACATTAAATTCCCTGGCCTTCTGAGTTGCCTTTCCCAGCCTGTCCAAGCAATTGCTGGACAAGCTAGATGTTATAGCGTGAGTCTTAGTCCTGCAGCTAAGTCAGACAGAGATGGAAGGAAACAGAGTCTCTGTGGGTCCAGTTCATGAGCCTTACTACTAGAAGTAAGTAAGCTGCAGCCCACTCTGCCATGATAGCAACAGAGCAATACTAAATTTCAGTTCTTCTCCCAAGTCAAGCTGCCACAGACGGTAGTGTCAGAAGAGGAAATGAAGGCAATGGCATCCAGTATTCTCCATTAGGCACAAGACTGAGATTGAAGAGTATGAAGACATACTGAGTCTGGTAAACTCCACCTTTGTGCATTTCAGATCTGTCTGCAGCCTTTTATGATATCTGGATCTCATTGGAGAACAGGATACCATCCTATCTTCTCTAACAGGGAATGCACATCTCTTTAAAAGTATTAACAAATCTCAGAAAATTAAAACTCTGGCGTCTAATGCTGCAGCTAGCCCCACAGCCAACACTTAGACTTATCAAATCCCTCTTCCACTACCATTCACAATTGCTCTCTTCCTTGGCCATTACTTTCTCTCGACTGGATTGCTTGTTCTCTGGAGTGACCTAGATATTAAATTCAAACTCAGAGGAGTCTGGTTTCTTAGTTGTACAGAGACCTATTCACAGTTTTTACTGGTCATGGAAGCACCAAAAGACATCCTAATGAATCACCTGGGATGAGGATGACTTTAATTGCATTGTATAGTTGTAACTGTAGGACTTCCTAGTGATTGGAGTCAATTTCCCTGTCCAGTCAAGCAACTCCATTCTTAGCATGCTATTCTTTTGGCATGCAAATTCAAAAGTAATCAGGTGATAATTTCAGGTATCAGCAGAGTGAAACCTTTATTGTGTTCCATGATGAAAGTATTCGCCTGTGTCTGACAAAGAATCAAACTTCTATTAGACCTTAAAAATTACAACTTTGGGGAAAGAAAGTTTAAATTCCATGAGAAAGGCACTAGCTATTATAATGAGATCATTCCTATATATACCCATAGGTTTTTAGCTCATCTTTTCTAACTGGCCCAGACACAGGACATAGTATTGACCATTGGTTTAAATTCTATCCCACATCTTGGAAGATAATATTCAAAACCAATGTGTTTAAGCTAAGTTGATACAAGATATGAGTCTTCAACAGGCAGTTCTATGCATCTATCCAGATGGCTGCTTCTCCAATAAATCCTTTGGTCATATATGTATCAATATAACTACTTGGTCATGAAATGAGCCCTTGAGCTGAAGCATTGTTATAGACTATTATGACTTCCCCCCAAATCTGGTATTTCACATAATCTCAATTTTTGGTACTGGTAAAGGCACTGGTAATGGAGCAGGTGTCAATTACAGTCAAGGAAAAGCATCTCTTCTGCCATGGTGGAAATGATCCAGGGCAATCAGCCTCCCACCCTGTGAGCTATTTGGTCTCCAGAGGAATTGTATTACATCAGAAATTAAATATCAGTCTGGGTTACTGATAGTCATCAGTAGCAGTAGTTAGATCAGTGGAAGTATGGGAATTCAAGTCACTTGGGCCATGTACTGGCATACCTTGGAGATACTACAGGCTTGGTTCCAGAGTACATCAGTAAAGTAAATATCACAGTAAAGTGAGACAAGTGAATTTGTTGGTTCCCCAGTGCATATAAAATTCATGTTTTCCTTATATGGCAGTGTAAAAATATACATACCTTAATTACAAAGTACTTTGTTGTTAAAAAATGGTAACCATCACCTGAGTTTTCAGTGGATTATAATCTTTTTGTTGGGAGAGGGTCTTGTCTTGATGTTGATGGCTGCTGACCGATCAGCGTGGTGGTTGTTGAATGATGGGGTGACCATGGCAATTTCTCAAAATAAGATAGCAGTAAAGTTTCCCACATCAGTGGATTCTTCCTTTCATGAATAATTTTTCTGTAGCATGTGATGCTATTTGATGGCATTTGACCCACAGTAAGACTTCTTTCAATATTGGAGCCAATCTTGTCAAACCCTGCAATACTTTACATCTAAGTTTATGTAATATTCTAAATCCTTTGTTGGTCTTTCAACAACCTTGACATCTTCATCAGGAGAAGATTTCATTTCAAGAAACCACTTTCTTTGCTCATCCATAAGAAGCAAAAACTCATCCTTTAAAGTTTTGTCATGAGACTGCAGCAATTCAGTCCTCCACTTCTCATTCTAGTTCCCTTGCTATTTCTATCACATCTGCAGTTACTTCCTCCACTGAAGTCTTGAATCCCTCTAAGTCATCCATGAAGTTTGGAATCAACATCTTCCAAACTCCTGTTCGTGTTGGTATTTTGACCTCTTCTCATGAATCATGAATCATGATGTTCTTTATGGCATCTCACATGGTGAATCTTTTATTTTGCCCAGGTCCAATGGAGGGAGTCACTATCAATGGTAGCTATAGACTTACAGAATGTATTTCTTAAATAATAAGACATGAACTGTGAAATGACTCTTCAATTCATGGGCGGCAGGATGAATCTTGTGTTAGGAGACAAGAAAACAACATTAATCTCATTGTACATCTCCATCATAGTTCTTGAAGGACCAGGGGCATTATCAGTGAACAGTAATATTTTGAAAGAATTCTTCATTTTCTGAGTAGTAGTTCTCACAGAGGGCTTAAAATAATCAGTAAACCATGTTGTAAATAGATGGGCTGACATCCAGGCTTTGTTATTCCAGTTACAGAGCACAGACAGACTAGATTTCAAATAATTCTCAAGGGTCCTCAGATTTTTGGCAAAGAAGTACTGGCTTCAACTTAAGTCACCAGCTGCATTAATCCTTAATAAGAGAGTCACCCTGTCCTTTGAAGCTTTGAAGCCAGGCATTGACTTTTCCTCTCTAGCTATAGAAGTCCTAAATGGCATCTTCTTGCAATAAAAGGCTGTTTTATTTCACTGAAAATGTTGTTTAGTGTAGCTACTGTCATTACTTAGCTAGACATTCTGGATAACTCACTGCATATTCTAAATCGGCATTTGCTTCTTTACCATGTACTTTCATGTTATGGAAATGGCTTCTTTCTTTATATTTCATGAACCAACCTCTGCTAACTTCCAGCTTTTCTTCTGCAGCTTCCTTATGTCTCTCAGCCCTCATAGAATTGAAGGAGGGTCTTGCTCTGGATTAGGATTTGGCTTAAGGGACTATTGTGGCTAGTTTGGTCTTCTCTCCAGACCCCTAAATCTTTCTCCATATCAGCCATAAGACTGTTTTGCTTTTTTGCCATTTGTGTGTTCACTGAAGTAGCAGTTTTAATATCCTGCAAGAACTTTTCTTTTGCATTCATAATTTGGCTAACTGACATAAGAGGCCTAGCTTTTGGCCCATCTCAGCTATCAACACACTTTCTTTCTAAGATAAATCATTTCTAGTTTTTTATTTAAAAGGAGAGTGGAGGGGGCTGTGTGGCTCAGTTGGTTAAGTATCTGACTACTAATTGTGGCTCAGATCATGATCTCAGGGATGTGGGATCGAGCTCCATGTTGGGCTCTGCACTTGGTAGGGAGTCTGCTTCAGATTCTCACTCCCCCTCTGCCCCTCCCCACCCCCTACTTGTGCATGCATGCCCTCTTACTCAAAAAAAAAAAAAAAAAATTAAAAAAACAAAAGGAAAAGAAGAGACATGTGACTCTTCCTTTTACTTAAACACTTAGAGGCTGTTGTCAGGCTATTGATTGGCCTGACTTTAAATATTGTTGTGTCTCCCAGGGAATAGGGAGGTCTCAGGGGAGACAAAAAAAGAGGGGAATAGTCAGGTAATAGAATAGTCAGGACACACACAGTATTTATCAGTGAGGTTTGCTGTCTGGTTTTTTATTTTGTTTTTAAGATTTTATTTATTTATCTGAGATAGAGGGTGAGACAGCATAAGCAGGATGAGTGGCAGAGGGAGGGGAGAAGCTGGCTCCCTGATGAGCAGGAGCCTGATGCGGGGCTCCATCCCAGGACCCTGGGATCATGACCTGAGCCGAAGGCAGAGGCTCAACCGAATGAGCCACCCAGAAGCCCTGAGGGTTGCTTTCTTGTATTGGCACATTTCATAGTGCCCTGAAGAATTAAAATAGTAACATCAAAGATTATGATCACAGATCACTGTAACAAATAATAATGAAAAAATTTGAAATATTATGAAAATGTGGTGCAGAGAGTCATGACGTGAGGACATGCTGTCATAAAATGGCCCTGATAGACTTACTCACACAGGATTATCACAAATCTTCAATTCGTTAAAAAGAGAATACTGAATATCTGTGCAATAAGTGAAACACAATAAAATGAGGCATGCCTGTATAGCTTCCAACCATGCCACTTTGATACTTCTGTTCATAGAGCCATTGCAAAGGCACTAACTTGCCAAGGAGCAAGTTCCAGAGGACAGGTCATTCTGTCTACCCAGATGAGAGGTCCTTCTATGGTGACTGACTTCTGGGAGTCATCTACAAAAGATGTAAAGAACAGAAGGCATTGTGCCTATTATGTCAGTCTATTCACTTACATTTTCCTGCTTTAATATTTCATTGTTTTTTCAGGCTCCTGGCCTGTTCATTATTTTCCACAAGTGTATATATGTATCTATTACGGTTACTCCCTTCATATGAAGTGTATGTTCAAGTGTACTGCTCACAAATTTAGCCACTGGGAGAATGTTTCTTTACACTGTTTTTAAAAATAACCCTTTAATGGGATGTAATGTAGTAATAGATAAATTCTAGCTAGTGTCATCATATCATGCATAATTACTTGATGTCCCATAATCAGGTGCACAGCACAGTAACTACAGGTTAATACATTAATTTAATGAAAAAAAAACCATTAATTTAATGAACACTTTTAGCTGAACAACATACTAAATAACTTGTGATTAAAAGATGACTTCTCAGGGAAAATATTAAAAATACATTGAACTGAATATAAATGAACATACAATATATCAAAATCTACATGACATCACAAGTAGAGTTGAAAGGGAAATTTATAGTACTGAATACACAAATTAGAAAAGAGAAAATGTTCTAAGCTCTTATCTCAAAAACATAGAAAAGAAGAGCAAAATATATCTAAACCAAGTAGCAGGAGAAAAATAATATAGATAAGAGTCTTAATCAATGAATTTGAAAACCAGAACAATAGAGAATAAACAATAAAACAAAGATATGACTCTTTGGGAAAGATCAATGAAATTGGCAAAACTCTAGTAAGACTAAGCAAAAGAGAGAAGGCAAATCTGACAACTTGGATGAAATGGATCCTGTCTTGAAAAATACAAGTTACTATAAATCACTTAATATAAAATAGATCATTTGTATAGACCGGAGCTGTTAAGGAAATCTACTTCATATAACTACTCTTCACTCCCCCTCTCCACCAAAAACAATCTCTAGGCTCCAGATGGTTTTGCTGAAGAATACCAAACTGTCATAGAATGCTTAATATGAGTCCTACCGTACAAATATTGTATGCACTCTTTCAGAAAATAAAAGAGGTAAAGCATTCCATTTTATTTTATGAAGCTAGCATTATACTGAAAGTAAAACCAGATGAAGACAGTATGAAATAAAAAATGAAAGTACAGACCAATATGCCTCATGAATATAGATGTAAAAATCCTCAACAAAATAGTAGTATATTGAATTCAGCAATATAGAAAAAGAATTATATACCATGATCAATTGACCCAGTCCTTGGAATGCTAGAAATGTAAGATGAGGCATGTAAGACTAGGTCAATAGTCAACCTGGGGATAAAGACTAGGTTGATATTCAATAATCAGTCAACTACATTAGTTAAGTATGAAATACATAATGGTATCAATTGTAGAAAAATCACTTGATACAATTCAACATCTATTCTTGATAAAGAATGCTCAGAAAAATAGGAATGGGAGGACTTCCTCAGTTTGGTAAAAAGCATCCACAGAAGTCCTATAGCTAACATTTTTCTCTGGTTTGAATCCTTTTCCGCTAAAATCTGAAGGCAAGTATATTTGTTTTCCTCACTCTTATTCAATACAGTGCTACAAATTGTAGCTAGCAGAATATGGCAAGAAAAAATTAAAGGCATGCTGATAAGGAAAAAAAATAATCTCTATTTGCAGACAACATGACTAGCTATGCAAAAATTCCAAAGGAATCTTAAAAAAAAAAAAACAAAACCTAGAACAAATCAGTAAGTTTAGCAAGGTCGCATGATACAAGTTAAACTACAAAAGTCAATTATATTTTTACATATAAGGAATAAATGGATGAATGCCAAAATTGAAAATGCAATACCATGTACAATCTACAAAAGGGAAAGACTTTGGTGTAAGTGTAACAAATCATTTACAGTGCCTACATGCTAAAAACTAAACACCACCAATAAAAGAAATCAAAGATCTAAATAAAATGAGTGCATGAAAAAGTCATTCATTAACATTAGTCATTAAGGAAATGCAAATTAAAATCACTATTAGATATCACTACACATCAATCAGAATGGCTAAAAGAAAAATGTGACAACACCAAATGCTAGTGAGGTAACAGAGAATCATCCCTATATAAACATATAAATTGTCCAGCTACTCTAAAACAACATTTTGCCATTTCCTTAAAAATTGAAACAGGGAATTACCATATAGCCCAGAAATTGTACTCTTGAGCATTTATCCCACATAAATGAAAAATGTTCATGCAAAAATATGTGCATGATTGTTTATAACAGCCTAGTTCAAAACAGTCAAAAATAGGTAGCAACCCTAATGGTCTTCAAGGTGTGAATGAGTAAAGAAACTTGTATATGCATACCATGAAATATTGCTTAAAAATAAAAGGAACAAACTGTTTAACACACAACAACCTGAATAGATCTCCAGAGAATTACACTGAGCAAAAAAAAAAAAAAAAAAAAAAAAAAAAAAAGCCAATCCAAAGGTGACATACTGTATGATTCTACTTAGATAACTATTATGGCCTGAATTGTTTCCCAGCCAAAATCTGTCTGTTGAGGTCCTGACCCTTAGCACCTTAGAATGTCACTGTATTTGGAAAAAGAGTCTGTAAAGAGGTAACTGAAGTAAAATGAGGTCATTAGAATGGACCCTAGGCCAATATAACTGCTATCCATACAGGAAGAGGACATTAGGACACAAATACACAAGGAAGAACATGTTAAGGCATAAGGAGAAGAGGCCATCTACAAGTCAAGAAGAGAAAATGTCAGAAGTAACTACCCTGCTGACTCTCTGTTCTTGGACTTCTAGCCTCTAGAAACATGAGAAAATAAGTTGTTTTTTTAACCACCAAGTCTGTGATGCTTGGTTATGGTAGCCCTAGCCAACAGCAGAATAACCAAAATGAAAAAAAATTTCAGGATGGAAATTCAGAAATGGAAAACACATCAGTGGTTGCAGAGTTAAGGAATGAGTGGGAGTGAAAGAAAAGGGTATAATTATGAAAAAGAAAAATGAGAGATTCCCATAATGAGTTTGGCTCACTAAACACTGAATCCATGAATTCAGTCACCATAATTATTTTCAAATCTCCAGATCTCAGCATTTGTGTTAGACTTCACAGTCATATCACCAGGACAATCATCTCTAGCATAATTGTGTCTTTTAAACTTTAGGTCAGTATAACTAACTGGTGAAAAGTAGTATATATCCAGTAGTCAAGATTAAGGAAAACTTGAAAATTAGTTTTTGGTTTCTAACCTCTCTGCCTAGAAGGCAGTGGAATGGATATTTTCACAGGCAATACACAGTACTTCTCACATTAAAACTTATTTTTTAGATATGTGGTAATAAGTAATAAAATAATACATGAGCTAATGTTTCCTTAACTATTATTCACAAGTTAGTTTTACAGCAAACCTTCAGACCTATGTAAGCTTGCAGAAGTACTTATGCAAATCCATACATCCAAAAACACTAAAATATACAGTTTCAGCCTTTGGCAGTTTTCTTCTCTCTTTCTGTGATATCTCTTTCATCAACTTCATTCAGATTCACATCTTCAACTTCTGACTCCCAAATCTATATCTTCTGCTTTGATCTCAGACTTTGATTGTTCATCTTTTATATCAGAAATCTTCAACTAGATGTTCTATCCATACTTCATAATTAATTTGCTTCAAATTTAAGACATCTCAAATTTGTGCTATATGTTGTTTCATTAAAATTGATTCAATGATTTGCATAATAGAAGATCGTATAAGAAGTTAAAAAAAATGTAAGGAGATTTGGAAAAATTAATAATGAACCAAAATAAATTTATATGTCTCTCCAGATAGGTCATCTCTGTCTCTTCAAGATCTTGAATAAATGAAATTCCTTGTTAACACTGTCTTCATCTCTTAATACCTGTGACTATAAAGTACAACTTGGCCATATAATTCAATCTCTGGCTCCTTGTAGCTCTTCCTGACTTAACTGAAAAACACCAGCTTATGGGAACTAGTTTTCCTAACTCAGTTTCCCAGAGGCTAGAGTAACATAACCCAGAAGTCTAGCAAAGATGAACCATTTTTGGGAATCAAAGGCATATGAGAGAAATGAATGATCAATTCCTGTCATCTTCTTCCTGGGAAACTGTTCAAGCCAAGTTGGATTCACATATCCTATCTTGAAGATGACCCTCATGGCCTAGAAACTGTGTTGTATTTTTCAAGCTGTGATCAAGGGGGTAATGCACCCATTTGTATTTTTTTTTTTCTCTTCTTCCCTGACTCATTCTTTCATTTCCTCACTCTTAGACTTTGCTCTTGCAACCCCAGGATTGCTTTTCCAAATAAAGCCACAGCTCACGATCTTAATCGCAGGCTCTATACTTTAAGGAATCTGTGCTAAGACAATTTGTACTAGGATTATCCCACAAATGCAGATATCGGAGTGAGATTTCAGTGTTGGATTACTCACCTGTCTTTGGAAAGTGAGATGATTATAACCCCTGACATGAAGGGACACCACAATTACTGGAATTTTGACCTGTGGGTTAATTTTGATGAGGTGCAAGTGGAATCTAAAGCTTAAGGAGATCAGACAGGCACATCTTTTTTTTTTTTTAATCATTTTTTTAATTTATTTTCAGCATAACAGTATTCATTGTTTTTATACCAAACCCAGTGCTCCATGCAGTCCCTGCCCTCTCTAATACCCACCACCTGGTTCTCCCAACCTCCCACCCCCCACACCTCTTCAAACCCTTCAGATGGTTTTTCAGAGTCCATAGTCTCTCATGGTTCACCTCCCCTTCCAATTTCCCCCAACTCCCTTCTCCTAACTCCCCATGTCCTCCATGCTATTTGTTATGCTCCACAAATAAGTGAAACCATATGATAATTGACTCTCTCTGCTTGACTTATTTCACTCAGCATAATCTCTTCCAGTCCCGTCCATGTTGATACAAAAGTTGGGTATTCATCCTTTCTGATGGAGGCATAATACTCCATAGTGTATATGGACCACATCTTCCTTATCCATTCGTCTGTTGAGTCCGTTGAAGGGCATCTTGGTTCTTTCCACAGTTTGGTGACCGTGGCCATTGCTGCTATAAACATTGGGGTACAGATGGCCCTTCTTTTCACTACATCAGTATCTTTGGAGTAAATACCCAGTAGTGCAATTGCAGGGTCATAGGGAAGTTCTATTTTTAATTTCTTGAGGAATCTCCACACTGTTCTCCAAAGAGGCTACACCAACTTGCATTCCCACCAACAGTGCAAGAGGGTTCCCCTTTCTCCACATCCCCTCCAACATATGTTGTTTCCTGTCTTGCTAATTTTGGCCATTCTAACTGGTGTAAGGTGATATCTCAATGTGGTTTTAATTTGAATCTCCCTGATGGCTAGTGATGATGAACATTTTTTCATGTGTCTGATAGCCATTTGTATGTCTTTATTGGAGAAGTGTTTGTTCATATCCTCTGCCCATTTTTTGATATGATTATCTGTTTTGTGTGTGTTGAGTTTGAGGAGTTCTTTATAGATCCTGGATATCAGTCTTTTGTCTGTACTGTCATTTGCAAATATCTTCAAAGGCAAAGGAAACAAAAGCCAAAATAAACTTTTGGGACTTCATCAAAATCAAAAGCTTCTGCACAGCAAGGAAACAGTCAAGAAAACAAACAGACAGGCACATCATTTAATCACTATGGAGACAATGCTAATTGTGAAGATTGTGGTTGCAGATATCCATTTTAATGAAATCAGACAGTTTGCAAAATAAAATTATAGGATCAATGCAGCTAACATAAGGGATTCTATGAAGCTAGAAAACTTCTATGGTTTAAAGGAGATTCCAATGTATTGTGGACACATAGCAGATCATGATTAAAGTCAGGCCCAGATTATGATCATATGGCTGTGGATCAGAGCCTCCACAGATAATAAAAGAGCGGCCTCCAAAGATATTTTTGACATAAAAGGTATTTTATGTCAATGCCAGCATCATAATAGCAAGTTTTTAGAATGGGAAAATTTAGAGAGGAGGGGCAAGATGGTGGAGAAGAAGGAGACCCTGTTTCACCCAGTCCCCTAAAGTGAGCTAGTTATCTACCAGAACACTCTGAACACCCATGTAATAAGCCTGGGATGTATGATTATACACTTCTGGATCTCTACAGGGGAAGAAGACGCCAGTGGAGAGGTAAAGTGGAGTGGGAATGATCAGACTGATATAGTAGGATAAACAGAAGGGGGAGGGAGCCACCAGAAGCAACCCATTGGAAAGTAATACCCCAATACAAAAGTGCGCTGTGATTAGGGACCAGCATTAACTTGGAATCTAGTTAAGAGCACTCAAAAAGAGCAGAAAATTTTAAGGGACAACTGGTGGAATCGGGCGGTCATGGGCACAGGCCTAAGCCCATGGACCCAGGATGGCCACTGCTGGCGACCACCTGTGCCAGAGAAAGAGTGGTGGCAGAGCCTCCAGTTCGTGGTCCCAGAGCCCCCAGGGTTGCATGGCTTGCATCACCACTTGGCTGGGGCACACTCCCGCCCCTGCATGAGGGAGTCTGGTGGGCACTCTCTAGACCCACAGCCATTTGCACTCTGTGCTCACTGTGCAACCAGGGTCTGAACTGTGCTCCCCACCGTCCCTGAGAGAACTCTGTGTGGGTGCTAGCTTGTGGTCTCTAGGATGGGCCGATAGTCTGAACACTCCCAGCCAGGCCGGAAGGAACTCCGCGAGATCTCTGGTTGGGATATCAGCAGGCAGTGACCTGCAAAGCCCTGAGGTCTAAACCCCAGGCAGCAGTTCTGGCAAAGGCAGCCACTGGAAGTGGTCTCCCTGGACCAGTATCGTTTGCGGTTTTGGCACGGGGTTGCAGAGAAAAGCAGGCACTTCGGGTGACCCCTGAGACAGTGGCTGGAGATGTGCACTGCCTGTGGAAGTTTGCACAGCTCAGGAGAGTTTGCAGAGGGGAGTCTGTGTATTCTGGGCCACACAGAGGGGAGCACACTGAGGCGTCTCTCTGAGACAGAGGTCTGGGTGCAGTTTGCTTCCCACTAAATCTCTGAAAAGCCACAAAAAACCACCAAAGAACAAAAACCTCCAGAGAACAAAAGCCTGAAAAACCGGTTTCCACAGAGTGGAAACCTTGATAGGGGGCAGGAGGACTCAACCCAAGCAAGATTGCCTGAAAAACAATGCAGTAGGCCCCTCCCCCAGAAAGCCAGCCAAAAGAACGACAGGACAACCACCCAGGATCCCCATAAAACTGTAAAACCCCAATATCAGGGGAAAACAATATATTAAGCTCCTGCTGTTTCCCTAAAACCTGTATATTTCATAGATAGAAATTTTATTTTTAATTCATTCTCACTATACTTGTTCTTTTTAATCTTTTTAACCTACTTACCATTACATCTAGAGGTCTAATACAATATATTCCATAATAACCTTTTAACTTGATTTTTTTTCATACATATGCCTGTATTTTTCTTTTTCTTTTCTATTTTTTTAAATATACATATAGATATGAGCTTCAAGGTATCCTCTTTCCCTAATTAATACTACCCTATATATACCAGTTTTAATTATATATATAATTATAATATATATATAATTAATATAATATATAATATATAATATATAATATATAATATATAATATATAATATATAATATTAATATATATACCAGTTTAATTCCCTTTCTCTCCAGGAAGTTGAGTCCTTTAACAAAGATATCAAGATGCACCCAGAAAGAATCAAAATAACCTTCCTTGCCCACATCAAGGATTTATAACCACCCTCCCATCTTTTTCTTCTATCAGTGTTTCTGTGTATTTGTTTTTGTTCTGGTATTATATAAATCTTGGGGTTCATTTTGGCTGGGTTATTTATTTATTTATTTTTTGTCATTTACTTTTGTTGGTCTTTTTGTTAGTCCATTTTTTGTTTGTAGACCTTGTAAATCTTACCTTTGGGGCCCATTCTGGCTGGATCTTCTCTTTTTTTCCTGTCTCTCTCTTTCTCTTTTTTTCTTTTTTCATTCTTTTTGCTGGTGACTTCCGAATGCTTAGAAGTATTCCAGGGTGCATCTTGCCTGGATCATGGTTGATATATTCAGCTACACATCCCCTCAACCACCTCTCACTAAAATTAGGAGGAGGAACACCCAACAGAGGAAAAATTCAGAGACTGTGCCCTCTCCATCAGAGCTATCAGATATGGACATAAACAGTATGTCAGATAGAGAATTCAGTGTAACAATTATCCAGGCAATGGGTAGGTTGAGAAAACCATTACTGACAACATAAAATCAATTAGGGCAGAAGTGAAAGCCACCCAGGGAAGAGGTTAAAAATGCTATCAGTGAGATCCAATCTAATCTAAATACTCTAACTGCTTCGGTAACCAAGGCAGAAGACAGAATTAGTGATCTAGAGGACAAACTGATAGAGAAAAAAAGATCAGGCAGAGGTCTGGAACAAATAGCTTAGAAGCCATGAAAACAGAATTAGGGAAATAAATGAATGAAACGTTCCAACGTCAGAATTATTGGGAACCCTGGGGGTGGGGGGGTGGTAGAGAAAGAAAGAAGACTAAAAGATATAGTTGAAGAAATTCTCCATGAAATTTTTTCCAATCTGGGGAATGGAGCCAGTGTTTATGTCCTAGAGGTAGAAAGAACCACCTCCCCCCGCCCCCGCCCAAAGATCAACACATCTAGAAAGACCTTAAGACAGTTGATTGTAAGACTGACAAATCATAATTTTAAACAAGAGATTTTGAGAGCAGCTAGGGGGAAGAGATTTCTTACATACAGAGGAAGGTCCATCAGAATGACGTCAGACCTGTCCACAGAAATCTGGCAAGCCAGAAAGGGCTGGCAAGGCATTTTCAGGGCACTAAATGAGAAGAACATGTAGCCAAGAATACTTTATCCAGCAGGGTTGACATTCAAAATGGATGGAGAGATAAAGAGTTTCCAAGATTGGCAAGGTTTAAAAGAGTATGTGACCACCAAGATGGCACTATAAGAAATACTAAGGGGGATTCCATAGAAGAAGAAACAACCCAAGAGTGTCATAAAACAGAAATTTACAGAGACAGTCTATAGAAACAAGGACTTCACAGGCACCATGATGTCAATAAAAATGTTTCTTTCAATAATCACTCTAAACATGAACGGTCTAAACGTTCCCATAAAACGGCACAGGGTTGCAGATTGGATAAAACGACAGGACCTGTCCATGGGCTGTCTATAAGAGACCCACTTGAATGTAAGGATACATCCAGACTGAAAATGAAGGGATGGAGAAGCATCTTTCATGCCAGTGGGACTCAAAAGAAAGCTGGGGTAGCGATTCTCATATCAAATAAATTAGATTTTAAACTAAAAACTGTATTCAGAGATAAAGAAGGACACTACATCATTAAAGAGTCTATCCACCAATAAGATCTAACAATTGTAAATATTTTTGCCCCCCATATGGGGGCATACATAACTACATAAGACAACTGTTAATCAAGATAAAGAGTCATATTGATATGAATGCATTAATAGTAGGGGATCTTAACACGCGCCACTCTCAGTAACAGATCATTCAAGCTGAAAATCAATAAAGAAACAAGAGCATTGAATGACACATTGGACCAGATGGATCTCATAGATATATACAGATCATTCCACCCTAAAACAACAGAATACTCATTCTTCTAGAGCGCACATGGAACTTTCTCCAGAATAGACCACATACTGGGTCACAAATCAGGGCTCAACCAATACCAAAAGATTGAGATTATTCCCTGCATATTCTCAAACCATAATGCTTTGAAACTGGAACTCAACCACAAGAAAAAGTTTGGAAGGAATTCATACACTCGGAAACTAAAGACCACCCTGCTAAGGAATGTTTGGATCAAACAGGAAATCAAAGAAGAACTTAAACAATTCATGGAAACCAGTGAGAATGAAGACACTTCCGTCCAAAACCTATGGGATATGGCAAAGGCGGTCCTGAGGTGGAAATACATAGCCATTCAAGCCTCCCTCAAAAAAATTGAAAAATCCAGAATACACCAGCTCTCTTTACACCTTAAAGAACTCAAGAATCAGCAACAGATTAAGCCAACCCCACACACAAAAAGGGAAATGATCAATATTAGAGCAGAGATCAATGAGATAGAAACTAGAGATATAGTAGAACACATCAATGAAACTAGAAGCTGGTTTTTTTAAAGAATCAATAAGATCAATAAACCATTGGCCAAACTAATCCAAAAGAAAAGAGAGAATACCCAAATTTATAAAATTATGAATGAAAAGGGAGAGATCACAACTAACACCAAGAAAATAGAAATAAACATCAGAAATTATTGTCAACAGTTATATGCCAATAAGTTAAGCAACCTAGATGAAATGGATGCATTCCTGGAAACCTAAAAACTTCTAAAACTGAATCAGGAAGAAATTGACAACCTGAATAGACCAATATCTAGTATGAGATTGAAGCAGTGATCAAAAACCTCCCAAAATACAAGAGCCCAGGACCTGACAGATTCCCTGGAGAATTCTACCAAACATTCAAAGAAGAAATAATACCTATTCTCCTGAAGCTGTTTCAAAAAATAGAGAATGAAAACTTCCATACTCTTTTTATAAAGCCAGCAATACCCTGATCCCCAAACCAGGCAAAGATCCACCAAAAAGGAGAATTTAGACCAATATCCCTGATGAATATGGATACCAAGATTCTCAACAAGATCCTAGCTAATAGGATCCAACAGTACATTAAAAAGATTATCCACCATGACCAGGTGGGATTTATCCATGGGATCCAAGGTGGTTGAACATTTGCAAATCAATGTGATAGAACAAACCATAAGAGAAGAGAGAAGAACCACATGGTCCTCTCAATTGATGCAGAAAAAGCATTTGACAAGATACAGCATCCACTCCTGATTAAAACGATTCAAAGTACAGGGATATAAGGAACATTCCTCAACTTCATAAAATCTATCTAGAAAACCCACAGCAAATATCATCCTCAATGGGGAAAAGCTGACAGCCTTCCCTTTGAGATCAGGAACACGACAAGGATGTCCACAACTCACCACTCTTGTTCAACATAGTATTAGAAGTCCTAGCAACAGCAATGAGACAACAAAAAGAAATAAAAGGTATTCAAATTGGCAAAGAAGTCAAACTCTCTCTCTTTGCAGATGACATGATACTTTATATATGGAAAACCCAAAAGACTCCACCCCCAAAATACTAGAACTCATATGGCAATTCAGTAATGTGGTAGGATACAAAATCAATGCACAGAAATCAGTTGATTTCTTATACACTAACAATGAAAATATAGAAAGGGAAATTAGAGAATCCATTCATTTACTATAGGACCAAGAACCATAAGATACCTGGGAATAAACCTAACCAAAGAGGTAAAGGATCTGTACTTGAAGAACTACAGAACACTCATGAAAGAAGACACAAAAAGATGGAAGAGCATTCCATGCTTATGGATCAGAAGAATAAAAATTGTTAAAATGTCTAGGGCTGCCTGGGTGGCTTAATGGGTTAAAGCCTCTGTCTTTGGCTCAGGTCATGATCTCAGGTCCTGGGATTGAGCCCCACATCGGGCTCTCTGCTCAGCGGGGAGCCTGCTTTCGCCCCCCAACCCCCACCTGCCTCTCTGCCTGCTTGTGATCTCTCTCTCTCTGTCAAATAAATAAAAATAAAAATAAATCTTAAAAATGTCTATACTGCCTAGAGCCATCTATACTTTCAATACCATCCTGATCAAAATTCCACTGGCATTTTTCAAAGAGCTGGAACAAACAATCCTAAAAATTTGTATGGAATCAGAAGAGACCCTGAATTGCTAAGGAAATGTTGAAAAAGAAAAAACTGGGGGCATCATGTGGCCTGATTTCAAGATTTACTACAAAGCTGTGATCACCAAGACAGCATGGTACTGGCACAAAAACAGACATATAGACCAGTGGAACAGAGTAGAGAGCCCAGGAATGGACCCTCAACTCTATGGTCAAATAATCTTTGACAACACAGGGAAAAATATACAGTGGAAAAAAGACAGTCTCTTCAATAAATAGTGCTGTGAATATTGGACTGCTACATGTAGAAGAATGAAACTCGACCATTCTCTTACACCATACACAAAGATAAACTCGAAATGAATAAAAGACCTCAAGGAATCTATCAAGATCCTAGAGGAGAACATAGGCAGTAACCTCTTTGACATTAGCCACAGCAACTTCTTTCAAGACATGTCTCCAAAGGCAAAGGAAACAAAAACGAAAATGAACTTATGGGGCTTCATCAAGATCACAAGCTTCTGCACAGCAAAGGAAACAGTCAACAAAACAAAGAGGCAACCATGGAATGGGAGAAGATATTTGCAAATAATGCTACAGACAAAGGGCTGATGTCTAAGATCTATAAAGAACTCCTCAAACTCAACATACATGAAACAGATAATCACGTCAAAAAATGGGCAGAAGACATGAACAGACACTTCTCCAAAGAAGACATACAAATGATGAACAGACACATGAAAAAATGTTCATCATTAGCCATTAAGGAGATTCAAATCAACACCACATTAAGATACCACCTTACAGGGGCACCTGGGTGGCTCAGTGGGTTAAGGCCTCTGCCTTCAGCTCGGGTCATGATCTCGGGGTCCTGGGATTGAGCCCCGCATTGGGCTCTCTGCTCAGCGGGCAGCCTGCTTCCTCCTCTCTCTCTCTCTCTCTGCCTGCCTCTTTGCCTACTTGTGATCTGTCAAATAAATAAAATCTTAAAAAAAATATACCACCTTACACTAGTTAGAATGGCCAAAATTAACAAGACAGTAAACAACAAGTGTTGGAGAGGATGTGGAGAAAGGGGAACCCTCTTACACTGTTGGCAGGAATGCAAGTTGGTGCAGCCACTTTGGAGAACACTGAGGAGATTCCTTAAGAAATTAAAATTAAAAATAGAGCTTCCCTATGACCCTTCAATTGCACTACTGGGTATTTACCCCAAAGATACTGATGTAGTGAAAAGGAGGGCCATCTGTACCCCAATGTTCATAGCAGCATTGGCCACAGTCACCAAACTGTGGAAAGAACCAAGATGCCCTTCAACAGATGAATGGATAAAAAAGATATGGTCCATATATACAATGGAGTATTATGCCTCCATCAGAAAGGATGAATACCCAACTTTTGTATCAACATGGATGGCACTGGAAGAGATTATGCTTAGTGAAATAAGTCAAGCAGACAGAGTCAAGTATCATATGGTTTCACTTACTTGTGGAACATAAGGAATAAAATGGAAGACATTCAAAGATAGAGAAGAGAAGTGAGTTGGGGGAAATCAGAGGTGGAGACAAACCATGACTGTGGACTCTGAGAAACAAACTGAGGGTATTATGGAGAACATGTATTGCATGGAGTACTGTGTTGCTGCATAAACAGTGAATTTTGGAACACGGAAAAAAATAAATTTTAAAAAAAGGAAATGATAAGATGAAAATACAAATAAAGAAAACAGAAAAAAAAAAAAAATGAGAAAATTTGAGTGGATGAGCCCAAGACTATCGATTCTCTGAATTCAATATGAAAACCAAGAAAAGACCTCCAGCGTCTAGTAAAATGTTGCCTTTCTCCCGAAATTCACCATCATTTATTGGCTCCAGGCCAATAATCAGAATACGATTTTAGCATATCCCAAGTGGGCAGGAAAGCAATTCTATAAATGTGTGAAAGGAAGAGAACACCTGGAAGATATGAACCAGCAGCTCCAAGCGAATATGCTTGATCATGGACTGTGAAGGTGTTAGAGCAGAAGATACAAAAGATAAAGCTAAATAGATGACAGTTCATTTGTATGAGATTATCTGTCCATGATTCTGGACTCAAAATGTTGGCATAAATACGTATAGCTGGACCTAATAATTTTATGGAATGATTTCTTGAAGCCTAAGTATGGGAACAGCCTACAGCAAATGAGGTAGAGTTGTTGTACGTTTTTTGACATGTATTGAAGGACTCGGAAGCCTTCAGGAGCTGGGAAAGTAAAAATGGATTTACCTTGTAATGCCAAAGAATGACAAATCTTTCTCTTTTTACAAAGTCTGCCTAGAAGAATCTCTTAAATTGCTATAAGGTGGTAAGGAATGCTTTAATAAGGGAGGCATCTGAACTTTGGTAAGTTCAGTGATGGATGTCCTCTATTCCCCCAGAGGCTATGAGAGATTTTTCTGGGGAAATCACGGTACTTAATGGGTGATGGGATTCCAGAATGGCACAGCACAGCACAGGGAGAAGAACTTACCTCTGAGAAATATGGGAGGCATGATTATTGGAGTAAGCAATAATGCTTTTTCATATAGGAGACTAAATCATGATGTTCCTAGGAGTTTGACAAATGGGCATCTGACAAGGATATTACTCTTTTTGTGTAATAAAATGACTGAGTGCTGACAAGCAGAAAGTTGACAGTCCTGCAGTAGAAATGATCAAATTCTCAGAGTACATGAAATGTTAAAAATGCCATGTAATTTGGTGATCATTACTAGGATCATCCTTGGAATAACTCTCTAGAAGAAAAAAGTGGCATTACTACATACAAAAAGGTGATCTTCTTATGGCCATTACATATGCTAAAATTTTTCTCTAATTATTTCTTTTTTAATGCAAAATTTAAATCCTCACTAATTAAATGAAAGTTTCAAATGAGATCATTTTGGAAGTGCCTTGAAATGAATTAAGAACAATGAAGTTAATGAAAATTATTATCCCCTAATATATCTTGAATGGCATTTGTGAACAAATACAACCCATCACTTCCATGGACAGGGAACCACAGACAAAGCAGGAACAAGCTCATTTACTCTGGCACCCAAGAGTTCAGTTTTCACTCTCCAAGGAAAAACCAACACATTTGATTGTTAGCCTCGACCCAGCTGAACCAGAAAAGTAAATCTGCTTTAGAAAATATGATGTTCTTCAAGTCAAATCCATATGACAAAAGATTATCCCCGTGTCCTGGGTTATCTCTGCTATCATAGTCCTCCATTAGCCATGGGAAGGGAGGGTTTGCTGAAATCGCATCTTGCCCATACACAGTATTTTCATCGCATTTTTCAAGGGCCTTCACAAAGTTATCTCCAGAAATTGACAGGAATGTTTATTGACATTCAAATGTGAAACTGCATTGAATAATTAAGTATCTAACTATCCATTGCTGACAGAAACATTGAATTTGTATGTACACAAATTAATAAGGAAATACACCAGTAACGGGAAAGAGTCAGCTACAGAAATTTACTACATGTGTCCCTAGGCTTGCTTTGCTGTTCGTTTGCTTTTATGGACATGGAAATGTCTATTGGGAATCACATCCCACTAGAAGTGATAACCTCTCATCAAGCATATTGTATCTTTTATTTATTATTCCTTTATTTCCTTTACCTCTTCTCAGATATAATTTATAAAAGGTTGATCATTTCAAGTAGTTGAAGTGAGTATCTGTGAGATAATAGAAAAAATATATGTCTCTATTGGTCTCTGCCCCAGTTCCTGGCAGAGATCCTAAAGCCCTTGTAATTTCCTAAGTGATACAACACCACCCAGTGCATCTGCTCTTCCAAGATTTGTCTCTGACTCCGTTCCTGACATGGGGCTCCTTAAACCCCCGTAAATTCCTAACAGCACTAGGAGCATCTTTTTGTCTATTGAGGTAACTCTTGGTGGGCTCCTAGAGGGAGGGTGGTCTGCAGAAAGACCAAGCCATGATTAGAAACTTGGAATTTTCAGCCTTGCCATCCATCCTCCAGAGAGGCGACAGAGGCTGGAAATGGAGCTCATGGTTGATTGTGTCTACAGAAGGAAGCCTCCATAAAATCACAATAGTCGGGGGTTTGGAAAGCTTCCAGCCTAGCCAGCACATCCACTGGGAGGGTGCTACTCCCCAACTCCACAGGGACAAAAGCTCCTGCCCTCAGGACTCTTACAGACCTTATCCTATGTAGCTCTCTGACTTTAACCATTATTATTTCCTTTAATGAACTGATAAACATTAAGTAAGTGCTTCCCTGAGTTCTGTGAGCTGCTCTGGCAAAGTCATCAAAGCTGAATAAGTGGTTGGAGGCTCCAATCTAAAGCCAGTTGGTCAGAAACCTGGGGGTAACTGGCATGTGAAGTGGGGGTGGGGGCCAGTCTTGTGCAACAGAGCCCCTACTCATGAGATCTGATGGTATCTCCAGGTAGATAGTGTCAGAATTGAAAACTAGGATGCCCACCTATACTGGAGAGTTGCTCATTGCAGGGGAAGAAACATCCACACATTGGTGACCAGAAGTGTCAGAAGTATTCTGTGTGAGGAGAAGAGGAGAATCTCAGGGAAGAAAGACCTAGTAGGGAAGAACTGGGTTTTTCTTTACATAGAAAGGAAAAATCTAAGTTTTTTCTTTGCAGTATCCAAAGAGGAAATATAAATCTGCTGTTCATTGGAATGCATGAAATTACCACATAAAAATACAATCAGAATACTAGAAAATATTCTGGTCAGAAGGATTCTAGCCAAAGAGATATCAACCACAATAGAATCTCAAGCAAGTAAGTATACAACTGCATGAAATTTTACTAATAAAAATTAACCTATCAGCTCTTTACTAAGAGAGTGGTCTTAGCTAGCTACAGCTTCCCTTCAAATAATTTTGCAAATTGAAGGAAAACCAACAATTTGTGCTGGGAAATACCTTTGTTACTACCCACTGTACCACTAGATAGAGGAGTTGCTACATCATGCAAAAAATCCTTGTAGCTAATCCACCCCTTGCTCAGCTATAGCCTGAAGAAGGATGTCACCATGATGTCGTGGGCTTTAGAAGCCTTCTTCAAGAATTGGGAGCATCCGGAACACCTGGGTGGCTCAGTCGTTTAAGTGTCTGCCTTTGGCTCAGGTCATGATCCCAGGGTCCTGGACTTGAGTCCAGCATCAGGCTCCAGCTCAGTGGGACGCCTGTTTCTCCCTCTGTCTGCTGCTCCCCTGCTTGTGCTCTTTCTCTCTCTGTGTTTCTCTGGCAAATAAATAAATAAGATCTTAAAAAAAAAAAAAAAAAAGGAATTGGGAGCATCCCAAGAAATACAGGTACACAGTCTCATTTGGAACAAGAAGAAAATTCATTCAACCCAAAGAATTGTCAGACATTTGGCCTTTGTGTTGACAAGAAGAAGAAAAACAACAATAAGAACAACAAGAACAAAAACTAAACATCTGTACTCTGTAATTGGCCAAACCTTAATGGAAGGTAGTCACTAGCATAGCAGAACACGGAGATAGGATTTTGGCAAATGGCACATTATTTCATAAAGAGCTCTGCTCAAGGTAATTTACAAGAAAGGGAGAAGGCTTACTTAAAGCTATCACTTAGGATTGTATCAAATCAAATCAATTTCATAGTTCCTTTAAATTTTATTGATGTCTTTTCAGCTTTTGTATGCCATAGATTTGAAATAACAAAAACAACCTTGAGATGTCTCAATTTTAGCTCCATTTTAAGCTCAATTTTTATCTTCTTAATTTCTTTTCTTCAAGAAAAAAGTTTGCTTCCATTTCAGACACTCTGAATATAGCAATAGAAACCATTGTACTAAAGAGTATTCTGAGAACGTTTGGTATTTAATGCCGAGTGTGGGCAGAAAACCAAGGGACTTGTTCTTCCTGTGTGAAGGTGAAGATGATTATAAAATTTGGTGCTTGTATTTAGGATGGTGAGTGAAGCAGAAAGGAGGGCTTTATGTGTTGTCTGTGCAACAGCTGTTTGGGAGAGTTCTGGCAAATTCTACGATGGGGTCTATCACCAATTCTGGTCTGCTCTAGACCTTGGGACCAAGTCAGTTTGCAGCCCAAAGTTGTCCTCATATCTATTAACATTACACAATCGTTGCCCTGCAACTGACATTCCATTCATTTTCCTTCACTCATAGCTTTAGGGTGTTTTCAAGTAATAATTACATTTCTTATAGCTATAAAATAACATTTTGCTTTGTCACAGCCTACCTCACTAAATCATAGCTGATGAGGGCTTTGGCATCCTCATTTATTTCCTTATAGAATCAAAACTCAGAGAAGCAAAGCATTCATTTCCAAAGTTTGTCAATGTTCAGAGCAAAGACCTATGTTACCTTGTAATATTGATATTTTTATCTGCTTTTACCTTGTGTATCTACGTTCTAATTTCCCACTCCCTTCAGTGTTAATGTTTATATTTTATCTCTTTATTTTTTCCTAATTAAAACACAATTTTTGTTTCATTTTTCCTACATGGATTTATAGTTTCATATAATTGCAATAATAGAATATCAACAATGTTGTGCTTTTCGCTTATTAAGATTGTATGTCAAATATTTTCCAGTGTTTTACATTGCTTTAATAAAACGAAGTGCCCAATGGTCCATTGACTTTTTATATCATAACTTACTTGACTAGTCCTCTATTTTGGAACATACAGATGATTTATAAATTATGCTGTTACATTGAGATTTTCAGGAAATACATATATTCTCTTCAGAGATTTTGTTCCTTTTCTTTTAATGAGAAATTTTCTTAGAATACATTGTTAAGAATGGAATTATTGGATTAATAATATGAACATTTAAATAACTTTTGATATATATTTTTATCATTATTAAAACTAATATTTTAATTATCACTTAATATATAGAAGTATGAAAACAATAAAACTGATACCTAATGTACATCACTGATATTTTATTTAATAAATTATAACATTTTGCATATTTAATTCAGAAATCCTTTTCTCTTTTAAAATAAAATGTTAGAGACCTTAGGTTCATGCTTTCAAACACTCCATCTTCTTACTTTTTCCTTGAGTTCTACCCTATAAATGGTGTGTACCATTCTCAGGCAAGTTTATGCGTTTTACTGCATTTGTATGTGTCCATAAATAATATGAGTTTCTGTTTAAAGAGTGTAAATGTGCATAAATGGTACCATGGTATCATATATTCCCTGTATCTTTTAGCAACTTGCTTCATTTCTTCTTTCTATATAAAATTGTTTTTTCATTATTTCTATTCATTTTGCTCTTATTTTTTATTTTGTTTTATTTATCTTCTTTAGGTTTACTCTATTTTCTTTTTCCTAATTTCTTAGTTAAGATTAATCCTCCATGGTGCCTGGGTGGCTCAGTCAGTTGGATGGCTGCCTTGGGGTCAGGTCACAATCTCAGGGTCCTGGGGTCAAGCCCCATGTGGGGCTCCCGGCTCATCAGGGAGTCTGCTTCTCCCTCTCCCTCTGTCCCTCCCTCTTCTCATGGGCGCGCTCTCTCTTTCTCTCAAATAAATAAGTAAAATCTTTAAAAAAAAAAAGATTAATTCTTCATATTTATTATTTTCTGATATACATTTATAAGACCAAAGAGTTTTGTGAAACTGCCACTTTATCCACATATAACAGGCCTGGACACATTGCATTTTCATTGTTAATTTAGTAAATAAGTTTCAGTCTCTATTATAACTTCTTCTTTGGTCCATTACTTATTTGGAAAATTGTGCATGATTTTCTTTATTCCAAATTTCTTGGGTGAGTGGATGTTAGCTTTCTGTTGTTGACTTCCTACTTTTAAATTTAAGTGACTTTTGGTCCATTGTATATGATTCAGATCCTTGGCTATTTCTAATGATACATTATGTAACCTATTACTTGATGAATTTTTCATGTATCCCTTGTATGCAGTAGTCAGTAGAGCTATTTCAGAAAATATTTCCAGTTCTTTCCAGTTGGCATGAAGCTTATATTGTACTGTGTTCCCATGTGTCTTTGATGACCAGGGCTCAATGCTTAATTGCATTGTTACATAGCACTAGCATGAAAAACATTTTTGTTGTGTTAACCCACGGAGATTTTCAGTTCTTTGTGTTACTGCAGGATGATAACTGAAACCTGATGTCATAGATATGGGGTGATACTGGTAGCATCCTGGCAGTGGAGAATGTGGCAATTACATTAGCAAAACACTTAATAAAATTATCACCTGCTAGGACTTGGATTTTAGTCATGTCTCTGGTGGATGTGTAGCACTAGGAGACGTGATTGAAAACCTAAATTTACTGACATGTATTAGTTGGTATTAGTCAGCCATCATGGAAGAGACCCAAAGAATGTGTATTGAAATATTTTTTTTCCTTCATTCTTTGGCACATGTCCATCACATCCACTTATTTGTTGGGTTGTTGAAAGCTTCTGTATCCTTGCTAATTTTTGTTATTGAGATGATCATTTTAACATCTCTCACAGTACATATAAGTAAATATTTCTTAAACAGAACCTAAAAAAAAAATTAAGCAACAAACATACATGACAAATTGGATGTTACTAAAATTACAAACTTCTATTGATCAGCAGACACCATTGAAAGAGTAAAAAAGCAAGCCAAAGAGCAGGAAAAGATCTTTGCAATACAAGGAACACATCATTCAGATGTAGAATACACTAAAATTCCTGCAAATCACTTAGGAAAAGAATCATTCAAACCCATAGAAAAAAATATATTTATAAAAGACTTAGATATTGTACCAAAAAAAGATATCCAAATAGCCTATAAACATTTGAAAGAATCTGAATTATATTAGTCATTAGGGAAATGCAAATCCAAATCATGATAGGAAAAAAAATCCTGTCATGCACTGACAATATTGCTGGGAGTATGAATTTGTACAACCTGTTTTCTGCAGTATAAACTGAAGCTCAAAATACGATACCCTGCAGCCTGGCTATCCCAGTCACACTCTAGAGATCTTTGAGGATCCCAGCATTATGTAAAGGAAGTCTCCCAACGCCATAAACTAGGCAGTCCAAGGGCTTATATCTTTTGTTCGCCCTCTCTTAGGAATAACTGTTCTGTGCCACCTACTGTCCAATACCTTAAAATCTCTGTTTTCAAATATTTAGCTGGCTTTTGGTTGTTTATGGCAAGAGATTAAACTGGTCCATATCATTCATCCATTTTGGCTAAAAGCTGATGCTCGTCACGTTCTGTTGACTAACTGCTGTGGCCCTCCCATCTTCCTGCTGAGTCACAGCACATGTAGCTGCTTCACCCAAATGGCACTCCTGGGGGATGACATGTGTCTCAATTCCAGGAATTCTTGCCAATCATCTAAAACTGCTAATCCATGCATAGTCGGTTTGTTATTTTAATTTTTGAATTGTCTTTTCTTTTTCTGGGAGGCAGACAAGAACATGAAGAAGGCTTTCCTTCTATGTATTTGGTAAAAAATAACTCTTATGATAGACACAGGCTTATATTTCCCCCAAAAGGAGATAGAAATTTCCAACTGATAATTGGATTTTAGTCTGGGGGTTTACAAGGAGACTACATATCTGAACTTGCTTTCCTTGGGTTTTTGCATGTTGATGACATCAGAAAATGCTATTCTTATGGATTATTAAATTTTATGATAAAACTCTAGAAAGTGCTTCAGATGGCTTATTAAATGCTATAAAACTAAAGCTGTTCTTTAACTTGAATTTTTATGACATTGAGTAAGCTAATAAAATGTGATGCCCAAATGTAAAATAATGGTAGTTTAACTTTTTTAATCAGTTTTTTTTTAATTTTGCAATGTATTTCATTCAGCAGAGAACCAAATGGTTTCATTCTTTTGCTACACTGTTGCTCTTGTTTCTCATGTGGAAGTGTATGTGTGTCATCAAGGTATCATTAAATAGCCATAGTGGTCAAAAGTGACTCAGTTAGACACTTACTAAAGACCTTGCATCCTTGTTGTTGTTAATTTTACCCCTTTGTTTTGCAAGACCCTGAATGACAAAATGATTGTGGCTGAAGCTGATTTTTGGTGCACTCCCACTGATTTCAAGTCCCCTCCCCCATTAACCCCCTGAGATCACCTGTACCTGGTGTGCCTCCCCAGGATTCCCAGTTGTCACACCCAGCATGGCATTATATACTCTCATTTGTCCTCTAGGATGCATAATATATGGAATCTCAGAAGCATAGTTAAGTGTCAGGTTAGCTGTCCCTAATGGTTTAAAACAGGGTCAGCAACTTTCTCTGTGAGGGGCCAGATTGTAAATATTTTTAGTTTTGAGGCCATAAGATCTCAGTTGAACCTATTCAGCACTGTCCTCGTGACACAAAAGCTGCCATCAGTGACTTGTAAATGAACAGGCATGACTGTGTTCCTTTAAAATTTTATGTATGAAAATAGACATTAGGACACATTTGGCTGATGGGCCAGAATTTGCTGAACACGTTTAATGGATTATCCTTCCCAAAGTGGTATGTTGGGATTTTAACACAGACCTTTCTGGGCAATGCTATAATTCAAGTTTTAAAGGTGGGGCTTTAATGTGACATTAATAGAACCATAGGTCAGATTGTTAAGCCATTCAGCATCCAGAACAAAACTTTTCTCAGTTGAGAAATGTTTAAAAAATAACAGAAAGTGTATAATGGTCAGATATGAAAATTTGGTAAATTACTTAGCCTCCCATTTAAAAGATTATTTTAAATTATTAGAATTATTTTTCTAATACACACTTGTAGTATTCATGTTGCCTGAGGGGAGAAATGGTCTACCTGGAAGTATCTGCATGAAGATCTACATATGAACCATACATCTCGATGGGATGTAGGGACACAGGAATGATTTTCTGGTAACTAACTTTGAGGAAAAATTGTAATTTTCTCCCCAACAACAGAGTGATTCTCTATGGGTTAATATTTTTGTGTCTGTGGCTATATTGCATTTTTTTTTACAATTCTAGCTTGAATAGATATATATTTTTCCCCCTTTGGAACTTGTCAGAAGTGCCATGAGTTTTCAAAAAAGGCTAAAACTCTTTTACTATGAAGTTGTATGATGGGTTTGAAGACTACGTTCAAAGGACAAATACATGGTTTCGGGTGAATTTGGGGGAAAAGATCAATCAACCAGTGTTTTCTGCTACCTTGTCACTTTTCATTCAAGTCTCTTTGTGTATGTAGCTTTGCAGTAAAGTATTCTAGCTGAGATAAGATTTGGCCATTGTAGCAACATTCTTTTGACTAAATCCAGGTAACTTAACAAGTTTCTTAAAACTACATGCAAGAATTGAAAGTATTATTAAGCCATTTAGAACGTTTTTTGAAAAGTGTATTCAAAGATTACAGTGGTCACTCGGCGGGAACATTCCATTTCTTACGCCACTAAGGATTCCGTGAGTTTCTATAATACCAGGTAGGTCATGGTTTTCAAGTAATTTTTCAAGTCATTTCACAGTAATTCCAAAGTTATACATTTATTCCTGAAATTAATAGCTTGTCATAAATTCTGACTTTCATCTTTGTTTAATAACCCATGCCTTCACTTATTCAATAAATGCATCATGAACCTACTACGTGTTAAGATTTGGAAAGTTAAGGATGAACAAAGCAGATGTAATCTCTGCCCTGATAAAATTAACATTCAAATTGGAAGCAGGAGATAATAAACAGGTAGAAAAATATATGTAATAAAACCTGAGAATATGATGAAGGCCTTGAAGGAAATGAACGTATGTCATGAAAGTATGTGACAGGTATGGGACCCAGTACCACCCAAAAAATGAGGAGTCCAATTCCAACAATTCCTTAAGGGAAATTGTAAAACATGAAACAGTGAGTGGATATTTATCTTCTAAGAAGTTTTCCTAAGGAATAGGAATTTCCTAAGAAAATGGGGGTATTTCAGTATTTCAATATTTCAGCAGTAATCTATGAGAGAACAAAAGACCATTTCAAGATTTAAGAGTCAGAATAGAATGCTTTATAATTTCCTTTAACTTGGGTTCTATAGTTCTGCAGCCCTCTGATCCTATGGACAATCCAACAATAATCCTTTATTCATTTTTCAAACTTAAAGTAACGTTTAGGTCCTTCTGCCCCATGCTGCTCTGAGTGAGAGACTGGGAATTAGAGTTAGGCCATACAATGTCTTCTTCACTGAACACTCTGGTTTTGTTCAGACTGACAAGTATCAACTTCGTCTGTCAATCTGATCTCAAGAGATGGAGCGTAAGCCATCACAGAATTGTTTCTTTTAAAGTCAGACATCCATGTTACTCTTCTAAAATGGAGCCCGGATTCAGGACTTTCATCTCACTTCTGATTTAACTATATGCCATCTTAGTCCATGTGTGGAAAATCATGGTCACTCCAGAAAGCTGGTTCATACTGTTCCTTTGTGTATCTAAATACCTTCAGGGTCCTTTCAAATCAATTTACTGCCTTAACTTAATATCTCAGGGAAACACTGGGAATAAGCCATACTTCTTCAAGGGCGAAGAACACAGAATAGCAAGTGTATCCACCAGGATGGCATTTGTCTTAGCATGACAGACAATCTCTACAATGGTGGCTGAAGTTACTCATCAATTTACTCTCTTCTCATCAACAAGAAGTTGGCAAGCCACTGTTGTCCTTATGGAACCTTCAAAATCCGGTTTCCTTCAAGCTTTCTGTTTAGTCTTCCTTAGTAAATGGCTTTCATTCTCAAGTTTTCCCCTCATTTTTTTTCAAAAATTTACATTAAATGAAACACAACCAACATTTGAGAAGACTCATTCTCAAAAAATGTAAAATGCCACAGCAAGCTCTATAGTCACAGAACTTTCTAAAATCTGGGTAGCAGTAGGCAGCCAAGAGAGAAAGCACGAACTTGTTACAGTTGACATCAGTATTGTATGAAACTTGACAAAGCATAGCACTGGCTGCTGAGGAGCCAGAAGGCAGAGTGTTGAGAGCTTGCAGGACTAGAAATGCAGGAGATGAAGGCCTCTTGAGAGAGGAGGGATCCCTTAGAAGCTTGCCATGGCAAAGAAGGAGGGGAAATCGTGGGAGTTAAAGGGGTCCATCAGGCCTCTTCTTCACATCATCCCATGTGTAAAGGAGAGGGACACCTCCTTACTGCCAGATGGTGGTGACATTATGGTGTCCACATGGTCAACACTGATGTCATAAATAGGGGGAGTCTTCTTACCAGCTGACAGGAATGGAAGCCAGGGCTCCCGCCTTAACCTTTTCTGATACTAACCCAGCGGTTATTGGGCCACCTTTTACAACTCAATGAGGGTAGAAGTCTAGGCTAACCACTTAGCCATTGTTGAGTTGGGTGAGCCAGCGTGGGGAGCCCCAGTTCTTTTCTGTAGTGTATGGCTGGAGTAGAGAGGTTATTTTCTAAAAGGCTGTCCTTTGGCTAAACAAAGCAGAATTTTCTGGTCCATTTTTGTTTTGTTTCTTCTATGCAACTGTTGGCATTTCCAGATTGTCAATGTCTTCTGCACCCACTGTGGGATATATGAGGCCAAAAGAAAATCCAGGGAACACACCACCACCTCATTCCTCAGGTTGCAAGTTTCCTAGTCAATCTGCCTTGTTTTTTCCACCTTTTAGCATCTTTGAATGGTTGTTTTATATATAATGTCCAGCATTTTCTGTTGTATTTAGTAAGAGGAATAGGAAAAAATACGTCTACTCTAACCTCTTAAAAACAGAAGTTGGGGGCGCCTGGGTGGCTCAGTGGGTTAAAGCCTCTGCCTTCAGCTCAGGTCATGATCTCAGGGTCCTGGGATGGAGGCCCGCATCGCATCGGGCTCTCTGCTCAGCAGGGAGCCTGCTTCCCTCCCCCCTCTCTCTCTGCCTGCCTCTCTGCCTGCTTGTGATCTCTCTCTCTCTGTCAAATAAATAAATAAAATCTTAAAAAAAAAAAAAAAACAGAAGTTGGCTAGAGTTATGCACATGTTTATTTCTGGGAAGTAGATCTATTGAATGTTGAGAATAATTTGAACTTTTTCTTCAGAGTCCCTTTTGTTTAACCCACTATATGAAGAAAGGATATGGAAATTCAAAATGTTAATTCCGCTTTTGCCAATATAACTTGCATTCTGTATAAGTTAAACAATGTGTCATTATTAAACAATAATACATCAGCTCTTTAAAAAAAAATACCCCCCCACCCCACTCCACCCCCCCCACCCCCGCTTAAGCTAATGGCAAGTCCTGGAGATAAGTATTAAGAATATCTTAAACAAACACTCACATTTAAATACATGAAAGAAGCTACAATATTTCTTACAGGGCATCTCTTGCTTTGCTCTCATGTTGACTCCCCCCCAGAGGACTCCTCTGTCGTTGGGTAGAAGATAGAAGTGTTGAGGTCAAGCTCACTGAAGGAAATTTGCCTTCATTCCTTTGCACATGCGATTTCAGAATGTTTCATCCAGGGCTGAAACCTCCCCATTCAAATGTCATGCTTGACCTTTAAAAGGAATGAGGGGCATGACTACTTTTGCCATGCATTTCAGCCCACATATTACCATTTTGAAATCAAATGCGTCTTCCCTTGCGGTAGGGTGATGAGTGTTACTGCCCGCGCATGTGCAGTGCATGATCGGACGCACTGATCTGATCACGTGGAGGTTGGGTGTCCAGTGCCTTAGAAGAGAATCTCCCAGATATTACCATGACCTTCAAAAGGTTGTGAGTTGAGGTGGAACATGTGGCCAAGCAGAGGGCTTGTGCTTTATTCCCAAAGCAAGCAGGCTAACTTTATTCCGGGGCAAAGCCACCTCAGGAACCATCTCTAAGGACTTTTAGTGCTTCTAGATTATTTTAAGAAGTTGTGTGCCACCAATGCTTGTGATGTAACATAGGCTGATATTTTGTGAAAAACGTGGACGTTCATGACTCTAGATAGAAAAGGAATCCAAATTTCGAACTCTAAATATGAAAAAATTTTTAGGAAAAATTTAATTTTTTTCACATATGTTTTTATGCATATACAGAAGTAATATGTAGTAAAATTCTATAAAATATATATCTTTCAATTAGCATAAAGTGAAATTTTGTCATAAGAAAACATGTTATAGTTCAGTTGACAGTATGGATTTTTTAATAGTTCTTAACAATAGACATTTTCCTTGATAGCATTTTAAAATATATATAAACTCCTATCTTGAGCTTATGGAATCTTGATTAATGATTGGCTTCCTAGAAAACAATAGATCACTTTGTTTGGGGTCCTAGATTTATTTTGGATTCAAGGCAATATGATATATATATATATATGTTATCATATATCATATCATATGACCCATATATCATATCATATATATATCATATTGCCTGGAATGCAAAATAAATCTAGGATTTATATAAAAATCTAATATATATATATATATATATATATATATATATATATATAATGAATCTATATATATATACACACATACATATATATAAAACATGTTATAAGATATATAGGTAATATATATCTGATATATTATTTACATAATATATATTATATATATATAATATAATGCAAGCATATGCCATTTTAGATACTAGCAATTCAAGTCACAAATATTAAAAGATTATCTCTCTGGAGAAATTCTCAAGGGCATGTGTTGAATTTCCAAAACAGTGTTATAGCATTCCAATTTCCCACATGTATTTGATCTTGGAATTTTTGTTTTTTAGATTTTCTTACTGAGACTCCTTAGAAAATGGTCTGGATAATATTTCTCTAGCTTCTTTCATGTCATAGCACTCCGATATATTTTCTAATTTTCTACCCACTGTAGTATTTGATGTGATGACAGAGATCATATTATTTGTTAATAGTTTTATAGATGTATGCCATTTCCCTCAACATCTATTACAGATTGTCACATAAATTAGAAAGTTTTCAAGATATATTTTTATTCCTCTGTTAGACCTAACTAAGCTGAAACACATGGTGGTTGTTTAATAAACCTCATTGAATGGAAGCCACAGGGTAGCTCCATTTCCACAACGCTCAAGAGATGCAACCCAACAACGGTGTTGTGGGGGGAGGGGTGGTCATTTCTGGGGGTGTTACACACACATGACACTACATACATATCAATCATTCTTCTAGATATATCACTTCATTAAGTCTGTGAAATACCATGCTTCTATCTAAAATAACTAGTAGAACAAGAATTCACATTGAGGCCCTTTACGTGCTTATCTGATTCAGTTGTCTATTCCATTCATCTTTGCACACAGGCAAAAATCTATTTTTTTTTTAACAAATTGTATTGATTGTCATTATCTTAATCTAGCATGATTTTCTTTCTCTCTTTTCTTAAAGATTTTATTTATTTATCTGAGAGAGAGAGTGCCCGTGCACAAGCATGGGAGAGGGGCAGCCAGAGAGGGAGAAACAGACTCCCAGCTGAGCAGAAAGCAGGACTGGGACCCAGGGCTCCATCCCAGGACCCAGAGATCATGACCAGAGCTGAAGGCAGATGCTTAACCCTCAGCCACCCAGGCGCCCCAATTCAGCATGATTTTCATGTTGCCAAAATATTCTGAATCATGTAGGAGATTTATTTTCTTTTGACATTGTTGTTGTTATTGCTTCATATATTAAGCAATAAGAAGTGTATCTAAAGGGGCATCTGGATGGCACAGCCGATTGAGTGGCCAACCCTTGATTTTGGCTCAGGACCTAACTGGCTGACTTTTGGTTTGGACTCAGGTCATAAACTCAGGGTCCTGGGATCAGAGCCACTGTTGGGCGAATCTCCTTCTCCTTTTGCTCCTCCCCCTGCTCATTCTCTCTCTCTCTGTCCCCTAAATGAATAAATCTTTAAAAAAAAAAAAAAAAAAAAAGGCTGTCTAAAGAAGTAAGTTGAAGTATCATCCTCCAGTGAACTCTTAACCACGTGTGTATTTCCCTTGAGCCCAAATTCCCAGACAGTGAAACCTGTCTGTGGTTTACTCTTAGAGCAGTTATCACAGACTCACTCAAATGCCTGTTTCATGCATGCTGAACAGTGAAATACAAATCTGACAGATTTATCAGAGAATCAGGAGGAGAGAAGGTGAACACAAAAAGAAAACTTACATAGGATGATGTCTGCCACATGCTCTCCAGCATCATAATTAAATCTGTCAGGTTCAAAGTAGGCTGGAAAGGACAAGACTTGTTTATACAAGGAGATAGTCACCTCTTTAAAGTACTTTTAAAACATTCCATAAGTATCATAAAAATTACACAGAAAACACAAAATTTAAGTGATTTACCTTTTGCTATTATAAAAAGGTACAGTTAGGTCAACAGAAAAAGTATTAGTCTTTTTCTGTCTCAAATCAGAGTTGATTCACCATCTAAAGTATTTGGATTATTCAGCATGGCTCAGTAAGAAATTCAAGTTATCAGCTATTTCTCCAGAAAACAGGGAGTGGAGTAGATTGAATATAAACAAGAAGGAAAAAAACATAGGCAGTGAAGCCCTCAACTTTTAAGGCCCTGTGATTTTTTTTTGTTTGTTTTTTGTTTTTTTTTCTTCTCTCTCTCTCACTTCCTCTCTCTTCTTTTCTTTCCCTCCTTCCCTCTCCCTGGATATTTCTATGCCCCACCTTTCATTCAGGACTACTCATTATTCTTTTTTAAATGACCAGGGCCATTCCAGCCTTATTTACTGGAAACTTGACCTAGAGCAATGAAAAGGTCACCTGTAATTCAGGCTACAAGTGATAAAAATTTAGGGGTTAAGATCAACAGAGACTGGGAGGAAAATGGAAAAAAATAGAGCAAAAGATTTATGGACATGAGGCTATTCAAAAAAGACCAAGTGCTACCAGTTGCTGAGAAATCAAATTGATGACCAGAAAATAAGATCAATTAAGAAATATGAGGTTGGTAGGGCTCCTGAGGCACAGGCAAGGGACACTAAGATATATTTTTAGCCTATTATGAAGGGTCTGGCAATGGAGAGCTCTAAAATCCTTTTACACTACATCACAATGTGTCACATATTCCTTGAGAAACTCAATTACCAAACATCCCAGACAACATGAGTCTCTCTTGTTGAAGTGAGAAAAACTTTGAAAGTGACATGAAATGCTAAATTGGCTTTCAGGGTTCAGGAAAGTATTTTATAAGTAGGCATAAACCTGGATTTTCTTCAGCACCAGAAGCTCATATCTACTGACACGTACCTGTTACCTGTGAAAGGTAACTAAGTAGATTAAAAAAATGGTTTAAGATGGTTCTGAGCCCCTAGAATGAACACAGACATGCATTTTTATTTATAATTATTTAAGGTCTCTCTTCTTTAGTGTATCTTTCCTTAGTTGTAAGTTACTGGAAAGAGGTGCTTAGAAGCTAATCAAAAGTAAACAAGTCTAGGAGGTGTATATATTGAAAAATCTTTCATGAAGGGGAGCAGAGTAGAATTTTTTTTAAGAGTTAGAACAAAGTAGAATTATCTAAGTAAGTGTTAGAGGGAAGAAACTAATTCATCTTAAGAGCAATAATGTATTGGAATAAATTAAGGCAAGAACAAAATTGCCCAAGAGTCCCCTTTGCCTTCAAATATCCTTTCTCTCCAGATTTAGGTACATTTAGGTACATGACTGTCCATAATTAATACTGGAATTTGAATTCCCCATGTTCCCTTGCATCTAGATGTGGGATCAACTCTAAGTTCTGATCAATGGGGTAGAAACAGAAATAATGTGTGCAATGTCAAGAATCAGTCTTTAGAGGAGAGGATTTGCTCATTCTTTCCCCTTCTTATCTTCAATAGCATCTTCATCCCTTCCAGACTTTGGCACCTGCCAGTCGACACTTCCATCATGCTCCAGCTCCCATGGGGGCTCCAGCTGCTTTGGTACCATCAGTTATCCTCCTTCCTTACTCCCTTTGGCTCTTGGGGTGAGATATCTCACCATCTCAAGATGACCTGGGTACCTCAGTGTTCTTTCTTTGTCAGAGCTCTGCATTAAAATATCTCAGTTTGAGCCATCCTTTTCCTGCACAGACCCTGACCGACCAAATAAAATCTGCTTCATATGTTTTTTGGTAAGGTTTAAAAAAGATAGATGAAAGGTGTGGAAGTGTGCCCTGCTTATACTAAACCTTCAACAAATGTTAGTGATTTCTCCATACAAAACATGTAAACAGTAAACAATAATGCATCCTTCACGAGGATCTTCTGTGGGTAAAGAGGTAATATTTGTAAAGTGTGACTCACAGAATTTCTTGCATATAGTTGACACTTCTTGCTCTTACTTACTGAGGGGTTTATTTGATTAAGTGTACACAGGGTCAGTTTGTGTGAGCTTCAGCAAGATGAGAAATTCAAAGCAGAAGACTGAGGGAAAGAAAGTGTTTGTTTCACCAAGCAAATATATGTTGGTTTCTGTCAGTAGGATGTGAATGGCAATTAAATCAGGTGGACTTGGTTTTGCTCCCAGATGGGTGCCTGAGAACTTGCTGGTGAGGGAGGCAATGAAATGACTAACTCTGCTCACAAGGTGGCCGACTCGTCAGTAGTGCTCGCAGGAAGGAGGGAGGGTACACAAAGGAGACCACAAAGTGACCCCTAATCTAAGTGCAGGGAAAGTTGATTGTCAAACTCTCCCAAAGTACCCAAAGGTGATCGCAAGGAAGGGGAAATGAGAGTTTGAAATAAAAAGCCTTCCTTGGCAGGTAGGATCGGTTTCATAGAAAGTCCATACTCACGTGATTCAAAGGTGGTTGCTGGGTCCCAATGCAGAGCAGCTGCCAGAGGAGGACCAGCAGCTGAAGTTCACTGAGCAGCAGGGCCCAAGAGTCCTGCAGGTGACATGGCTCCCTGGAACTGAAGACGTCAGAACTGAATCTCTGTGGCAAGAATGGGAAACGAGAAGGCAAAAGAAAAGCCAAGGAAGGAGTCCTTAGGAGAATAGTCAGCCACTTTCAAAACTGCATCCCAGCAACAAGGAATCGTTTCTGACATCCAGATTTTGAGAGGCTCTGGACTTCACTTCTCTGAAGGTAAGAAGTACAAAAGGCACAGCCCAATTGGATCTTAAGGCAGAAGATATTATGGGTTGAATCATGTCTTTCAAAATTTAATATATTGAAATCCTATCACCCCCTCCCACCAGGATCTCACAGTGTAACATGAATGTGATAAGGTCCTTACAGAGGTAATTACGTTGAAATGAAACCAAGTTGAAATTAGCGTGGGCCATGCATCATCCAATATGACCAGAGTCCTGATAAAAAGGGGAAGGTGTCATCATCAAGACAGTATGGTACTGGCACAAAAACAGACACATAGATCAATGGAACAGAATAGAGAGCCCAGAAAAGACCCTCAACTCTATGGTCAACTAATCTTCGACAAAGCAGGAAAGAATGTCCAATGGAAAAAAGACAGTCTCTTCAACAAATGGTGTTGGGAAAATTGGACAGCCACAGGCAGAAAAATGAAATTGGACCATTTCCTTATACCACACATGAAAATAGACTCAAAATGGATGAAGGACCTCAATGTGAGAAAGGAATCCATCAAAATCCTTGAGGAGAACACAGGCAGCAACCTCTTCGTCCTCAGCCGCAGCAACGTCTTACTAGGAACATCGCCAAAGGCAAGGGAAGCAAGGGCAAAAATGAACTATTGGGACTTCATCAAGATCAAAAGCTTCTGCACAGCAAAGGAAACAGTGAACAAAACCAAAAGACAACTGACAGAATGGGAGAAGATATTTGCAAATGACATATCAGATAAAGGGCTAGTGTCCAAAATCTATAAAGAACTTAGCAAACTCAACACCCAAAGAACAAATAATCCAATCAAGAAATGGGCAGAGGACATGAACAGACATTTCTGCAAAGAAGACATCCAGATGGCCAACAGACACATGAAAAAGTGCTCCACATCACTCGGCATCAGGGAAATACAAATCAAAACCACAGTGAGATACCACCTCACACCAGTCAGAATGGCTAAAATTAACAACTCAGAAAACGACAGGTGTTGGCGAGGATGCAGAGAAAGGGGAACCCTCCTACACTGTTCGAGGGTTGCAATGGAAGCTGGTGCAATGCAAGCTGGTGCAACCACTCTGAAAAAGAGCATGAAGTTCCTCAAAAAGTTGAAAATAGAGCTACCCTACAACCCAGCAATCACACTACTGGGTATTTACCCTAAAGATACAAATGTAGTGATCCGAAGGGGCACGTGCATCCAAACGTTTATAGCAGCAGTGTCCACAATAGCCAAACTATGGAAAGAACCTAGATTTAACAGATGAATGGATAAAGAAGATGTGGTACACACACACACACACACACACACACACACACACACACACACACACATATGAATGGTGGAATACTATGCAGCCTTCAAAAGAAATGAAATCTTGCCATTTGCAATGATGTGGATGGAACTAGAAGGTATTATACTTAGCGAAATAAGTCAATCAGAGAAAGACAATTATCATATGATCTCCCTGATATGAGGAAGTTGAGAGGCAACATGGAGGGTCTTGGGGGATAGGAAAAGAATAAATTAAATAAATTAATAAATAAATTAAATAAAACAGGATCAGGAGGGAGACAAACCATAAGAGACTCTTAATCTCAAAAAACAAACTGAGGGTTGCTGGGGAGAGTGGGTAGGGAGAGGGTGGTTGGGTTATGGACATTGGGGAGGGTATGTGCTATGCTGAGTGCTGTGAAGTGTGTAAACCTGGCGATTCACAGACCTGTACCCCTGGGGCTAATAATACATTATATGTTAATAAATTTTTTTTTAAATAAAAGATCTGTGAATTTTTTTTTTAAAAAGGGGGGGGAAGTGGAGAGAGATCCACACACAGGGAGAACTCTAAATGAAGAGGAAGGCCAAGATTCAAGGGAGATTTCTATAAGCCAAGGAACATGAACAATTGACAGCAAACCAGCAAATAAAGCAGGAAGCTTGGAGCAAATTCTTCCTCACAGCCCTCAGAAAGAAACAACTGCCAACACCGTGATCTTGCCCTTCTCATTTCCAGAACCATGAGCCACAGATTCTATTATTTAAGCCATGAAGGTCATGGTACCTTGTTTAGGCAGCCCTGGCAAACTAATACAGAAGCTACCAATAAGGTTGATGTATTTGTCAAGAATGTTTTATTTATTTTTTTTTGAGCAAAGAATATTTTTAATAAAAGTGGTCCACACAAAACAAAATCTCTCTTATTATCATATACCTAAGGAGGAAATCTATAAGATCAGGCAAATGGAAAGTCCAGGAATGTGTAGTTCCCAAGAACATCTTGATTCAGTCAGTTAAATGATGCTGTGGGGAGTGTGTTGCCATTTCCGTGCTGATCGCTTCCCTGGCAAGTTCTGCAGAAATGAGAGAGAAGATGGGATCTCACCAGTCTAGCCTTCACAGAGCTCTGGCCAGCAAGGAAAGTTAAATAACCTCTCTTTTCCAGGACTCATATCAACACACATTTTATTTCCCATAGTATCCTGCATTATTTAATTATTACCCATTTCTTTACTTATATTGACACTTGGGAAATTACTTAACCAAAGAGGTCAATGGATGAAAATATGTGGAAAAATTAAGGCTTATTAAGCGTGATTTCCCAACTTACTATATTATCTGCTGTTATGGAGACAAATATGGATAGATTTATTTGAGAATGAAAATGAGGAAGCAATAAGGAGTAAAGGAATAACAGGTCAGGCATGAATATGAATTTTTTCTTTACTTCAGTTATCATATTCTTGGAAGTATCTCCCTCAACAAGAGGGTGCTTTCATTATGGAAAACCTCTTGCCAGAGGCTGGGAATCCTACATCCAGCCACTGAGCCATTGGAAAAAGAATGTAACTTTTTTTTTTAATCACCTATTCACTCTAATCAACTGAAAAAAAATTTTAAAAGGTAGTTTCATGGTCTGATCTTAATATGCTAAGGTTTCTGTAATTTAAGTAGTAGAGGATCCCAAGGCTTGACAGCCATACTTTTTGTAGTGCTTATGTGAGCTTTCTTGTTTTCAAATAATTTCCTTATTTAAATTTTAAATAAAAAATTACTCATTTTTAAAATAGTGTCTTGAATTTAACAGTCTTGGATGTTCCTTGCTGCACATTTTTAAGGCAACAATCATGAAAAAGAAAAGTTAAATTATTGACAGTACTATGATTCAGAGATAACTATTATGAAGAGTTTCATGTATTCTATCCAAGTTGCTTTTTAAGAACATGCCTGTGTGGGGCGCCTGGGTGGCTCCATCGATTAAGTGTCTGACACTTTATTTCTACTCAGGACGTCTCAGGGTCATGAGATGGAGCCTTACATTGTAAGATTCTCTCTCTGTGTCCCTCTCTCTCTTCCACCCCCCGCCCTTTGCAGGAGCATGCTCTCTCTCAATGAAACAAACAATAACAACAAAAAGAATATATCTGTGCAATTTAGGAAGTGGACACAATATTGGTTTATTCTTTAACCCGTGTCTTAGCATCAGTTTGTATATCTTTTATTTTAAAGTTGCATCAGACATGTTTGTAAGGAAGCGGGGAACTAATAACATATACCTGAGAAGAATTCGCTTGAAAAATGTATTTTGCAATTACTTTATCAGATTCAATTAAATGTACAAGTCACCTTCCTTTAAATTAGAGAGTTGCTTATCTAATGTATTCCCATAAGAAATATATTCATGTGAATTAAATTATTTATTTCCAAAAGTCTTAAGGGTAAAAAAGTAACATACCTTATTAGGACCACAAAGATAATGGGGAACTGATCAGGAGAGTATACTTACAAAGAAACATGGTAATCTTCAAACAGAAGTGACCACCAGAGCAGCCCAAGTGCATCCACACACCTTGCACAAAGACAAGCAGATAGAATTGATACACATTTCAAAAGCACCTGATAAAATGAATGGCTGCTGACGCTACACAGTAACTTCTTCTGGGCAATGCATTCTCTCTTAAATGAATGGCAATAGAGCCCTTTGAATATGACACATCTGTCCACTTATGAAAAGAACATAGCTGTAATATAGATTAATTTTTTAAACATTTTATTTATTCATTGGAGAGACAGAGTGAATAAGAGAGAGAGAGAGCATGAGCCCTGGTGGGGGCAGCAGGGAGAGGGAGAAGCAGACTTCAGTGGAGCAGGGAGCCTGACACAGAACTCCATTCGGGACTCCAGCATCATGACCTGAGCTGAAGGCAGACACTTGACTGAGCCACTCAGGTGTCCCCAGATGAATTTTTTAATGCAAAGAATATTATGTTCCTGTTTCTGTATTTGAAGGCAGAGATTAAATGATACTTCTTTTGAAGGGCACTTACACCCACCTACCCACCCCCCTCAGGGATTGCTGAAACATAAAAGACGATTGAAATTTAATATAAGTTAATAGCGGAAATTATGTAGGTAGTCATAATTATATAGAAAATCACTTATATGCAGAAACCACAGATCGATATGGACAATCTATAATAGCTAGTCCCTACTCTGATTACTTGTCAACACATAATAGTTTATTTATATGTTCTACTCAGCCACCTGCTGGAATCTGCATTGTACTTGTAGACATCCAAAGGAAAAATGTTTGGTGGCCACTCACTATTCCTGTAAGGAAATTATGTTCTGATGACAAAGCAATATATCACTGGCACTCTTTCAATCAAAGGAATCCATCTGAAACTCTCATCTGTTCATAATCAAAAAGCAACTGGCATGGCCAAAGGGATGTGTACTGAAACACACCAATGCCCCTGCAAGTGAATAAGAATGGCAAGTTAGGGGGAAACAGCAGCTTCCAGGATAGTACTTACAGGAAGTGGATTAAAATTTCAATAAAAGTGATACATTCATGTGTTCTTCTTACAGGAAAGAAAATGTAAAGAGAGAAATTACCCATCAGGCTTGGTAAAGCAGGCTGGCACTTGTCCCTAAGAACTAGGATGTTTCAGGTTTTTAAGATAAGGAAAAACAGGGGCGCCTGGGCATCTCAGCAGGTTAAAGCCTCTGCCTTCAGCTCAGGTTATGATCTCAGGGTCCTGGGATTGAGCGCTGCATCGGGCTCCCTGCTCACTGGGGAACCTGCTTCCCTTCCTCTCTCTCTGCCTGCCTCTCTGCCTGCTTGTGATCTCTGTCAAATAAATAAACAAAATCTTTTAAAAAAAATAAGGAAAAACATTTTTCTGTCCGCTAAATAACCTGCATTGCTTCCAGAATCTAGTGTGTGCTCCCAAACTGTCCCATATGTTTCACCGAGGCAAGCCACCCATTTCTCTCAGGCCACAGAATTACCTCAGGAGCTAAGAAAGTATTGTATTTTCTTTACTTCATTGCAGAAACATGGGGAATATGGATTCAAAAGTGAGCAGGTAACTGTAGTATTTGTCCATTTTAACCTAAATTTTTTAACAAAAATCAAACTTTTCACTGATGCACAACATGGATAATGGATAATGAACAGAGCAGTACGGAACACTCTGCATTCTCTCTTCAGTCCATAGTGCCCAGCCCATCAGGGTGGATCAAAAGACTTGCCATCTAAAGATCAGAATTTCAAAAGAAACCTCATATCCAAGAATTCTCCAGAAATAAAACAGTGATATTGAGTGAATGGCTTGTTTCTGACTGAAAGTTATAAGAAACAGAGGTGAGAAACTTATTTTGAAATTATATTTAACAGTTATTAAAGCATTTTCAAACTAATGACTTCCTTATAACTATGTCAACAACACAGACTAGCCAGAACTGTTTACCCAAAAGACCAAAAATCTAAGAGGTAATTTGAAAAATCTCTTCCTTATAACTATGTCATGAGCTGGTGAAACAGGTGTCATCACCACTTCAAAAACAAGGGAACTAAGACAGTGAGTATAAGTGAAATAACAAAGTCTCCTTTTTAAAAAATAGTAATACAGGGGCACCTGGGTGGCTCAGTGGGTTAAAGCCACGGCCTTCGGCTCAGGTCATGATCCCAGGGTCCTGGGATTGAGCCCTGCATCAGGCTCTCTGCTCGGCGGGGAGCCTGCTTCCCCCTCTCTCTATCTGCCTGCCTCTCTGCCTACTTGCGATCTCTATCTCTGTCAAATAAATAAATAAAATCTTAAAAAACAATAAAAAATAGTAAAATAGTGAGGAGCACCTGGGTGGCTCAGTCAGTTGAGTGACCGACTCATGATTTTAGCTCAGGTTATGATCTCAAGGTCTTGAGATTGAGCCATAGGTGGGGTTCCACACTCAGCATGGAGTCTACTTGTCCCTCTCCCTCTGCTCTTCCCCTGCTCTCTCTCTGTCTCAAATAAAGAAATCAAATCTTTAAAATAAATAGAAATACTGTGACACCAACCAAGATTCTCTTGAGTGTTTATATTATGTATTTTCATATATAATTATACAAACAGCCACAAATCCTCCTTCTCTACCTCTTTTAAATGAAGTAACCCAGGTTGTATTGTATTGGTAAACAAATATTTTTTTAGAAATTTTTTAAAGTTTTAGAAAAAATTTTTTATTAAAAGTCAGAAGATATTACTCCTCTGTTTTCCAATGTATCACATTTGTGATCGCAAAGTGTAGTACAAATCGATTACTTGTACATTTATTAGAGACATGGATTGTTTCTCTGGAAATTTTTTACAATCTTTTGTTATATCTTATCTTTGCACTCTGAGAATCCATGTTTTATCAACATGTGGGATTTTCTTCATTTACCCGACAGACCCCTGGAGGACCGTACAATCTAAAGATTTTTGTCTGTCTTCAACTATGAACAATTAATTCAGTTATTTCTTAGATAAAATCCCCCTCACTTTTTTCTGATATTTTTGTTAGTTGGATATTCTACTTCCTGTATTAATCTCTATAACTAAGACTTTATTCCCTTTTCATCAATCCTTGCATTCTGCATTCTACCACATTTCTCCCTCTCTCTGTCCCCCTCATCAATGTATGTGTGAGTGTGTGTGTGTGTGTGTGTGTGCACGCGCATGCATGTGTGTGTGTTTTAATTTCAAAGGACTCTTTCCTAGTACCTGACTGTTACCTTATTACCTTTTGATAGCATTTGATCCTTATCTTATAAATTTGTCTGTGTCTATGAGTTGGAATTTTTCAAATCTCTTCTATTTCCTGAATTACCTCTTAGATTTTTGGTCTTTTGGGTCAACAGTTCTGACTAGTCTGTGTTGTTGATTTTTCCCACTTGTCTAATTGTATTTGACCATTCAGTTATATTTTAAGAATTGGAATTGGACTAATCTAAATAGCAGGTATGTATTTCCTGCACAGCTATGTATATGTTTCCGTATTCACCTGCACACTAAAATTAAGAGTTTGGCTGGACATGCTACAAAAATGAGTGTGGCCTATCAACATTTATTGCTTTGCTTCAGGTCTAAGTGGTCATGATAGTATTTGGAAAGCCACATATGCCAGAATATCAAGGGTTTTATTTTAGTTAAGGGTCTCAAAAACCACATCTACAGCCCTTTTAAATTGGAGTTGAAACTTCAGTTAACATTACAAACAATTTTTAAGGATAAACAAATGCCTACAGCTATAATACTTACATGTCCCATGGCTATAATTCTAGAACTTTGAACATTGGTTGGTAAATATCTTAGAAATCAGTCAAACTTTCAAAATTCTCTACAGTTCAGAAGTTCTCTACAGTTTTGTGCATAATAATTATTCTCTCAATTAAAAAAAGAAATGGACTTCAGGAAAGTATCAGTGTTCAGGTGGGGTTTTTTCAATTATGTGTTAGATTTCTATTGAACTGTGTGTACTTACATGAAGATTATTGCTGGAAGCTCAAGCTAGTGAGACTCATAAAGAAGTAGCTCATCTCAGGATTGGTTCAGTGGTTAAAACCACAGACTGATATTTGGAAAGAGAGGCTGGTCTATAGCCAAGAACAAAACTGAGACATAGGAAGAAGGCCATTGAAATTTTGGGTAGTTAATGGTACATGCATTGAAGGAGAACTGTAGCACCTTCTGTGAAGGGATGACAAGTGGATACAATTGTCTAGTGGACTATGTATGGTTGGGGAGGATGTCATATGACAAGTCATTAGAAGCGAGCTGAAGGAAGGGGATGGTGGTAGGGAGCCATGGAGAAGGGAGGGAGTGAATGGGGTTGTCTGCAAGCTACTTCCACAGGACTGCAGTTTTGGTACCTTCCTTAGTCAAGCCTAAAATAGATTAGAATACATTTTTTTTTCCCCCAAACACTGGCATGAGTATTTCTGTTACTGACACAACTGTCTTCAGGGGAGACCACAGCAACACAGGATAGGGATTGGAGTATTACGGTGGGAAGGGAACAAGAGATGCAACAGGCTTTCTCGTGACTAAAAATGTCTGTAATGGCTACATGATAGTAGTTGCTATGTGGAGATGAGTAAAAGAAATTTCTGAATAAAACAAATGTGAGGATTTTTCATAATGAAAGGACTGTCTCAAAATAGTAGTTTAAAAAGAGAGGAGGCGAAGTTCATTTTTTATGAGATTTATGACACACATATGTGCAAAAACCTGGGTTTTTAACTTGACCCCTGTTTTGTGAAGAAGAGAGTTTACTTAATTCATAGCACAGAGCAAGCATATGCTAAAGTCGATGCAAAATGGTAAGTAAATTAAAAGGACAGCGTGAAAGTAAATTAAAAGGACACTTCATTCAGAAGTAGAACCACGAGATAGGTTTTCATTGTGAATCCAGACAACAGTCTTCACAGTCCGAATAGTCCAGCAACGGCCAAAGCACATGATCGCCCGAGACTAAGCATGGGGTCCCAGGCGCCCTTTCTGAACGGCAATCACAGGACCCAGATGCCAGCCTTTGAAAGACCTTTTGCTAGCAGCAGGATCTGACTCACTGGCAGGCTTTTCAAATTGTTTCCCTGGCAGCTTTGAACTTGCTTCTAACTCAGTTATGTGATTAGACTCTTCAGGGAGCCTGGGTTTGCTTATCTTCCTCTATACCATATCTTTGGACAGTGCAGCTTCTCACAAAGGCAGGTGACTGTGTGGTTCCCATCAGTTTGGGTCACCAGTTTCCTCAGAGTGAATACCTATTTTGTTAAGCTAAATAAATAATCACAGTCATTTTTTCCGAATGTACTTGCCTAAGCAAAAATCCCGAGAGGCCAGAGAAAGGGGGTTTGTACTGTTTTGATTCTGGGTGCCTGGTTTTTCTTCCTTCCTGTTCTCCATTCCTCCTCATCTTCTCTTCTCCTAACCACTTCCTCTAGGATCCTTCTGAAAAGTATGTTTTATGGTGGAATTAGGAAAGAAACAAAAGTTCAGAAGAGAAGATATAAGAAGATTAAGAAGAGTCCTTGGAAATGTCTTTCTAGTTTATATCATCATAGGTGTTTTCATCAGTGCATAGATCTTGAAGACAGATATGGTGTTAAAAAAAAAAAAAAGTTTGAATCACGTGAAATTAAGAAAGTCACCAAGAGGGACGCCTGGGTGGCTCAGTTGGTTGGACGACTGCCTTCGGCTCAGGTCATGATCCCGGGGTCCCAGGATCGAGTCCCACATCGGGCTCCCAGCTCCATGGGGAGTCTTCTTCTCCCTCTGACCTTCTCCTCGCTCATGCTCTCTCTCACTGTCTCTCTCTCAAATAAATAAATAAAATCTTTAAAAAAAAAAAAGTCACCAAGAAATAACCCTTCCCAGTAATTGTGTCAACTGGTAAAATAACACCTCTAGGGACTATGTATTTCTTTTGACTTATCCCCACACATAAGGAAATAGATGTGGTCATCTTTAGCAAGGTGCTGAGACATTCTCTCCATCGAACAAGAACTTCATCTTCTCTCTACTTGTTAGAAGTATAAATGACAAAATTTGATTTATGCTGTAGTGACTTGGAAGGGAGATGCAAGAGCAACCTGAAAAAGAAGGTCCGAGAGTTTGCCAAAGAAACAAAATCGCACTGCTCTGACTGAGTAATTGACAGCACATGTGTTTCCTACCCTGTCCTTGTAACATTTCCTAGTCCATTTTCTGTAATCCATAGTTTTCTTCCTTACGATTATTTTGTGTGAATAGACATACATTATTCTAATTGTGTTACATGAAAGTATGATACACCTTATATTATAGAACCTAAGAGCGATGCCGTATCTTACATTGGGGATGTGGGTTGTATGGTTATTTTTCCCATTGTTACAAATTCAAAATAGTACACCAAGTCTGAACAGGATAAAACAAACACTTAAAGTTTCATGCTGATGACATGATTAATTTATCATTGCTTTTATTAGTAAAAATGTTCTCCGCTTCCTCCAAAAAGGCTTTCTACATTTTAATGCCAGTGCATATTTGATTTATCCAAATATGAGTCACTGTGAAGTTAGCAATGAAATAATAATACCATGTCCTCCTTTTCAGCTCTCTCCTCTGTGGCACTGTGTGGCTCTTAGTTTTTCCTGTATATTTTGCTTTCTCTTCTCATCAGGCAAGAGTGTCTGCCTGGCTAGAGGTTGCTGTCACCGGGACTAGGGGGAAGCAGGTGTGTTCAACCTCAGGATGCTTCTTCCTTAGCCAAGGATACTGAGAAAATTACAAATGAGACAAGACTTGATCTTCAGCCAAGGGAGATGGCATTCATCAATCTTAACCATCAGGCTATCCACTGCTAGAGTTCTCAGGTGGGCCAGCTTGAGAGAAAGTCAAACAGATTTTTCCCCCTTTTTTTTCCCTCCTCCCTTTATTATTTTTGCTGGTATTGTAAGAAAAATTGGGGGGAGAATGTAAATAATAGGTCCTCTATTCAACGAATCTACTTATTGACTCCCAGAGTCAAGCTTTCAGTGCTGTCGTCGACCGGGAAAATTAAATGAGGGATTTTTAGTGTATGAAATACAAAAGAAGTTTAACTTTTTTTTTTTTTTTTTTTTAAAGAAAACCTTACTTTATCTTTTGGCTTGAGAAGAGATCTGGCAATTGTCCTCTTGGAAAAAGAAGAGGGTTCAGACACTGACCCAACATTTCAACTTAGCATATTCTGAATTGGCAGAGAATTAAATATTTAAATATAAGGTAGTAAATAAAAGCAGAAATTTTATGTTTTAGAAATATGGGAAAATATTGTTCTTTCATTTTCAAAAGAAAATTCCACCTCATTTCATGCTGACAACTTCAGCAACCAACTGTGTGAATAAAATCATGTTCCTTCTCTTCCATTTCTACCCTACCCAATATGCTTTAACCACTTTCCATTCTAGAGCTGCTTTATTTTTAAGTACAGTTACAGTGCCCAGTTGCTCAATTGCATCCAAACCTTGATAAATAAGCGAAGAACTCAAATTATCTTTGGTATTAATATCAAAAATTTATACATTGCTTTGCTTTTTCATCTTTCACACACACCATGTCATTTGAACCTCACATAGGGTACCCCAGGGAAAAGATTATCATTCAAGTCTCACAAATGTGGCAATACAGGTTGAGAGAGATTAGGTGATTTTCCCAAGGTGGTAAGTGATACTGCCAGCATCTGATGCTTTGTAGAGCCAGAGCCAGAGGTCTCTAAACAGTGTGTTCCAGGATTTTGATCTCCTCAGCTTTTAGGCTGCCTGGCAGAGTTTAGGGGCCCCTAATCACCTAACCAGTTGCCTCCAGCTGTGAGAAACCCCATTCTTTACAACTGTGGACGATACATATATTGTCACTTTTTATATGCCCCATACTAGGAAGATAGCTGGAGAGTATTGCTATAGGCTTTCAATGTTTCCTAGAAACATTTACCTGCCGAGTTTAAATATTCTTCTTCTTTTTTTTTTTTAAAGATTTTATTTATTTATTTGACAGAGAGAAATCACAAGTAGGCAGAGAGGCAGGCAGAGAGAGAGGAGGAAGCAGGCTCCCCGCTGAGCAGAAAGCCCGATGCGGGGCTCGAACCCAGGACCTGGGATCATGACCTGAGCCGAAGGCAGCGGCTTAACCCACTGAGCCACCCAGGCGCCCCTAAATATTCTTCTAAATACATTCTGAGACTAAATTGCTAAATCTTATCATGTGGGCTGACCCAACTTAAATTTCCTTCTTCAGACCACATACCAATTATCTCTTACTATTTTTCCAGAAGAGAACAGAGAAAAATATGTATATATGTATGTATTTGTCAGGAAAAGACAGCAAGAGACTGAGAGATGTAGATAACAGATGTAAACTGTGTTTGATGCTCTAAACCTGAGTCTGTCCAATTAGCTGCTTCCTTCTTAAGTTGAAGTTCAGCATTTCTCTGGAGGCTGTGACAATTACTGAGGTTCATTCCCACTGAACACAAGTAACAAAAAAAAGATACTTTGAAATATTGTTTTGCCATTCACAGTTTACCAGGTGCATTTATATGTTTTTTTTTTTCCTTTCAGTTCTCACAACAACTTTTGGAATTAGCTCTCATAATGCCAGAGTTTCACAAGAGAAAGTGTTTCTGATACACATTTCCTTCTCCAATTACTTTTTCTGACTTGCTATGTCATTTCTGTCAGATTGATTATTCCACAAATATTTACCATTTGGTTGCCGTTGTAATAACCCATGAAATTCTCAAGATACCTTTTGTTTTCTCTTTCTTTGAGGAGTATCCTGAGACCCTTAGATAGGGTCACGAGTTCCCCATCTCCCCAGACCTTCAGGGTCCACACACCCCACCTATAGTAAATGGTTTTAGAGTGTATTACAGTTACCAGCGTAAGGATAACTTATCATCAATGAACCATTAAGAGACATAATTTCTACCAAGGGAAGAAGATGGTCATTTTCATTACAGAAAGTCTTCATAATTGGCGTCTCTTTACTTGCCATGAGTTGCTGGTGGTTGCCCTTAATGTTAGAGGCTGCCAAGCTCACAACCATGCAGGAGGAGTCAACAGCATCGGGTGCGAGCTGTGAAGCCAGAAAATCACATGAACAGATTCAGAACTGCAGACTGCTTTATCTACTGCCAGGACATTCTGACTTTCAGCAGAAATAGTACCATCATTTGCTCCACGGCCCCAAAGTCACACGCAATCCCCATTCTCACATAAATATTTCATATTAGAGAAACCCCTTCAGAGCCCCAGAGCTCTCACAAGCTTCTTTCAAAGTGACAGATGACCCTCTGGCCCACAGAGACAGATTTCATGGACTGCCTCAGTGTTAAGTTTCGGACAGAGCATTCTGTGATGAATTTCACAACAGTTATTTTGCAGCTCACAAGGCTGATAGCCAGACAGCGGTGAGCAGCTTTGACATCAAATTCCTAGCCTTGGGTTCAGCAGTCCGGACAGCAATCTAGTTGAATGTCTCGTAGACATCTTCCCCACCTTGGTGGCTGATAGGTGGCAGATCATTAACTTGCCAGCCTGACAAACATGGGGAGCGATCATCCGAGGACTGCCTGAGATTTGGAATAGCGTATTTTTAATTTAGTTAGGGACTTTTAAGAGCAACTATTGGAACTGACCATGATACTAAGACATTAAGAGCGCTGACCTAGAAACACCAACAGCCTCAAGTCAGTTATCTAACCCAAATGTCTCTATTCCCAGGCAAAAGTCAAGAGCCTTGGCTTTCATAAGTCTGTACCTTCAGCACTCCCAGCACACTCAGCCTCGGATAGGCACGCACTCCGTATCCTACCAGACCCCAGGGAAGGGGAGACGATGAATCAGTGTTCACTAAGCCTTTTCCTATTGTATTCCTCTGTCGCCTCATTCTTTTTTTTTTTTTTCATTCAGTTGTCAGTATTTATTTAGCCTCTATGATATGTCATTGTCTCAAGCACTGGCTATCAAGGGGCAAATAAGATAAAACCAAGTTCCAGCAGCAGTGCAGAATTGGGAATCCTACAGTCTAATGGAGCCCTGGTGAGTGTGTGTGCGTGCACGCGTCTGCGTGTGTTTGTGCACATAAAAGTGCTTGAAAATGATACTAATAGGTCCCAATGGGCCAGATAATGTTGGGCTTTATATGCCATAGATGAGAAATGTCTGGACTTTTCTAAGTTTGGAAGCTAATGAAGGGATTTGAGCAGAAGTATAACATTACATTGCCTTTGCAGAAATATCCCTTTGGCCACACTGTGGAGAAAGGGAAAGCATAGAGGCAGAAAAAGACCCATGGAGAGCTTGAGAGAGCTGAGGGTACTTTGGACTCAAGTGAGAGTGGCGGAGGTGACCAGAAGCTGACTAATTCTGAACCAATTTTGAAACGAGACCTGAGAGGAGCAATAATGGGTTTGTTATTGCCTTGTGAAAGGCTACTAAATTGTTGGTCTAAACTGCTGGATGGCTGGTGCCATTTTCTGAGATTAGGAGAACTGGAAGGAGCAGCAGCCAGGAATTCTGTGTTAGCTTCAGAATTATGGGCTTTTAGGTCTCCGGTGGAAGGATCACACTGGCAGTTGGTCAGAGAGACGTTGGGAATGATCTCAAAATGAAAGATTGATCCTTCTGCCACACAGGTGATATTTAAAGGGAAGGGATTAGGTAAGATCACTTATGGAGTGAAAGACAGTAGAAGAGAGGTCCGAGGCCTGAACTTTGGAGAACTCCAACCATGAGGACCAATGAAGAAGATGATATACCAGAGGAGACAGAGACAAAATAAAGTAGGAGGAGCACTAGGATAGTGTTTCTTATTCATATTCTTGTCAGTCACAGTAATCACTGTGGGAAGAACACAGCTGGGTTATGGGCAGGACGAAGTTACCATAGTTCATCTAGTCTAAAATGCACTTTCTTGGGCACATTTTACATCTCTGAAATCAAACACATCTTATAATTGATGGCAACTCCATACTGTGTCACAGTTTAATTGGCTGATCTTATCTTTAGTGTCAATAAATAGAATAATGCACCTTGCAATTAATTGATGCTGTTTTAGATTTAATGAAATTTATTCTGATGACTATACAACAGAGCACACACATGGAGAAATTAATATAACTCCTCTCTCTCTCATACACACATGCATCATTAAGTACATTAAGAATTTGAATACTGTTTCCTGGTAATTATTGAGGATCTCAAGGGAATTCTATTTTCTTAACATAAAATAATAGGAAATGAATGAATCCCTACATGTGATATTTGAAAAGGAGGATACTCTGAAGTCACATTGTGTATTACCTACATGTTTCTTATTACATGCCAAATCTATAATTTGATGATGAATATACTACATTCAGGTTACAAATCCATCCAATGATAATTCATTCCTCAATCCATCAAGCAAATGAATTTGAAATATTCTTGTAAGTTTCACAATGAATAATAATTTGATAGAAAACAATAGAATACTTTCAAATTGCTATAAATAAAGGAAAATTGTGGCCATGAAAGAACACTAGCAATTAAGAATTGCTTTTTATTTTTTTCTTAAAGAATTTGTTTATTTTACAGAGAGAGAGCACAAGTAGGGGGAGCAGCAGAGAGAGAAGGAGAAGCAGGCCCCCAGCCCGCTGAGCAGGGAACCCGATGCAAGGCTCCATCCCAGGACTCTGGGATTATGACCCAAGCCTCAAGCAGACACTTAATGGGCTGAGCCAACCAGGTGCCCCAAGAATTTCTTTTTATAGTAAAAATTGACACCAAAGTTTATTTCAAATTATACAGCCATCCAAAGTTCTTGTGTAACTTGGAGGAGCAAACAACTCATTATTTTACCAAAGAGTAGTGAGTTGTTACAGTGCATATAGTCATCATACAGTAGCTATGCAGGAATTGTTTTTGTAGTCTAGCAAGCTGATGTTAAATATTGAAAATAATATTGAGTTTAAATATTGAAAAAGTCATCAGCAAATATGCTAGGTGTATGGATATGGAGTGTACCAATGTATGCAACCTATCACTGTTATTGATAATTTATAAATGATGGTAATCAAATAGAGTATTGCTTGATCAGAACTGTTTTATAATTTTATAACTGTATAGGTTGTTTTAATCACCTTATTAAGTTGTTATTCTGTTTTAAAGATGAGGATTAACTATTATTCTGACTTAACATTTTGTAAACAAGTATTCATGTCAGTGTCACTAGGTTGTTCAGCTGCAGTAATGAGTCAAAGATCAATTAAGCACAAACCCCATAATGGATCAAGGCACAAAGATTCCCCCCCCACCCCAATCCATTTGAATTTAGAAAGAGACAGCCTGTTTTAATCTGTCTTCTGAAACGCAAGGTCAGCAGACTGGAGGATATCGGCTGCCACTCTTTAGACATCTTCAATCAATCAACCTTGATTGGCCATGCAGTTGGATTTTAGAGTTAAGAAAATGGCATTTCTCACCTCCTCTGCTAATGCTTGAGATGAAAGTAAAATGCATCTAGATTTCAAGTTTTAAACAAAAGGTGAAGTCAAGTTTTCATGTATTATTCAAGCCTTGTCTATAAGACACATAAAATCTTCAAGTTAAAACATATTTCAATGAAGAACCAGGTTGCCTTATTTTCCTTTGAAAATGGAATTAAATTTAAAAATAACTGTAATGCAAATGTAACTTAAAAATATGTATCCCACAGAATCCTTTATTTTTTACCCAAACATCATATTTATATCTAAAGGGAAAATGAGTTCTTGCTAATGAGATGAAATAGAAAAATAGCTTGTAGTTTGTGTTTCCCCAGTGATCATGAAGGTGATTTGCATTTCAGAGAGTGGAATGTTCATGTTTATTAGAAGAGCTATAGGTTCAAATGAGACTCAGACAATCTGTCTACAAAGAGAAAGCTCAGCAGGACAATGGAAGTACAACCATCCAGAACTCTTGGAGTCATGCTTATACAATGCCTGATATTGGAAATTGGTCACTTTGTTGAAGTTGGAGTGTGAGGGTGTCTAAGAGGGTTTTTCTTTGATTTGGTGATGTTCTCTTCCATGCCAAGATTTAGTTTATGAAAAGGTTATGCAAGTTAGCACTGAACATGACAGCATTATCTCCTTCTGCTCATTCCTTCTTTCCTTCTCTGGTGTTTTGTACACCCCTCCCGCCCCCGCCTGCCATGGGCATGGCCTTGGTCTTGGCCTTCTTATACCTCAAGTTAACATAACCTACTAACATATTCTCTCTGAGTGGACTGATGTTCTTTTGCTTGAAACAGTTGGCTTCCCTCACCTCTCCACTTACCCTTGTGAAAATTTGTCTTCAGCATATTCCCCAGAAGTATAATACACAATCTTTTGTAGTCCACATTTGTATTGATAAATTTGATGTTTCATATTTCTCCAAAAAAAAAATCAAACAAACATAGTTTCTGCTTTCAGATTTTGTTTCTGCCAAAGGTGGGTTCTATTATTTGTCCACACATGTTGACCACTTACTTCTAAGTGTTATTAGAGGTGCCATAATTATAGTTTTGGAAACCCTACTTGCTGGAGACAACTTTGCCCATGCCTTCTTTATAGGTAACTCCTAAAACACATAGCCGCAGTTTGCATGTCTTCAAAAATTTCTTCCAGATGTTTCTTCATGACTTCTACACAGCAGATTCAGATTCAGATTTTTCCTATGAATCAGTTTCTAAAATTATAAGCTGTGAGGACCTGAGGAGGAATCTAGAGTCCCTATTCCCTAAGATGCTATAGAAAAGCACACTTCTCTTTCCCAACATCACACACAAAATTAATAATCTGAAGTGGCAACATGATGACAAGGACCCAAATAAGTCAGCACAAATTCTGTTATGTCTGGCAAAGTAAGGGAAATCTTCTATGTCCACAGTTTTACAGGGTTATTTTTATAGGGGAAAAAAAAGATCACTTTTGGTTGTAATGCTAAGAAGGATTGAGCAGTGAGACTATGATCAGTACTAAAAAAGAAAAATGGAAAACAGTCTGGCATTAGGCATCAATATGGGGTCAAAATCACACCAATCTCACTCTGGAAGAAAACATAAAGCAATCAGGAAGGCCAAATGAGGATAACACATAATAATGAGAAACACTGGGAAGTAGACTCAGATCCACTATGCAGAAGGCAGCAAGAATAGCTTCAAAGGTTGAAGAAAATCAGGAGGAAGATAGGACAGGCATCAGCTAAGAGAAGGAGACTTAGGAGCTCTGACGCCAATGACCTACTTTTAACTCCACCTGATTGTAATTTACATGTTGCTTCTTGGAGAGTCCAGGTCGCTTGGGATCTAATAGCTTATGGCCCCATAAAACTATGATTGTCTCATAGAGAACACTGAATGCAATAAGAGCTCTCCCGTCATTTCCGAAGGTTTGCTGTCAAATGGCTCTCTTTCAGGTTACTGGCCACTGATTTTAGCCATTAAATGATTAAATATATTAAAACTTCCACTGAGTTTGGCACAACAAAACATGGACTTGGATATATATGCTTCCACAATGGAACTTCCACATCATTGCAAAAGTGGGGGTACCAATGAAAGCACAGCGCTGAGGTGAAATACAGAGAAATAGACTATATAGAGGAATACGGAGAAAAATAGAAAACATAGTGATAAATATAGAAAGGCAATGCAGAGGCCTTTCCAAGAGCTTATGATATAGTGTGGGAGGCAAAGAAACAGACACCCACTAGTACAGTTACCATGTTATTTCATGTCATAATTTCAACTGAGACATATACCAAGGGCACCTACGATAGGTAAAATGAAACACTGCACTCAATAACATTTTTTTTCCTTTAAAGATTTTATTTATTTATTTATTTATTTGACAGGGTGGGGGTGGGAGAGAGTGCACAAGCAGGGGGAGTGGGAGAGAGAGAAGCGGTCTCCCAGCTAAGCAAGAAGCCCAAAGTGGGGCTCGATCCCAGACCCTGGCATCATGACCTGAGCCGCCCAGGTGCCCCTGCACTCAATAACATCTAAGAAATAATGTGTGTACAAGAATAATACATGGCAAAATGGGCCAATATCCTTGGATATTCACAGGAGGAATAAACCACAGTGCATTAGAGAATCAAGGAAGCTAGTTCATAAAGGCTGGAAAAAAATAGAAAATGAATTAAGGTCAATGGCATGAGGGGTAAAGAGGTATGAGGGCTAGATAATACAGGAGACGTTTATATATAGTAGTAGTTTAGCTTGACTGGAGCACTTAATAGTTGCTGATTAAAAGAAGGAGATATAGATAGAATTAAAAGTGGGGAAAAGGAATATTTGGTATGAACTTGTAATATTTTGGCTAGGGTGTATAGAAATTTACGTATATTACTTTGTCTTCACAACATATGACCAAGATGGGCATCATTATCACCCATTTAGAGATAAAGAAGTTGAGACCCAGGCCAATTATAACTTGGTTTAGATCAAACAGAAATAGTACAAAAACTTGAATTTGAACACACGATATTGGAAGCATTCCACTACAATATCCTGCATCTTAAAACGGTTTGATGAGACCAAAACTATTTTTCTTAAACCATAGCCTGGGAGCATGGGTTGCATAAATTCCTTGCATGGATTGTTCTTAGTAGTAATTTAAGAAGCATTGACTCAGATTTTTTCATACTCTTCTTCCACCTCATCCATTACATGTTCTGTAGTCCTATCAGGCTTCTGATAGGAAAGTGCAGGTCAAAAATACTTGTCCTTTTTCCCCTCTGGGGTTGGATTTAAATGTGATAAATTCTGTTCAAAAACTTGAAATAGGGTGAGGGAGAGGTAGTCCCATAATTTGCACTGTTTTGCCAAAATCATTGGTAGGCATGACATTAATTATTCATGCATTCATAACATTAATTATGACACTAACCATATATTAATTCTTTAAAATCACTTAACAGTATTAACAGTATTATATTATTGACAGGAAAATAGCAACAGTAAATAGGTTTGTGCTCTTTCTCTACTTTATCTTTTAGAAATACACCCAATTTCTTTGTTTTCTGAAAACTTGTTTAGAGTCCTTAATCATAAGGATGAAATAAATAGTATATGAAAAAGTGGCTAGCTTGATATCTGATATATTTAGATTATTAAATGCATATTAATTCATTTATTCATTCATGCATATAATTTAATTACATTTCATTAATTGAAACAAATCAGCTGTGGGGAGTTAGTTTAGATATCAAAATATTGCCCACAATACTCAATGCATGAATTCATCCCCTCCCGAAATGTAAATTCATTTTCGGGCAATACCTTATAGCGTAAAGTGCCAGAAGTTAGAATCATTTCTTTTTAACTTGCCTTATAAGAAAAATGCCATCAGTAAGTAGATCCTGGATGCTCTTGACAAGGATAGCTAACCAATCTCCCCTTTTGCCTCCCACTCTCCAAATAAATATCCCCAATGACCTTCAATTTTTCCACTGTTTATTTTGACTACTACCAACCACCCTCAAAAACCACTGCTTAAGGATCAAACCACCCTCAAAAACCACTGCTTAAGGATCAATAAGAATATTGAAGATGAACTTTAAAATGCTAAAATAATTCGCAAAATTTTGGTAGTAGAGATATTTTGAGTAAAAGTCTGTTTTAAGTTGGGTTTCCTCAAGATAAAAACTGGGTGGTCTGTATTGTGTCCGTGGTTTACTAAGGAGAGACCCAAGGGACTGAGGGAGGCAGCTCTGGGGAGGGCAAGAAGCTTGGGGGAAATGTGGAATCAGCCTCCACAGCCTGTTCTTTTGTGGAGCTCTGGTGAATGGACCACAGCACAGAATGATCTTGATTTGAGGTATACCGCTGTCAATCCGTCCTTGACTCGAAAGGTATCATCCCTGGGGGAGGTGACTCCTGCCAGTCTAGAGCAGTTCTCAGGGCAGATACGGTTCCCAGACCATCACATGGGCATCACCAGGGAACTTGTTACAAAGGATAGCTTCTTGGACCTTAGCCCAGAACTGCTGAATCAGAAACTCTGGGGGAGGGGCAAGTGAGCCAGCTTTTAACAAGCTCTTCAGGTGATTCTGATACATAGTCAAGTCGGAGCACCACGGGCTGAGGGCAGATCTCTAGAGAAGAAAGCTGGGAGCCCTCAGCAGCTGATCCTCACAGTGCTGTCGGCTCAACAGTCATGCCAAGGGAAGCAGATTGATCTACCAACAGCCTGCACTAGGCATGTTCCAGGCTTCAGTTGTATGAGAGGAAGTCATCCCTTGGTATGTATCCTGTTTGTAGCTTTCCTACACGTACTCATTTAAGAGCTGCCTTGCATGCATGTGCTAGATTTGCCTCATTCTGGAAAACTGGATCATATGATTCGATCACTTTGCCTTGTCCTCCTGCTGTCCCGCCTCCGCCCCGTCCTACCCCACCCCGCCCTTCTCGGGGAGGAGTCGGCCTACTGAGGATGGACGTATTTTTTCAAATAAAACCAACCAATCCAGAGTCCATATGTCCAACTACTTGGGCTTTTATACTCCAGGCCATTACATACCTCCCTACTGAACCCCAAGGCTAGGCAACTGACAACCAGGGATAGCCCCCTCTGCCCCAAAGCCCACTGAAATTATTTAAACTAGCCAATACTAAATCTGCTTGCCCTGCCTCACCTGTTCCTACCTGAGGAAACCACAATAAATACCCCTACCCAGAGTTCTCCTTCCCTCCACCAGCTGAAAGACCTCACTTTCCACGCTTGTGGGTTCCTGTTGTGCATCCTGCCTCCACCTTTGGGGAACCGTGAGTAATATTTTATTATTTCAAAGGCAGTTGTTTTCCTGATCTGTTGGCCAGACTCTACCTCAAAATTTTTGTGAACATGCATATATTAAAAAACCTCTTCCTCAGAATCCACTCCATGGGATGAGGGAGGCATAAAAGATTGAGAAAGTAGATTAAAGAGTCTTGCCGCAGTGTGTGTGAAAGTGCCTGGCAGTTCACCTCCACTGATTTGAATGAAAATTTCAATTTGAGGTGGTTAAGGGGAAAAAGATTTCAAACAGATGCCGTATAAAATCTTTGCATAATGTGAACCCCCTTTCCTCTTAAACAAACAGAATCTAAGTTCACTGCAGAGATAGGGCAAATATTTGTTTTCCACTTGAGGCATTGCTGAGAAAAGAAATTCAGCTTGCCCTCTTGCCAGAATTTAAATAATTTTGGGGGGGGACATCACACTTTGGTTGCACATCCCTTTTATGTTTACATGCAAAACACAGTTTTAATTTTTATTGCAAAAGCTGTAGTACGTTTATTTTTGGTCAGAACAAAATAACAGCTCTCTGTTTTCACAGTAAGAGTGTGTATGTCAAGGCTAAAACTTAGGGCAATAAAGCATTATAAACATTAAACGAAAACTGAATGTCAGAGAATGTAATTATGTAACATGGCAATTTTCCAGCAATAAGTAATGTGAGGTGTGTTCTTGGGCATTGTTTTGCATTGAGGATTCTTAGGAATTGTTCAGTCAGAAGCAATACTTTATTTGCGGATTCTTGTTCATAAATGGATGTTTCGGTTTTGAGCGAAGATATTTTATTTATCAAGCACTTAAATTCTGAAGTGTGAACACAGTCCCAGCTCTGGTGACCTTGCCTCTCAGGTATTCTCTGGTGTGCCAAACTGTGAAACTTGAAGGAGATACATTTATCTTCATCATGTGCATTTGATAGCAGTTATTGAATTTCTAAAATTAAATAATTTGCAGGCTATTTTCGAGTCCAAATTTTTCTGCCAAATTTTCTATCTTCTGAGTGATTTATTTGTGGGTCCAAAGCACCAGAGGTTATAAAGCTGTGGCCAAAAAGATTCTTACTTTGTATGTAGATTAAAAGGTTTATCTCACCTGAGGTGCAGCTAACTCTTTGCCCGGATGCCAAACTCAATGGTGTGTGACATGGACAGCAGGTTGTATAATTGCCAGTGGTCAAAGCTGGGCTGGACGTGGGTGTCTTTCCCCTTGGGGAGATAGTCCATGGGAAACAAGAATTTTCAGTTATTTGAGGATTATGAATCATTACCTGCATGATTCAAAACTACAGTTCTACTTCTGATTTTAGCAGGACAATGGAAAAAAATAATGTTTGTTTACAGGGCCATTATCTTAGCTTTTAACCTGAGGGAATGTTTGGTGAGCTTATCATAACCAGTCAAACTTATCCCACACTGTGATGCTAGAAAAGAAGCTGATGTTCCAATTCACATAGATTTGTTTTAGAAGATTTAGCTTATACTCGGAGGAGAAAGGATTATGAAAGAAAATTCAAAATCCACAGTATTTTAAGCGTACTATTCTTCCAGCCTGTAAACTTCTTAAGCACAGAAAATTGCTTTCTGTATTAACATCTCCTGACTTAAAAATGCTACATCTTTCTCCTAACACAAGCAACTAAACACGAGGGGTGTGGCAAAACAAGGGTAATGGTAATTAATATATTGATAATGCTAACTGTCCTTTCCTGCATGTTTTCATGTATCAGGTGTTGTTTTAGGTACTTTGGAAATATATCATGTTAATTGTTAGAGTAACCGTATTAGGCTCATTTTCCAAATGAACGTGAGTTAAGCTCCTAATACTACATGTGGGATTTTGGAATCAAGCTTGACTGGGTTTAAATCCAAGCTTTGCTGATGACAGAAGTTGGTGACCATAAGTGCATTACTTGACCCCTGACACACATTATTTGACCTTTAAATAGTTGACTGTTTAAAGGACCCTTAAGAAAAAGGCTGTTTATAATGTGAGTAATACCTTTCACATGGACTGTTGGCTTTACTTCTGTAATGCCCCTGATGAGACCCCCTCCTGTGGGTAACCACAGCTGCTGTTTGAGCTCCTATCCTTGTCTGTTCCACCTGGACAAAGGCCATTCTCTTGTCCTGACACCAGTGGTATTCCAATGCAAAGGGCACTGGCTCATGAAAACACAACTGTCACATACTCAGGAATTCCAAAATCTGGTTATTAAACCATTGGCAGCTTGACATCAGCCAGAGTCATAGTGTTTACACCAGGGGAGTTACCTCTGTGTCCTCCCTTTTAAGCTAATTCTACTCACTTTGCAATTCCTACAGTCCTAACTCCTCAGGATTACTTAGAATTTTCATAGATTGAATGTGGTCAGCCTACAACCTACCCCAGTCTCGTTCTTTCATTCAAGCAACATGGGACACTACATTATAGCAACTCTTGACCTCTTCCTCCCCCAAACAGCATGACCTCTGTGCCCATGTTGCCATTTGTGGTATATTGTCTGCTTAGAATTCCCTTCCCAGGATGTATACTAGGCAAGCTTTTTTTCCTCAGTCCTTCATGGTTCAGCTTTGTTTTCTTATCTGTAACTTCGTTAAAGCCTTTCATACTCTGGGGATGGGGGCTAGAAGGGACATCCCGTCTTAGCTGCTTTTTACAGGACATTTGTAAGAGGGAATATTGAGCACTTAGCACAGTCATCATTTGCTTAGTTATCTAGCAGAGTAGATCCAAAGTCTGAGGTTATGGCTTATCACCTAGAATACAGGAGATGCTTAGCAAAGAAAAATTGCACCAGAGGGAATTAAATAGGCAAGAAAAACTTTCCTCAAGACTATTGAAGTAGCAGGGAGAGAGAAAACTCAACTCCCCTGCAACAAAAGGCTAGAGTGTTTTTGAACCATGGGGTGAGCAGAGCACATGGGAGGAGCAGGGTTGGTGACATGGTGACTGCCACCTACGTTGGCTAATTGGAAGTTATCAAAGTTGGGTCTCCACCCTCCCACAGACACTGGGATACAGGGGCTCTGTCTTTGATGAATAGGTTTCCAAGAGATAGTTTCCTGGTCTTTTTAGATTTTTTCCAGTTTTATTGAGATATAATTGACATATAATGTGTAAGTTTAAAGTTCATGACAAAATGATTGGATAGATGTCTATATTGTGAAATGGTTACAAATTTAATCAACATTCATCACCTCCTATAATTTTTCTTTCCTTGGGATAAGAACATTTAAGATCTACTATCATCAGCTTTGAAATATAATTTGTTAACCATAGTCCTATGTTGTACATGAGATCCCTAGAACTTACTTCTAACTCCAAGTTTGTATCTTTTTATCACTTTCACCCATTTCACTGATTTCCTCAATCCCCCTCCCCTACCTGTGTCAGCCACCATTTATTCTCTGCATCTAGGAGCTTGGGTTTTGTTTTTTAGATTCCACATAGAAGACCTGGTTTCTCCTATGTCTCTCAATCTGACTTCCTTCACTTACCATTATCCCCTCAAAATCCATCCATTCTGTCACAAAAGGCAGGAGTTACTTCTTTCTTTAGGCTGAATAATACTCTCCTGTGTGTGTGCGTGTGTGTGTTTGTATCACATTTTCTTGTCATCAATTGATGGACACTTGGGTTGTTTCCAGGTCTTGGATATTATAAATGTGGCAGCGAACACCGGGGTGCAGATATCATTTTAAGATAGTGATTTTTGTTGTTGTTGTTCCCTTTGGATATATACCCAGAAGTGGAATTGCTAGATTATGTGGTAGTTCTAATTTTACCTTTTTGAGGAAACTCCATCCTGTTTTCCATAGTGGGTGTACCAGTTGACATTCCCACCAATAGTATATAATGGTTCCCTTTTCTCCACATCTTCACTAGCATTTGTTACTTCTTATCTCTCTGATGCTAGACATTGTAATAGGTGTGAGGAGAGCACCCCTTATGGTTTTAATTTGCCTTTACCTGATGAGTGATGTTGAGTACCCTTTATGTACCTGCTGGCCATTTCGGTACATTCAGAGAAATGTCTATTCAGGTCCTTTGCACTTTTTTAAATTGGGTAATTTGTGGTTTTAGTTTTTTTTTTTTTTTTTTTTATCAATTTTTTGGCTATTGAGTAGGAGTTCCTTCTATATCTTAAATATTAACACCTTATCAAATATCCGGTTTGCAAGTATTTTCTCCCATTTTGTAGGTTGCTTTTTCATTTTGCTGATCATTTATTTTGCTATGAAGAAGCTTTTTAGTTTGATACACTTCCACTTGTTTAATTTGGGTGTTGTAGCTTGTGTTTTAGGTGTCCTATCTAACAAAATATATATATATATATGTGTATATATATATATATATATATATATAAATATATATAAAAATCATTGCCAAGACAGGTCAGGAAGTTTTTTTGTTTTGTTTTGTTTTTTTCCCCTATTTTCTTCTAGAAATTGTATAGGTTCAGGTCTCCTGTTTAAGTCTGATTAGTTTTGAGTTAATTTTTGTTGATGGTATGAGATAGATGTCTACTTTCATTCTTTCACATGTGGCTGTCCAGTTTTTGCAAAACATTAAAGTTGCTGTCTTTTTTTTTTTAATAAACATATAATATATTTTTATCCCCAGGGGTACAGGTCTGTGAATCGCCAGGTTTACACACTTCACAGCATTCACCATAGCACATACCCTCCCCAGTGTCCATAACCCCACCCCACCTTCTCCCAACCCCCCTCCCCCCATCAACCCTCAGTTTGTTTTGTGAGATTAAGAGTCACTTATGGTTTGTCTCCCTCCCGATCCCATCTTGTTTCATTTATTCTTCTCATACTCCCTTAACCCCCCATGTGGCATTTCCACTTCCTCATATCCGGGAGATCATATGATAGTTGTCTTTCTCCGATTGACTTATTTCGCTAAGCATGATACCCTCTAGTTCCATCCACGTCGTCGCAAATGGCAAGATTTCATTTCTTTTGATGGCTGCATAGTATTCCATTCTGTATATATACCACATTTTCTTTATCCATTCATCTGCTGATGGACATCTAGGTTCTTTCCATAGTTTGGCTATTGTAGACATTGCTGCTATAAACATTCGGGTGCACATGCCCCTTCAGATCACTACGTTTGTATCTTTAGGGTAAATACCCAGTAGTGCAATTGCTGGGTCATAGGGTACTTGTATTTTCAACATTTTGAGGAACCTCCATGCTGTTTTCCAGAGTGGTTGCACCAGCTTGCATTCCCACCAACAGTGTAGGAGGGTTCCCCTTTCTCCGAATCCTCGCCAGCATCTGTCATTTCCTGACTTGTTAATTTTAGCCATTCTGACTGGTGTGAGGTGATATCTCATGGTGGTTTTGATTTGTATTTCCCTGATGCCGAGTGATGTGGAGCACTTTTTCATGTGTCTGTTGGCCATCTGGATGTCTTCTTTGCAGAAATGTCTGTTCATGTCCTCTGCCCATTTCTTGATTGGATTATTCTTTGGGTGTTGAGTTTACTAAGCTCTTTATAGATTTTGGATACTAGCCCTTTATCTGATATGTCATTTGCAAATATCTTCTCCCATTCTGTCAACTGTCTTTTAGTTTTATTGACTGTTTCCTTTGCAGTGCAAAAGCTTTTGATCTTGATGAATTCCCAGGAGTTCATTTTTACCTTGCTTCCCTTGCCTTTGGCGATGTTCCTAGGAGGAAGTTGCTGCAGCTGAGGTCGAAGAGGTTGCTGCCTGTGTTCTCCTCAAGGATTTTGATGGATTCCTTTCTCACATTGAGGTCCTTCATCCATTTTGAGTCTATTTTCATGTGTGGTGTAAGGAAATGGTCCAATTTCATTTTTCTGCATGTGGCTGTGCAATTTTCACAACACCATTTATTGAAGAGGCTGTCTTTTTCCATTGGATATTCATTCCTGCTTTGTCGAAGATTAGTTGACCATAGAGTTCAGGTTCTATTTCTGGTCTCTCTATTCTGTTCCATTGATCTATGTGTCTGTTTTTGTGCCAGTACCATGCTGTCTTGATGATGACGGCTTTGTAATAGAGCTTGAAGTCCGGAATTGTGATGCCACCGACTTTGGCTTTCTTTTTCAATATTCCTTTGGCTATTCGAGGTCTTTTCTGGTTCCATATAAATTTTAGGATTATTGGTTCCATTTCTTTGAAAAAAATGGATGGTATTTTGATAGGAATTGCATTCAATGTGTAGATTGCTTTAGGTAGCATAGACATTTTCACAATATTTATTCTGCCAATCCAGGAGCATGGAACATTTTTCCATTTCTTTGTGTCTTCCACAATTTCTTTCATGAGTACTTTATAGTTCTCTGAGTATAGATTCTTAGTCTCTTTGGTTAGGTTTATCCCTAGGTATCTTATAGTTTGGGGTGCAATTGTAAATGGGATTGACTCTTTAATTTCTCTTTATCTTGTTGTTGGTGTAGAGAAATGCAACTGATTTCTGTGCATTGATTTTATATCCTGACACTTTACTGAATTCCTGTACAAGTTCTAGCAGTTTTGGAGTGGAGTCTTTTGGGTTTTCCACATATAGTATCATATCATCTGTGAAGAGTGATAATTTGACTTCTTCCTTGCCGATTTGGATGCCTTTAATTTCCTTTTGTTGTCTGATTGTTGAGGCTAGGGCTTCTAGTACTATGTTGAATAGCAGAGGTGATAATAGACATTTTCCCTGCCGTGTTCCTGACCTTAGCAGAAAAGCTTTCAATTTTTATCCATTGAGAATGATATTTGCAGTGGGTTTTTCATAGATGGCTTTGATAATATTGAGGTATGTGCCCTCTATCCCTACACTTTGAAGAGTTTTGGTCAGGAAGGGATGCTGTACTTTGTCAAATACTTTTTCAGCATCTATTGAGAGTATCATATGGTTCTTGTTCATTCTTTTATTAATGTGTTGCATCACATTGATTGATTTGTGGATGTTGAACCAACCTTGCAGCCCTGGAATAAATCCCACTTGGTCATGGTGAATAATCTTTTTAATGTACTGTTGAATCCTATTGGCTAGGATTTTGGTGAGAATTTTCGCATCTGTGTTCATCAAGGATATTGGTCTGTAGTTCTCTTTTTTGATGGGATCCTTGTCTGGTTTTGGAATCAAGGTGATGCTGGCCTCATAAAATGAGTTTGGAAGTTTTCCTTCCATTTCTATTTTTTGGAACAGTTTCAGGAGAATAGGAATAAGTTCTTCTTTAAATGTTTGGTAGAATTCCCCCGGGAAGCCGTCTGGCCCTGGGCTTTTGTTTGTTTGGAGATTTTTGATGACTGTTTCAATCTCCTTACTGGTTATGGGTCTGTTCAGGCTTTCTATTTCTTCCTGGTTCAGTTGTGGTAGTTTATATGTCTCTAGGAATGCATCCATTTCTTCCAGATTGTCAAATTTGTTGGCGTAGAATTGCTCATAGTATGTTCTTATAGTTGTCTGTATTTTTTTTTTTTATTTGACAGAGAGATCACAAGTAGGCAGAGAGGCAGGCAGAGAGAGGAGGAAGCAGGCTCACTGCTGAGCAGAGAGCCCGATGCGGGGCTCGATCCCAGAACCCTGAGATCATGACCTGAGCTGAAGGCAGAGGCTTAACCCACCAAGCCACCCAGGTGCCCCAGTTGTCTGTATTTCTTTGGTGTTAGTTGTGATCTCTCCTCTTTCATTCATGATTTTATTTATTTGGGTCCTTTCTCTTTTCTTTTGATAAGTCTGGCCAGGGGTTTATCAATCTTATTAATTCTTTCACAGAACCAGCTCCTAGTTTCGTTGATTTGTTCTATTGTTTTTTGGTTTCTATTTCATTGATTTCTGCTCTGATCTTTATGATTTCTCTTCTCCTGCTGGGTTTAGGGTTTCTTTCTTGTTCTTTCTCAAGCTCTTTTAGGTGTAGGGTTAGGTTGTGTACCTGAGACCTTTCTTGTTTCTTGAGAAAGGCTTGCACCTCTATATATTTTCCTCTCAGGACTGCCTTTGTTGTGTCCCACAGATTTTGAACCATTGTATTTTCATTTTTATTTGTTTCCATGAATTTTTTCAATTCTTCTTTCATTTCCTGGTTGACCCATTCATTCTTTAGAAGGATGCTGTTTAGTCTCCATGTATTTGGGTTCTTTCCAAACTTCCTCTTGTGATTGAGTTCTAGCTTCAGAGCATTGTGGTCTGAAAATATGCAGGGAATGATCCCAACCTTTTGATACTGGTTGAGACTTGATTTAGGACCAAGGATGTGATCTATTCTGGAGAATGTTCCATGTGCACTAGAGAAGAATGTATTCTATTGCTTTGGGATGAAATGTTCTGAATATATCTGTGATGTCCATCTGGTCCAGTGTGTCATTTAAGGCCTTGTTGATCTTTCCTTGTTGATCTTTTGCTTGGATGATCTGTCCATTTCAGTGAGGGGAGTGTTAAAGTCCCCTACTATTACTGTATTATTGTTGATGTGTTTCTTTGATTTTGTTATTACGTGGTTTATATAGCTGGCTGCTCCCACGTTAGGGGCATAGATATTTAAAATTGTTAGATCTTCTTGTTGGACATATCCTTTGGGTATGATATAGTGTCCTTCCTCATTTCTTATTATAGTCTTTGGCTTAAAATCTAATTGATCTGATAGAAGGATTGCCACTCCTGCTTTCATCTGATGTCCATTAGCATGGTAAATTCTTTTCCACCCCCTCACTTTAAATCTGGAGGTGTCTTCGGGTTTAAGATGAGTTTCTTGTAGGCAACATATAGATGGGTTTTGTTTTTTTATCCATTCTGATACCCTGTGTCTTTTGATTGGGGCATTTAGCCCATTAACATTCAGGGTAAGTATTGAGAGATATGAATTTAGTCCCACTGTATTGCCTGTAAGGTGACTGTTATTGTATATTGTCTCTGTTTCTTTCTGATCTACTACTTTTAGGGTCTCTTTGCTTCGAGGACCCCTTTCAATATTTCCTGTAGAGCTGGTTTGGTGTTTGCAAATTCTTTCAGTTTTTGTTTGTCCTGGAAGCTTTTAATCTCTCCTTCTATTTTCAATGATAGCCTAGCTGGATATCTTATCTTGGCTGCATGTTTTTCTCGTTTAGTACTCTGAATATATCATGCCAGCTCTTTCTGGCCTGCCAGGTCTCTGTGGATAAGTCTGCTGCCAATCTAATATTTTTACCATTGTATGTTGCAGACTTCTTTTCCCGGGCTGCTTTCAGGATTTTCTCTTTGTCACTAAGACTTGTAAATTTGACTATTAGGTGACGGGGTGTGGATCTATTCTTATCGATCTTGAGGGGGGTTCTCTGAACCTCCTGGATTTTGATGCTTGTTCCCTTTGCCATATTGGGAAAATTCTCTCCAATAATTCTCTCCAATATACCTTCTGCTCCCCTCTCTCTTTCCTCTTCTTCTGGAATCCCAATTATTCTAATGTTGTTTCGTCTTATGGTGTCACTTATCTCTCGAATTCTCCCCTCGTGGTCCAGTAGCTGTTTGTCTCTCTTTTGCTCAGCTTCTTTATTCTCTGTCATTTGGTCTTCTATATCGCTAATTCTTTCTTCTGCCTCATTTATCCTAGCAGTGAGAGCCTCCATTTTTGATTGCACCTCATTAATAGCTCTTTTGATTTCAACTTGGTTAGATTTTAGTTCTTTTATTTCTCCAGAAAGGGCTTTTATATCTCCCGAGAGGGTTTCTCTAATATCTTCCATGCCTTTTTCGAGCCCGGCTAGAACCTTGAGAATCGTTATTCTGAACTCTAGATCTGACATATTACCAATGTCTGTATTGATTAGGTCCCTAGCCTTTGGTACTGCCTCTTGTTCTTTTTTTGTGGTGAATTTTTCCGCCTTATCATTTTGTCCAGATAAGAGTATATGAAGGAGCAAGTAAAATACTAAAAGGGTGGCAAAGACCCCAGGAAAATATGCTTTAACCAAATCAGAAGAGATCCCAAATCGTGGGGTGGAGAAAGGGGATAAAAAGACGTTCAGAAAAAAAAAGAAACAATTAAAAAAAGAAAATGAATAAAGAAAAAATATAAAAAAGAAATATATATATATATTAAACTAGTTAAAAAACGTTAAAAAAGGGTAAAAGTTAAAAAAAATTTAGCAGAAGAAGAGAAAAAAATTGAAAAAGAAAAAAATTAAATTAACTGCGTGACTAATGAATCATGGGGAGAAAGCCATGAGTTCCATGCTTTGCTTTCTCCTCCTCTGGAATTCCGCCGCTCTCCTTGGTATTGAAACTGCACTCCTTGGTAGGTGAACTTAGTCCTGGCTGGATTTCTTGTTGATCTCTGGGGGAGGGGCCTGTTGTAGTGATTCTCAAGTGTCTTTGCCCCAGGCGGATTTTCACCGCCCTTACCAGGGTCCAGGCTGAGTAATCAGCTCAGGTTTGCTTTCAGGAGCTTTTGTTCCCTGAGCGCTTTCCGTAGAGTTCTGGAGGATGGGAATGAAGATGGCAGCCTCCCAGTCTCCGGCCCAGAGGAGCTGAGAGCTCGGGGCCCCACTCCTCAGTGTGCCCCCAGAGAACAGCACCCAATTACTCCCGTCTCCCTGGCCTCTGGCTGCGCTCGGAGCTCACCGAGCCTGCAACCGGTTCAAGGTAACCCTGAGCTGAGAGCTCACTCCTCGGCTCTGTCTCTGTAGCCGGCTTCCCCATTCTAATACCTGCCAGGTCTGTGACACTCAGACACTTCCGATCCTTCTGTGACCTTGTGGGACCTGAGAGCACGCTGACCCTGCATGGGCTTCACCCCAGTTTAGCATCTGGAGCGATGTCCCTCAGCAGAACAGACTTTTAAAAGTCCTGATTTTTGCTCCATTGCTACGCCGCTCGCCGGGAGCCGGCCCTTCCCCCCACGGTCTTTCTTCCCGTCGTTTTGGATTCACTTCTCCACCAGTCCTAACTTTCAGAAAGTGGTTGATTTTCTGTTTCTGGAATTGCTGTTCTTCTTCTCTTTGATCTCCCGTTGGATTTGTGGGTGTTTGCAATCTTTAGATAAGCTATCTAGCTGATCTCCTGCTACCTGAAGTAGTCTCAGCCTGCTACTTCTCCGCCATCTTGACTCCTCCCTCTAAAGTTGCTGTCTTAACCCCATTGAATACTCTTGGTCCTCTGGCAAATATTAGTTGAACTTACATGAATTAGTTTATTTCTGGGCTTCTTTTGATAGTAAGGAAGACAGCTGTCTAAATTCTAGTCAAGGGGCACCTGGGTGGCTCAGTGGCTTAAGCCTCTGCCTTCGCCCGGGTCATGATCTCAGTGTCCTGGGATTGAGCCCCACATTGGGCTTTCTGCTCAGCAGGGGGCCTGCTTCCCCCTCTCTCTCTGCCTGCCTCCCTGCCTACTTGTGATGTCTCTCTCTCTCTCAAATAAATAAATAAAATAAAATAAATAAATAAATAAATTCTAGTCAAGATGAAAGGTACATTAAGATCATCTTGGTCATGCTTTTAAATATCTTAATTGTCTTTGACCAGTGAAGTGAATCCTGTTAGTCATTGCCTTTTAACCATGCTTATGGTTAAAAGCAATCAATATAACTTTTAAAATACACTCTCTTAGTAATTTTGTGAGTGGTGACTACCAACTGATACTATTTGGGAGCTGTTTTCCTATTGCTCTGCCTATATCTATGTTCCTAAAAGGCTATATGCAAATAAATATTTATAAGGAATAATTTTAAATATAGTAAAATAGTTGACTATTTAAAGAACATTTAAAAGGAGGGATATTTATATTGATGATAGCACCACAGAATTAAAATTCTACGAAACCTTCATTTCCTAAACTGATGCCCCTTAAAAAGCCTGAGGTACCGTTGGTATGCCAGGGATGTTCTTTTATTTGATCTCCATTCTGGCTACATGAGTGTTTGTGAATATCCATTGAACTGTACATTTATCTGTGCATTTCTCTGAGTACATACTTGGCTTCACTATGTGTACATTTCTGAATATTTTTCAATGTAGAAAGATACAAAAAAAAAAAGTCATAGGATTTGGAGCTACAGGCCTTGGTTTTATATGTGTTGCTCCGTACATCACTTTCCAGGTCTGGAATGTAATACTATTTAACTCAATTATTTCAATCAGAAGGGATCATATAGGTAAAATACAGTATATAAACTTGAAAGGAAATACAAATAGGAATTTTTATGAATATATTAAGGTTCATAATATGGCATCTTATTTGGAGTCTGTTAATTGTTCCTGTGACCCTGAAGTGGAAAATGATAGACTTTGTAACTTATTCATGCTAACTCATTTTTAATTCTTTTGCCTTTTAATAATTTTTTTTATCCTGGTCTCATCATAAGGATTTTTCTTTTGGGGGGAACAACTTTGGTTTTCACTATTTTATATGAAAACTTCTGAGCATAGAACAAAGTAAAAAAATGTGCCAGAAAACCTGTGTATCTACCATCTACATTATCCCCATGTTTTCTTATTTTTTAATAATTCTTTACATAGTGAAACTGACCTGTAAGTGTACAATTTTGAGTGTTGACAAATACTTTGCATAACCACCACCATAATGAAAATAATATTTCCATTACATCAAAAGGTACCTGAGCTCCAGCCAGTGGTCATTCCCTTTGTCCACTCACATTCCCTGGCAACCACTGATAAGAATTCTGCACCTATAATTTTGCCTTTTACAGAGTGTTAGGTAAATGACATCTTCAAGTACATAGACCTTTTTTTTTTTTAATAACAGCACTATACCATATTTATTGAAAAAAAAAAATCCACATATAAGTGGACCCATATAGGGGCGCCTGGGTGGCTCAGTGGTTTAAAGCCTCTGTCTTTGGCTCAGGTCATGATCCCAGGGTCCTAGAATTGAGTCCTGCATCAGGCTCTCTGCTCAGTGGGGAACCTGCTTCCCTCTCTTTCTCTGCCTGCCTCTCTGCCTACTTGTGATCTCTGTCAAATAAATCTTAAAAAAAAAAAAAAAGTGGACCCATACAGTTCAAATCCATTTATTCAAGGATCAACTGTGTATATCCAGTCTAAAGACAACAAGAACTGCAAACAAAGCTTATCTATTGAGTAGGTTTTTCATAGTTGTGTGAGTTAGTATATTTGACCCCACTTTATTTTTTAACATATAATGTATTATTTGTTTCATGGGCACAGTTCTGTGATTCATCAGTTTTAAACAATTCACAGTGCTTACCATAGCACATACCCTCCCCAGTGTCCATCACCCAGCCACCCTATCTCTCCCACCCTCTCCCCTCCAGGCACACTGTTTGCTTCCTGAGATTAAGAGTCTCTCATAGTTTTTCTCCCTCTCTGGTTTCATCTTGTTTCCTTTTTCCCTCCCTTCCCCTATGATCCTCTGTTTTGTTTCTCAAATTCCTCCTATCAGTGAGATCATATGATAATTGTCTTCCTCTGACTTACTTCGCTTAGCATAATACCCTCTAGTTCCATCCGTGTCATTGCAAATGGCAAGATTTCAGGTTTTTTGATGGCTGCATGGTATTCCATTGTGTGTATATGTGTGTGTGTGTGTGTGTGTGTGTGTGTGTGTGTGTGTGTGTATGTGTATACACATCACATCTTTATCCATTCCTCTGTTGATGGACATCTAGGCTCTTTCCATAGTTTGGCTATTGTGGATATTGCTGCCATAAACATTTGGGTGCATGTGCCACAAGCACATAGACTTTTGAATATCCTTTTTTTCACTTAACATAATGTCATGGAGTTTCATCAATTTTACCGCATGTATTAGTAGTTACTTTGTTTCATTGGTGAAATGTTCTGTCACTATTTAGCCATACTGCGATTTGTTTCTCCATTCACCAGTTGGTAAGCATTTGGATTCTCTCCTGTTCTTGGCAAAGTTCCTGCTAAAAACACTGACCAAAAGGCTTTTGTTTGCAAGTCTCACTTCATTTCTCTTGGCAAAATTTTCTCTTGGAGAAACAAGACATTCCTACAAGTGGGATTGCTATATCACACACTAGTACATGTTTCATTTCATATGATGCTACAAAAATATTTTCCAAGGTGGTCCTTTTGCATCCTCACAACTATGTCTGAGAGCCCTAACTGTACCTCATTCTCACCATAACTTGGAATTGTCAGGGTTTTGTTTGTTTGTTTGTGTTTTTGTTTTTGTTTTAGAGCCAGTCTAATAGATGCATGGTGATAACCTCATTATGGTTTTGTTTTTCATGTATGTAATGACTTAGATCCTGAGTACTTTGATGTTCAATAGGCCTATTTGCTGTCCATGTTTTTGCTGCATGTCTGCGCAAGTCTTTGTCCTTTTAAATTTTTTTGTTTTAATTGGAGGTTTATGTTCTTTGGAAAATTATGGGAGTTACTTTTTGTATACAATACACTTATCAATGTCTTTGATGTATACTTGTCTATTTTTATAGCTATATTTATATTCATGTTAGGTCCAATTTTTATTTTTCATTTGACTTTTAATTTTCCTCTAATTTAAAGTGCAGGATTGGATTTACTTTGAGATTTTTCTGGTTTTCTAATTTAAGCGTATGATGTATAAACTGTAGGCACTATAGCTCCATTGCACACATTTTAAAAAAATATTTGTTATTTTTATTTATTGCAAATGTTAACTAATGTCCCTTGTGACTTTCTCTTTGACCCAACTTTATTTAGAAGTGTGCTTCTAATATTCAAGTGTCTGGGTAATGTCTCAGATAAGATACCTGTTTATTACTTACTCTAGTTAATTTGCTTTTTGCTTACAATGTTTTAAATCTATTTGTTTATTTTAAGGTGCAAAATATGGTCACCTGGTGAGAGTTTCATGAGTGCTCGAATATGTGTTCTGTTGCCATTTGAAATGTTCAATTAGCTCATGTTGACTGATGATATTCTTCATGTATTCCTGTCTCCGGCAGGGGATTGGGGTCTGTACCTGTGATTGTAAAACAATTTCTTTTCCATTTCTATGAGTTTCTTCATATAGTTTGAGGGAACTGTGAATATACATAGTTATACAGAGAGAATAAAATTACATTCTCCTAATGATTTCTCTTTTTCATTATGAATTTCCCCTCCTTATCTCTGATAGTATGTTTTGTTTGGAAGTTTCTGCATTATTTGATACTGATAAAGCCAACCCATCTTTTCTCTAATTACTGTTTGTATTAAATATCTTTCTTAAGGTCACCTGGGTGGCTCAGTTAATTAAGCATCTTCCTTAGGCTCAGTTCATGATCCCAGGGTCTTGGGATCAAACCCTGCTTCAGGCTCTGCTCAGTGGGTAGCTCCCTGTCCCTTTGTGTGCTGCTCCCCCTACCTGTGCATGCCTCTCTCTCTCTTTCTGTCAAATAAATAAATAAATAAAAATTTTTAAAAAATCTTTCCCATCAATTTTAACATATATATTAAGTAGATTTATTTTAAACAGTGGATTTTTTTTGTTTTTTAAAATTTAATTGGACAATCTGTTTAAAATTACAGATTTTTAATCAAATTTAAATTTATTTTGCTAGTTTTTAGGTGTCTTATCTGCCTTTTTTCCTTTTATTCCTTGTTTTGAAAAATTAAACGATGATTATCATGATTCTGTTATTTCCACTATTGACTTTAATTTTATCTTTTAAGTTTTAATGTTATCATCAACACAAACCTAAAACATTCATATATCAATAGTTGACTTTTAAACATTACTGTGTCATTTCACCTAGTGTTGAAGCCTTGCAACAATATACTCCACCTCTTCCATGTCTTTGTTCATGCCATGTCTGTCATAAATTTGAATTTTGCATGTAAGTACAAGAAGACAGTATAATTTTTGTTTTAGATGGTCAATTATGTTTTCAAGTAAGTAAAAGTAGGGGGGAAATAATATTCTATATTTGCTTACTTTTAACCTTTACTGAGCACTCCTTTTCTCATTGTGTAGATTCAAGTTTTTAATCCAGGATCCTACTCTTTGTGAAGGAAAAATGTCTTTTAACTTACCTTGTACCACAGTTTTGACAACACGTTTTCAAAGGTGTTTGTTTTTTTGTTTTTGTCTAACCAAGTCCTTTTATTCTTGAAGATGCTTTCGCTAGAATAGAATTCTAGGATGAAAGGAGATGTTTTTATCTTTTCTTTCATGCTTTATGCCTGTTGTGCATCCTTTCTGATGAGAAGTCTAATGTTGTATATTCTTCTGTCTTCTTCTAATTATACATATGGTAGATTTAAATGGTTTAAATAATGTCTCATGGATACTCACTTTATTTTCACTCTTTTCCTTTGTTTCACTTTGAATCACTTTTACTTAAAGTTCCCTGATTGTTAACTTTGTTCATTCTTCTCATCTTTTTGAAGGAATTTGCCATTCATCATCCCATGTTTTTATTTAAAGCACTTTCATTTGCCTTTTTTCGATGGTTTCAATCTCTTCACTGAAACTGCATCTCTGTTCATTAATGTTTTCCAATTTTTCCATGAAATCCTTTAACATCATTGATAGTTATTCCAAAATCCTAGATGGATAGCTTCACCATGTGGACCACTTTTATTTTGATCCTGGGGATTGTTTATTTATTGGCAATGGGCCAAGTTTTCTTGCTTACATTATGTGACTCCACTCCTAATGGAATGCCAGATACTCTGTAATGAACAGAAAAGGGTGAGAAAAATAATTTCTGCACATCAATGGGCACAGCTCTTCCGTCAGGCATCTGGAATAAGATTTGAGTCCAACTAGTCAGGTGAGTTTGGCTTAACTATTATTACTTATTGTGATTCCAATTGCTTCAGTGGCATGCTGCCTCTTTCTTTGTTCTTAATGTGTGCTTGGGGTGCTGGAGGATTTTGTTTCAACATGCGTAAGAGTGTTTGAGCTTTTGGAGATCCTTCAAACTTAGGACAACAGATAAGGGTCTCTACACTCCTTCTCCTCCTTCAGGGGAAGACTGGGGATGTTTCTTACTCCTAGGTTCTTGTTTCAAACAAGTTACTTTCTATTATCTTACACTACCTTCTGACTCTCAGAGAAACGAAGAACCTGGACCCCAGGGGTAAAGCATTTTAAACATTTTTGGTCTGTCTCCTACTGTAACTGGAACTGAGCTTCGTATCTACGCTTACTCTTGGATAGGAGTTTGCTCTACTCCAGTGGGGTATCTATATAACTTCCAAGGCTACAGCTGGTTTCATACCTTTTCCGCAAAAGGATCTTTCATATGTCTCTGTGAATAATGAATATTTATACCTGTGTTCTGATGGTGAAAAGTTCTGCTTTCCAGTGGAGTGAGAGTTCTTTCGTTATTTTGCTTTGAAATGAAAGTCTAGGAAAAAACACCTTGGGGTCTGTTTTTGCCACCCTTAATGACTGCTCCTGCATTGCTATGACTTCTTGACCTCCTGCCCTTCTCCCAGGTTTTATCAGTACCTGACAGAGGCCACTAAAGAAGAGCTTGCAATCCAATGTGAAGGACGTTTTGTCTGGGTTCTTCGGGTGTTTCAAAATTGACCTTTAATAAATGCCCGTGTGAGGCCTTGAAGATTGTCTTAAAATTCAACTGATTCCTTAATTGCTTGTATACAATTTATATCTTTCACCCACTTTGTGCCATGGGTGAAAGAATAGATTTTCCCTGTCTCTCCTTAGGGGATCTTGTTCTTTAAAAATTACTTATTTGCTTGAGTAAATTCAGAACAACCCATGATGGGCTCAAGAAAGTATAACCAATAACTTAGACTCCAAAAGTATATTTACATGCTCCATTGATAGTTAGGATTTTTAAATATAGGTTGACATTACTGGATGTTATTTCTGATCAACATACTGTATATTAACTATTTCAGTGTCAAGACAATTTTTGAGGCTTCCAGACATTATTCACAAGGGAGAAAAACAAGTTGACCTCAGACTTTTCTATATCAGCATATGAGGTCCAAAAATAATTGAACAATGTCCACTAAAATTATCCAATCAAAAGCATCTACATAATTAGGCATTCACAAACATGAAAGGACCCAAGGAATGTAGTAGCAATTATGAACTAAATTTTGAGAGAAATCTATTGAGCATTAAATCAATTAAATTATGGAATAATATGAACCTATAAAAAACTGCAAATGTTATTTAAAAAACTACACTAAAATTATTTATTCCTGGAGGGAGGTGGTATAGAGGAGTGTCTAAGAGCATGTGTTTACTATTTCTTCATAGTTCATAGCAAGAAGTCCATCAATTCTCTAAAAGCTGAAGGTTTAAAAATAATACTACAATATTTCAAATATTTCTGTACTTAATTTTGGAGACATTGAAAAATGAGTCATTCTGGGAGCTTGGGAATATGGAAGAGTAGAACAATCCTGAGATAACATCCTCCCACAGACACATCAAGGCTGCAACTAAATAAGTAGCATAACTCCCTCTGAAAATGACCTAAAAACTTGCAGAACAGCTCCACCACAGCTAAAGATAGAAGGGAAAAGCCACACTGAGAATGATAGGAAAGGCAGAGACCTAGTTGGGAACAGGGTATGGCAACCCACCTGTATGAGGGATCTCACAGGTGCAGAGGTCTTCCCTGAGGACGGAGAGAATCAAGCGCCACATTGGGCACCATCAGTCCTGGGGATATTCATTGGGAAGATGAGCTCCCAAAACATCTGCCTTTGAGGATTAGTGGGGCTTACCTCAGGAACTCAGTAAGAAAATTAGGAAAGAAGGGTGCCTGGGTGGGTCAGCCGGTTAGCACCTGCCTTCAGCTTGGGTCATGGTCCCAGAGTCTGGGGATCAAGCCCTGAGTCTGCTTCTCCCTCTTCTCCCTCCTTGTGCTCTCCCTCTCATTCCTCTCATTACCTCTCTCTCTGTCTCTCTAATAAATAAATAAATAAATAAATCTTTAAAAAAATATGGAAGAAACTATCACTGGTAAAAACAAAGAGTAAAGGTGGTAAAGCAATTACTTAAAGCTGGCATATGAAGGTAAAAAGACAAAATTAGCAAACTCAGTTATATCTACAAAAATTAAAGGATACACAAATAAGACCTAACATACATGAAAAATTGGAGCGATATAATAAGGTACCTTGAAATGTGTTCAAACTTAGGTGACCAACGGAAAATAGGATAAATATATCCTAAATAAACATAGGGTGTTCTATATGAACCTCATGGTAACCATCAACCAAACACCTGTAATAGACCCCCCCCCCCAAAAAAAAAGTCCAGGGAATCTAAGCAGAACACTAAAAGTCATCAGTTTAGAGGGGTTAGAGAATAAGAGAAACAGAAAGGAACAGAGAAGAACTACAAAAACAGCCAGAAAAATAATTGACAAAATGGCATTAAATACTTATCAATTACTATCAATTACTTCTTTAAATGTAAATAAACTAAGTGCTCCAATCCAAAAGACAAAGGGTGACTGAAAAGATTAAAAAAAAAAAACAACCCTATTTATATGTTTCCTATAAGAGACACACTACATACCTGAAGACCAATACAGACTAAAAGTGAAGGAATAGAATATATACCATTAAAATGGAAACAGAAAGCTAGGTAGAGTAGCAATGTTTAGTGCTTGTTTTAAAACCTATTTTGTGTGATCTAACAAGACAAACGGGCATGCATGGTGATAGAGATTGTTCAAATAAGTGTGTATAACAAGTGTAAATGTCTATGCATGCAACAGAGGAGTGACTAAATACATAAATATTACCACACATAAAGGGAGAAATTGACAGTAATACAATTTAATTGTAGGGGACTTTAACACCCAACTTACACCATAGACAGATCAGACAGAAAATCAATAAGGAAATAGTGGCTTTGAATGATACTTCAGACCAGATAAAGTTTTATATATATATATATATATATATATATATATAAACATTCTGTTCAAAACCAACAGAATACACATTTTTTCAAAGGTACTTGGAAAATACTCTAGGATAGATCACATATTAGGCCATAAAATAAGCCTCAATAAACTTCAGAAGATTGAAATCACTGAAGTGTCTCTTCTAACCACAACGGTATGACATTAGAAATCAACTACAAGAAAAAGGGGAAAAAAACACAAACAGGGGGAGGCTAAATAACATGCTACTAAACATCCAGTGAGTTAATGAAATCAAAGACAAAATAAAATACCTAGAGACAAATTAAAATGAAAACAATAGTCTAAAATTTGGGGGGTGCAGCAAAAGCAGTTTTAAGGAGTTTTATAGCAATACAAGCCTACATTAAGAAACATGAAAAATCCCGAGCAACCTAACCCTATGTCTAGAGGAACTAAAAAAGGAAGAACAAACCAACCCCAAAGTTAGTAGAAGAAAGGAAATTATAAACATAGGAGCATAAATAAATGAAATAAAGACTAACAAAACAGAAAAGATCAGTAATACCAAGAGCTTGTTCTTTGAAAAGAAACAAAATTAGTAAGACTTTCATCAGACTCCTCAGGATTAAGAGTCCTCAAAACAGAAATGAAGGAAAGGTTACAATCAGCTTCACAGAAATAAAGTATTTTAAGAGATAATTACAAAAAATTATATGCTAACAAATTGGACAACCTAGAAGAAATGGGTAATTTCCTAGAAATGCAAACTTCCAAGGCCAAATCAGAAAGAAATAGAAAATCTGAACATCCTGATTAGTAGTAATGAAATTAAATTAGTGATCAAAACATTCCCAATAAATGTAAGTCCAGATGGCTTCATGGGTGAATTCTACCAAATTCTACCAATTCTACCAAACATTTTTTAAAAAGTTAGTACATATTTTTCTCAAACTGTTCCAAAAAACTGAAGAAGTCATTCTTTGAAATTCATTCTTTAAGGCTAGCATTACCTTGATATCAAAATCACACCCACAACAAAAAAACTACTATAAAAAAAAGGAGGCCAATATCTTTGATAAACATAGTTGCAAAAATCCTTAACAAATTTAGGAATACACTAAAATGGTCATTCCCCAGTCAAACACCATTTGAATGTTCTAAAGGGATTCATTCCAAGGATACAAGGATGGTCTAATGTAGGCAAATCAACCAGTATGACATAACAGGTTAGCAAAATGAAGTTTAAAAATTATTGCAGTATATGCAGAAAAAAAAATTGACAATTCAACATCTGTTGATATAAAACTCAATAAAGTGGGTATAGCGGGAACATACTTCTACATAATAAAGCCATATATGACAAACCCACAGAAAACATCATACTCAATGGTGAAGAGCTGTAAGCTTTTTCTCTAAAATTTGGAAAAAGACAAGAATGCCCACTCCTGTCACTTTTATTTAATGTAGTACTGTAAGTACTAACTGCAGCCATCAGACTGGGGCAGGGGGCAGGGGACTTCTTACCAACTGGTAAGAAGTAAAACTCATGAGGTGTCTGGGTGGCTCAGTTGGTTAAACCACTGCCTTTGCCTTAGGTCATGACTTCAGAGTCCTGGGATTAAGCCCCACATCGGGCTCTCTGCTCAGTGTGGAATCTGCTTCTCCCTCTCCCTCTGCCCTGCCACCCTGCTCATGCTCTCTCTCTCTCACATTCTATCTCAAATACTATCTTAAAAAAAAATAAAACTCCCTATTTGCAGATGAGATAATACTATATATAAGTACTTATGAAGACTCCATTAAAAAGCTATTAGAAAAAATAAAATCAGTAAAGTTGCAAGATACAAACTTGATATACAGAAATGTTTGGCAGTTTTACACACTAATAGTTAAAAGAGAGAGAAATTGAGGAAACAATTCCATTTATACTTGTACTAAAAAGAACAAAATACCTAGGAATAAACTTAACCAAGAAGGTAAAAGACCTATACTTAGAAAATTCCAACATTGGTGAAAGAAATTGAAGATGAAACAAATGGAAAGACCTACCATGCTCATGGGTTGCAAGAGTATTACTAAAATGCCCATATTATGCAAAGCAATCTACAGATTAAATGCAAGTCCTATCAGAATACCAATAGAAAAACAATCTGAGGGGTTTGAAGGGGCGAGGAGTGGGAGGTTGGGGGAGCCAGATACACTTGCGTATTGGAGAGGGCACAGATTGCATGGAGCACTGGGTGTGGTGCAAAAACAAGGAATACTGTTATGCTGAAAATAAAAAATAAAATAAAAAAAATACCAATAGCATTTTTCAAACAACTCTAACAATACTAAAATTTATGTGGAGTTATAAAAGCTCATGAATGGTCAAAGCAATTTTGAGAAATAAGAAAAAAAAAAAGCTGGAAGTATCATAATCCCAGATTTCAAGATATACTATAAAGCTATAGTCTTCAAAACAGTATGGTATTACTGTTGACACATAGATCAACAGAACAGAATATAGCTCCAGAAATAAATCCGTGCTTATATGATCAATTAATCTACACCAAAGGAGGAAAGAATATACAATAGGGAAAAGATGCTCTCTTCAGTCGGTGGTGACAGGAAAAATGGACAGCAACACACATAAGAATAGACCACTTTCTTAAGAATAGACCACTTTCTTATATTTACAAAAGTAAACTCAAGGGCACCTGGGTGGCTCAGTGTTTAAGCCTCTGCCTTCGGCTCGGGTCGTGATCTCAGGGTCCTGGGATTGAGCCCCGCGTCGGGCTCTCTGCTCAGCGGGGAGCCTGCTTCCCCCCGACTCTGCCTGCTTCTCTGCCTACTTGTGATCTCTGTCTGTCAGATAAATAAATAAAATTTAAAAAAAAAGTAAATTCAAAATGGATTAAAAACCTAAATCATAAAAGTCCTAAAGGAAAACCTAGGCAATAAACTTTGAGGCATGAATCTTAGCAATATTTTTGTGGATTTTGTGTGTCTTCATACAACGGAAACAAAAGCAAATACAGGTAGGACTACATCAAGCTAGCAAGCTTTTGCACAGCAAAGGAAACAATAAATGAAACAAAATGATAACTAACCAACTGGGAAAAGATATTTGCAAACAATATATCCAGTAAGGGGTTAATACCTAAAATGTATAAAGAATCTACACAACTCAACACCAACAATATCTGATTAAAAAATGGACAGAGGGCCTGAATAGATATTTTTCCAAAGAAAACCTGTAGTGGCCAAGAGATACATGAAAAGATGCACAACATTATTAATCACTAGGAAAATGCAAATCAGAACCACAGTGAGATATTACTTTATACCTTCCAGTATAGTTAGAATCAAAAAGACAAGAAATAACAAGTGTAGGCAAGGATGTGGAGAAAAGGAAACACTTAAACACACTATTCATGAGAATGTAAATTGGTGCAGCCACTATGGAAAACAGTTTGAAAATTTCTCAAAAAATTAAAAATGGAAATATCCTATCTGATAATTCCATCTGACCGGAAAAACATGCAAATATTAATTTGAAAAGATATAGGCACCTGTTTTGTATATTGCAGAATTTTTGAATAGCCAAGATAAGGAAACTACCTAAATGTAAGTGGATAAAGATGTGGTATGTACATATATAATGGCACATTAGTCAGTCATGAAAACTAATGAAATCTTGACATATGTGGTAACATGGATGTGGATCTAGGAGGTATTACACTGAGTGGAATAAGGCTGAGAAAGACAAATGTCTTTCTCATATGATTTCACCTATATGTGGAATTTAAAAATAAAAAATAGGAACAGATTCATAAATACAGAAAACAAACTGATGGTTGCCAGAGGTGATGATGTGAAATAAAAAGGAATGAAGAGGTATAAACTTCTAGTTAAAAGTCATGGAAATGAAAAGTACAGTTCAGGGAACAGAGTATTGTACAAACTTTGTATTGTGACACACTATTTACACTTGTGATCATTTTGTAATGTATATAAATGTTGAGTCCTTATTTTGTATAACAACTGCACTTGAACTAAATTTAAAAATTAAATATTGTATATTTTTAACTAGAGTTCAAATATTCCCTTTATCTATATATTGATTGTTACCAGTCTGTAGTCAACTATATTTCTCTATTTTTTTTTAAAGATTTTATTTATTTATTTGAGAGAGAGACAGTGAGAGAGAGCATGAACGAGAAGGTCAGAGGGAGAAGCAGACTCCCCATGGAGCTGGGACCCCGATGCGGGACTCGATCCCGGGACTCCGGGATCATGACCTGAGCCGAAGGCAGTCGTCCAACCAACTGAGCCACCCAGGCGTCCCTATATTTCTCTATTTTATCTTCATAAATGCATAGAGATGTCTGCATAAAGCTCAGTTGTTCAGGGATAGGGGAAGTGGTATAAGTTTACTAATAAATATATACTTCCTAGTATTCCTATACATTTAAAAATGAACATGTATGGATTTTGCAAAATGTTATTTTTCTTTCAAAAGGAATTTTATCAATTATATGAAATTCTAATTTAAGAACTCTCTGCCTATTAGAATCCTTTTTATTTTTTTAAAGATTTTTATTTGTTATTTGACAGAGAGATCACTAGTAGGCAGAGAGGCAGGCAGAGATGGGGGAAAAGGCTCCCTGCTGAGCAGAAAGCTTGATACTAGGACCCTGAGACCATGACCTGAGCCTAAGGCAGAGGCCTAACCTGGGCGCCCCTAGAATCCTTTTTAGGTCATTTGTATGGTTGATTCGTTCTCAGAGATTTGTCTTCCCCATTCAGGAGGCGGTTCTAGATTTATAACTGGTCCATAACTGGCTAGGTCACAGAGGGTCTCTATTAAAAACAAGAATATAATCTGGCCGGTTAGCTCAGTTGGTTAGAGCGTGGTGCTAATAAAAACAAGAATCTACACTTTTTGAAACAGAAAGGAAATTAGAAATATTTTTCTCTTCTTTATTCTAAACTGAGTTACTTTGTTTCTAGTATTCTCTGTTTGATCTTGGCTGAGAAAGTTCTGGAAATGACTGATTTCCCTTCTGCCTTGCTTTGCTTTCACACATTTCCTTACATCTACCTCCCTACTTGACTCCCCATGTGCTTAATTATTAGAAAGAGCTATTACTCAGTTTACTCACACTTTTTATTTTTTAGGACACTTTGTAGTATCTTAAATTTTCCTGGATAAATTACTGTTTTTATACTTGATTACTACGCTTTACCCCAGAGCATTTTTTTCTATGTGTCCTCTTTAGGATCCTGTCCCAAAAAGCTGAAAAGTCCTTTTGATTTAGCAACACAGTGATTTCTCATGAAACTATGAAGTACATGAATATGCATTTGTGTAATTAGTTCTTAAAATACAATTTTAAAGAAATATTTTTATATCACTCACAGTTCATTTTTATTTAGCAAAGCAATTTACAAGATGAGATTTATCCCCAGAATATACAAACAGTAGCTAACTATTCTTTAATATCCTTTATGTCCCAAGAACTATTTTAAGTGATTTACATATTGAAACTCATTTAAAATAAACCCATGAAGCAGGCAGTACTATCTCCATCTTGAATGTAATCAAACTAAAGCATAGAAAGCTTAAGCAACTTACCTAAGGTCCTAAAGTATTAAGTGATACCACCAGGAACCCAGGTTTTGGTAAAACTTATTTTGTGGTCCTATTACATTATTTTCATGATTAAGTTTTATCTTTGTTTTTATAAATATGTAATATGACAAATTTGCATATAATACATTGAAAAATGGAAAACATCTTTTACTGTTTAATTACTAAATTTATGACCTTCTGCTTTGCTGCAATATTTTGACAAAATATATTTTGAAAAGAATTTGCATCTTAAAATGGTAGGAGAATTGTAAAAAGAGAATCTATGTTCCATACCATTGAAAATCAGTGGGACCTATTGGCATATATAGTTTTAAGAACTAAAATATGCATAAACAGTTTAATAGAAATAATAATAGTGCTGTGATTGTTGTGAGCTAGGAATACTTTCCTCATTTTTTCAATGTATTTGAATATTTCTGGTTTAACAAATAATCAAATATTTCCCTGATACTCTTTAACTACTAGTAACATATAAAGGTTGTCATATATGGATACTGAAAGAAAATTCATTTCAAAATGCCTAACTACAGAAATGTGACAAGAATGATGTCATGTAATAGAATACATAATCATGATAATCATGACTAATTTATTATCTTGTCATAATTCTACATAAAGAAATAGAACCTATAATACACCTTCTCTTCCTTTAAAATCGTAAGAATCTAAAAGATCAAATGAGCAAACATGTTTGAAAATGACATATTTATTAAATTTAAATCCTTGTATTCAAATAGCATCTACTATGTATTAATAGTGACAACTGCAAAATGCCATGTCATTTACTGTTCACGTGTTTCATTTTAGATCAGTTCAACATAAAGCTGGAATGCAAAAACTATTTTAGATCGTTGAAGGGTTTAATCAGACCAGGAGAAATGAAGCCCTGGGGGAAGAGGTATCAACCTATTCTTAGAGGACATGAGAGATGGAATTTTTAATAATTCTTGAAGCCAAGTGAAGTATTATTCTTTGATGTGATAGAAATTTTGTCAGTTATTTGATTTTTTTTGTATTATTATTCTTGTGCCATCAAGAATGTCAGGACAAGTCAAGACCATATTACTAGTCAGTCATTGTATCCTATTGATTTCATCTCAGTGCTTCTCTCCCCTCTAATGACACTGCCTAAGTTCAAAATTTTGCCTTGATTTAAGTAGTCTCACTGTTATCTCTACTTTCATTCTTCCCTTCCATATCATAATCTCTCTCTCCCAAACCAGACCATTTTTAGTGCTTTCATAAGGATTTTCTAAAACTCCTATCTGATGGAATCACTCTTAAAATTTTGAACACGGAGCCAGACTGCCGGATGTGAGTCCTAGTTCCCTTACCTAGCAGCTTTGGAAACTTGACAAAGTCACTTAACTTACCAATGAATTGAGGGTTTTTTTCCCCCCCTTTGTATGAAATAGATATAATAACAATAGCTAACTCAATAAGGTTATTAGAGGAATTCAGTGAGTTAATATGCATGAACTATTAAAAGTAGTACTTGGTACAGAGTAAGCAATATAGGCATTATTTTACAGAAGAATAAAAGAAAAATTAATACTATGGCCTACACAAGGGTACGCAGCCTTATGTTTGATCATGTATATAGGCATATTTGTATATGTATGTGTGTGTGTATTGGTGTGTATGTGTGTAGGGGTATTTTACCTATATATAAAACCAAGCAACTGGTTTAATGGAAATCCTTATATGACATTAGAAATTTTTACTCATTGCAAAAATCCAGGATTAGAAAAAAATGTAAAATTGTCAGAATGGCCATCCAAGGAAACATTAATAACTGATTCCAGATAGAGGAATGAGTAGAAAGCAGAACAGTCATAGACCAGGGTTATTTCGGTGGTAGGAGTCCTCTTTCTCTGGGATACAGAGAAGGAAGGAGATAAACTCTTTTGAAGGCACGAACCAATAACCACATTCAGATGAGTTTCAGGTTCTGAGCATCATCTAGAATATAGCACAGCAAAATGAGACAGAGTGGATCTTTGTACAAGGTAGATGGCAGAATACAGAGAGTCTGGCTAAGGTCAGGGAATTTCACAGGATCTAACAGTGAACAAGGATCAATGTCAGCATCTCTGGAACTTGATTATTGTGGTATGTACCACCTTTGATTTTAAATTTCACTTCTGTACAACTGCAGCTTTTAGAACTTTTGCTTGGAAGACTTTCGATTCTTTCTACACAATCATTCCCCAGTTGTTTGAAGTGATCAAAAGCAAACCTGACCACGTTGTTTCAGAGCTAGTTGTCCGACGGATGAAAGATACAAGTAAGATGGGATCAAGCAGCAAATTGCCAGCCAATATAGTGGCTCTCTGGCTGCTGAGACTCTGCCCTAAACCCATCACCTTATACCACTTCATCTGTAGTCATTTGACCACCATTCTGACTCTACTCTTTAAACTAATACTTACTATATAATTGCTGCCTACTGGTATGGATGATAGAAATCTCAACTGGCTTTGATCTCTAGTCCTTGTACTTTTGTTCCTAAGTTTTCCTGCATGTCCTTGCTACCCAGTTTTTCCTTTAAGCCATCTTCAGTCCTTTCTAAGAAGCCCAGACTGGAGCAGAAAAAAACTCCTTTTCAGGGATGGTGGGCTAGGCTGTACAGGTGTGAGCAAGTTCTGAGATACTACCCTGATTACTCTGAGTATATTAGGAGATCCTATCTTGTGCTCCTACTATATTTTTATATATATACACACACACACACACACATATATACATACACACACAGAGATATACATATATTCACATGTACACATGTACATATGCATATGCATATACACATACATATATGTGTACATATATGTATATGCTGTATAACCTACATACTATATGCACACATGCACACACATGATAGTATTATCATGCAATGTTTGGTACATTTGTGACTCTCTACCAGATTTTAAACTACTAGATTTTAAAGTACTTCTCCGGTAGAACAGTATTTTTCATTTATGTGTGTTTATCCCCAGTGCCTATATCAGTGCCTAGTTTAAAATGAATAATATAGAATAAAAATAATTTAATAAACAAAGGAACCAGATGGCAGGTATAAACTAGGGCTTGGCAGAGGAAGAGTTGCATGCATTGTTAGACAAATATTGGTAAAGAAGCTGTCCAAGTGTCTTTTACAAAAAAAAGAAGTACTTTCTTGAAATAGTCTAACTTTCTAAGATTTACTGGCTATGCTACTTGTTTATGTCTCTTTGGATGGCAGTAATATTTTTATCTCCATTGTCCTAAAGAATAGAAATCAAGCAAGTTACCAAAAAACACATCTTTAAGTGTGTATTTACTGTCTTTAAAAAAATTCTTCATATATCAAATTTTGAAGCTCAGAAAATTAAAAACTTGGTATCTCAAATATGCCTTAACCCATTTGTAGAAAAATATTTCTCATAGGTTGGAATTTTGTATCATCTTGATAACTCCTATAGTCCCTATAAGCAGTTGAGCACTTTCTTTTTTTTTTTTTTAAAGATTTTATTTATTTATTTGAGAGAGAGACAGAGAGAGCGTGAGCAAGGAGAAGGTCAGAGAGAGAAGCAGACTCCCCGTGGAGCTGGGAGCCCGATGTGGGACTCGATCCTGGGACTCCGGGATCATGACCTGAGCCGAAGGCAGTCGTCCAACCAATTGAGCCACCTAGGCGTCCCAGAGTTGAGCACTTTCAAATGCTAGAGATGGATGACATGACATGTAGGATTTTAAAAGGGGACATTCATGAGTAAGTATAATGTATGCTAAAAAGGAATGAAAACTATTTTTTTTAAGATTTTATTTATTTATTTGACAGACATCACAAGTAGACAGAGAGGCAGGCAGAGAGAGAGGGGAAGGGAAGCAGGCTCCCTGCTGAGCAGAGCGCCCGATATGGGGCTTGATCTCAGAACCCTGAGATCATGACCTGAGCTGAAGGCAGAGGCTTAACCCTCTGAGCCACCCAGGCGCTCCAGGAATGAAAACTATTTTAAAATTAATTGCTTACTGTGCCATATACTGTGGATATTAGACGTTCTCTTGAATCTCTAAGTGTCACTGTGACTTAATGTGTGGAACTTTGCCATTAAGAAATTGTCAAACATTTACATTTGATTATGTTGCATGATTGGCATGATTCCCTCCCTTAAACTCGGCTTGAACAAGCATGTCTGGGCATGTCTCAAGATACTTCAACAAAAGTACAAAGCAAAATTTCCTTTTTTTCCCCCCTCTACATTGTTCCTCCCGCTGGGTATGGCTAGAACAGAAGTTGAACATTAAGTTGTTTGTACTTATCTCCAAAGTCTGTTTTTAAGCCTTTCACTTTGATTCATGAGTGGCAGCAAAGGAAATTACTTGAAATATTATGGAAATGTATCATAAAGGGAGAAACACCTGTAATATTTTTAATAATTACAAGTAAGATTTTTTTGGAACTATTCTATCAAGAATAGTTACATAATATAAATGCAAGTACCCATGTATATAAAATTTCTCAAAAATATTTTTACATAAGTGCCATACTTTCTAATAATAATAATAATATTGCCCTTAGGAGTAAGCAGAATATCCCAACAACAAAATATCACTTTGAAATGGTTACCTCTGGTAGCTCAAAATTAAATTTTCAAATGCTTCAAAAATATGATTACTTGGTTATTGAAAGGAACATCCTAATAACCCTTTTTTCCATAGTTTTGCATATTTTGTACCAATCCCTACAGTCCAACTAATTTTATTACTATTGTTAGCACTCAAAATAGGATTAGAAAATAGGCAAGGTCCTTGCTCTTGGGATATTTATATCTTGGAGGAAGTGGTGGGGAAGAAGGGAGAAAGATGTCAAATGAACAAATACACAAAAAGATGCTTTTAGATTTTGGAAAGCACTATGAAGAAACTAAAGCCAGGCAGTAAAACAGGACAAGAGAAGGCACATTGTTTATGTTTGTCAGTCTGGGACATGAATGACAAGAAGGAGCCAACTAAAGAAAGTGTATTCTAGGCAGAAGGAAGAGCAAATGCAAAGGTATGATGCTGCGCAAGAACACTGGCTTTAGAGGGACTGATTAGACACCAGCATATGTAAAACACTGAGGAGGTGGTGGTTAAAGGAGCAGGTGGCAGAGCTTGGCAGGGGTGAAGTCTTCAAGCAAAGGGGTGAGTAAACCACAGTAATAATCTGGATTTTTTTAAGTGCCAAAGGTTTTCAGCAAGGGCTGCAATTATCTAATTCTTACCTTCATTGTAAAAGATTAATTTGGTTGCTATCGATGACTAAATTTTACCCAACAAAGTTTATTTACTTAAGTGGGAGATCTTACTTAAGTTAAGATCCCAGTCCTATGGCCCAGTGAGTAATGATGGGTGTCTTAGTCCGCGGTGATGGCTGTAAAGAAGTAATCAAATTTGGTGTGGAATGTTAGAGGTAGATCTGACATGATTTCATACTGGTGTGTATATTTGTGTGTATTTGTGTGTGTCTGTGTGTCGGTCTCTGTGTGTAGGGGAGTGGTGGTAAGATAAAAAAAGATACTAAGACTGACTGCAGGAATCTTTTGGTTTGAGGAAACGAAAAAGACTATTAACTAGGATAGGGAAGATTGATGGAAAATCATGTACTGGGAAGGGAGGCACAAATCACAAACTTACATTTTTAGACATGTTTAATTTGAAATGACTATTAGTCATTAACAGTTGAGTTTATGAATTCGAAGCTTAGGAGAAAAGCTAGATAGGAGGACATACGTTTGGCACTCACTGCCCAGTTGCTGGCGTTTTAAGCAAGGCAATTGGGTGAGATTCTATAGGAAGACTTCTTAAGAGAAATAATAGGATAGAGCTTTGGTTTTCGAAGATTGGGTAGAAGAAGAAAATGATCCAAAAAAGTAAGGAAAAAGTAAAGAAAGTGTAGTTTCACAAAAAATGAATCAAAGCAGGAATGAGGTAGTTGTCAGTTGCATTCAGTTCTGCTGAGAAGCATGGAGATCACTAGTGAATTTAATGAGAGCAATTTCAGCAAAGCAGAGAAGACAAAAGCCTGATAGAAAAGGATTTGAAAGAAAATAGAAAATGGGGATAGGGAAATAGCACCTATAGCTACTTTTACCTTATTCTGTGAAAGGAGAAAGAAAAGAGGCAAATGTTGTACTGTAGCATAAGAGGATTTTTAAATGAAAACACATTTTTTTCTTCAGGATTAGAAATACCAGGGACACCTGGGTGGCTCAGTCAGTGACATATCTGACTCTGGATTTTGAATCAGGTTGTGATCTCAGAGTCCTCAGATGGAGTCCTGCATGGAGCTCCATGCTTGGTGCAAAGTCTGCCTAAGATTTTCTCCCTCTTCCTCTGTGCCTCTCCCCACTCCACCACCACCACTTGTGCTCTCCCTCATTCTCTCTCTCTCTTAAAAAATAGAAATACCAGATCACAGTGGTGTAATTATTTAGTAAGCAGAAGAAATTGTTGATGTGAGAGAAAAAGAAAATATAAAGACTGAAATACTTAAGAAGGGAAAGGGTAGGGGCACCTGGGTGGCTCAGTGGGTTAGGCCTCTGCCTTCAGCTCAGGTCATGATCTCAGGGTCCTGGGATTGAGCCCCGCATCAGGCTCTCTGCTCACGGGGAGCCTGCTTCCCCCTCTCTCTCCTGCCTGCCTCTCTGCAAACTTGTGATCTCTGTCAAATAAATAAAATCTAAAAAAAAAAAAAAAAAAAAAAAAAAAAAGGAAACGGTAGGATCCAGGTCACAAGTATAGAATTGGCCTTTAGTAGGACCATAGACACTACAGACACTTCTTCACAATATCAGGAGGAGAAACAGGGAATAGAGAAACCTACCAAATTAAATAAGTATAGGTTTGTTTACAGAAAGATTAAGTCATTCCTTTCTGTTTCTGGATTGGTAAATAAACATCAGGTGACATCACTCTCTGAGAATCGCTAGAAGATATGGATTTGAGGAGAGAAAAAATATAAAATGGTTGTCCATGGGAATGGGAATTCTCACTTATTATGGAAATAGAATTGTCTGGATAGTATTGAGTGCCAATTTGAGACTTGTGGTTATGAACTGAAAGTCCATTTAACATGATTGTATAATGATCTATAGCAAATTTCAGCTTCCTGGTTGCAGGTGTAATATAAGAAAATTGTTAGATTACTTAGATCGCTGTTCAAGCAGGTGAACAAAAGAAGGGAAGACATCAAGAGATAAGGATTTTTGCAAGTAGAGGATTTTAATAATGAAACGTAGAATCTGGACTTGGTAGTTAATTTGGAAGCTTGGTCATGAAAAAAAAAGTAGTGAATTAATCCAGCTGGAAGAAAGAGGAAGAGGAGAAAAAAAAAAAAGGTAAGGGCTTAGAATGGAAATTTTGAAGGTGTTCTGTTATTTTTGATGTCAACATAAAGGGGACAAACAGTTGTGAATGGTTGAGGTAGAATGGAAAATAATTCCACTGGAGATGAGGTCAAATAGCTCAAAGCAATAAAAATTCAATTAGAATGACTATGAATCTTTTCCACATTTGTAACTCTAACAAAATGAACAAGGATTTTTACTTATTATGTATTTTACTTATTATGGTTTTGGATTATTTTTGTCAGGTCAGAATTGTACAAAGTGAACTCAATATTGCTCCCCAGAATAAGACTACTTTAAAAAAAATTGAAATAATTCATTTTGTGTTAATGCTGAAAAATCCTTATAGATGTGATTATTTATATTATAGATCTTTTTAAAAAGAACTCACAGTGATACAATAAGAGGTTCATTTGCCTATATTGTACAGATAAAACTGAACATTTTTGTTTATTGAAAAGAGGGTTGCAAATTTTTTAATAAGATGGTGGTATCTAAAGTTGTGCTACTTTTCAGGTTTTTAAAAGCAATAACCAAATGCACTTAAAACCTATATTTAGAACTTCGCTAATTCATTTGGAGGGTTTCAACAATCAAAAGATTTTGAGTTATTGACTACTTTGTTCGCTGAAATTGAATTTTTAGCCCTTTCCTCTGGGATCACTTTCACTAAGATCTTTTTGCACTTGACCTAAGTATCTCTGGGAAAATATTAAGAATAACAGTTTATTGGGACTAAAAGTCTATTCATGTTGCTACTGGAATGAGTAGTACCACATCCATTAGTTTATGCCATTGTGTTCCTATTTAACACTTATCATATCCCTAGGCACTATGAAATGTATCTGACAAAATAACTACATTGTTTTTACGGTTCTTGTAATTTTCGTAGTCCCCAAATTTCTAAATAAACCTTCACCATTAAAATCGGGAAACTATCTAATTACAACTTTGACCATATGAAATTGAAGAATGTAAAAGATCTTAAATGATTTAAATTTTCAATTTTGTCAACACAGAGACATTTAAAATTTTGGATAATTTCTTCTATTTAATAAAACAAAGATAAAAATATTTATTATATAGGCACCTGGATGGCCAGTTAAGTGTATCACTCTTCATTTTGGCTCAGGTCATGGGATTGGCCCTGTGTAGAGTCTGCTTCAGATTTTTTTCTCCCTCTCCCCCTCCCTGTTCACACTTTCTCTCTTGCTCTCTAAAATAAAATCTTGAAACAATGTCTACTATGGCCTGGACGTTTTGTTAGGTGCTCATATATATATCAGTGAATAAGATGGGCACAGCCCCTGTCCTCATGGAACTCGCTCTTAAATAGAAATGATATTTAATTTAAGCACAAGGAAATAGAGAAGGCTATAGAACAAAATTTTAGTGAGGAGACCTCACTAAAATAATGAAATCTAAGAAGGCTGGATGGGAAAGAAAGAAACTTAATCTGATACATGAATTATGATAAAGGTTTTCTAGGAAATACAATTGTTTCAGCAGAGAAATATTATATTCAGTGATTTTTTTTAAGACAAAAAAAATCAGGATCATTTAAGAATCTTAGATTCAGTAAGTACAGATGGCATAATGGAGAAGACTCAAGATGATAAGACATGAAAGGAAATAATGTTCATCTAGGAACAACTAAGGATTCTGCCAGGAATGGGCAGGGAATTGGCAAGCCTTGTAAAAAGGAGTGATCAACTTTGTTTTCATAAAATCACTCTGGAAAAAATATGGAATATCTATAAGAATAGAATAAGACTAGAAACAGGCAGAAAGAAAGTTGATAGGTTGTTGAAAGTAAGCTAGAGGAAATAGTCATCTGGAACATTCATTAATACATTCAGGAGATATTCACTGAAGAGTCATTATCTTACAGGTAATAAACTGCATACAATAGTGAATCACCACAGGAAATAGAAATATAAATTAAGAGTATTTATAATGCTTGGTGATTATTTGGGTTGCAGTATGAAAAAAACAGGGTTGAATAGCTTGGCGGATTCAGTAACCATGGTATTAGGAGTAGATGTTAGGCTGCATGATAGGGACAGATGATGAGTTGAGTTATAATCATGGTGCCCCTAAAGCAAGATGTGTAACAAGTGGGCGGCTTAACAAGTCTAGAGCTCTGAGAGATACCTAAGGGAGAAACAGATTTAGGGGTCACAAAGTTACACATAGCTATCAAAGATTAGAGATAGAAGAGGTTACACAAGTAAGAGGCATACAGATAACTAAGGGGAACATGAAATTTCTGTACAAAAATAAACATACAGGGTATAAATGAGGGAAGATGATTATGAAGGAGACCACCAGGGAAAGGTCATGGATTTCATATAAATCTCTAGCTTTTTTTTTCTGGTGAGCCTAGCAAAGCAAGTACTCCAAAGTGAGCAATGATTGGTCAATAGACATGAAGTCTCTTGACTTCTATCATTATCACCAAAAAAGACAAATGAAAAATTAAAAAGTAGTAATAGAAATAGCCTACTCCTCCTCTGGAAGAATTGTTTAATGCCCTTGACCCAACTCTTAACTCACTTGAGGAAGGATGAAAGCTCTTTTCCTTTCCACCATACCAGACTTCATTATCTCACTTAGAAATGTTTTGTTTTACTTATCAAAATACTAAGGGAAACAAAGAGGTGTTTCAATCATATTGAATGGGAGACACTAAAATTAACACATTCCTCCCATTTTTTCCTTTTAACAATTTTTGTTGTTTTTCTGTAAGTAACCAAAAATTTCTTTGGGTAAATTACCATAAAAATAATCTATTACATTAGCAACTAACTGACAGAATTAAAAAAAAAAAAAGCTATAGAACCAGAAACAATAGGAAATAGAAAAGCTTCAGAGTTCTAGTTACAAAAATTTATCTGTAATTTGGTTTTGTTTAATTGTTTTTTGTTTTTGATTTTGTTTCATTTTTCAGGTCTCTACTACCAAGATTAATGAATTCTAGTGGTTTTCATCCTCTTACATTTCCTTAATATTTAATACCTATAGAATTGAGGAATCCACGTATTCTGTTTGGGTTATATGCCTCCCCTCTAAGGAAGGGAGACTGTGGGACTGCAATAATGGGGAAGAGTCCATTACCCACACAGAGTTCCGTATACTCTTACCAAAATGGAAGAATGGCCCTTTGGATGCTACAAAACTATATTTTGTTTTTATTCTTACTCTTTATTCTTAAATTTTCTTATTTACTGGATTTTTAAATTAAGATTTTAATTTTAATTCCAGTATACTTAACATTCAGTGTTCTAGTAGTTTCAGGTGAAACATACAGTGATTCAACAATTCCATACATTATTCTGTACTCATCATGATAATCTGCTTCACCTATTCGACCCATCCCCCACTTACCTCCCCTCTGGGAACCATCATTTTGTTGTCTGTAGTTAAGTCTGTTTCTTTGTTAGTCTCTCTTTTTTCCCTTTGTTCCTTTGTTTTGTTTCTTAAACACCACATATAAGTGAGATGGTATATTTGTCTTTCCCTGAGTGACTTACTTCACTTAGCATTATACTCTCTAGTTTCATCCATGTTGTTGCAAATGGCAACATTTCATTTGTTTTTAGGGCCAAGTAAAATTCCATTGTATGTATGTACCACATCTTCTTTGTCCATTCATCTATCCATAGACACTTGGGCTACTTCCATAATTTGGCTATTGTAAATGCTGCAATAAACATAGGGGTGCAATTATCCCTTTGAATTAGTGTTTTTGTATTCTTTGGGCAAATGCCTAGTCGCGTGATTACTGGATCATAGGGCAGTTCGATTTTTAATTTTTGGAGGAAATTCTGTACTGTTTTCCACAGTGTCTGTACCACTTTGCATTCCCACCAACAGTACAAGAGGGTTCCTTTTTCTCCATATCCCCACCAACTGTTGTTTCTTTTTTTTTTTTTAAGATTTTATGTATGTATGTATGTATGTATGTATTTATTTAAGAGTGAGCTCACAAGGATGGAAAGCAGCAGGCAGAGGAGGAAGTAGGCTCCCTGCTGAGTAAGGAGCCTGATGTGGGACTTGATCCTGGGACTCTGGGATCAGGACCTGCGTCTGAAGGCAGACTGAGCCACCAAGGCATCCCAACACTTGTTTGTTGTGTTTTTGAATTTAGTGATTCTGACAGGTGTGAGGTGGTATCTCACTTTAATGTTGATTTGCATTTCCCTGATGATGAGTGACCTTGAGCATCTCTTTATGGGTCCATTGGCTATCTTGATATCTTATTTGGAGAAATTCATGTTTTCTGCCTATTTTTTAATTGAATTATTTGGTTTTGGGGTGGTGAGCTATGTAAATTCTTGGTAATCTCCTACCATTTCATAGGTTGCCTATTAGTTTTGTTGATTGTTACCTTTACTATGCAGAAGCTTCTTATTTTGGTGTAGATCCAATCGATAATTTGTTTTTATTTCCTTTGCTGTACTTTTTTCTGGGATTTTTGTGTGTCTGGGATTTTTGTGAGTTTTCTCACAAAAAAACCGTGAGAAATTTATTCTCACAGTTAGGTCTTTGATCCATTTTGAGTTTATTTTTATGTATGGTGTAGGAAAGTGGTTTGGTTTCATTCTTTTGTGCATGGCTGCCCACTTTTCCCCACACCATTTGTTAAAGAGACTTCTTCCATTATCTGTTTTTCTCTACTTTGTCAAAGATTGACATATAATTGTGGGTTTATTCCTAGTTTGTTTGTTTTTTTTTTTTTTTTGGTGCAATTGTAAATGGGATAGTTTTCTTAATTTCTCTTTCTGTTGATTCATTACTACTGTATAATGCCACAGATTTCTGTACCATGATTTTGTATCTTGTGACCTTATTAAATTCACTCATCAGTTCTAGCAGTTTTGGGGTGCAGTCTTTATGGTTTTCTATACATAGTATCATGTCATCTGCACATAGAGACTGTTTTATTCCTTCCTTACCAAACTGGATGTCTTTTATTCTTTTTTGTTGTCTGATTGCTGTGGCTAGAACTTCTAGTATTCTGTTAAGTAACAGTGGTGAGAGTGGACATCCTTGGTTTTTTTGTGTGTGCATGATGTCAGGGGAAAGTGCTCAGTTTTTCCCCATTGAATATGATGTTAGCTGTGGGTTTTTGTTTAAGATCTTTATTACACTCAGGTGAGTTCCCTCTAAGCCTATTTTATTGAGGGCTTTCACCATGAATGGATATAACAAAGTTGTACTTTGTCAGATGCTTTTTCTGCATCTATTGAAATGCTCATATGGTTTTTATACTTTCTCTGATTGATGTGATTATGTTGCTTGATGTGTGAATACTGAACCACCCTTGCATCCTGGGAATAAATCCCACTTGATTGTGGTGAAAGAGTTTTTTAATATATTGTTGGATTCAGTTTACTAATATTTTGTAGAAGATTTTTGCCTCTGTATTCATCAGAATTTGTAGTAGTTCCCTTTTTTTATGGTGTCTTTTTCTGGTTTTGGAATCAGGTAATGCTGCCCTCATTGAATGAATATGGAAGTGTTCCTTCTATTTTTTGGAATAGTTTGGCAAGAATAGGTATTAACTCTTTTTTAAATATTTGATAAAATTCACCTGTGAAGCCATCTGGTCCTAGACTTCGTTTGCTGGGAGTTTTTGATTACTGATTCAACTTCATTGCTGGTAATCACTGTGTTCAAATTGTCTATTACTTCCTTTTTCAGTTTTGGGAGGTTATATGTTTCTAGGAATTTGTTGATTTCTTCTAGGTTGTCCCATTTGTTGGCACATCATTTTTCATAATACTACAATTATTTGTATTTACATGGTGGTGGTGTCATTTCTCTTCTTTCATTTGTGATTTTTAAAATTTTAGTCTTATCTTCCTTCATGTGTCTTGCTAGAAGTTTATCAATTTTGCTGCTCTTAAAGAATGAGCTCCTGGTTTCATTGATCTAGTCTATTGACTATATAATTTATTTCTGCTCTAATCTTTACTATTTACATCCTTCTGCTGGTTTTGGTGTCAGCCTGTTCTTCTTTTTGTAGCTCCTTCAGGTGTAAGCTTAGGTTGTGTGAGATTTTTCTTGCTTCTTGCAGTAGGCTTATATTGCTATAAACTTCTTTCTTAGAACCACTTTTACTGCATCCCAAAGATTCTGGAACATTCTGCTTTCATTTTGATATATTTCCACATTATTCTTGATTTTGTCTTTGATTTCTTGGTTGGCTCATCCATTGTTTAGTAGCACATCATTTAATCTCTGTGTATTTGTACTCTTTCCAGATTTTTTCTTGTGATTGATTTCTGGTTTCATAGCCTTGTGGTCAGAAAATCTGCCTGGCATGACTTTGATCTTTTCAAATTTTTCAAGACTAGTTTTGTGGTCTAACATATGCCCTATTCTGGAAAATATTCCATAGGCACTTGAAAAAAATCTGTTTCCTGCTGTTTTAGGGTAGAATGTTCTGAATATATCTGTTAAATCCATGTGATCCAGTGTGTCATTCAAAGCCACTGATTTTGTTGATTTCCTCTTTCAGTGATCTGCCCATTGATGTAACTGCACTGTTAAAATCCCCTACTATAATTATATTATAATTGTATTAATTAGATCCTTTGTGTTTTTTATTAACTATTTTATGTATTTGGGGGCTCTTACGTTGAGTGCATAAATATTTACAATTGTTTTGTTGTTGTTGTTGTTCTTTTTGCCCCTTTTATTATTATAATAGAATCCTTCTTTGTCTCTTGTTTCAGTGCCCCATGCAGGGCTCAATCCCAGGACCCTGGGATCATGACTGGAGCCAAAGGTAGATGCTTAACCAGCTGAACCACCTAGGTGCCCCTACAGTCTTTGTTTTAAAGTCTATTTTCTCCAACATAAGTATGGCTACCTCAGCTTTCTTTTGACATGCATTTGCATGATAAATGTTTCTTCATCCCCTCACTTTCAATCTGCAGATGTATTTAGTTCTGAAATGAGTCTCTTACAGTCAGCATGTAGATGGATCTTGTTTGTTTTTGTGTGTGTGTGTGTGTGTGTGTGTTTTTAAGATTTTATTTACTTATTTGACAGAAGATAGCACAAGTAGGCAGAGTGGCAGGGAGAGGGAGAAGCAGGACCCTGGGATCAGGACCTGAGCCAAAGGCAGCCACTTAACTGACGGAGCCACCCAGGTGCCCCTGGATCTTGTTTTCTTATCCACTCTCTCACCCTTTGTCTTTTGATTGGGACATTTGTTTCATTTATATTCAAAGTAATTGTTGATAAGTATTGTTGCTATTTTATTACTTGTTTTGTGGCTTTTTGTAGTTTTTCTCTGATCATTTCCTGCTCACTTTCAGGATTTGCTGGCTTTCTTTAGTGATATAGATTCCTTTCTCATTTTTTGCATATCTATTAGTGGTTTTTGATTTGTGGTTACCATTAGATTTGTATATAACATATTCCCCAAATAGCAGTCTATATGAAGTTGATGGTCACTTAAGTTTGAACTGATTCTTTACTCCTCTCCCTGTGTTTTAAGCATACTACTTATATCTGTTTTGCCTAAGGCTCTTGCTATGTTCCTTCATTTGGGATATATTTCTCTGTCTCCTCATTTTGTTTAACTCTCTGTGTCTGTTTCTCTGTGTTAGGAAAGTCAGCTACATCTCCTGCTCTTTAAGTAATGGCCTTAGGAAGAAGAAATCCTGTAGGGCCCTGCAGTGCAGGGTCCTTTGTTCCCCAGGAACCTAGTGCTTCATGGAGTGTCTCCTACGTATGTTGCATGTGTTCTGATGTTGAGTCCTGACTTCTTTTTCCTCAGCCCAGTTCTGTACAGAGGCTCTCTTTGCTTGTTGTGGGAAGTATTCGGTCCTTGGCTAAGTGTGGCACATTTTACCAAGGTGTGTGCTGACCTGCTTGTGAAATATGACCTTCCACCAGTGCCACTGGAACTGAGGCCCTGCAAATGGTGCAGGTCAGAGATGTTGTGCTAGTGAGATTTGCACCAGTTTTCTGGGATAGGAGACCTGCAGCCCTGGAACTGAGGCAAACATGACTGGGAAGGGCAGATCCACTAAAGCAGCCTAGAGAGACGGGCTTGGTCTAAGCAAGTTAGGCAGCAAGTGTCCACACCATGCTTGTCACCACAGGTAATGCTGTGTTTATGCTGGGGAGCAGAGGAGGGAAATGGCATTTGCCAACTCCTTTGTTCTTGGAAGTTTCCTCATGATATCTGTCTCTCTAGGCCATGCTCTGAGATGAATAAATAACTCTTCCTCCCATCTGCCCACAGAGTTTTTTCAAACTCCTGCCTCCACACACTGTCTCTGCTCGCCCTGTCTTGCTGTCTCTTTAAGGGTGATGACTCAGCTTCCTGACACTCTCTAGTGTCTCCCAGAGCCAAGCTGGCTGATATTTAAAATTCCAGGGTTTAAGTCTTGCTGGTTGTAAGAACTAATGAGATCAGCCCCTCTTATTTTTAAGGTCAGTGTTAGGAGAATTTGTCTTCCCCATGCAGGCTCCCCAGTGTGCTCATCTGTTTTCTGCCCTTCTCTGTGTCCCCACTTCCCTCCCCACCATGAAAACCACTGTCTGTTTTGCTCTTAAACTGAGTCTTTGGCCTTCCTAACTTCTTCATTGTGACCTCTTCTCTACCTTTAGTGGTGGAGTTTGTTCTGCCAGTCTTTGGGTCTTTTTTGGGGGGAAAGGGGGCTATTTACATTGATGTTAGTGATACCTAGTTGTATCCACAGGATGAGGAGACTAGGTCCACCTAGTCTGCTATCTTTCCAGCCTCCATACAGGAGTCTTAAAGTAAGAAAACTAGAAATAATTTTTTTAAAATATTTTATTTATTTGACAGAGAGAAACCACAACTAGGCAGAGAGGCAGGCAGAGAGAGAGGAGGAAACAGGCTCCCTGCGGAGCAGAGAGCCGATGCAGGGCTCGATCCCAGGACCCTGGGATCACGACCCAAGCCGAAGGCAGAGGCTTCAACCCACTGAGCCACCCAGGCACCCCTAGAAGTAATATTTTGAAGTTCAAGTTTACATAAACAGCATTTTTCCAGCTTTTCTTTTTATATCCTGTGACATTTTAGGTATGTTTATTGAAATATATGGAAATAGAACAAACTAAACATGTAAAACATTAATAATTTTGTCTAAGTTTTACATTTGTACATTCTCTGAAATCATCTCCACTATTAGGAAATATACACACCCCTGCAAAGTTTCTTCATGTCCATTTGCAAGCCCTACCTCCTGCATCTCTCCATTCCACCCCGTTATCTCAAGGCAACTGCTGATCTTCTGTTTGCTAATAAACATTCATTTCCATTTCCTAGAATTTTACAGAAGACTAATGCAATGTGTACTCTCTTGTCTGGACTTTCACTCAGCTTAATTCTTTTGAGATTTATCCATACAGTTGCCGGGATTAATAGTTCATTTTTCCACTGCTTAGTAATATTTTATCATGTGACTTACCACAACTTGTTCATCCATTCACATATTTTCCAATTTTGTCTATTACAAATCTGTAAATATTCATGCACAATTTGTATGGATTTTTTTAATTTCACTTGGGAAGTACCTAGGACTGGAATGGCAAGTGCTAAGCTAGGTACATATTTAAACATGGCAGAATTGGTTTCCAAAGAGCTGTTTCATTTTTTTTTTTTTTTTAAGATTTTATTTATTTATTTGACAGAGAGAGAGAGATCACAAGTAGACAGAGAGGCAGGCAGAAGGGAAGTGGGAAGCAGGCTTCCTGCAAAGCAGAGAGCCCAATGTGGGGCTCGATCCCAGGACCCTGGGATCATGATCTGAGCCGAAGGCAGAGGCTTAACCCACTGAGCCACCCAGGTGCCCCAAGAGCTGTTTCATTTTAACATTCCCAGCAACACTGTATATGAGTTTCAGCTTCACCACATTCCTGTAAATAGTTGGAGAGGACATTTTAAAAAATGCTAGGCATCCTATTTGGTGTATAATGAAGCATCATCATGGTTTTAATATCTCTTATAACTAATGTTGAACATCATTTCACTTTTGCCATTCATATAGATTCTTTGGTGAATATTCACATCCTTGTGACCTTTTTTCCCCTTTAGCTGTTGTCCTTAAATTTGGGGGACTTTATATTTTGTATATCCAAGTCCTTCATCAGATATATAATTAAATATTTTCTCCCAGTCTGTAGCTTGTGTTTTTATTCTTAGCACCATCACTCAAAGAACAAAAGTTCTTTTTTGGTAAAGTCAAATGTTATTTTTTTCTTTTAAGGATCATACTTTTAGTGTTGTAGTTAAGAAACCTTGTATAAACCAACATCAAAAAGATTTTATCCCATCAAATTTTCATCTAAAACTTTTGTAATTGTAGGTTTTACATTTGGAGTTTTCTGGCTCTGTCTTCTCTCTTCACTTTTCAGCAATCTTATTTTCTCCAACCGCTTTCTTATGGTCTTCTAACCTGAAAGGTAGTGAGTTTCCTCTCAGAGTTTTGTATACTGCAACTCCACAACAACTGGAGCTTCCCCTAAGGGAAAATTACACCAATTGAAACTTTCCATTAATACCTCTTAATTTTTTAATACATTATATAGGGATTCCTACTTGCTAGGTAATTCATACATATACATCTATCACTTCACTTTTTTTTTTTTTTGGTGAGAATAAAAGCCCTTATTATATTGAGGTACATTCCTACATACCTAATTTGTTGTAAGTTTTTATCCTAAATGGATCTTGAATTTTATTTAATAGTTCATCTGCATTTATTGAGATGATCATGATTTTTTGCCAAATGATATATCACATATATTAAGTATTGGATAGATAGATTGGGTGATAGATGGTAGGATATCAGATAGATAGGTTATCAGATTTATTTGCCTGTACTGAATCATTCTTTTTTTTTTTTTTTTTTTTTGAGAGAGAGAGTGTGTGTGTGTGAGTATGAATGTGTGTGAGAAGGGCACAGGAAAAGGGAGAAGCGGACTCCACTGAACAGAGAACCTGACACAGAACTCCATCCCAGGACTCTGGGATCATGACCTGAGCCAAGGCAGGTGCTCAACAAACTGAGCCACTAAGGAGCCCCTATACTGAACCATTCTTATATCCAAGGAATGAACCACACTTGATCATGGTGTATGATACTTTTAATGTTCTGCTGAATTTGGTTTGTTATTATTCTTTTGGGAATTTCTGCATTTGTATTTATCAGGTTATTGGCCTATGGTTTTCTTGCAGTACCCTCTTACAGCTTTGGTATAGGGATCACTTGCTTGAAATATCTTTTTCTACCCTTTTACTATGTGTCTTTAAAGTTCTAGTAAGTCTTTGATAGGGAACGTATTATTAGAAATATTTTTTAATCCATTCAGCCACACTGTCTTTACAGAATGTATTTATGTTTAAAGTCATTGATAGGTAACAGCTGACTATTGTCATTTTTTCCCCTGTTTTGTAGCTGCATGTTCCTTTGGATCTTGCTGTTTTCTTTTGTGAATTTAATGGCTTTTTGTAGAAATTTGCTCCTATTACTTCATCATAATGTTTCACATAACTAGTATAGATTTTTATTGTGTAGCTACCATGAGGCTTACATGAAATATATTTATTACTCTATTTTAAGCTGTTAACAACTTAACTTGAATAGCATTCCTAAACCTCACACTTTTACTTCTCTTCCGTCACACACCTGTTAAGTTATTGATGTTAAAATTTACCTGATTCTTTGAGTATAGTCGACACAATATTACATTAATTTCAGGTGTACAACTTAGTGATTTGACAAGTTTATACATTATGCTGTGTTCACCACAGGTGTAGCTACCATCTATCCCATGACATCACTATTACAATATCACTGACTGTATCCCTTATGCTGTGACTTTTATACCAATGACTTAATCATTCCATAACTGGAAGCCTGTATCTCCCTCTCTCCTTCCCACATTTTTCCAACCACCCACCCCTCCTTTCTGGTGTATCAGTTTGTACTCATTGGTATGATTCTGCTTTATTTTTTTAATACACTTACGAGTAAAATAAGGTATTTGTCATTCTCAGTATGGCTTATTTCACTTAGCATCATACACTTTAGGCCCATCCACATTGTCTCAAGTGGTGCAAACACATTCCTTTTTATGGCTGTGTAATATTCCATTGTATATACTACCCATTTTCCTTACTCATTTGTCTAGTGATGGATACTTAAGTTGCTTAGATATTTTAGCTATTATAAACAATGCTGCAATAAACATAGGGGTACATATGTTTTAGCATTTGTCTTTTATTTGGGTACATCTACCCAGTAGTGGAATTATTGGATCATATATAGATCCAATCTATCCGATAGATCAAATCTATTTCTATTTTTAATTTTGTAAGGAACATCCATGCTGTTTTCCATAATGGCTGTACTGATTTACCCTCCCACCAATAGTGCATGAGGGTTTTGTTTTTCTCTACATCCTCAGCAACACTTGTTACCTATTTTTATATTGTATATCCACTAAGAAATTATTGTAGTCATAGTTATTTTTTTTTAAAGATTTTATTTATTTATTTGTCAGAGAGAGAGGGAGAGAGAGCAAGCACAGGCAGACAGAATGGCAGGCAGAGGCAGAGGGAGAAGCAGGCTCCCTGATGAGCAAGGAGCCCGATATGGGACTCGATCCCAGGACGCTGGGATCATGACCTGAGCCGAAGGCAGCTGCTTAACCAACTGAGCCACCCAGGTGTCCCTGTAGTCATAGTTATTTTTAATATAACTTAAAGTTGTATTGAATCACATACCACCATTACAAAACTAGAGACTCTGACTTTGATTATATATTTACTATTACATGTAAGTTTTATAACTTCATATGTTTTTATGATGTTAATGAACATTATGTATGCTTGAAGAAATGCATTTAGCACTTCTGGTAAGGTAAGTCTAGTGGTGATGAACTCCCTCAGCTTTTGTTTGTTTAAGTATCTCTTCTTCATTTCTGAAGGTTAGTTAGCTTTGCCAAGAATAATATTCTCGGTTGACAGGTTTCCCCCCCCCCAATATTATTAATACATCATCCCATTCTCTCCTGGTCTGTGTTCTTGTAGTTCACTCAACTTTTTTATGAGAATTATTTTGATTTCTGGGAGACAGTTCATAGATGTCCATTTCCTTAGGGCCATTTATTGCCGCAAGCTGTAATAATTTTGCTGGTATCATGTTTAGCTGATTCTTTGTGATCCTTGATTCATTTGATTCCTTTTATCAGTATCTGCACATTTGAGTAAATGGTCTGCTTTTCCATACTTCACAGGTTTTCTTTTGCAGAATCTTACCAGTCAGCTCAGCTTGGGGTTGTGGATGGATAAGCTGGTAGCAAACTTGGTCGGGTGTAGCTTGCTTTAAGGGTCTATATTTGGTTGAGGCTACTGCTGAAGCTCTGAGGTCAGGGAGCGTGGTACCACTAAATGGTAACAATTGGCTACTACTGCTGGCTTGGTTCTGTGCCTGAGAATGGCTTCCTGAGAATGGTCTCTGAAGTTGCCTGGATTGTCAGGTCAGGCTCCTTACTCTGGTGGGACTGAGTACTATACTCAACAGGAGGCAGGCTTGTGAATTAACTTCACTGTCCAGACAGGGTAGAAGATGAACCTTAAGACTGACCTGGCTTGTTGTTTGGGGACCTAAATCATGCAGAACTCTGCCCTGTATTCTCTGGTCAAAGAGCCACTGGCCTTTGTTCTACAGACTGGCAGAGCTTCGGGCTGGCTTCTTTGTTCTCTTCCACTGTTAGGCTGGAGGATGGACCACACAACTATCTAGGTGATCTTGTTAGTTTTTCTGGTGAGGTGGGGCTTGGGGAGGCTGTTCCCATAACTTTGTGGCACTACAGATATCTTCCCCAAGTTTGGCAAAGCTCATTCTTCAGGATCCCAAGTCAGGCAGAATTGTGCTCCCGAGTCAGAGAAGACCTCTGGCTTGGTTCTGCAAAAGGGCAGTGCTGCTGGCCAGTCTACCAGCTCAAGTTCTGGGCCATCTAGCTTTCCAGGTGCTTTGGCCACAGGTTTCTTTGTCAGGTGGGGCTCAGGTGGCACTCAGCAACAGACAGGGCTAGTAATTAACTTCCTTGCCTGGGTGCAGTGGTGGAACAGGCTCCAAGGTCTGTAGAAACTGTACACCAATTTCCCTGTTCAGTGGGCTCACCATCTTAGCTCTACAGAGGGGCATAAAGTCATTCTTAGGGATTTTTCTTTGGGTGCCTCTGCAAGTAGAAATTCATTCTGTCACAATTTAAGATTTGAGTGCTGGTCACAGCTAATTCCACCCCCTTCTCCATCAGAACCTGATCTCCAGTAGTCAAGCCCACAGATTACCCACTCTTTCCCTGTGAGGCAAGACTCTAGTGGGCCTCACAGAAAGTGGCCCACAACTGTGGGGGACCTGTATATCCACCTTGAACTCTTTTTCCCACTTGGGAGACCATGGACCCAGGGGAGCCCTCTTGGTGTGGCACTGTGTCAGCCTGGGGGAGGGGCAACAGGGTCAGAATACAGCCAGTCCTCTTATCCTTTATTTTGGTCTTTCTTGGTCTCTGTGGTCCATGGGGGTGCTTCCTTACCCCTCTGAGTCAAGAATTTTTACTTTGGTGTCTTGTTTAGAGTTAGTTGCTAATTTGTCTAGTTGTAAGGGGGACTGAAGTCAAGGATAATCTATATTGATCTCTTGATAAGGTGCCACCTCACATCTTTATCCATTCATGTGTTGATGGACTTTTTTTCATATCTTGTTTACTGTGAATAATGCTATAATATACATAATAGTGTAGGTATCTCTTTGAGATCCTGTTTACATTTCTTTAGCAATATACCTAAAAGTGGAATTGCTGGGTCATATGGTACTTACATTTTTTTTTAAAGATTTTATTTATTTATTTGTCAGAGAGAGAGAGGGAGAGAGAGCGAGCACAGGCAGACAGAATGGCAGGCAGAGGCAGAGGGAGAAGCAGGCTCCCTGATGAGCAAGGAGCCCGATGTGGGACTTGATCCCAGGACGCTGGGATCATGACCTGAGCCGAAGGCAGCTGCTTAACCAACTGAGCCACCCAGGTGTCCCTGGTACTTACATTTTTAATTTTTTGAGTAACCTCCCTATTTGTTTCCATAGCTGTATCAATTTACATTCCCATCAACAGGGCATGACTGTTCCTTTTTCTCCACATCCTTGCCAACATTCATTACTTGTCTTTTTGATGATTATTGTTCTAACAAAGGTGAGGTGGTATCTCATTGTGCTTTCAATTTGCATTTCCCTTATGCTTACAGACGTTGAGCACTTTTATATACCTGTTGACCATTCATCTGTCTTTAGAAAAATGTGTATTCAGTCTCTCTGCCCAATAACAAAAGACAAAACATTCCATTGCTTCCTGTAATTTTGACTCTTCTTTAAATCCACTCCTTGTGCTCACTTTTTGTATATTTTACAGTTTATTTGTAGTATTGATGTTATCACTTCTGTATACTAGAAGGTGATTGTCTAGAACTTTAAAGATATGTAATGTGTAGCTGTTGTATTGGTTTCAGCCATGTTTATCAAAACAAATTCAAAATTCATACCCATGGGACTGTGTAATTAAGCACCATTTTCATAGCAGTGGCCAGGTTAATGATATCTCTTTTGTATTTGTTTTACCCCATGCTCTGCTTCAGTATCCTGGTTGATCACTCCTCCTTGGGATCATACTTTGAAGTTAATTATATGCATATAATTTTGTCTCCAGCTCTGGTTTCAGAGAATGCAAGCTTAGAATAATTCAGTTTATGCCCATCCCCACCCCCGCCTTGGTCCTAATAATAAGACCTTTAGGTTGGGATTATAGAGTTGGATCACTCACTCACAGGTTACACAGCAATGTGACATGGTTCTTGATAACTGGGATGGTGAGGTCCCCTGGCATGCAAGAGCATCACAGTTACCAAGATTCCCACCCATGGTAGATTATGAAGTAATGCAAAGGAATGGTGTGGTAGCTATAGTCCTTCAACAATATGGGAGAGGTGTTATTAGGAGTTGGCTCAATTTGTTAACTAATACAGAAACATGAGTAGAGGAGTGTCGTGATCAAGTCAGCCATCAGTCAGCTCCATGAATTTCGAGATTCAGGAAGCCTCTATGCCATCTTGCAAGGAGACTCTCTTAGGTCTGCATTTAAGAATATACTGAGGTCAGGTCAAGGATTTAATATAAATAGTAATGTGAACTTTATTCTGGCAGCTTCCACATTGCTAAAGGCTTTCAGTGTCTCTGGCATACCAAGATAGCCCCCTTAAGATAAAAGACTGTTGCACCTGGTATCACATACCTTTCATAACAAGACACTTTATTTGATTTTACCCCCCCAATTTTGGAAACACTACATCCTACACTTAGGAACATTCTTCCTCTTTTCAATTTATTCTAAAAGTTAACAAACATTTTCTATAAAGAGTAAGATAGTAAATATTTCAGAATTTGCAGACAAAATGGTTTCTGTTGGAACTATACAAGTCTGCTATTAGGACCAAAAAAATAACAAAAAACAGTCATAGACAACATATAAACAAATAGGTATATTTGTGTTGTGATATAATTTGATTTTAAAAAAAATGTAGCAGACTAGATTTGGCCTACAGGCTGTAGTTTGCAGAATCCTTATTAATGGGTGACTTAGAAAAGTTCTAGTTTAAGTGGGTCCTGAGGAAGAAGCTATTTTATAATTACTTCTAGATCCAAACTATGATGAAAGTTTCCCTGTCACTCAGGCCATGTGACCTAACATCTGATAATTCTAGCTTTTTCTATAGTATATCAAAAGGCAGGTGGAGCTTCTGACAAACATCAATAAAGGATGTATTGCATAGGTTGGTAAGCAGATCCTTACCCCAGAACATCTTGAATACTTCTTGTTTTATGCTGTGATCCTATGTTTGACACCCTGTATAGAGAATTCTACAGCATCTTGATCAGCACTCAAGCTGATGTTCCCAGGATGTCCAGGGTAATTAACACTTTTAGGGCCAACCCAGTGATATAAAATTCATGGTTAAATATGTTTGGTTTTCCTCAGCTGGGTAGACCGTTTTGAGATCTACAAGACCTCTCAGGGGCAACTATGAGAGAGTACTAGTTGCCATAGTGATGGCCACCGATTTAACATAGCCTTTTATTTGCGTTTCCTTCTGCATTTTACTCTCCTCATCTATCAATTTGGCTTTTTGGGATTACCTCCTTCCAAACACCACCTTATTCAAATGTATAATTCAGAGACTTTTTTCAGGAGAATCCAGTGTTAGATACTCTGTTAAATGCACCAGACAAAATTGTATTATTCTAATGTTCCAAGATAAAAATAAAGGATTTCTTTTTCTGTATTTATTTATTTTAAAGATTTTATTTATTTGACAGACAGAGATTACAAGTAGGCAGAGAGGCAGGCAGAGAAGAAGGTAAGCAGGTTCCCTGCTGAGCAGAAAGCCTGATGTGGGGCTCGATCCTAGGACCCTGGGATCATGACCTGAGCTGGAGGCAGAGGCTTTAACCCACTAAGCCACCCAGGCACCCTTGCATGCATTTATTTATGAAGAAACATAATATCCCCCTAAAAAATAATTTAAAATACCAAAAAAATAGGGAATGATGAATCCCCTTTCTTTCTCATAAAAATGAGGGGATGATATATTTCAGTATACACTGGGAAATCAAATGTAATCAAACTAATCTGTAAACTGAGCATGTCAGCAGTATTTGATGTAATTTCAAGTTACTTAAATGATGCCTCTGTAGCTCTGTGTAAAGAAATTAAGTTCAAAGGCAATTTGGTTTTTACAGATGAAAACACAAATCAGATAATCCTTTGAGAATTTTTTTCAACTTTCTCCAATCTTGTTTGTGGCTTTTTTTTCTTTATTTTTGGTGGGGGAGAATTTAGAAAGAGTGAGATAGAATACTCAAGAAAGGGGCGAAAGGAATGCATACAGGGGTTCCTAACCCCGTTCATTTATTTATTTTGAATCATGTTTGTTGTCATAGCATGTAGGTTTACTTTTATTTAGACTTGGATGTAGAGGAAAAGAGAAAAGATAATTGGCAGTCCTCTCACGTCTGTCTGCATAGTTTTTGTTCTTTAATTTCCTAAACTGGAGATGTGCTGAGTGTAACACAGTATGTCATTCTTAAACAAGTTGCTACTTCTAGCTGTCACTTTTGATCAGAAGGCACACAGGTTTGGGGCATACGACTTGGAAATAAAAATCAGAGAAATAAAAACAATTTCCATTTTTACTTAAAAATTCACAAACTGTGGTACTCTGAGCAGCATGTGGTAGTTAAGAAACATGTCTTTCATTTTTCTTGCTTCTGTAGAAAAGACAATTTGGAGAAAAAAGTGAATGTCGAAACGTATCTTTTAGCTTTCTGAGCACTTGGGAATGCTGTGAAGATAACACTTAATTAAATAAAGGCTGTAAAGTCTTGTTCCCCTCCTGTATTAGGCCTAATGTGATGAAAGAGGCTCTACGTGACATTTTAACTCACTGGTTGATACGGATATTTTAAATTATTTGTCCAATTGGTCAAAAATTCTAAAACAAAATATGACTTTTAGGTTCTCCATTGGTACTTGACTTTCAACTGTTAAAGTGCTTTCTTAAAACCGATGGAATGGCACTTGACATATCAGAGGCTAAAACGATACTTAGAATAAACAAATTATCAACATCGAATTTCACAATCAGCCAAATCTCAGCTGCATTCTCTAACTGTAGAATCTTGTCTGCCACAGTGACTCTTGTTAGAAATCATCATATTTTTAATTTTCCATTTTTGTCCTCTATATTACAGCTTTACCCCTCTTTCATAGTAAAAGCTCACAGAGCAGAAATTTCCACTTCTTAGGATTACAAAGTCTCATGAGATACTGCATATGAAACGATCATGGACCTATTGATTCTACCTGTTTGGGGGAAAAGGTCACAAACTTTCTTTTTAAAAATCCTCTTAATGCTTTAACATTACTTGGATGATAACTTTTAGCTGACTTGCCAAATCTAGTCAACTGAACCCTACTAACAAGCTAAAATTATTTCTTAAGAAGTGATTATATATCTCTTAGAATGGCTAAAATCCAGAACACTGACAATACCAAATGATGGCGAGGATGTGAAACAACAGAAACTCTCATTTATTGCTGGTGAGAATGCAAAATAGTACAGACACTTCGGAAGCCATTTGGGAGTTTCTTGAAAAAGTAAATGTATTTTACCTTATGATCCAACCATCATACTCCTTGGTACTTAACCAGTGAAAACTTGTGTCCAAACCTGCACCCAAAATAGCAGCTTTATTCATCACTGACAAAATCTGGAAGCAACCAAGATGTCCTTCAGTGGATGAAAGGATGAATACACTGTGGTATATCCAATGGAATATCATTCAGTGCTACAAGAAAAAAAAAAAAAAAAAGATCTAACAAGCCATGAAAATACATAGAATATTTTTAAATGCACATTACTAAATGAAAGAAAATCTGAGAAGGCTATGTATAGTTGACTTTTTTTTAAATTTTATTTATTTATTTGAGAAAGTAAGTAACTCTCTATAGTCACTCTGTATAGTTGACTCTTGAAAAACAGAGGATTGAACTCTGTGGGTCTACTTACACATGGATTTCTTTCAACAAATACAGTACTGTTTATAGACTTCTAAGATTTTCAGAATATTTTCTTTAGTCTTATTATAAAATACAATACATAATAATATAACATGCCGAATATGTGTTAAACAATGGTTTGTGTTCAACTAAGGCTTCTCGTCAACAGTATTCTATTAGTAATGTTTGGGGGGAGTTAAAAAATTATATATGGATTTTCAGCTGCATGGGAGGTCAATGATCCTAACCCTAGCAAGGGTCAAGTTTACTTTGATACCAATTGTATGAGGTTCTGGAAAAAAACAAAACTATGGAGAAAATTTAAAAGATGAATGGTAGCCAAACCTATTAAATGTACAACACCAAGAATGAATCCTGAGGTAAGCTATGGACTGTGGGTGACTTTGTTGTTATCAATGTAGGTGTGCCCTTGGTTAAAAAAAAAAAAAAAAAAAAAAAAAGTACCATTCTTCAGAGTATTCTAATAATGTAGGAGGCTATGTATGGGTAGCAGCAAGGAGTATATTGGTAGTCTATGTACTGTTTCAATCTTGTTGTAAACCTAATACTGATCTGAAAAAAAAAATCTTAAAACAGGTGTGGACTGGGAAAAGGTTAAAGTTGGAAAGCAATGTATAGAGGGAGGTATAGGAGAAGTAAAAATTGGAAGTAGAAGATGCTGCTTTACCAACAGTAGTAATCATGGCCAGATCTCTTAAACTCTTAGAGATTCACTTCCACATCTGGGATAAATAACATCTGTCTCACCAGGTTGCTCAGGGAGAATATGGAATACATGAGTATATATTTTAGCTAAATAAACCTTTATACGTTATCTATTAGTAAGACTGCAGATTTTTTTTTTTTTTTTTTTTTTTGGTAGGGAGAGAGGGAGAGTGCAGAGGGAGAGAGAGACTCTCATGCAGGTTCCACTCTCATTGTGGAGCCTGATATAGGGCTTGATCTCCTGACCCTTAGACTATGACCTGAGCTGGAATCAAGAATCAGATGCTTAACTGACGTGCCACCCACGCACCCCCAGACTGCAGAATTTTTATGTAAAATATATCTGATTATAGGATAGTTTATAAAATAATAGTTCTATCTAGCAAATTTATTATACATCAGAGTCAGCTGCCTAACACCCAAGAGACATTTATTTTGTGGGGTGGGTGGGATTTGATAACACTATTTTTAGAAAGCCAGTCAATAACTATTTCTCTATTCATAATTCAGGCTGAGATTCTTTTTTAAACTGAGAATTTTTACTCAATGCCATTTATTGATTTTGCAGCAAGTCACAAGAAAGGAAAACAAATACTACTTTCCAACCTTGCCTTCAACCTCCTTCAATTCTGCCTCAAGGTCATATTTAAAGACATCAACAGAAAACTGGTTTCTTTTGTTTGTATCAAAGAATAGGGCAATGACTAAATAGGTCTGTGCTCCATCTTCTCACTTCTGTAGGTCCTAATTTTATCTATGTATTAATCCATGGCTTTTAGACCAACAGTTTCCCCTAAGGTCCTTAAATCTAAAATAGTAGCTACTATTGGTCAAGGGCCCTCAGACACCAAAAGTCTTGGTGATGACAAAGGTGAAAAAAAACAAAAGAATTTTACCAAAAGGAGTTTCTGAGAAGGACTTTAGAATTAATCTAAATTTAATTGTCAATCTTGTTTAGATTTGTCTTTGAAAAATTATATGGGTATTATATCACCTCAGTTTTAAAATCCATCTAGAAGGTGATTCCACAATTTTATTAGAAAAATCCATGTTTCTCACCTCAAAAGGAATTAATGCATGTAGCACTTCTTCATAGAAAGGAACATTACTGTGGCAAGGGAAAGAAAAGACGAACAGAACATCTTGGGCTATAAAGTAAAGAAGTGCTCCAAAAATGACTGGGATGTGTCAAAAGGATACAGGGGCTACCCTAAGGTATCTTGCACAAGTCACCTATGGAAGAATTTGAAATCAAAATAATATTAATAAGTTAACTATTAAAATTAATTATAGCCCACTGAATAAGAATCTCTAAGTCTATGATGTTATAAATAAGTGGAAAAATAGAAAGTTTAATGAGAAATGGGGTTATTTATATAGTTTTAAAATGGCTCCTCACTAAATGCTAATTAATTCCAAGGAGAAAAAGAGTAACTTGACGTGGCTCAGTTGGTTGGGCGACTGCCTTCAGCTCAGGTCATGATCCTGGAGTCCCGGGATCGAGTCCCACATCGGGCTCCCTGCTCAGCGGGGATCTTCTTCTCCCACTGACCTTTCTCCACTCATTCTCTCCCTCTCTCATTTTTTCTCTTTCTCTCTCAAATAAATAAATTAAAAAAGAAGAAGACAGAAGCGAGTGGATGGCCCACAGTGCACATCTGCAGCTGCTGGATCTTTAGAAGGAGTGTCTTTAGAGAAAGCTGAGCTCCATAATTTCACTAGAAATCCCAGTCCTGGGTTCTAGCTGGTCATTCTTGCTTTGGATAATGATAGCAGGGATTGGCTAATCTCTATAAGCTAGAGCTGGGCCCAACCCTTGGCATATAATATTCCATTTAAATCCTCACTACCACCTCACAGAGGCTTACTAGCAACTCTTCAAGAAGTCAAAGCTCTCTGCTTCTCCTTAGAAGGCATGTTGTGAGGCTCAGCTCACAGCAGGGTGTCCTGGGCTGCGGACCACACTTTACGTAGCCTGCTCAAAAGCCTTCTTCCCTGGCTTTATGAGTGCGGATTATCACCTCCTGTTCTACTAAGAAATTCTTCTTTCCACTCAAGCTTAGATAGTTTCTATTACTTGCAACCAAAAGAATATAATAATTATGTGGAATGTAGCCCCCTCTTTGCTCTATTTTAAAGGACTCATAGAGGTAATTCACCTATCTGTTGCATTCCTGGAACTGTGGACTCTCATCAGATATATTTGCACATAATAATGCATGTTTTGTTTTCAGAGAGTTCAGGTATGTTATATCCTTAATTACACCTCATGTTTTAGGTATCATCTTCAACAAGGTATTTCTAGACATTATGTATATTTTTTAATTACATTCTATTTTTTTTTAAATTGCCTACTTCATCAATAAGTTAAATCCTTGAGGATCTCATTGAAGGTGAGTATTTTCTGTTTTTGTGATAAAAATACTTTTTTAGCCTCGTATCAACTGTATTAATTTCTGACACGGTATATAAAAGTAGTGTATGTACTTCCGTTTTCTGCATGCAATCATTCATCTTCAATGTTCATTCATCGTACAAAGTATGAGAGTCCCATATTTGGTCATGTAGATATACAAATATGTACAAAAATAAATTTATATGGTTATTGATTTGGATGTATCATGTTCAAAAAGTTACTCAAAAACTGAATATGTGAAATTCACAGTAATGTCTAATAAGAAAAGTAGGAAAGAAACCAGAAATATTTCAAGTAAAATAACTTAAGAATTATGCTGTAGCATAGCTAAATATATGTTAAATATATACATAAATAAAGCTTTTTATTAAAGAAGATAAAGGAAGGACCTTCCTAATTTAAGACTTTTCTTACATCTTTCTTTAAGTAAATTATCAGTGAAAATAACATAGAATTAGATATAGTAAAAGTAAAGTCCCTCCCTTATTTCCTCTACTTCCCAATCCACTTTCTAGTAACGTACACAGTGCTTTGGAGCATATCCTTCTTGGCCTTTTCCTGTATTTACTAGCATGAGAATGACAATACAATGACCAATTAAGACCATATCATGTAGCCTGAGTTCAAATCTCTCTGCTGTTTGGCAGTTCTGCAAATGTGAGTGTACTACTTCTCTTTGAAATTGTTTCTTCATTTCTGCAACTGGGCTGATAATCATGTCTACCTACGAGGTTGGTTACACAGACTAAATAATACATGTGGAAACCCTAAAACAGTCTTTGGCTTTAACAATTTTGCTTGGCTCTCTACATAGACAAGCATGTCTAGTTTTACACAGAAAAAAAAAAAAAAAAAAACCCACAATGTCTATATAATCATAGGACTTTATTTTTTCACAGTGAACATTTCACATTGTTTTTTCTTATTTAAATAAAAATTAAAGATTTCCTTACTGAAATTGCATCATAAACACATCTTTTCAACTATGATTATAGAGGAGAGCTGATTAGATTATTATACTTACTTCCAAAATTCTATAACTTTATTGGTTATTCATCTTTTCCAAGATACAAAGCTATTGTATTTGAACTACAGAGCAGCCTCATTCAGAATCAATTCTGAGTCAATCCTCATGGCACCAGGATGTTTAACAATTTGATAGTACAACTGCCCTGTCTGTGCCAGGCCATGGACAACAGCTGATGTACTCAGCAGGCAGCAGTGGTTAACAGGAGAGTCACTGTTAGGAAAAGGCAACTGAAGGAGGGGGAAAGGCCGTCTTTGCATCTGGAGGTTTGTGGTAGTTTTGAGTTGAGGATCCACTACCCAAGAAGAATTAGAATTTAAGCGTGAGAGTAGGTACTTAAAATACCAGAAGTCAATACTTTTGGGTAGCCTGACAGAACTAGCAAGAATAAGTTCGTCTCAAAGGCCTAGTAAGAAACACTGCAGGATTCAGGGACTCAACAATTAAGAGGACAGAATCTAGCCCAGGAAAGTGGGTCATGAAGACAAAGAGATGTGAACAGCAGTAAGGCAGTCTGCCCTCCTGGGATACTGCTCTAAAACTCTACTTCACTTAAAGGCATTTATTGAAGGCAAGAACCTAGTACCAGCTTATGAGACCTGAGTGCAGCAAGGGAAAATGGCCACATTTGATGGGACTAGAGAAAAAAGCAAATCAGGCCCTGAACAGCAGGAAGCTTAGAGCATATCACAGCACACAGGCTGATTTTCAGGGGCCACATGCTAGCCATAACTATTATGAAGCTCAATGATTTTCAAATATAGATTTTATCAGGTTATATCCTGATAAACCCACTGTAAGTTGAAAATATCAAGAGTCAAAAAAAGCATTTAATACTCTTAGACTACTTTAAGTGTGCTCAGAACACTTACTCTATCCTACAGTTGGGCAAAATCGTCTAATATAAAGCCTATTTTATAATAAACGATTGAATAGCTCATGTAATTCATTAAACACAGAAACTGACAATCAGAATGGCTGTATGTGTACAGAATGGTTGTAAATGTTTCTGTTGATTACCCTTGTCATCGTGTGGCTGATGAGGAACTGTGGCTCGCCTGCTGCCGCCCAGCATCACAAGAATATGGTACTGCATATGGGTAGCTCAGGAAAAGAGCAAAATACAAAATTTGAAAGACCGTTTTTACTGAACATGTATCACTAGTATGTTTTTTATTTTGACACCAGTAGAGTTAACATACGGTGTTATATTTGTTTCAGGTGTACAATATATAGTGATTCAACAATTCTGTGTGTTATTCAGTGCTCATCAGGATAAGTATACTCTTTAATCCCCATCACCCATTTCAGCCATCCCTCCACCCACCACAGGTAACCATCAGTTTGTTCTCTATAGTTAACAGTCTGTTTCTTGCTTTATCTCTTTTTTCCTTAGTTCATTTGTTTTGTTTCTTAAAATCCATGTAAGAGTGAAATCATATAGTATTTGGCTTCTCTGACTTTTTTTACTTAGCATTATGCTCTCTAGCTCCATCCATGTTGTGGCAAATAATATTTGTGTGTGTGTGTGTGCGCGCGTGCGCGTGCACGCACATCTTTATTCATCTATCGATGGACACTTGGGCTGCTTCCATCATTTGGCTATTATAAATAATGATGCAATAAACAAAGAGGTGCATGTACCCTTTGAATTAGTGTCTTTGTATTTTGAGGGTAAATACCCAGTAGTGTGATTACTGGGTTGTAGGGTAATTTATTTTTAACTTTTGGAGGAAGCTCCACATTGTCTTCCACGGTGGCTGTACCAGTTTGGATTCCCAACAGTGCAGGAGTATTCCTTTTTCTCCACATGCTCACCAACACTTGTTATTTCTTGTGTTTTTGTTTTGTTTTGTTTTGTTTTTGCCATACTGACATGTGTAAAGTGATATCTCATTGAGGTTTTGATTTGCATTTCCCTGATGGTGAGTGATGTTTCACATCTTTTCATCTATCTGTTAGCCATCTGGATGTCTTCTTTTGAATGTTTGTTCATGTCTTCTGCCCTTTTTTAATTGGATTATTTGGTTTTTGGGTGTTGAGGTCCAGCGGTTCTTCATTTATTTTGTTTATTAACCCTTTATTGGATATGTCATTTGCAAACCTTTCCTCCCATTCTATAGTTTATTGTTTCCCTCACTGTGCAGAAGCTTTTTATTTTGATGAAGTCCCAATAGTTTATTTTTGCTTTTATTGCCCTTGCCCATGGAGACATATCTAGAAAAATGTTGCTATAGGTGATGTCAGGAAAATTACTGCCAGTGCTCTTTTCTAGGATTTTCATGGTTTTACATCTCACATTTAGGTCTTTAATCCATTTTGAGCTTATTTTTTATACAGTGTAAGAAAATTGTCCACTTTCATTCTTTTGCATGTAGCCATCCAGTTTCCCCAACACCATTAGTTGAAGTGACAGTTACTGTTTCCCATCCTTGCCTCTTTTACTGAAGATGAATTGATCACATAATCATGGGTTTGTCTGTGGGCTTTCTATGCTATTCCATTGATCTATGTGTATACTTCTGTGCTAGTATCATATTGTTTTGATTACTTCAGCTTTGTTATATAACTTGAGGTACAGAATTCCAATGCTTCCAGCTTTTTGTTTTCCAAGACAGTTATTGCTATTTGGGGTCTTTGGGGTTCTATAAAAATTTTAGGATTGTTCTAATTCTGTGAAAAATGCTGTTACTCCAATAGGGACTGCATTAATGTGTAGATTGCTTTAGGTAGTATAGACATTCTAACAACATTTGTAGTTCCAATCCTTGAATGTGAACTGTATTTCCATTTGTGTCTTCTTCAATTTCTTTTGTCAATGTTTTAGTTTTCAGTGGGGTCTTTTAACTCCTTGGTTCAGTTTATTCCTGTTTATTTTATTCTTTTAGGTGAAATTATAAATGGGACTGCTTTCTTAATTTCTCTTTCTGTTGCTTCATTATTAGTGTATAGAAATGCAATGGATTTCTGCACAATGATTTTGTATCCTGTAATCTTACAGAATTCATTTATCAGTTTCAGTGGTTTTTGGGGGTCTTTATGGTTTTATGTGCATAGTATAAGGTCATCTGCACATAGTGAAAGTTTTACTCCTTCCTTACCAATCTGGATGTCTTTTATTCCTTTTTGTTGTCTGATTGGTGTGGCTAGAACTTCCAGTGCTCTGTTGAATAAAAGTGGTGAGAGTAGACATCCTAGTCTTCTTTGTGATGTTAGGGGGATTTCCCCACTGAGTATGATGTTAGCTGTAGATTTTTCAAATAGGATCTTTATTATGTTGAATTATATTCTCTCTAAACCTCCTTTGTTGAGAGCTTTTATCATGAATGGATGTTGTACTTTGTCAAATGGTTTTTCTGTGTCTATTGAAATGCTCATATGGTCTTTATCCTTTCTGTTATTGATGTGTTGTAGCACACTGATTGATTGAATACTGAACCACCCTTGCATCCTATGAATAAATCCCACTTGATTGTGGTGAATAATTGCTTTTAATATATTGTTGGATTCAGTTTGCTAGTATTTTGTTGAGGATTTTTTTAATCTACGTCCATCAGAGATACTGGCCTGTAAGACTTCTGTGTTTTTGTTTTTTTTTTTAAGTGTCTTTATCTGGTTTTGTTATCAGGATAATGCTGGCCTCATATGATGCATTTGGAAGTGTTCCTTCCTCTTCTACCTGCTGGAAAAGTTTTAGAAGAATAGGCATTTACTCCTTTTTAAATGGAAGTAAATTGGTAAAATTCACTTGTGAAACCATCTGGTCCTAGTCATGTGTTTGTTTGAAGTTTTTTGATTACTGATTCAATATCATTGCTGGTAATCAGTGTGTTCAAATTTTCTATTTTTTCCTGCTTCACGTGTTTCTGGGAATTTATTTTTTTCTAGGTTGTCCAATTTGTTGCTATAAAATTTGTCATAATCTCTTACAATCCTTTGTTTCTCTGGTGTTGCTTATCTCTTTCATTTGTGATTCTGCTTATTTGAGTCCTCTATCTTTTGATGATTCTGGCTTAAGGCTTAATAATCTTGTTGATCTTCTCAAAGAAGTAGCTCCTGGTTTCAATGATCTGTTCTCTTATTTGTTTTAGGTTCTATTTCATGTATTTCTGCTATAATCTTTATTATTTCCTTCCTTCTACGGTTTTGGGGTTTTGCTCCTTCTTTTTTTTCCTAGATCCTTTTGGTGTAAGGTTAGGTTATTTGATTTTTTTGCTTCTTGAGTTACGCCTATCTTGTTATCAACTTCTTAGAATAGCTTTTGCTGCCCAAAGATTTTGGACTGTGGTATTTTCATTTTCACTTGTCTCCACGTATTTTTCATTTCCTGTAATTTTTTCATTGACCCATTCATTGTTCAGTAGCATGCTATTTAACCTCCATGTATATGTGGTCTTTACAGATTTTTTTCTTGTGGTTGATTACTAGTTTTATAGTGTTGTCATCAGGAAAGATGCATGAAATGACTTTGATCTTGCTGAATTTGTTGATATTTGCTTTGTGGCCTAATGTGATGTATTCTGGAGAATGTTTTATGTACACTTGAGAAGAATGGGGTTTTTGCTGTCCTAAATGGAATGTTTTGAATATATGTTTTAAGTCCATCTATTCCAGTGTGTCCTTCAAAGCTACTACTTCCTTGTTGATTTTGTGTGTGGATGCTCTATCTATAATGTAAATTGAGCATGAGAGTTGCCTAGGACTATTGTATTACTATTGATTATTTCCTTTATGTTTGTTTTAACTGCTTTAAGTATTTGGGTGCTCCCATATTGGATGCATAATATTTACAATTATTATATCTTCTTGTTAGATTGTCTCCTTAATGATTATATAGTGGGGGTTTTTTTTTGTCTCTTATTAAACTTAGCTCAAAGTCTATTTTGACCAGTATAAGTATTGCTACCCCAGCTTCCCCACCCCCATACACACATATTTCTCCATCCCCTCACTTCTTTTTTTTTTTTAAGAATTTATTTATTTGAGATAGAGGATTAAAGAGGGAGAGGGAATGAAAATGAGTTGGGGGGAGAAGAAGAGGGAGAGGAAGAAGCAGACTCCCTGCTGAGCAGGGAGCTTTAAGTGGGGTTCGATCCCAGGACCCTGAGATCATGACCTGAGTCAAAGGCAGATGCCTAACAGACTGAGGCACCCAGGTGCCCACCCCCGTCCCCTCACTGTCAATCTGCATGTATCTTTAGCTCTGAAACGAATCTCTTGTAGGTAGCATATAAATTGGTCTTTTTAAAAATCCATTCCATCACCCTATGTCTTTTTATTAGAGTGTTTAGTCCATTTACATTCAAAGTAACTATTTATGGGTATGTATTTATTGCCATTTAATTACCTGTTTTATGGTTGTTTTTGTAATCTTTCTTCATTCATTTCTTCTTTTATTCTCTTTCTCTCTTGATTTGCTGGCTTTTCTTTAGTGATATAGTTGGATCCCTTTCTCTCTATTTTTTGCCTGTTACTGGTTTTTGATTGCTGGTTACCATTCAGTTTGCATATAACATGTATATAGTCATGTATATATAACTTTATATAGCAGTCAATATTAAGTTGGTGGTCACTTGAGTTTGAACCCATTCTTTTCTCCTCCCCACATTTTGGGTATATGGTATCCTACCTTACTTGCTTTTATTTTGTGAGTCCCTTTACTGATTTTTTTAGATTTATTTATTTTCACTGCCTTTGTGATTCCTACTTTTCTTAATCTTTCTTATGATCTTTCCTTTCTAACAGTACCATTTCATACTTCTTGTAGAACTGGTTTAGTGGTCATGTCTTCCTATAACTTTTGCATGTCTGGGAAATTTACATCCCTCCTTCTATTCTGAATGATAGCCTTTCTGGATAGAATATTCTTGGCTGCAAATTTTCCCCATTCAGCACTTTGAATCTTTGAATATATCAAGCCACTTCCTTCTGGCCTGCTAAGTTTTCACTGAAAAATCTGCTGACAGTCTTATGGGTTTTTCTACTGTATGAAACTGTTTTCTTTTCTCTTGTCTCTCTCTCTCTCTCTCTGTCTTTTTAAGAGAGGAGAGAGCATAAGCTGGAGTGGGGAGGGGCACAGTGGGAGGGGGAGAGAATCTTAGGTAGGTTGCACACCCAGCACATGCAGAGTCTGACCAGGGCTTGATGCTATGACCCTGAGATCATGACCTGAGCCAAAGTCAAGAGTTAGATGCTTAACAGACGGAGCCTCTCAAGCACCCCTTTTCTTGTTTCCTTTAAAATTATCTCTTCGTCATTACTTTTTGCCATCTTAATTACCATGTTTTTCAGTGTGGCCCTCCTTGAGGACATGGACATGATCTTGCTGGGTGATCCCTATGCTTCCTGGATTTATATTTGTTTTCTTCCTCAGATTAGGGAGTTTTCCAACTATTCTTTCTTCAAATAAATCTTCTATCCTCTTTTCTTTCTCTTCTTCTCTATAGGGGTCCCTATAATGTGAATGTTATTACATTGAGTGGTATCACTGAGTTTTCCTCATCTCTTTTCATTTTGCATATTTTTCTCTCTCACTGCTCAGCCTTATTACTTTCCATTACTCTGTCCTCCAAGTCACTGATCCATTTTCCTGTTTCACATAGTTTACTACTTATACGATCTATTTTTAATTTCAATTTTTTGTTCTTTTTAAAGTCATTGTTACAGATCTCACAGATGTCTTCCACTCTTTTCTCAAGTCCAACAAATATCTTTATGATCATTACTTTAAATTCTCTATCAGGCATATTACTTATATCCATTTGGCTTAGGTACCTTGCTGTGATTTTCTCCTTTTCATTCATTTGGAACATACTCCTCTGTCTCCTTATTTTGTGTAAGTCTTTGTGTCTGTTTCTGTGTGTGAGGAAAGACAGTTATGTCTTCTGGACTGGAAAATAACGGCCTTATGAAGAAGAGGTACTGTCATGCCCTGCTGTGTAATGTCCCGTTCACCAGAACCTGGCACTTCTGGGGTGTTTCCTATGTGTGTTGTATGTGCCCTGCTACTGTGATGAGTCACTTTTTCCTTCAGTCCAGTTGACTGCAATTGCTCTCTTGCCTTTATCGGCACTGCTTGGTCCCTATGGTGTTAGTGGGCCAGTCTGAGGCTTTCTTGAACTTAAGTTGAGTCAGACCTCATGTTTGCCAGAGAGGCAGTAGAACCAAACCGCAGGGTGTTTTCTGTGTTGTCACCTAATAAGCTTTCACAGGTAGGTATAGTCTGCAGTGAGACCAGTTTTCTGCCTCCAGCCCCCTGCTGGGGCCACAGACTGGTGTATGATTATCTTTCCCTCTTCCTAGGGCAAGGGTCGCTTGGGAGTGGTGCTGGCCATTTGAGGGGCTGCTTGTACACTGCAAGGCCTGTAGAACCCCTTGAGATCTGCCAAGAAGGTATTAGAGAGGGTGGATCCAGGGAAGCAAAGTGTAGGGGCTGTGGGACAGGGTGACAGTGCTACCAAGTTAGGTAATGAGTCCTTCAGGTGGTTGTGTGTTTACTCTGAGGAGTGGGGGTGGGAAATGGCACCTGCCATTTCCTTTGTTCCTGGAGGAATTCCCCAGAGATTTCTGTCCTTCTGGAACAGCCTCTGAAATTATTAAATAACTCTCTCCCATATGATACAGGCACCTTTCCAACTGCTGCTTCTATTCTGCATCTCCACAGGCTGTTTCTTGTGCTCTCTCTTTAAGGGCAGAGCCTTATTTTCCTATCACCTTCCTGACTCATAGGAATCAGAGTCTACTGATTTTTTTTTTTTTAAATTCCTGGTTTGAGGTCCTGCGGGTTGTAAAAACTCAGGAAATTCAGCCCTTTTAAGGGGTTTCACAGCCAAATGTTAGGGAAATTCATGCTCTTCTTACAAGTGCCCTAGTGTGGAAGTCTGTTTCTCTCCCCTTTCTGCCTCAGTGGCATCCCACCCCCTCCATGGACGGTCCTAGGAGTCCATTTACCTACTGACCATGTCTCTGCCCTTTGTACCCTCTTTGTTATGGCCTCCTGTACATTTTGTTAGGGAGTTTATTCAGCCAGTCACTAGGTCACTTTATAGGTTACTTACCCTGATGTGGGTGTTCTCTTATTGTATCCATGGGAGGAAGTTGAGCCTAGGGTCTCCTCCTCTGCCATAGTTCCCAAAAGACCTAACCAGCCTCCTTGAATGTGTATCACTTTTGCACCATTGTAAAGTCAAAAAATTGTAAGTTGAAGTATCATAAGTTGACAATCTGTATTGAATGCCTATAATATGCAGCTCATTAGGCAGAAAGAAACCTTATCGAAATAGCAACTTGCCACATTTTTTACCCTTCCTGAGCCCCCAAATCTTTTCCATAGTAATAAGGAAGTGTTCTCTCCATATAGGAAGCAATTTATGACAACAGAATAAGCAATCTTTAATGTGAGATTTAATAAAAATGGAAAAATTATTTATATATTTTGACAATTATCACATAGAAAAGAGAGGATATCATATTTGAAAATGAATTTGAATAAAATAATTCTAATGCTAATTACAGTGTGTTCTGTCAAAAGCAATGGGGAAAATTTTTAGTCTAGGTGACAAAAGAACCAGTCACGTTCTATTCTGGATTTTGAGACTTTGGGGTTGTGCGGGGGCAAGAAGAGTAGTAACTGTCTAATTACACAACTCCAGAATGCCCCATTCACAGAGTGTTACGTGTTAACATTGCCCCCTGTTGTGCAGTGAATGAAGCCTGCATAGAAAAAAATGGCAATCTTATCACTGATCTTCTCTTTTAAAGCTTTTTCTGCAGTCCTCTGCACTGGGTTTGGCTCTTTCTGATTGTATTCTTGGTCTACACTTTTGCAGTTGTTCAAAGCTGACTTTAAGAACAGATTTTTTCAACTGATTTCCATAGCAGCTTTGATCCCCTCAACATTCTCTTCAAAATGCTTCCTACATGCTAAGCCTTATGTCTTTTATATAGAATCTCAGCTGTACCAATGTAGTTTATATTCACTATAAAGGAGAAAACTTTGTTATTTCCGTAAGCAGGAAGAACCACCTTCCAATTAGAGCCACAGCTAAAACTATATCCTGACATGCACCCTTTTTTTTTTTTTTTTTTTTGTTTTGTTTTGTTTTGTTTAAAGAGAGCATGCACTTGGTTGGGGCTTGGGGGAGGGGAGCAGAGGGAGAGGGAAAGAAAGAATCTTAAGTAGGCTTCATACCCAGCATGGAGCTTGATGCAAGGCTCAATCGCTTGACCCTGAGATCATGACCTGAGCTGAAATCAAGAGGCAGATGCTTAGTCAACTGAGCCACCGAGCACCAACCTCCCCGCTGACAGCAACTTCTTGATACTACTAGATGAATATTAGTGTTATTCTCTGTTAATGTCCATCAGTATTTTAAGACTACATGCTATTTTGCAACACATGGCATGCTGCAATTATATGGCAATACTGTCATGAATTAGATCTAGTCTCTTTCCTCAAGGTGCTTACAGTTTCAAAAAAGAGGACAGGATCATAGCAAATTAAAATTCAGCTTAAGTTTATTGAAGGGAGTGTGATTTCACTGGCTTTGGGAGGGCAAAAACTACTATTCTTCACATTCCCAGTCTCTAGCACATACTTTATTATTTGGTGATTAAACAAATATTATTCTACCATATGGATAAAAGGCTGTATTAGCCTGGCAAGTGACAACTACTATTGATTGGCTGAAATTAAGAAAAATTCCAAAGAAGAATAATATTCAACCTCAGCTTTAAAAGATATGATACTGGTAGGCAGAGAAGAAACAAGAACATTCCTGGCATAGATAATTGAAAAACAGCATAAACAGAGTCATATGTGCAAGTTCTGTCTACCTCTGCTTTCTTCCCCCAAATATGGTGTCTTGCTCCCCACTTCATTCAGGTGTTAAATATCACCCTACTAGAGAGAGACTCCTTCCTTGATGACTGTTTGGGGAGTAGCTCTCTACCATGCTTTTCCTTGCCTCTTTTAAAATTTTACTTATTACTAATTTATGCATGTATACATTTTACCTATTTTTAATTGTAATATCTGCCCTGTTTCAAACACAAGCTCTATGAGAGAGAAAATACTATCTAGTTTGTCCACTGTTGTCTAAGAAAAGAATAATGATTAATATAGAGAAAATGTTTTTTTTGTGTGTGTTTTATGTTCTTTTGGAGGGGGTTGGAGGGAGGTTTTTTTTGTTTGTTTGTTTGTTTGTTTGTTTTTTTAAGTCCGTGAGGTGGGTAGGAAGGAAGGAATATTGATTGCGAGTCATGACTATGAAGGACGGCTTTAATTAAGCAGCTTTGTCTCCCCTGGTTTCTATCAATGGCAAATAAACTCAGCCCTTGGTCACCATATCCTCCACCCATGAGATTCCCATGGTTACCACCATCACTCCTTCACAGAAGCTCCCAACCTCCCCAAAAGAACAGGTGCTTCACTTGTGAAGGGATTGGCAACTTATCATATTAGCAAATTCAGTCATTTCCAAGCATACTTTTGTACTAGCAGAGGAATGATCTTTGCAATAGAAATAAAAGCTTTCATGATTCTGGTTGTATCTGAATGAATACTGCCATGTGAAATTGCCTTTGGTACTACCTATAAAACCTATTTTGCAGTTTCATGACCTGTATCTATAATCAACAGCTCTGATAAGATTTGCCTTCCTTATTCATCTCCATTTCAATGTTCACATCTTTATTATTCTTCTTAGGTATGACTTCTTGCAAAGCACATTCTACACTTCATTTCATCTATATTTTCCCAAGCACAGGTAACTATTTCATTGCCTCAAACAATAGCACTCTGAACCTGGTCATATACTGCTTTGTTTCATACTTGTAAAATCATGTCTGTTTTCTACGTGGATTATCTATTAGTATTTTTCTTAAGACTCCATTTTCAACATGTCTACTTTATCTTGAACCAGTTTTTGATGAAGGATTTTATATGCTGAAGTTCATTCTTAAAGTTTAGCAAAGTTCTTTAGCTCTCAAAATGGACTATAAATGACTAGTCCTTAAACCTATCCCCTCCAACACACAACCTGGTTTTCTTAGCAAATTTAAACTGGCTTAGAAACAGCATAGCAGCAGTGAATTAAATTAACTTCAATATATTGTAGTTCTATGAATTGATGTTCCTAGTCAGCTGCCTTACCTTGTATTTTGGAAAGCAGGGCTAGTGGACAGCTTTCATACAGCTTTTTTCCTCCAAAATTCTTATTCTGACCTGCAGGTAAAATCTAGCAGTCAAATATCAAAACATTGGCCAGTTCAAAACAAATTTATTATATGAGCAGAATTCTTAGAACAAAATGTTCTACAAATAATTATAAAAAAGTAAAGGCAGCAAAAAAACTTTTTGCAGGAATTTTAATTGGAATTTCACTGAAACTACAGTTCAAAGAAATTAACATATATAATATTTATATAAATTAACATATATGTGTGTGCATGTGAAGGTGTAAACACACACAAATATATGTACTATATACATCTAGGTATATAAAGCTGTGTGTGTGTAGATATATACATGTATATGTATATATATCAAGAATATGGCTTTTCAGTATATTTATTTAGCTGTTTTAAAATATTTTTCAATAAACATTTTTTTTTTTATAAACATATATTTTTATTCCCAGGGGTACAGGTCTGCGAATCGCCAGGTTTACACACTTCACAACACTCACCATAGCACATACCCTCCCCAATATCCATAACCCCACCCCCTCTCCCAACCCCCTCCCCCCATCAACCCTCAGTTTGTTTTGTGAGATTAAGAGTCACTTATGGTTTGTCTCCCTCCCGATCCCATCTTGTTTCAATTACTCTTCTCCTACCCCCTCAACCCCCCATGTTGCATCTCCTCTCCCTCATATCAGGGAGATCATATGATAGTTGTCTTTCTCCGATTGACTTATTTCGCTAAGCATGATACCCTCTAGTTCCATCCATGTCGTCGCAAATGGCAAGATTTCATTTCTTTTGATGGCTGCATAGTATTCCATTGTGTATATATACCACATCTTCTTTATCCATTCGTCTGTAGATGGACATCTAGGTTCTTTCCATAGTTTGGCTATTGTAGACATTGCTGCTATAAACATTCGGGTGCATGTGCCCCTTCGGATCACTACCTTTGTATCTTTAGGGTAAATACCCAGCAGTGCAATTGCAGGGTCATAGGGTAGTTCTATTTGCAACATTTTGAGGAACCTCCATGCTGTTTTCCAGAGTGGTTGCACCAGCTTGCATTCCCACCAACAGTGTAGGAGGGTTCCCCTTTCTCCGAATCCTCGCCAGCATCTGTCATTTCCTGACTTGTTAATTTTAGCCATTCTGACTGGTGTGAGGTGATATCTCATGGTGGTTTTGATTTGTATTTCCCTGATGCCGAGTGATGTGGAGCACTTTTTCATGTGTCTGTTGGCCATCTGGATGTCTTCTTTGCAGAAATGTCTGTTCATGTCCTCTGCCCATTTCTTGATTGGATTATTTGTTCTTTGGGTGTTGAGTTTGCTAAGTTCTTTATAGATTTTGGACACTAGCCCTTTATCTGATATGTCATTTGCAAATATCTTCTCCCATTCTGTCAGTTGTCTTTTGGTTTTGTTCACTGTTTCCTTTGCTGTGCAAAAGCTTTTGATCTTGATGAAATCCCAAAAGTTCATTTTTGCCCTTGCTTCCCTTGCCTTTGGTGATGTTCCTAGGAAGATGTTGCTGCGGCTGATGTCGAAGAGGTTGCTGCCTGTGTTCTCCTCGAGGATTTTGATGGATTCCTTTCTCACATTGAGATCCTTCATCCATTTTGAGTCTATTTTCGTGTGTGGTGTAAGGATATGATCCAATTTCATTTTTCTGCATGTGGCTGTCCAATTTTCCCAACACCATTTATTGAAGAGGCTGTCTTTGTTCCATTGGACATTCTTTCCTGCTTTGTCGAAGATGAGTTGACCATAGAGTTGAGGGTCCATTTCTGGGCTCTCTATTCTGTTCCATTGATCTATGTGTCTGTTTTTGTGCCAGTACCATGCTGTCTTGATGATGACAGCTTTGTAATAGAGCTTGAAGTCCGGAATTGTGATGCCACCAACTTTGGCTTTCTTTTTCAATATTCCTTTGGCTATTCGAGATCTTTTCTGGTTCCATATAAATTTTAGGATTATTTGTTCCATTTCTTTGAAAAAAATGGATGTTACTTTGATAGGAATTGCATTAAATGTGTAGATTGCTTTAGGTAGCATAGACATTTTCACAATATTTATTCTTCCAATCCAGGAGCATGGAACATTTTTCCATTTCTTTGTGTCTTCCTCAATTTCTTTCATGAGTACTTTATAGTTTTCTGAGTATAGATACTTAGTCTCTTTGGTTAGGTTTATTCCTAGGTATCTTATAGTTTTGGGTGCAATTGTAAATGGGATGGACTCCTTAATTTCTCTTTCTTCTGTCTTGTTGTTGGTGTAGAGAAATGCAACTGATTTCTGTGCATTGATTTTATATCCTGACACTTTACTGAATTCCTGTACAAGTTCTAGCAGTTTTGGAGTGGAGTCTTTTGGGTTTTCCACATAGAGTATCATATCATCTGCGAAGAGTGATAGTTTGACAAGAAAGATCTCAGGTACACAACCTAACCCTACACCTAAAGGAGCTGGAGAAAGAACAAGAAAGAAACCCTAAACCCAGCAGGAGAAGAGAAATCATAAAGATCAGAGCAGAAATCAATGAAATAGAAACCAAAAAAACAATAGAACAAATCAACGAAACTAGGAGCTGGTTCTTTGAAAGAATTAATAAGATTGATAAACCCCTGGCCAGACTTATCAAAAAGAAAAGAGAAAGGACCCAAGTAAATAAAATCATGAATGAAAGAGGAGAGATCACAACAAACACCAAAGAAATACAGACAATTTTTCAATAAACATTTTAAAAAGTGCCAAAATCATATAGGTTAGGAGTATGGCAAGATCTGACAGCTAGTAAACAGAAATCTCAGAAACAAATCTCTCATTGGAGTTTTTTGAGGAATCAATTATTTGTACCTATGCATCTAATTAGACTACAGTGGAAACATTTTTGTCTGTTCCTGAAGTGCTCAATGGAATATGAGCCAGAGGCTCATAGTTTTCAGGCTGTAGTAACTGAAGACAGCCCTGAGAAGTTAAGAGATTTGTCAAAATCAGGCATTTAGCCAGAGGCAGTGTTAGAAATCAGAACTCTTGCAATTTCATTAAGCAATTTCAGCATCCAAGTCAGTCCTGCTTAATAAATATGAATACACTTAACTATCGAACAATGATGGAGGTTAGGGGCAGTGACCCCCTCCCCATCTGCGTATAATCTTTGAGTTCTGAAAAACTTATCTACTAATAGCTGCTGTTGACCAAGTAGCCTTACGAATAACAGAAACAATAACACATATTTTATATGTATTATATATTATATTCTTAAAATAAGCTAGAGAGAATAAAATGTTAGAAAAATTGTAAGGAAGAGAAAGTATTTTTCATAGTACTGTACTATATTTATTGAAAAAAATCTGCATACACGTACCTACATGGTTCCAGCCATGTTCAAGAGTCAACTGTGTATATCAATGGCTGGATTAATGAGTCTAAATTTATTTCACAAGTGAGTTTATTTTTAGGATAGAATTTTGCAGATGAGACATCCACAATATGTAAAAACTTCTTTCGTGGGCCATAAAGTTTATCCCCAAAATATGACCTAGATCTAGTAACTTAAAGAAGTCTAGACCATACTAGTGACATCTTGAGGCCTAAGGCCCTTAAATTTATCAATTGTTCTGAGCTTCTTGGTTAAGAAGAAAACTTTTTATCCAATTGTGTATAGGAAAGCCCACCTTAATGATTTTAACCAAGTACAATCCGGTTTATTAACTGCTTGTCCAAACAGAATTTTCCCAATTATTCTTTAAAATCCCATGCAGTAAAACAGATTCAGCATTAGGACAGCCAGAATACACTGTTATATCTTTGCAATGTACTTTTATACTTCTTTGAGATACAAAGAAAATAGAAACAATGAGGACTTGATTCCCTAGCCATGTGAAGAGAAGCGTCATTAATTTCCTGTTCTTACCCTGTATTCACATCAGTGAGCTGAGCTCTTCTCTGCAACCCTCTGCCCAGAAGCTCTAAGGCACATCAGTTTTGATTATATGATGTGATGGTTTAAAAATATGAGGAGTTTGCAGGAGGCAAGGAAACCAGAAACTGTAGACGTACTGAGGGTTATAAAAATAACACAAGATGTGGAGTTAAAAGTTTTTGGTTCAAATCACATCTCTTATTTGCGGAAAGATCATGGACCAATTACTTCATTTCTTTGACACAGAATTTGTCCAATGGCAATACATTTCTGTAAAAACTAAATTAGAACTGTCTATATTTCAAGCATGCTAAGTAAGATTCAATACAGTAGCTACCAGCCATTTGTGGCTATTGAGCACTTGAGATGTGACTAGTCTGAAATACCAAATACTTCTCAACTATTTGAAGACTTGGTGACAAAAAGAAATCTCCTTAATTTTATATTAAGTTCATGTTGAAATGATATTTAGATTTAGAGGGCTAAATAAGATGTACTATTAAACTTTTATTAGTATCATTACTAGAAAGTTAAAAAAGTTAAAAATTAAAACTATTTCCACATATAGCAACTGCCCCATATGTTTGCCATTTTTACCCTACTAAAGCTACTTTGAGAAGAGTAATTCTGTTTTACTTAACTTACTATACTAATACCTAGTGAAAATCCTGATACAAACATACGTAAAACTTACACTGAGTAAAATTACTGACTTTAATCAGGGGTTTTTAATGCAGTTTCCTATCAATGAGGCTGTAAGTAGGCTAATTTAAGCCAACCTTCCTTTATTTTCTCTCCCATTTGTTACTCAGAGTTCCAAACAACATTTATTTTGTTTTCACTGTTTCACATAACCCATGGATCAAAAGAGAAATTATAAACAAAATGAGAACCTATATTGAACTAAATGCCAGTTAAAACATAACCTATTCAACTTTGAAGAATGTATTTTAATTACTGCCTAGAAGAATACTTGTAACATTACATGGAAAATAAACTCTTAAAATAATAATCTAAAAATGATCTGAACCTTAAAATGATTTTAAAAAATCAAACTCTTAAGTTAGTAGAAGGGTTAATAATTTTTAAATGAACAGATATTAGTAAAAGGAAAATGAGTTTGAAATTTGATATAATATTATTTGATGTAATATTTTTTGAAATATCAGGAAAATTGAAAACACCCAGAGTTCAGAAAAAGACCTCCTACAAACCCTAGCATGTTATAGGCATAATAAGAGATCATTAGGAACAAATTACTGTGAATAAATTCAACAGTGTAAGTAAAATGGAAAAGGTCCAAACTGCCAACACTTAGAAATTATTCAGTGTTTTTATCTATTAAGTTAGTTAAATTTTTAGTTTGACACCTTGAACAAAAAAAATCCAGACCTATGTGAAGCCAACGTTTAATGCTACAAAATAAAGAAGAAATAGTTATCTTGTGCATGTTCACCAAAAAATAGGAGAAAAGGAACTATTTCCCAACTAATTTTATGAAGCTAATGTTACCATATAACAAAATCCAAAAGACATGATTTAAAAATATATACATGTGAAGTGATGGATGTGTTAATTGCCTGGGGAGATTCTCTTACCATGTATATCAATTAATCATGTGTATATTCTAAATATCTTACAATGTTATATCAATTATACTTTAATAAAGCTGGAAAAAAGCTTTAAAACACAATTCAATATCCTTTATGAACATAAAAATAAAATTCTTAGCAAAATTTTAGCAAATTGAATCTAGCGATATATGAAGAAAATAACTCATGACCAAGTGTACAGCTCAAAGATTTTTGACAAATGAGCAATTCCAGGAATTCAAGGTTAGTTTAACAGTACAACTAGTATAATTCAAAGCATCAATACACTTTTAAAAACCTTAAAATTATTGCAACATATGCAGAAAATATTTTACCAAAATAAAACAGCTTGGTGATGATAAACCTCAAACACAAAACAATAATTTGTGGCAAACTAGCTATTATTATGCTTAATGTTGAAACACTAAATGTTTCACCCAAGATCAAGGGAAAGCCAAGTCTAGCTACTCTCAGTACTTCTACTCAATATTGTTTTGGAAGCCCTAGTCAGGAAATAATACAAGAGAAAATATACATAGCTTGTAGGTAGAAAGAAGTATAAAAATGGTCTTTATTCCAGATGACCCAATTCCAAGGAAAGCAAAAGAAGAAACAAAGTCAAAATAAAACCAATTCAGGAAAAATGTATAAGTGATTTGAACAGAAACTTTACTCAAGATAATGTTACGTAAATTGCTTTTAAAAACACGAAAAAAATGTTTGGCATTATTAGTCATCAGGAAGAGGCATACTGAAAGCCACAATGTTGTACTAGTAGGCATCCATTAGCTTGGTTAAAATAAGAAAGACTGATTATATCAACAGCTGAATATGCGTAGTAACTGAAAATCTTATACATTTCTAATAGGAGTTTAAATGGTACAACCACTTGGGGAAACAGTTTTTGCAATTTCTGATTGGCCTAAAGATACACTCACCCTATGACTCATTAATGCTACTCCTAGGCATTTACTGAAGAGAAATAAAAGGCATATATGCACATAAGAACATGTACATGATACTCATAAAATTCTAATTCAGAATATTCAAAAAGTGGAAACAACCAAATGTCCACTAATTAACTTTTGGTGATATTTAAACAATGGGATAAATAATAGGAATGGAGTAGTAGGAATAAATAGAAATGCAAAACTCATACATGTAGCCACAAGGATCAATCTCAAAAAAAACACGATGCTAAACACTAGACATCAGATACAAAACAGCATATACAACAAAAATTCACTTATGAGGAATTCCAGAAAAGGTAAAACAGATTCATAATGTCAGAAAGCAGATTAGTTTTTATCCTGGGTTCAGGTTGTGGGTGAAGAGGTGTGGGGTTAAAGTAGGTTTGATAGTAAGAATTATGTGTAAAATTTAGCGAATATCTTCTGTATTTCAAATATAGGGATAATGGGCCAAAACCCAGAACTGTATGTACACTTTGGGTATATTTTCTTATTTGTAAACCATACTCCAATACATTTTAAATTTATTTAGAGATATTGTTTACCTGCCAGAGAGAGAGAGAAACCACAAGCAGGGGGAGGGGCAGGCAGAGGAAAAAGGCTCCTTGCTCAGCAAGGAGCCTGATGTGGGATTTGATCCTAGGACCCTGGGATCATGACCTGAACTGAAGGCAGATACTTAACCTACTGAGTCACCCGGGTGTCCCATTTAATTTTAATGTAGAATGAAATTTCACCATGGATGGAGCTGGAGTATATTATGCTAAGCGAGAAATAAATCAGTCAAAGAAAGACAAATACTATATGATTTCACTCATTATGTGGAATTTTTTTTTTTTTTTTTTTTTTGTCAGAGAGAGAGAGGGAGAGAGAGCAAGCACAGGCAGACAGAATGGCAGGCAGAGGCAGAGGGAGAAGCAGGCTCCCTGATGAGCAAGGAGCCCGATGTGGGACTTGATCCCAGGACGCTGGGATCATGACCCGAGCCGAAGGCAGCTGCTTAACCAACTGAGCCACCCAGGCGTCCCTCATTATGTGGAATTTAAAGAACAAAACAGATGAACATAGGAGGGGAAAAAAAAGGAGGGAAGCAAACCAGAAGAGACTCAACTATAGAGAACAAACTGAGGGTTACTGAAGGGGAGCTGGGTGGGGGATGGGCTAAAAGGGTGATGGGTATTAAGCAGGGCACCTGTGATGAGCTCTGGGTATAATATGTAAGTGATGAATCACTAAATTCTACTCCTGAAACCAGTCTTAAGCTATATATTAACTAGAATTTAAATAAAATTTTGAAACAAAATAAACTAAATAAATAAATATTGGATATAGATTGGTTGCTGGCCAGAGGGGATACACAGGAAAAAGGTAAACCTGTGAGCAGAGGCACCTAGGGAGGAAAGCATATGGTGAATGGTCTGGACCAGGGCAGAGTGTCAGGACTCGAATAAAAGATAAATGAAAAGAAACTGTAGCTGCACAAATTGGAACATTAGAGTCAGAACATGCAAGATGCAAGGTCATGAATATCAAAATAAACATCACAAATATTTGTGAACAAATAATGGGGCTTCAATTTATTCCCTTTGCCCTTCCCTTCCCTTTTTAGCTTTTGGAGTAACATTCTCAGACAAGTACACAGATAGGTCTCTAACAAATCATGAGAGGAAGAATGCCATGATTCTTCCTTAAATGGTTAGGATCTCTTTGGCCTCTTGGTATACATGAGCTTCCTTCCCATCAAGTCACAATACTCATTTGTTTATATCCTGTCCAATTTCCTCACAATTACTATCAGCAGAGCTCTTAAATATGTGTATTCACACAACCAAATGGAAGCATGATGGTAGGTTTTAGGCATTTCTGGAAAAAAATGCATTGAGTATAAATAAAATATTTTTCTCAAATATATTTTTAGTCATTGCCTATTATTTTAGTCATGATTTCCAAAATAACTGTCTTGATACTTAGATGGAAACAGGAAGGCTTTGTCAACTATTTTCCCCATCTCTTGAGGTTAATTTATATTTGATGAATCATAACAATTGGTCATATATCCCAAAATATTGCAAAGGCTAAAAGATGAGGATATTTTATAAGCCTATAAATCTGTTGAGCTCAATATTAGGCAAGACAATGTTGTTCTCTCCAGATGGTTAATTTACATGGCTTCCTTAACACTTGACTTTTCCACAAGCATTTGCTTATTGTAAAGACTGTTAAAAGAAATATGTTACTCAAATTGTGAGAGAAAAAAATACCCTGCAAAAATCTGGCTGCAAGATTTGTGTCTTCCTGTTCATGTTTCTAATATGAAGGAGAAAGAGGTTTAAAGGATTTGGAGCTTTGAAAAGGCCATAGCTGCTTCTGTAGCTCCTAATCAATCAGTCTTCTCCTGGATTAACGAACTGTTAAAGTTTCAGATAGGGATGCTTTAATATGAATTCTTAGTAGAAAGTTAGAAATTCAGGTAGAGTTCTTTTTTTTTTTTTTAAGATTTTATTTATTTATTTGACAGATCACAAGTAGGCAGAGAGGCAGGCAGAGAGAGAGGGGGAAGCAGGCTCCCGGCTGAACAGAGAGCCCGATGTGGGGCTCGATCCCAGGACCCTGAGATCGTGACCTGAGCTGAAGGCAGAGGCCTTCACGCACTGAGCCACACAGGTGCCCCTCAGGTAGAGTTCTTAATACTACTATTATTTCATAGTTTGTTGTAAAACACTTTTCAAAGGTTTTATAAGAAAACATTTAAGTGACATGAAATCATAGCAATATGTTAACATATTGATTGATATACAGATATTTACTGTATCAATATTTAACTATTCTTTTAATTTCCCATCAAGCAGAGATTCATAATCCTTGCCTTCAGTCTAAAAACTGCTAATGTTTTCTATTCGTGTTTGGCATTCCTGATAATTATTTCAGTGCATTCTCATAATCTCATGTACCTTTATAAAAGTGTAAAATTGGACTTTATAAAATAGCTCAGAAGCACTGTCTGGGCAAAAGATGAAGAGCTATCTGGGCTTGGTCATTTCCATTCCCTCACTCTGAAGACCTGCTTGTACATTACACTGCATATGCCCCATCATAGTTGGAGCTAGTTGCCTCGTTGCCCTAGGCAACTAAAGGGGAAAAAAAAATCCAAGGAACAGAATAAAATATCAGACATTAGGAAATTACAGAATTCATGAATAAAAGGCATTTGGGAAGAGGGAGATTCTCAACTGCAGTTCTGTCAGACTGAAGTCAGAGAGGTAGAAACTGAGTGTGAATTCTACTTCTCCAACTTAGTGTTGCTTACAAGACTCTCAATCTCTCTCGCTTTTTTTTTTTCAATTTTAATTCCAGTGTAGTTAACATACAGTATTATATTAGTTTTGGATGTACAATATAGTGATTCAACAATTCCATGTACTACTCAGTGCTCATAAAGGTTAAGTGTACTCTTAATACCCTTCACCTATTTCACCCATCCCCCACCCACCTACCTTTTGGTAGCCATCTGTTTGTTCTCTACAGTTACAAGTCTTTTTGTTTTTTTATTGGTTTGTTCATTTATTTCTAAAATTACACATACAAGTGAAATCATGTGGTTTTTGTCTTTCTCTGACTGGCTTGTTTTGCTTAGCATCATGCTGTCCAGATCTATCCATGTTGTTACAAATACCAAGATTCCATTCTTTTTTATGGTTGAATAATATTCCATTGGGTGTGTATATTAGATGGATAGCTAGGAAGATAGATACACGCACACACCCACCACCACCATCACCACCACCACATATTCTTTATCCATTCATCTACAATAAATACTTGAGCTACTTCCATAATTTGGCTAGAATACTGTTTTCATATTCTTTGGGTAAATACTCACTGGTTCAATTACTAGATCATAGTAATCATACCTGAGCCACACAGGTACTCTGAGTTTCTGGTTTTAGCCAATCTGATAGATGTGAGGTGATATCTCGTTGTGGTTTTGATTTGCATTTCCCTGATGATGAGTGATGTTGAACATCTTTTCATGTGTCTTTTGGCAATCTGTATGTCTTCTTTAGATAAATGTCTGTTCATGTTTTCTGCCCATTTTTTAATTGGATTATTTGATTTTTAACTATCTGGGTGTTGAGTTTTATAAGTTCTTTATATATTTTGGATACTAACTTCTTACCAGAGATATCATTTGAAAATATATTCTCTCCCATTTAGTAGGTCATCTTAAAGGTTTCCTTTAATGCCCAGAATCCTTTTATTTTGATATAGCCCAAATGTTTATTTTTGCTTTCATTTCCCTTGCCTCAGGAGACGTACCTAAAAAATGTTGCTATGGCCAGTATCAGAAAAATTAATGCCTCTGCTCTTTTCTAGGATTTATATGGTTTCAGAATTCACATTTAGGTCCTTAATCCATTTAGAATTTATTTTTGTGTATGGTGTGAGGAAGTGGTCTAGTTTCATACTTTTGCATGTAACTATCCAGTTTTCCCAACACCATTTGTTGAAGGGATTGTCTTTTCCCCACTATTTATGCTTTGCTCTTTGTGGAAGATTAATTGACTATATAGTTTTGGGTTTATTTCTGGGTTTTATCTTCTCTTTTATTGATCTGTGTGTCTTTTTGTGCCAGTAACTTACTGTTTTGATTACATCTTTCTATTATTGATTTCTTCTAGGTTGTCCAATTTGTTGGCATATAATTTTTCATAATGATCTCTTACATTCCTTTGTATTTCTGTGGTGCTGGTTGTTATTTTTCCTTTTTCATTTTTTGACTGTTTAAGTCATCTCTCTCTCTCTCCCTCCCTTTAGCTCTATCTCTACCTCTCTTTTTCTCTTTCTTTGGAGTCTGTCTGGAGTTCTTTTTTTTGTTTTTTAAATTATTTTTATTAACATATAATGTATTATTTGCCCCAGGGGTACAAGTCTGTGAATCATCAGTCTTACACAATTCACAGCACTCACCATAGCGCACACACTCCCCAATGTCCATAACCCAGCCACCCTACCCCTCTCCCCACCCCCCAACCAGTAACCCTCAGTTTGTTTTGTGAGATTTAAGAGTCTGTTATGGTTTATCTCCTTCCCGATCCCATCCTATTTCATTTTTTTCCTTCCCTAACCCCCACAACCCACCACCCTGCCTCTCAAATTCCTCATATCCAAGAGATCATATGATAATTACCTTTTTCTGATTGACTTATTTTGCTCAGCATAATACACTCTATTCCATTCACAACGTTGTGATGGCAAGATTTCATTTCTTTTGATGGCTGCATAGTATCCATTTTGTGTGTGTGTGTGTGTGTGTGTGTGTGTATAGATATAGATAGATAGATACAGATATACATATATCTCACATTTTCTTTATCCTTTCATCTGTTGATGGACATCTAGTTTCTTTCCATAGTTTGGCTATTGTGGACATTGCTGCTATAAACATTTGGGTGCATGTGCCCCCTTGGATCACTACATTTGTACCTTTAGAGTAAATACTCAGTAGTGTGATTGCAGGGTCGTACAGTAGCTCTATTTTCAATTATTTATTTATTTATTTGACACTCAGAGATCACAAGTAGGCAGAGAGGCAGGCAGAGAGAGAGGAAGAAGCAGGCTGCCCGCCGAGGAGAGAGCGTGATGCGGGGCTCAATCCCAGGACCCCGGGATCACGACCCAAGCTGAAGGCAGAGGCTTTAACCCACTGAGCCACTCAGGCGCCCCTATTTTCAACTTTTTGAGGAACCTCTATGCTGTTTTCCAGAGTGACTGCACCAGCTTGCATTCCCACCAACAGTTTACCATTTTTCCACATCCTCGCCAACATATGTCATTTCCTGACTTGTTAATTTTAGCAATTCTGACTGGTGTGAGTTGGTATCTCATTGTGATTTTGATTTGTATTTCCCAGATGCTGAGTGACGTGGAGCACTTTTTCATGTGTCTGTTGGCCATTTGGATGTCTTCTTTGCCAAAATGTTTGTTCACGTCTTCTGCCCATTTCTTGATTGGATTATTTGTTCTTTGGGTGTTGAGTTTGATAAGTTCTTTATAGATTTTGGATACTAGTCCTTTGTCTTACATGTCATTTGCGAATATCTTCTCCCATTCTGTCAGTTGTCTTTTGGTTTTGTTGACTGTTTCCTTTGCTGTGGAAAAGTTTTTATCTCAATCAAGTCCCAAGAGTTCATTTTTGCTCTTGCTTCCCTTTGCCTTTGGCAGTGTTTCTAGGAAGAAGTTGCTGTGGCTGAGGTTGACGAGGTTGCTGCCTGTGTTCTCAAGAATTTTGATGGATTCCTTTCTCACATTGAGGTCTTTCATCTATTTTGAGTCTATTTTCGTGTGTGGTGTAAGGAAATGGACCAGTTTCCTTCTTCTGCATGTGGCTGTCCAAGTTTCCCAATACCATTTGTTGAAGAGACTGTCTTTTTTCCATTGGACATTCTTTCCTGCTTTGCCGAAGATTATTTGACCATAGAGTTGAGGGTCTATTTATGGGCTCTCTATTCTGTTCCATTGATCTATGTGTCTGTTTTTGTGCCAATACCATACAATCTTGATGATTACAACTTTGTAATGTAGCTTGAAGTCTGGAATTGTGATGCCACCAACTTTGGTTTTCTTTTTCAACATTCCTCTGGCTATTTGGGGACTTTTCTGGTTCCATTTTAATTTTGCAAATTAAATTTGCATACTGGTCCCTTTTCATAACTGAATAACATTTGTTATAGACTACTATAAAGAGAAACACCAGAGTGATAACTGAGAAAGCATTTGTTCTGACCTAAAAAAGATAAAACAACCCCACAGTGCATTGTTACTATTTTTGTTTAATCAACCACCTTTTATATCATCTAATTATAGGAAGCATTATATTTCAAGTATAATCATGTCTTTCTATTTCTCCACCTCATTTGGGTTTGTGTGTGTATTCAGACTTCTATCTGGTGTCCTAATGCTCCTTCCTGAAGAACTTTCCTCAGTATATAATTCAGGTAACTGGACAATTGTCTCAGAAGTTGTTAATCTGAAACTATATTAATTTCTTCTCATTTTTGAAAGATATTTTCTCTTAGTATATAATTCTGGATTGACTCAAAAAAAATTTTTTTTAAAGATGTCATGCCATTGTCTTCTGGCTGGCATTATGTCTCACAAAACTTCTGTTTATATTCTTATCTTTGTTTTTGGTTCACAGTATGCATTCAAGATTTAATCTTCTGTTTTCAGCATTTTGACTGTTATATGCCTAGGTATGACTGCTTTTATGTTTATCCTTTCTGGATTTTATTTTTGAGTCTCTTTTATTTTTGACTTAATATCTTTCATTGATTTTGAAAACTGTTGGGCTCTTAGTTCTTAAAATCTTATTCTTAAATCTTATACTTAAAATCAAATTCCATCTGTCCTTTTCTTATTCTCTTTACTTTCTAGTATCAATAGTATTCCACTGGTTTTGAATACTCTATCTAGTTGTCTTTTTTTTTCTTTGTGCTTTTCAATTTGGATAATTAAACTGCCTTCAAGGTCACTGAAACATGTTAACTTTTACTTAAAAACTTGTAAGTTTAATATTTCACTTTAATAACCTCTTTATAAGTTCCTTATGTTTTCGTAAAGTTTTTATTTCTCTGATCTATTTATGCATGTTGTCCTTTGTTTTTTTTTCTACTGCATCTTTAACATATTAATCACATGTTCTTAAAAGTTACTGATGGTTTGGGGGGTGTCCATATGGCTCAGTCAATTAAGCCACCAACTCTTGATTTTGGCTCAGGTCATTTTTTGAGGGTCCTGAGATGAGCAACACATTAGGCTCCACATTGAGAGTGGAGCCTGCTTAAGGTTCTCTCTTTCATTCTCTCTCTCTCTCTACCCCTCTCTCTGCCCCTTCCCCCTTTTCTATTGCTAACTAATTAACTAAACATTGGACAATTTCTGGGTATGGCTTTATGGATTGGTTTATCTCTTCATAATGGGTCCTTTTTTTCCCTCCCTTGCTTTTTATGCCTCAAATTTTTGAATAAAATCTAGAAATTGTAATTAAAAGTAGAGGCTGATTTAAATAACTTTCACATACAAAAACAGGCCCACCTCTTCTTCTTTAGGCTATTTGTATGGAGGGTTGAATTAATTTAGTCACTGGTTGGTCTGGATTTAGGTTTTCTTTTGTTATAGTTTTCTTTAGAATAATGCACTTCAAATTTCTCCAACAGTTTCTACTTTGTGATTAGTTTGAGTTTTGTGATATAGGAATATTTTGCCTTTCTGTTCTTGCTCACAACTCAAGCTTTCAATGGACTCAGCATATTTGATCCAAAGAGAGTCTTAATACTCTCCTTTTCTTCTACTGAAGTACAGTTAACCTTCAGCATTATATGAGTTTCAGGTGTATAACCTAATGATTCCATAATTCTACATATTACTCAAAGCCTACCATGATAAGTGTAGTTACCACCTGTCACCAAACATTATTATAGTCTTATTGACTTACTTCCTATACTTTATTTTTCATCTCTGTGACATTTAATTTATAACAGGAAGTTTGTACCTCTTAATGCCTTTAATCTGTTTCATCCATCTTCCCAACCACCACTACTCTTGGTCTTGGTGTGACCCTCCATGGCTTAATCTTGTTTGGGGCTCTCTGTGAGGCCTAAATCTGTATGTCTATTTCATTCCCCAAATTAGGAAAGATTTCAGTATTAGTATTTCAAATAAGTTTTCTGCCCCCTTCTCTCACTTTTCTTTTTTAAGGATTTCTGTAATGCAAATGTTATGATTGATGATATCACTGAGTTACCTTAACCTCTTCTTCTTTTTTGTCCTTTTTTCTGTTCAGCTTAGTTGCTTACCATTACCCTGTCTTCCAGGTTACTGATGTTCTTCTGCATTCTCTAATCTGCTGTTGATTCCCTCAAGTGTATTTTTTTATTTCACTTATTGAGTTCAGTTTTGCATCCTTTTTTATATTTTCTATCAGTTTGTTGAAGGTCTCAGTGAGATCATCCACTCTTTTCTCAAGTTCAGTGAGTATCTTCATGAACACTACTTTGTATTTTTATCTAGCATATTGTTGATTCTCTGTTTCATTTAGGTCTTTTGCTGCGATTTTGTCTTAGTTTTTTTATTTGGGACATACTCCTCTGTCTGATGGTTTTGTCTAACTCTCTGTATGTTTCTATGTATTAAGTCACCTACAGCTCCTGGTCTAAAATTAGTAGTCTTATGAAGAAAAGGTTCTCTGGTGCCCTGTAGTGTAGTGCTTTCCAGTCACCAGAACCAAGTACTCCCAAGAGTCTCCTGTGTGGGCTCCCTACTCTAGTGACTAAATTGCATTTGTTTTCAGTCCAGTAGGCTGCAGTTTACCTATTGTGGTTGCACTGGGCAGAGTTTGGTTCTTGAACTATTAAGGGGCCTGTGGCTTCTAGGGGCTTGTAAGTAGGCAATATGAGCAGTCTGCTGGTTGTGTGCACTCTGTCTGCTATAGGAGCATCTGCTTCAATGGCTGTATACTTTCCTTCTAAATCTCCCTCAGATACTTTAATCAGTGGATAGGGTTGATAATCAGACCAAGTATCTGCATTCAGCCCGGCATTGAGGGCTGCAGGCTGACTGAATGGCAGAGTACTTTCCCTGAATGGCCAGCTAAGAAACCAGGCTGCTGAGACTGCTGGTGCACTGGTGTGTGTGGTTATCTTCCCCTCCTCTGGGCAGGGGTGACTTTGGAGTGGTATTAGTCTCAGCCTGGACTGCTTGCAGGGTATATCAAGGCAGGAGCTGCTTTGGAGGATACATGCTGAGGCAGGCAGGTTAGATGAGGTAGATCCACAGGGGAATACAGGGCTCAGTACTAGCACTAGGTGGAGAGTGTTCCTGCTGGTTTGCTCAAGTCTCCCACCATCTAGGCTGAGGGGAGTTAAAAAGAAATGTTGCCTGTTACTACTTTTGTTCTTGGTGAAGTCTTCTGAATTCCCTGCCCCTCTGAAGCAATTGATGAGATTAGTAAATAACTCTCCTTCACACAGAACTCAAGTGCCTTTCAAACTGCCGCTTAGATGCTGTGTCTCAGTTGAGTTATTATGCTGCCTCTTTAAGGGTGAGAACTCAGTTTCCTATTGTCCTCCAGCTTCCCTGGTACTAAGCCTGCTGATTTTTAAAGTACCCAGAGTTAATTTCACTGATTTTAAAAGCTCATGAATTTAAGCCCCACTGGTTTTCAAAATCTAATGTTGGGTGGGGGTGAGTGGTCATCCCAGTGCAGTGATCCTCTGGCTTCTCCATGCTTGTGGTGTCCCGTTTGTGATTAGTCTCACAAGGGGTTTGTTCCCAACTAGGTATCTGCCTCTCCTAACCTTTTTAATGTGGCTTCCTCTTTATGATTAACTACTGAAGGTCTGTTCTGGCGGTCTTCAGGTTGTTTACAGTGTTAGTTGTACAAATGTGGCTGTTAGCTTGGTGTGTCCACAGGATCAGGTGGGCTCAGGATCTTCCTGTCCTGCCATCTTTCTGACACTCTACAGAGAGTCTACATCCTCTTGGGTCTTCTCCAGATGTAGACTACCATTGCTTAGTACTTGGCTCATGAAAATTTTCACTGTGAGAATCTAAAATCTCCTGTACTATCTATATGCTTCCTCATATCTTGTGTACCTGAGCCCTAGGAGTGATGTTTGCTCAGCATTCCTTAGCTTTCCCCTTTGATGAGTTTGGGGATAAGAGTTTCCTGCTCTTTCTTCAGGGGTAGCAGAACTCTGCATTGTATCATCAGAAAATCCTAGGGACAAGTTTCCTGATCTTTACACAGTGAAAAGTTATTTGCTTATATGTATCCTCAAGTGAGAGGAAGAGGAAAGAGAAGAAAGGAGGGTTTGTTGTTACTCCCTCTACAATAACTTTTTTTTTTTAAAGATTTTATTTATTTATTTGACAGAGAGAGATCACAAGTAGACGGAGAGGCAGGCAGAGAGAGAGAGAGAGAGAGAGAGAGGGAAGCAGGCTCCCTGCTGAGCAGAGAGCCCGATGCGGGACTCGATCCCAGGACCCCGAGATCATGACCTGAGCCGAAGGCAGCGGCTTAACCCACTGAGCCACCCAGGCGCCCTACAATAACTTTCTCCCCCTACCTCATTCAAGAGAAAGATTCAGGGTACCAAATAAGTTGGCATATCACTCAACATCACCCAAGCACTAGGTGCATGTCTTTGTCACGAGGCATGCCACTTCATTCTCTTTTCTGTCCCTAATTTTCCCTGTGAGGCCTTCTAAAAAACTGTCAAATAGGTGCTAACTCCTACTGTGTCTAGAACTCCCAGTGATTTTCAATTGTCAGGCCGGCTCACAGTTGACATTTAAGAATTTATTAAACTTTTACTTTTTTCCCCCTGCTTGCTTTTGTATATGTTACTTTTTCCTTCTTTTTAATAGAGACACCATTTATATGCTTTCTCTCTCCTCATGAAGTCTTTTCTTTGAAATTTAGCTTACCGTTTTGTATTAGCAGCTTACTAAAGAGCTTTAAAAGTATTTGACTACATAGGTTACTGATTTTACATTTAGTGGTGTGGGATTTTTTACAACATTCTACATCCTAACTAAAAGTAGAACTTTGAACACAAGTACATTTGGAATACAGTTTTTTACTATTTATCCTAACAACAAAAATTAAAAAGTATCTAGACAAATTTTGAATTCCATTTAGTATGTGTATATTCTCTTTCCTTCTCCCTCCCTCTTTTGCTCCCTCCAGTGGAATAATAACTCATAAATGTAGAAGAAATGATGCAGTTAGAAAATCACATTTTGGCAGTCAACACACTAATTTATTCAGAAAATGATCCTAAATTAATGCCAAAACTAACAGTAAAAGTTTGATGAGGAACCAGATACATTCTGAAAATATCTCCCTGAGAAATGCTTATAAATTACAAAAGCAAAAATAGAAACAGCTGGCAAACACCACCTCAACCATGTGATTAAAGTTGTCATAAACAGGATTATGACAAGATATGTGCCTCTTGACAAGATGCCCTGAAAAGGACACAACACTACTTCTGTGACAATTTTGCCAAATATGAATCACCTGATTTTGACCATAAGTAATAGTAAACAAATCCAGTTACTGGACATCCTACCAAAATAACTGACTGCCTTTTCAAAGCCGTCAAAGATGTGAAAGAAAGACCAAAAAGACACAAACAAAAAACAAACACCACACACACCCCAAAAATGAAACGAACAAACAAAACCTGAGGAACTGTTCTCTATTAAACAAGTCTAAAGGGGCATGGCAATAAGTGAATCATAGGCCTATACCACAATAACTTTTCTTTTTTTGCTCTATTTAGATGTTACTGGGATAGTTTAATATCAATAAGGTCTGTAGTTTAGATGGTATTATCTTATCAATGATAATTTCCTGATTTTGATCATGGCATAATGGTTATGAAATAGAATAACATTTTTTACTATGAAGTATATAATTACTTACTACAGTAATGAAATGTCCTATCTGCAACTTATTCTCCAATGTTTCAGAGAAAAACATTTTATTATACATGGAAAGATAAATAAAACATAGGGAAAAATATTAACAGATTGGTAATGTAGTTGAAAATCATACACAATTTCATAGCCTTTTCTGTAAATATAAAATTACTTTGGAAAGATGCTGATTCCTAATAGCTGAGAGTAGTAGATCTCATTAAGAAATTATGCTTTCTGTTTTCTTTTGCTTTCCTTTTGTCTTCCCATCCCCTTGGGTCTTCTCCACATGTAGAGAAAGCTGGTCTTCTTCAGATGTGGGTCTTCTCCAGATGTAGAGAAAGCTGGTCTTCCCCAGCTTTCTTGATAAAAATGACACATAATATTTTTTAAATTTAAGGTGTACAAAGTGTTGATGTAATACATTTCTATATTGTAAAACCAGCATAGCATTAACTAAGACTCCCATTCCATCAAAAAGTCAACAATTCTTTCTGTAAAAAAACTTTTTTTTGTAGTGAGGACATTTAAGATCATACTTTTTTTTTTTTTTATTTAAAATTATTTCATCCATTTAAAACTTTAAAAAAAGTTTTTATGTAAATCATTTATTTAACATACAGTGTATATTAGTTTCATGTGTACAATATAGTCATTCCACAGTTCATAAAACAGGTGATCCTCATAATAACTGCACTCCTTAATCCCCTTCACCTGTTTAACACATGCCGCCATCTGCCTCCCTCTGGTAACCATGTTTGTTCTCCATATTTAGAGTCTGTTCCTTTTCCTATCTTTTTCCCCCTATGATCACTTATTTTGTTTCTTAAATTCCACCTACGAGCAAATTCATATGGGATGTTTTTCTCTGCCTTTTTCACTTAGCATAATACTCTCTAGTTCTACCCATGTCATTACAAAAGGCAAGATGTCATTTTTCTTATGGCTGAGTGATACTCCATTGTATTATATACCACATCTTCTTTATCCATTCATAATTTGATGGACATTGAGGCTCTTTCCATAATTGGGCAATTGTTGATAATGCTACTATAAACACTGGGGTGCATGTATCCCTTTAAATTAGTATTTTTGTGTCCTTACTTAGTAGAGCAAATGCTGGATTATAGGGCAGTTCTCTTTTTCACTTTGTGAGGACTCTCCATACTGTATAGGAGTGTTCCCCTTTCTCTGCATCTTTGCCAACATCTGTTGTTTCTTATGTTGTTAATTTAGCCATTCTGACTGGTATGAGGTGATACCTCATTGTGGTTTGCATTAGCATTTTCCTGATCATGAGTGATGGTGAGAATCTTTTCATGTGTAAGACCATATTTTCTTAGCAATATTCAACTATATAATACAGTATTATTAACTGTAATTATTGTGCTAAACATTAGTTTCCTGGAAGCTATTCATCTTAGAGCTGGATATTTGTATCCTTTGACTGACCTCAGTCCCTGGCAACCATCATTCTAATCTTTTTTTCTGTAAGTTTGGCTTTTTTAAGAATCAACATGTAAGTGATACCATGCAGTATTTATCTTTTTCTCTCTGGCTTATTTCACTTGCACTTTAATATCATGTACTCAGAGTCCATCCATTTTGCCACAAGCAGCAAGTTTTCCTTCTTCCTCATGACTGAAAAATATTCCCTTCTCTATTCTCTTTCTGGGACTCCAATAATGCTTGTAATACTTCTTTTGATGCTTCTTTTCCTTAGCTGGCTTAGACTGCTATTAAGTGCTCTACTGAATTCTTCAGTTCATTGTATTCTTCAGCTGTAAAATTTGTTAGTTTTTTTTTTTTTCTGTTTCCTTTCTCTTCATTGACCTTCTATTTTATGTTTGTGTTTTTTATGTTGTGTTCTTTTATAATAGGTTAAGCATCTGTATAGCAATTACTTGAAATTTTTTTTATTTCCATTTATTTGGGATCAGTTACTAGCAGTTTATTGTATTCCTTTGGGAAATGTTTCCTTGATTTTTTTTTTTTGTGGTCCCTGTAGCCCTGTGTAGATGTCTGCACATTTGAAGAAAACCGTAACCTCTTCCAGATTTATGGATTGATTTTGGTAATGGAAGTCTTTCCCCTGAAGATAGGGGTATATTATATCTTGTTGTGACCCTGGATCTAGTTATGGAGCGTGTCATTTCAGGGGGTGTGTTATGTCTCTTCAACTCAAGCCACTGGAGTTCACAATATTGACAATTATGTTGTCCTTGTCAATCACTGTGGAGAGTCCACAATGGTTGCAAGGGCTGTTTGGTCTTAAGTGGTACCCTCAAGTCCAGTAGCTAGGAACCAGGACAGGGAGCAATGGTGGCCAGAGCCAGTGGTTTTCACACATTAGCTGAGAAGGCCAGCTGTTAGCGCCTTTGTAGTGGCAGAGGCCAGTTACAAACACAACCATAGTGATGGAGGTCAGGGCAAGTCTGGGACCAATTATGGATTCACTGGCATCTGTGGGGGTCCTGTCACTGTGCCTTCCTATGACTGTGACTAACCCTGAGTGGCACAGTGCAGTGAAGGCCATGGACAGGAGTCAGACTGGGGAGTATACAGGTCATAGATGGAGGGAGGGGCTAACTGTATGTTGTCATGGTGTTACCAGCCAGTGACAGAAGGAAGGACCTGATCTGGGCCTGCAAGCAGTTGTGAAGGCCCTAAGCTGTCCATGTGGTCTCCTATGTCTGAATATTCTCCCTCTGGGCATGCACACTGCAATGGAGGTTGGTGATGAGGGTCAGGCTAAGAATATGCAGATGCACAGTGGGAAGGTCAAGGAAGGACTGAAGTATCTGTTGTATTAGCAAACACAAACACCTAAGGGACACTAAAGGGCAAGATCTGAGGGGTGTCCACAGTTGGCTGTATTGGCTGGTGACTTTGTCAGTAGCTGAAGCTGCTGACTTTACCTACAGAGCAGAACTCTGTGAACCGTCAACATTACCCTTATCTGCCAGTAATAGTCTGTTTTTCTTGTTTGTTCCTAATCTGCTTTATATTTATCAGCCTTGCCAGTCTCAGTGGTACAAAACCAAAGCAGAACCTTTGTATAATGTCTGAAGAGGCTGGTTGGTCATCCCACTTTTCCTTTCCTGGTGAGAACTCTTTCTAGCTGGGAAAGTCCTTCTTGGCAGAGAACAATGCCAACTTGGGAAATGTGATGATGCAGGTCAAATGAAGTTTTCCTTTGCTTCTTGTGTTGTTATTCTCAGTTTTGTAGTTGTTGTTGTTCTTCCATGCTGCAGTTAAAATTTCCTACATGTGGGGCGCCTGGGTGGCTCAGTGGGTTAAAGCCTCTGCCTTCGGCTCAGGTCATGATCCCAGGGTCCTGGGATCAAGCTCCACACCTGGCTGTCTGCTCAGCAGGGAGCCTGCTTCCTCCTCTCTCTGCCTGCCTCTCTGCCTACTTGTGATCTCTGTCTGTCAAATAAATAAAATCTTAAAAAAAAAAATTCGTACATGTGCTTTCAAAGTGTTTTAGAGCTACTTTTTGTTCATAGATAGCTGTCCAGTCACTGATCTTTGTGGGGAAATGGAGAAGCTGGGTTGTTGCATTGCCATTTTTTCTACAACTGATTTCTTTTGGGTCTAAATGAAAGTATTTTAATATTACCCTCTAGCAAAATAAAAATCATGAGTCACTTACAAATGTATACTGCTGTTTCATGGAAATTTTGTATAGTTGCTACATTTCAACATAAAATTGTTTTTCTATGAGATCTCCCCCACAATTTCTTCCAATACTACTTTTCCAGTGAAGATAATTCCTGTAGAGAAAAAGTAAAACTATATGATACAGTTCTCATACAAGATTTAGACCTAGGCTTGAGTGTGGTATAAAAGTTGCTTTGTACAGTTAATTCACAATGTAGTTGTAATTCACTCATGGAGAACCAAACACCTGTGATTCCATATGTTCTCATTTATTTCACTAAGTTGGAACCTCATGGATGAATTTCTGTATAATTAGATGAGGATGACAACTTCCCAGAAAGACAGTCATTCCTGGGATATACTATTATCCAAGTGTTTGTGAGTTTACAGAGAAGAAAGGATGGATATCTCAATAGTCATACGTGTGTGCTGTGAAATGAATGAACTTGACACAACAAATAACTTCAATATTAAGGAAATAATGTTTAAAAATGTTATCTGCGGGGCGCCTGGGTGGCTCAGTGGGTTAAAGCCTCTGTCTGTTAAAGCCTCCCAGGGTCCTGGGATGGAGCCCCGCATCGGGCTCTCTGCTCGGTGGGGAGCCTGCTTCCTCCTCTCTCTGCCTGCCTCTCTGCCTACTTGTGATCTCTGTCAAATAAATAAAATCTAAAAAAAAAATGTTATCTGCTAGTGTGTTTTACTAAAATACTTCTTATAAAACATTAAATCTGACTGAATAGAAAGGATTGTGTAATACAGCTGAATAAATCTGTACCTGCCTCAATCTGTGACTTTCTGGGTTAGGTGAGCATTTAGATTTTTAGGGAAATGTAGGCAGGTCTACAGACAGAATACAAACTTTAAGAAAATCACCTGCTGTCTTTTAAAAAATTGAAAAGACACAGGGATGCATACAGTTTGATATTTTTTTTAACCAAGAGCCAAAGGAATATTTTTTATATTCATGATAAACTCACTGAAAATTTGGTACATGATCTTGATATTAAAAAGACAGTCTTGGGCGCCTGGGTGGCTCAGTGGGTTAAGCCGCTGCCTTCGGCTCAGGTCATGATCTCAGGGTCCTGGGATCGAGGCCCGCATCGGGCTCTCTGCTCAGCAGGGAGCCTGCTTCTCTCTCTCTCTCTCTCTCTCTCTCTGCCTGCCTCTCTGTCTACTTGTGATCTCTCTCTGTCAAATAAATAAATAAAATCTTTAAAAAAAAAAAAAAGACAGTCTTACTACAAATCTGAAACTTAGACTTCATTGTAGCTGCAAATTTTTCTTTCATCTGATTAGGTTTTTCTGTTGCTCTCAGAACTAAAACTTATGGAGAGTTGCAAAGTAAAAATAAAGTCTAACATTCTGAAGCATGAGATATGAAAAGTTTATAAATGATTGAAAAATAAAAAGAACAGGATCCTTTGAAAAAAATAAAAGCCTAGAGAAAAAAAATGTAATGGAAAAATAAATGAATTAGAGAAATGTCATAAACTATATATGCATTATAGATCTAACATTTTTAATCCTGTTGATACAATCTAAATATCAACAGAATGCTCTTGTGAGAAATCAAATTGAATTTTCAATGACAAGTGGAAAGTTTCTGTGCTACAATGTCAACAGAGAACTGAAGTACTTTGTTAACTTGAAATTTTGACAAGTTAAAACTTTGCTGTTAGTACATCAATAGTTTATAAATTCTAAGTACAGAAAGTGGAGATAGAAAACTCTTTTATTACATTAATGTGCTTAGGAATGTAAAAAAAAAAAAATAGGGGCACCTGGGTGGCTCAGTGGGTTAAAGCCTCTGCCTTTGGCTCAGGTCATGGTCCCGTGGTCCTGGGACCGAGCCCCGCATCGGGCTCTCCACTCGGCAGGGAGCCTGCCTCCCTGCCTGCTTGTGATCTCTGTCAAATAAATAAATAAAATCTTAAAAAAAAGAATGCAAAAAATAACTCTGTACTAACAGATGAATCTGCAAATATTATTTTCTCTAACAGTAACTTTGTTTTCTACTGGCATCTACAAATTAAAAGAATATAAGTATTAATTACTTAAGTAAAAGGCTTGATAAGTTCCCAAAGGCATGTAAGAAAGAAAGTAGTAGAGGAGGAATCAGAAGAGGAATGGACTTGAGGGTAGGTGATGGAAACACAAGATGAAAACACCTTACTCTGCCGGTATTATTTACTTATACTAGGCAGTAAGGAATTCAGTGTTTATAGACAGGATAGAATTTATAAGTGCTAATGGGGGAGGGCATAGGTAGAGTTAATTTTTTAAAATCTTCTGACAGTGGGGCGCCTGGGTGGCTCAGTGGGTTAAGCCGCTGCCTTCGGCTCGGGTCATGATCTCAGGGTCCTGGGATCGAGTCCCGCGTCGGGCTCTCTGCTTGGCGGGAAGCCTGCTTCCCTCTCTCTCTCTCTCTGCCTTCCTCTCCGTCTACTTGTGATCTCTCTCTGTCAAAAAAAGAAAAAAAAAAAATCTTCTGACAGTAAACACCCTATACATGTCAACGGGATGTAAATACAGAGGCCTAAAAAAGTGAAAAGAAATACCACCTAAAGTAAAAAGAAATATTCAAACATCATTAATCTCTGAATTATTAAAGTTACCCTAATTGAATGATAATTAAAAAAAGGTTTGGTCTTTGGATGTGAAAGCATTTCAGCACTTGTCACAAAGAGCAAAATATAAATGTCTCATCATATATATTGATTGTATTAAAAAAATTAAAAATTACCCAAGTCCGGTTTCTACTTCAGAAACCATGTTGTCTTTTACCCCAGATTTTATATTAAAAGATTTTGCACTATTTTTAAATCTGCCAGCTATCCGCTTTTAGAAACGAGACAGCTCAACTCTCTAGTACTCACTACCTTTTTCTAGATAATTAAAATCTAAAATAAAGATTTTTGTTCTAGTGCCACTAGCCATAATTCAAACACTCAGTTCTTCTTGGTGGCTACCAATGCAGGCCAAGGACATTTTCATCAACACAAAGTTTTATTAAGGAGGCTGGTCTAGTATACATTTTTTGTATAACTGGTTGTTTTTTCTGGTGTTTTCCTTTGTATTTTTTAAACTGTAACACAATTGACATGATTGTATAAATTTAAGGTATACAACATGTAGATCTGATACATTTATATATTGTAGTAGGATTACCATCCTAGTTTTACATAACACTTCTATCACATCACAGAAATTTCTTGTGGGAAAAATTAGTATTTGGTCTCTTATCAACTTTCAAGCTTATTAACATAGTGTTATTGTCTATAATCACTGTGCTGTGCATTAGAGCTCATGGACTTATTTATCTACATTGTAGATTTGTACTTTAAAGAGTGTGTCTTTCTAGTTCCCCTATGCTCCTGCACCTGGTAACACACTTCTACTGTTTTTATGAGTCTGGCTTCTTAAAAATTCCACATATAGGTGATACCATACAGTATTTGTCCATCTGTCTTATCTCACTTAGCATAACATGCTCAGGGTCCATCCATGTTGTCACAAATGGCAGGATGTTCTTCTTTCTCATAGTTGAATAATAATCCAGTGTGTGTGTGGTGGAGGGAGGGAGTGAAAATGATGACATCTTTATCTGGTCATCCTTTGATGGACACTTAGGTTGTTTCCATATATTGGCTACTACAAATAATGCTACAATAAACACAGGAGTGCATGTATTTCTTCAGTAACCTGTTTTCATTTCTTCTGTCTACATAACCAGAAGTGGAATTAAAAGATCATATGGTAGATCTATTTTTCAATTTTTCGAGGATATTCCATATTGTTTTCCAGAGTAGTTGAATGAACTAACATTGCCATCAACAGTGTGCAAGGGATCCCTCTTCTCCACAGCCTTGCCAACACAACTCTTCCTGATTAAAGTCATTCTAACATGAGAGAGTTGATATCTCATATTGGTTTTGATTGTATTTCTGTGATGATTCATGATGTCAAACATCTTTTTAGATACCCGTTTACTATTTCCATGTCTTCTTTGGGGGGAAAAAAAGTTGTATTTAGCTCCTCTGCCCATTTTTTTTCTATTGAATTTTATGAATTCTTTATATATTTTGGATATTTTCTGATTTTTTTTCCGTATAGAAGCTTTTGGTTTGATATAAGCCTATTTGTTGATTTTTGTTTTTGTTGCTTGTGCTTTTGGTGCTGTATCTAAAAATTTGTTGTCAAGACCAAAATCAGGGAGCATCTTCTCTATGAACTCTTCTAGCACTTTTATGGTATCAGATCTTATGTTAAAGTCTGTAATACATTTTGAGTTTATTTTTGTGAGTTGTGAAAGACAGAGGTCCATTTTCATTTTTCTGCATGTGATTATCCAGTTTTTCTAGCACCATTTGTTGAAGGGACCATCCTTTCCCCATTGAGTATTCTTGGCTTCTTTGTCATATCTTAGTGGATCATAAATGTGCAGGGAGGGCTGTTGTCATTGTTTTTTCTGAGCTCTCAATTCTGTTTGGTCTATGTGTCATTTTATGCATGTTTGGTTATTATAGCTTTTTAGTGTTAGTTTAGTATCAGGAAGTGTGATGCGTCTACCTATGTTCTTAGTTCTCAACATTGCTTTGGCTATTCAGGATTTTCTGTGGTTCCATACATACTTCTATTTTGGTAAAGAATCCCATTGGATTCTGTGGCAGGGATTTCATTGAATCTACACATAGTTTTGTGTAATATGGACATTTTATTTATTTTTTTATTTTTTTCATTTTAACAAAATTCTTCCAATCTATGAACAGGGGATATCTTTGTGTATTCATATATTTCATAAGTGTATTTCTTCATCAAAGTGCTTATTGTACAGGTTTTTACTCAGTTAAGTTTATTATTGTTGTTGATACTGTTGTGAATAAGACCGTTTATTTTTCGGAAGCTTTGTGGCTTGTGGATGGAAATGCATCCAATTTTCTGTATGTTGACTTTATATCCTTGCAACTTTACTGAATTTGTTGATTAATTCCAACAATTTGCTGGTTGAACCTTTAGGATATTCTTTATGTAAGATCACAGTGTCTATAAATAAAGACCATTCAAGTTCTTTTATTCTGCTTTGGAAACCCCCCCCCACCCCCCATCTTGCCTAAATACTACAGCTAAGACTACTAATACTGGAGTGAATAAGCACAGTGAGAGTGGGTATCCTTGTCTTGTTCTTTGTCTTAGAGGAAATATTTCAATATTTCACCATTGAATACAATGCTAGGTATTGGTTTGTTCTATATAGCCTGTATTATGTTGAGGTACATTCCCTTTATACCGAAGCTGGTGAGAATTTTTATTATGAAAGGATATTGTATTTTTTACATCTATTGAGATAATCATAAGATTTTTTTACTCTCTATTAATGTGGTGATCTGCATATGTTGAGACATCTTTGTAACCCAGGGATTAATTCTACTTGATTTTGGTGAATAATCCTTTTAATGTGCTGTTGAATTTGGTTTGCTAATATTTTGTTGGGAATTTTTGCATCTATGTTTTGCATTAGAGATATTGGTCTTGAGTTTAAGAAATGTGTCCTTATATCTAGCTTGGTAACAGGGTAATTCTGCCTTGTAAAATGAGCTTGGAAATGTAAGAGAGTTTGAAAAGGATTGGTGTCAATTCTTGTTTAAATATTTGTTGGAATTTGTCAGTGAAGCCATCTGGTCCTAAGATTTCTGTATTGGGAGGTCTTTGATTACTGATCTACTCTTTTTGCTCATATTGGTCTATTCAAATTTTCTACTTCTCCCCAATTTAGCCTTTGGTTTTAGGAATTTATCCATTTCTTCTAGGTTATCCAATTTGTTAGCATGTAACTGTTCATAGTAGTTTCTTACGAACCTTTGTACTTCTCTGCTATATGTTGTAATGCCTTCTCTCATTTCTGGTTTTGTCTTCTTTTTTTTTGTTAATGTAGCTAAAAGTTTGTCAGATTTATTTAAAAAAAAACAGCTGTTTATTGATTTTTCTATTTTTTTCTGATCTCAATTTCATTAATTATTGCTCTAATCTTCACTATATCCTTCCTTCTGATAACTTAAAGCTTAGTTTCTTCATCTCTTTTCCAGTTCTTTGAGGGGTAAATTGAGGTTATTTGAAATATTTGTTTTTAAAAATACATGTATTTATCACTATAAACTTCCCTCACGGAACTGCTTTTGTAGCAGTCCATAGATTTTGGTGTGGTTTGTTCCCATTTTCATTTATCTTAATGTATTTTTTGAATTCCTTTTTTTCTTTGACCCATTATTGGGTCAGAACTGTTCTCCCATTTTTTCATGATTGTAGATTTCCTGGTTTTTCTCTTGTTAGTAATTTCTATTTTCATACCACTGTGGTCAGAAAAGATACTTGGTATTATTTCCATCTACTCAACTTTGCTAAGAATTGTTTTGTGTCTTATCATATGATCTGTCCTAAAATGTTCCATGTGCACTTTAGAAGGATGTGTATGCTGCTACTGTTGAAGAGTATTCTATAATTATCTGTGAGGTTCATTTGGTGTATTATATGGTTCAGGTTCAACATTTCCTTGTTGATTTTCTGTCTGGATGGTCTGTTGCTGGGTGGACTATTGAAGTCCCCTATTCCCTTCAACTCTATTAGAATTTTCTTAACAAATCTGGATGCTCTAATGTTGGGTACACAAATATTCACTATTGTTATTATTTTCTTGATAAATTGACCGCTCCATAATTATAAAATGACCTTTTTCTTATTACTTTCAGCTTAGTCTATTTATCTGATATCCTTATACCTATCCCCACTTTATTTTTCTATTTGCATAAAAATCTTTTTCCATCCCTTCACTTTCACCCTCTGTATATCCTTGAAGCTTTAATGTGTTTCTTGAGTCTTGTTTTGTTATCCATCCAGCCACTCTGTGACTTTTGGTGATTTAAGTCCATTATATCTGCTGTTACCATTGGTAAGTGCTTACTAATGCTATCTTATTAATTCTTATTAGTTTTTAAAATTAATTTTGCCGTTGCTTCCCCCCTGCCATGTTTCTGCATATCTTTGTAAGCTGGTGTTTTTCTGTGGCATTGGGCTCTGTTTCACCTTTAGATTTTATTCTGCTACTCTAGGTTCTTGTTCTATGGTTACCATGAAGCTTACATTATATATATCTTGGATAAAATAGCCTATTTTAACCTGGTAGCAGCTTAACTTGCATTATGTACAAAAGTTTCACCCCTTTCTTCCCACCTTTCACATTTCTAATCTGATTAAATAACTGTTTCATTATTCTATTATTTGTCCATTAACAAATTATAGTAGCTATTATTATGTGTAATACTCTTTTTCTTTGACCTTTATACTATAGTTAAGCAGATAACACACCATGCTATTACAAAATTAGTTTCCTAGTCCAAATGTATTTACTTTTACCAGTGTGCTGTATACTGATATATTTATCCTTTCCTGCTTTTATGGCCCTGATTAGCATCTTTTATTTGAGCTTGAAGAAATCCTTTCAGTATTTCTGGCAAAGTAGGTATAGTGGTGATGAACTCCCTCAGCTTTTGTTTGTCTAGGAAAATTCTTATTTCTTTTTCAAATCTGGAGGCTAACTTGCTGGGTAGATATTCTTGGATACAATTCTTTTTTCTTTCAACACATTGAATATGATACTGCACTCTCTACGGGGATGGAGGGTTTCTCCTGAGAAATCTCCTGATAGCCTAATAGGGTTTCCTTTGCAGGTGACACTCTTTCCTGGATGCTTTTAGAATTCTCTATATTTGGTTTTTGGCAGTTTCTTTATAATGTGTCTTGAAGAAGGCCTTTTTTGTATTGAGATAATAGGGTGCTCTAGTAGCTTTTAGAACTTGTATGTCCAATTCTCTCTCCTTATATGGGGCTTTCTCTGATTATTTTACTTTACAAATGTTATGCCTCTCCCTCTCTTCTTCTGCAATCTTGGTCATTTTTATATTTGTTCTTTTGATGGATCTCCTAGTTCACATAGACTTTCTTCACTCTTCCTCATTTTTTTTTTCCTCCTCTCACTGGCTTATTTCAATATTACAATCTTTTGACTTATTTCTTCCATTTGCTCTATTCTAGTGAAGACCTCTTTAAATTTTTTTATTGTGTTTATTTAGATTGCAAGCTCCAGGATTCATCAATATTTTTAATTGAAGTATAATTGACACAAAATGTTTTATTAATTTTAGGTGAACAGAATATTGATTTGACAATTATATACTCAATTGCTCACCATGATAAATATCACCATCTGTTACCATACATTATTATAATACTATTGGCTGTATTGTTTTTTATGATATATTTTTCAACTCCATGACTTATTTATTTTATAACTAGAAGTTTGTACCACTTAATCTCTTTAACTATTTCACCCATCCCTACTCTGCCTCCCCTCTGGCAACTATCAGTTCTCTGTATTCGAGTCAGTTGGTTGTTTAGTTGGTTGATTTTTAGATTCCATATATAAGTGGAATCATATGGTTTTTATCTTTGATTTTTCTCACTTAGCAAAATACTCTCTAGGTCCATCCATGATAATACAAATGGCAAAATCTCATCCTTCTAATTACTGAGTAAAAATCAATTGTTTTTAATAGTTGAAAAAATTAGGAATTTTAGCAGAGAAGTGAAAAATTATTTAAAAAATAGGATCTTGTTTTATGTACTTTGAAATAAAATGTCCATATATAGATCTCCAGTTACACTGTTTCTTGAAGTCAGCTTTGTTGGCATTAATGTACTAAATCAAGCTTTCTTATGCTTAATTTTACATGATGTATTATTTTTCATGTTATTACTTTCATGCTGTGTGTTTCAATTCAAATTTACTTAACATGTAACCACATAATTGGGACTTGCTTTTTTTCTAGTCGGAAAAACTTCATTTTAATTGGAATGAATAGGTCTTCTTAAATTTAATATTATTAATACAGTTTGCATTAAAGCTGAAAAAAATCAATTGTTTTTGTTTATGTGTATCACATATTCTTTGTACATCTATCAATGTACACTTGGGTTGTTACCGTATCTTGGCTATTATAAATAATGCTGCAGTAAATGCAAGAATGCACATCTTTTTTTTTTTAATTGGGAGATTTTTTCTTTTGTTGTGTATTATATATTGTTTTGTAAGTTATTTAAATTCCAGTGAGTGAAAAAAATAAAAATTAAAAAATTCCAGTTACTTAACACACAGTATAATATTGGTTTCAGGTATACTAATACAGTGATTTAATACTTAACTACAACAACCAATGCTCATCACAAGTGAACTCCTGAATCCCCATCACTTATTTAACCCACCCCTGCACCCACCTCCCCTCTGGTAACTACCAGTTTGTTCTCTGTAGTTAGGAGTCTGTTTCTTGGTTTATCTCTCTCTCTCTTTTTCCTCCCTTTGTTAATTTTTTTCCTAAATTCCACATGAGTGACATCATACAGTACTTGTCTTCCTTTGACTGACTTACTTCACATAGGATGATATTCTCTAGCTCCATCCATAGTGTTGCAAAGGCAAGATTTTATTCTTTTTTATGGCTGAGTAATATTCCAACACACACACCCCCACACACATCTTCCTTATCTGTTCATCATTCAATGGATACTTGGGCTGTTTCCATAATTTGACTACTGTAGATAATGCTGCTATAAACACTGAGATTAATGTATCCCTTTGAATTACTGTTTTTGTATTTTGGGGGGTAAATATCTACCATAAATTGCTGGATCATAAGGTGGTTCTCTTTAACTTTTTGAGGAACCTCCATATTCTTTTCCACAGTGATACACCAGTTTGCATTCTCCCAACAGTGCAAGAGTGCTCCCATTTCTCTATATCCTTGTTAACACCTGTCCCCTGTCATTTCTTGTGTTGTTAATTTTAGCCATTCTGGCTAGTGTGAGGTGGGATCTCATTGTAGTTTGCATTTCCCTGATGAGTGATAGCGAGCATCTTTTCATGTGTCTGTTGGCCATTCATATGTCTTCTTTGGAAAAATGTCTATTCATGTCTTCTGCCTATTTTAATTGTTCATTTTTTGGTTGTTGATTTTTATAAATTCTTTACATAATCTGTATAATAACCCTTATCAAACAAGTCATTTTCAAATATCTTCTCCCATTCCATAGGTTGTCTTTTAGCTTGTTGTTTCCTTATCTGTGCCGCTTTTTATTTTGATGTTCAATATTCATAAATTAACATGATATGCCACATTAATAAAAGAAAGGATAATACCCCTGTGATCCTCTACATAGATGCAGGAAAAGCATTTGACAAAGTACAACATCTACTTATGACAAAAATACTCCACAAAGTGGGTCTCTAGGAAGCATACCTCAACATTATAAAGGCTGTCTATGGAAAACCAACAGCTCATATCATTCTCAGTGGGGGAAATAGTTTTTGAATTAGTGTTCTCATTTTCTTTGGGTAAATAACCAGTAGTGAAATTATTGGATTGTATGATATTTGTTTTTAAGTTTTTGAGGAACTTCCATACTGATTTCCACTGATAGTACATGAAGGTTCCTTTTCCTCCACATCCCTGTGAACACTTACTTCTTGTCTTTTTGACAACAGCCATTCTGATTGGTGTGAGGTGATATCTCTGTGGTTTTGATTTGCTTTTCACTGAACGTTAGTGTTTTTGAGCATCTTTTCATGTGTCTATTGGCCATCTGTATGACTTCTTTGGAAAAATAACTATTCAGGTCTTCTGCCAATTTTTAATGGGATTTTTTTTTGTGTTGAGTTGTGTATATTGTTTATATATTTCAATATTAACTTATCAGATACTTCATTTGCAATATTTTTTCCCATTCACTAGGTTGCCTTTTAGTTTCATTGGATTCCTTTGCTTTACAAAAGCTTTTTAGTTTGATGTAGTTTCACTTGTTTATTGTTGCTTTTGTCTAAAGAGACAAATTCATAAATATGTTGCTATGACTGATGTCAAAGAGATTATTGCCTATGTTTTCTTCCAAGAGCTTTATGGTTTCAGATCTCACATTTAGGTCTTTAATCCAATTTTAGTTTATGTTTGTATGTAGTATAAGAAATTGAACCAATTTTATTATTTTGCATCTTGCTGTCCAGTTTTCCCAGCAGTATTTATTGAAGTGAAAAACTTTTCCCCATTACATATTCTCATCTCCTTTGTCATAGATTCATTAACCATATAGTTGTGGTTCTATTTCTGGACTCTCCAATGTGTTTCATTCATCTATGGATCTATTTTTATGGCAATGCCACACTATTTTGATTATTATAACCTTGTACTATATATTCTGAAATCTAGGTTTGTGTATCTTCAGTTTTGTTATTTTCTATCAAGATTGCCTTGGGTACTTGGGGGTCTTTGCAGTTGCATACAAATTTTAGTATTATTTGTCCTAGTTTTGTGAAAATTGTTGTTGGTATTTTGATAGGGATTGCATTGAAACTGTCAATTGCTTTGGATAAAATGGACATTTCAACAGTACTAAATCTTTTTTTTTAAGATTTTATTTATCTATTGACAGAAAGAGATCACAAGTAGGCAGAGAGGCAGGCAGAGAGAGAGGAGGAAGCAGGCTCCCTGCTGAGCAGAAAGCCCGATGTGGGACTTGATCTCAGGACCCCGAGACCATGACCTGAGCCAAAGGCAGTGGCTTAACCCACTGAGCCACCCAGGTGCCCTCAACAGTACTAATTCTTGCAATCCATGAACATCATTTATCTTTCCATTTGTTTGTGTTGTCTTCAATTTTTTTTTTTTTTTCCCACAGTGTCTTAGAGTTTTCAGAGAATAGGTCTCTTGCCTCCTTGGTTAAATAATCCCTTGGTGTTTTGTTGTTGTTGTTGTTGTTGCAATTATAAATGGAATTATTTTCTTAATTCCTCTTCCAGTTACTTTGTTATTACTGTACAGAAATTCAGATTTCTTTGTATTAACATTGTATCCTGCAAGTTTACTGAATCCATTTATAACTTCTAATAGTTTTTTGGTGAAGTCTTCAGGATTTTCTATATACCTAGCATCATATCATACTGGATAGTGACAGGTAAACTTCTTCCTTGGATCCCTTAATTTCTTATTCTTGTCTGATTGCTGCAGCTAGGACTTCGAGTACTATGTTGAATAAAAGTACTAAGAGTGGACATCCTTGTCTTTCCTGAGCTTAGAGGAAAATCTCAGGTTTTTTCCATTTAGCATGGTGCTAGCTGTGGTGTTTTTACATCTAGCCTTGATTATGTTGAGATATGTTCCCTGTAACACCAGTTACTTGAAAGTTTTCATAAGTAGGTGTTGAATTTTGTCAAATGCTTTTTCTTCATCTACTGAGATGATATGGTATTTTTTAATCTTTTATTAATGTGTTGTATCACATTGATTGGTATACAAATATTGAACTACATTTGTATCCCTGAAATAAATCCCACTTGATTATGGTGAATGATCTTTTTAAATGTATTCTATGTGGTTTGCTAATATTTTGGGGAGATTTTGCATCTATGTTCATCAGAATTATTGGTTCACTATTTCTGTAGTGTCTTTATTTGGTTTTGGTATCAAGTAATGTTGGCCTCATACAACGAATTTGGAAGCTATCCTTCTCTTTCTTTTTTTTAGAGAGGGATTTAAATGTTTGGTATACCTTATCTGTCAAATATCTGGTCTTGGGATTTTGTTTGTTGGGAGGTTTTTATTACTGATTCAATTTCATTATTAGTAATCAGTGTTTTTACTAATCCATCTGTTTTCTATTTCTTCCTGATTTAGTTTTGAAGAACTTTGTAGGAATTTATCCATTTCTTCTAAGTCACCCAATTTGTTGGCATATAATTTTTCATAACATTGTCTTGTAATTCTTTCTATTTCTATGTCAGTTGTCATTTCTTCTCTTTCAGTTTTGGTTTTATGGGTTTGGGTCTTTTTTTTCTCTCCTCTGAGTCTAGCCAGACTGAAGAAAGGTTTACTGATTTTGTTTATCTTTTCAAAGAATCAGCTCTGGTTTCATTTATCTTTTCCACTGTTTTTGTGTTTTTGTTTGTTATTTCCTTCCTCCTGTAAGCTTTGGGTTTGCTCTTTTTCTAGCTTATTTAGGTGTATGGTTAAGTTATTTATTTGAGATTTTTCATTTTATTGAAGTAGGCCTGTAGTACTACATACTTCCTTCTTAGAACTGCTTTTGCTGTTTCCCAAAGATTTTGGACCATTGTATTTATTTTCATTTGTGTCCATGTTTGGTTTTGTTTTTTTCATTTCCTCCTGGATTTCTTTATTGACCCACTGGCTTTCCAATAGCATATTGCTTACCCTCCATGTGTTTGTATTTTTCCAGTTTTTTGTTTGTTTGCTTGCTTGCTTGGTTTTTTTGGAAACTGATTTCTAATTTCATACCATTATGGTTGGAAATGATGCTTGTTTCAATGCAACATTCTTAAATTTATGGATACTTGTTTTGTGGCCTACATGTTATCTATCCTGGAGACTATTTCATGGGTACTTGAAACATACATACATATATATATATATTCTGCTCTTTTTTGATGGAATGTTCCATATATATTAGGTCCATGTACTCTTATGTATTGTACAAAGTCATTGTTTCCTTGTTGATATTTTGACTGAATGACCTATTCATTGATGTAAGTAGGGTGTTAAAGTCCTGTACTGCTTTGTATTACCGTCAATTTCTCCCTTTGTTAATATTTCCTTTATGTATACAGGATGCTCCTATGTTGGGTGTGTAGATAGTTACAATTGTTATGTTCTCCTGTTGATTTGATCCTTTGATTATAATCTCTTACTGCACTCTTTGTTTGAAAGTCTATTTTGTCATAGTATTACAACACCCAGCTTTTTTTCCCCTCCACTTCCATTTGCATGGAATATCTTTTTCTATTACTTTTTTTTCAGTCTATTTGTGTCATTAGGTTTGAAGTCAGTTTCTGTTAGGCAGCATATAGACGGGTCTTGTTTTCTGATTTTTTTAAAAATTCCTTTAGTCACCCTGAGTCTTTTGATTGAAGCATTTAGCCTACTTACATTTCAAGTAATTATCAACAGGTATATATCAATTGTCATTGTGTTAATTGTTTTCTGGTTGTTTTTATAGTTCCTCTCTGTTTTTTCTCTTGCTCTTTCTTTGATGGCTAAATGCTATGCTTGGATTCCTTTCTTTTTTGTTTATCTATTACTGGTTTTTAATGTGTGGCATTAGATTTATATATAACATCTTATGCATTAAGCAGTTCATAATAAGTTGCTAATTAAGTTTGAACACACTCTAAAAGCCCTAAATTTTTACTACCCCCTCCAAATTTATATGATGTCACATTTTACATATCTTATGCAACCCTTGACTATTTTTTGTAGATATAATTGATTTTACTTCTTTTGTGTTTTAACCACCATATTGGCTTTATAAGTGGTTAATCTACTACCTTTACTATGTTTCCTTTTACCTGTGATATTTTATCCTTTCAAAATGTTGTTACTTACAGTTATGGCCTTTACTTTCCACTTAAAAGAATTCTCTTTAACATTTCTTGTAAAGCTGGGTTGGTGGTGATGAACTTGAGCTTTTGTTCATCTAGGAGATTCATTATCTCTCCTTCTATTCTATTCTGAATGATAACCTTTCTGAATATTCCTGGTTGTGGGGTGTTTTTCTTTAAGTGCTTTGAATGTATAATGCCATTCTCTTCTACCCTACAAATTTTCTGCTGAAAAATCTGTCTTATGGGTCTTCCTTCTATGTAACTGATGTCTTTTTCTATTGATGCTTTCAATATTTTCTCTTTATCACTACTTTTATTCCATGTTAATTATGATATACCTTGCTGTGCCACTCCTCAGGTTCATCTTGTTACAGGTTCTGTGTGCTTCCTGGGCAGCTTTTTCCTTCCCCAGTTGGAGGAAAGGAAATTTTTCAACTATTTTTTCCACTCTCTTCTCCTTTTGGGGTCAATATAATTTTTCTTGATGATATTGCAGAATTCCCTTAAGCTATTCTCATTTTTTAACGCTCTTTCTTCTCTTTAATGCTGTTTGGTTATGTTCCATTATATTCTCTTCCAGATTTCTGATCCATTCTTCTGCATCTTCTCATCTGCTGTTGATTTACCCCCAGCATACTTCTAAATTTTAGTCACTGAGTTCTTTAGTTCTGACAAGTTATATTCTTTTTCTTTGTTGAAGTTCTCATGGAGTTCATCCTCTCCTCTATAGTCCAGTATCTTTATGAACATCATTTTTAATTCTTTTTTTTTTAAAGATTTTATTTATTTATTTGACAGAGATTACAAGTAGGCAGAGAGGCAGGCAGAGAGAGAGAGAGAGAGGAAGCAGGCTCCCTGCTGAGCAGAGAGCCCGATGTGGGGCTCGATCCCAGGACCCTGGGATCATGACCTGAGCCGAAGGCAGAGGCTTTAACCCGCTGAGCCACCCAGGCGCCCCATTTTTAATTCTTCACAAAGCATATTGCTTGTTTCTGATTCACTTAGCTTTTTTACTGTGATCGGGTCTTGTCTTTTATTTCAAACATACTCCTCTGTCTCTTCATTTTGTATTATGACCTGTTTGTTTCTTTGTACCACACAGGTCAGCTACATCTTCTGGTTTTTATAGTCATGGTGTTGTACAGAAGAGAGCCTTTGGTGCCAAACAGTCACCCAAACCAGACACTCCAGGAGTGTCCCTTGTGTGGACTGCAAGCACTCTCCTATTGTAGCTGAGCCACAATTGCCTTCAGTCCAGTTGGCTACAGCGACCCACATTGCCTGCTGTGGGCACGCTGGGCAAGGTTTGTTCCCCATGCTTTTGAGAGGTCTGTGTATGACCACTATGAGCTTGTTGATGGGAAAGCTGTCCACATTTAACCGCTCTGCTACAGCTGCAGGAACTGGTGGCATAATCACATATAGTCTTACTTCTCCCCTTTCCCAGAGCAGGAGTCACTTTGGCATGACACCATTCCTAGTTCAGGCTGCCTGCAGATGTGGCAGAACATAAGTGACTTTGGAGGGGTACCTGCTAAGGAAGGTGGAGTTGCATGGTGTGGGCCCAAAGGGGAATCTTGGGGCAGGGCACATAGTGCAAAAAAAAGTAGACAGACAGTGTTACTCAGGTGTTTATGAGAGCCAACTCCATCTAGTCTGGGGGTAGTGAAGAGAAATGGCACCCACTAGCCCTTTTGTGCCTAGAGAAATCTTCATATCCCTGCTCCTCTGGCAAACCTTTTAGGATTAGTCAATAACTATCTTTCAGGTATACTCCAGGAAGTTTTCAAACCACTTCTTCTGTGCTGCATATTGGGCCACGTTATTTTATTTGCTGGCTCTCTAAGGGTGATATTTCAGTTTCCTATTGTCCCCTGCCTATCCTGGCATTAAGTACCATTGGTTTTCATAGTCAGATATTATGGGAACTTCTCTTTCCAATGCAAGTTCCTAATGCCTGGAGTGTGGTCTTACCCTCTCACTCCTCCATTCTTGTGAGGTCTCTCCCATTTGTGGTTAGTCATGCTGGGGATTTTGTTTTCATCTGTGTCTCTACCCCTCCTACCCTTTTTGATGGTGGCCTTGTCTCTCTGATTAGGTGTGGAAGATCTCTTCTGCCAGTTGTCAGGTCATTTTCTGAATTAGCTGCATAGACGTAGCTGTTATATTGGTGCGTCCATGAGATAAGCTGAGCTTTGGATCTTCCTACTCTGCCATCTTCTCCTCACTGGTGTGTTGCTTCTTTTTTATGACATCTATCTCTTTGGTAAATACTTCAAGATTTTTTTTTTTTGGATGATTCCCTTCAATTTCCTTTATTTTCTGTAGCTTGTTGAGGATCTTCAAAACAGTTATTCTGCGTTCTTAACTAATTAGATTGTAAAATCCCATGCCTTTGAACTTGGTTATTGGAGAATTCTTGCTATCTTTTGCTGATAACATATTTTCCTATTTGTTTCTTTTCTGTGTTCCTTGTAGACTTGTGTCATTGCTTTTGCGTTTGAAGTAGAAGCCACCTCTTTGTTCGTTGCCTTCAGATGGGGTATTCTGTCTTTGGTGGTCGTGTTATTGGGGGGGGTTTTCTCTGCTTTTGTATGAATACGCCTATAAGACTTTTATTGTTCCTTCTTGGGGCATTCTTAAGCTTTCATTAGTTTTAATTTTTTAGGAAGAATTCTTCAACTTTGATGAGAACTCTAGTTCTACAACTCACAACTACATAGAAGCTACTATAAACCTTTTGTTTTCCAGAGATGGCATTTTGGGCCAAACTTTTGGCTTCTCCCTTGCATACAGAGCCTGCCCTGTTTCCTTAGGATATTCTCTGTCTACTGCAGCTTCAAAACACCCATACACTCAGGAGCATAGAAAAGGTAGCTATGGAGTTTCAGAGGTATGGGTGTTAGGAGGTGCCTGCAGCTAGAGTAGGGCTATCACCATGTAGGGTACTCTCAAAGGCTTGGGTGTAGCCTTCCTGCAGAGTCTGTTCTGCAGAAAATGTCTTTGTTATTCTTATCTGCATTCTTCCTGACCTTTCCCTTCAGCCTGTCCTGGAGGTCCCACCTCAGTACTTTCTTTTATCCAGCTGTGTCCCATGTCACTGAGGTAGCCAGAAATTCACTCCTGCTCTCCTTTTCCCCCTGCAACCACCTGACACTTCAGAATTATGTAATATTGCCTTTGCAAGTGGTTGGGGTAGGGGGTAGCCCTAGTGAAGTTCTGTGTATCACCTCTTTTGCATCTAAATTTGTAATGTGTGCGTGTGTGCACGCATCCACACCCATGGTGTGCTGAAATCTCCCTTCAGAAAAGCTGGAATTTCCTTCTTGTCTGTGGTTATCGGCCCACATTAACTCTCAGGTTTGTTTCCCCAACAAGAGGGGTTTGGAGCAAATGGGCTGCTCTGCTGGTTCCACAGTTCATACTGATCTGTCTGTCACTGGCTGTGCAGGTGAGCAAGATACTTCTCAAGTCCCTCAGCATATGGTGCTGGCTCCTACAGCTCCCACAGAAGTACTTCTGCTCATGAATAAATGTCCAATTCTTTGTTAAAAATGGGGGATTAAAAGGCACCATGTCTTAAATCACTTTGATGCTGACATCATTCCTATAATTATATTTAATTACCAACTTTCCTATGTTTTATACTATGTAACCTTTCTCCTATAGGTATTTTTAGTTGTGCTTCTAATATCTTCCTAACAAAAACAAATAATGTTTTTCTGATACCTCCTCTCCACCTCACGTACATGACATCTTCCTGGATTTTATGGGCACACATGGTCTTACTCTGTTTATATTCCCTAGACAAAGACTTCATTTGAAATAATTTTCCACCTAATGATTTCTTACTTGAGCTCAGCTACTTATTTAACAAACACTATGCCTTTCATATATGCCAAGTATTCTAAAAGGTTCTTCACTTTGAGTTTGTTTTAAAATTCCCACAACAGAAGATAGTATTATTTCCATTTTACAGATAAGGAAGCTGAAATTGAGAGGGCAGATCATATACTTAAGGGAACAAAGCTAGTTTCTGAATGGGGATTCAATGAGAAAACATAGTCTGTTCTCTTCACCATCATGATACTTCCTTTATGCCAGCTACCTTGCTACCTTGTCCCTGCCTATGTGGAGAAGGAACGAGGAGAAAAGAAAGTAGCTACAAATTAATGAGACACGAACCATGTCAGGGAATAATAGATAAGCTCACCTCTGCTACAGAAATAGGGATGGAAGTTCACAAACATGTCTCCCTCTGCTATACAGAGGCCTGCAAAAGGTAATATGATTATACACAAACTGAAACACTGGGTCACTGGTCTAAGAGGAATCCAGAGACTAATTATGTCAACTTGTAGACAGGAGAGTGGTGGCAAATAAAACCCACAATATTCTGTAGTAACTAAGACCAAAATTGGATCAGAAACTTAGACTGAGATCCTCTCAACTAGGGGTGAGACAGGCAGATAATATGAAAGCTACAGAAACAGATACATTCGTAAGATTAGCTCTTTAAGAAAAGGGATGGGAAGGGAGAATCATGCTAAACAAAGCTTAGTGACAAAGAGACGGTGTCTTTTAGGAGTTGTTCAAGCTGGGAGTTGAGGTCCAAAGCAGAATGTATTTCATAGGCAACAGAGCCTAGACAGGAGGTGACAAACAGGTCTCGGGTGAAAAGCTTATCACTATAAGGTCTTCATTAGTATTAGAAAGTGTAAGAAATTATTCATCACCTTGGCAACCAGGGCCTTGGACGGTTGTTAAAATGTCAGAGCTGCAAACAATAAGGCTGGAGTTCTATGTGAGGCTTTAGGCACGGCAGACAACTATAGTGCGGGGCAGAGGCTATAAAGGTTTGATTGTCAGGGGCAAAGTGGATGTCATATTACAAATACTGGACAACATATCTCTGGCAGTAAGATGTGCTGTATACTTACTGGCTGGAAGAGCTGGAGCTCTTTATATATACTCCTTAATTAAGGAAGGGAGTCTGTGTGTAGAGGCTGAGAAGTTCTGGAGAAAGGCAGAAGTTTGTTCTAAACTCTAATTCTGGCATCTACAAAAGTCCTCTGAAGTAGTAAGGGAACAAAGCTAGTTTCTGAATGTGAAGTAATAGTCACCAATCAGCTAGCTGCCTTAACAGTTTTTCTCGGCTAAGCCTTTTAAAAGCAAATTCTTATTCATTCCTGTATATTCCAGTAGGTTCTTTTCTCTCTTTCATTACCACAGAAAGTATACGTTTTGTATAGATCACTCATATACTGAGGTACATCTACCTAGAATTTTAAAATACTTACTTCATCCTCTTAGTCAAGTCCATATAGCTTAGGTCTTTATATGGCTTTATAGCAGTGTATAAGCAAAATCCATTTACAATAAATAACTAATACTCAAAAAGATTCATTTAGGTGAGTTTCACTTAACATGTATTACATTTTCTTCACCCTTTTCACACCTGGATTTTTATATTTGTTTATAAAATGTTCTCTTAATTCCTGAGAAACACACAAGTTTCTTTTTTAAATTAAACACTGATGAATAGGTATCTGGATTATTAAAATTAAGTTCCACAAGTATTTAATTTGTGTATACATACTGGACAGACCAAGAGGAATAAGAAGCTATAACCACTGTCCAGAATCTCATTCTATCCTTGGTGAAGGGAAAGAGACACATTCACAAATAATTTCAATGCAAGTTCACAGGGATAAATACTACACAACAACTATAAACATTTTCTGTTCCTGAGCAAAAAGGAAAATGTGAATGAAATTATGGGTTGGATATTAAGAAAGAGAAGCAAATTAATTCCTTAATTTACCCTCCTAATGAGAGAAGAAATCTCAACATAATTCTCTCCCAGAGAATTAAACATTGATGATTTACCACAGGCTTCCTTTCAGATCAGCAAGTTTTAGGCTCCCTCCCTCTCTTGCTTACATACTCACCTTCTCCCAAGAAAAATTATGCAACCCTTCCACCCATTTCCTCTCTTTCTAGGAATTCATCACCTGCAGACACTGTCTGTCAGATCAATCAGGTTCAGAGCAGTCAAAGGAGGAAAGCATACCTGCTGTCAACACTTCCATTCAGATGGGAAAACACATACTCGTTGATCATATTTAGCAATGCAAGCTCCTATTAACCATAAACAGAAATGGGCTTCTTTCCTGGTGGGGGGGGGATGATAATTTTTGATAGGTCTCTGATTTGTCCTCCTAACGGTAATCCCAGTCCACTGTTGCTCATGATCCTAGAATCCATTTGCTTCAAACTAATTTTTTTTTTTTAGAGATTTTATTTATTTAACAGAGAGAGAGATTACAAGTAGGCAGAGTAGCATGCAGAGAGGGGGGGAAGCAGGCTCCCTGATGAGCGGATAGCCCATCCCAGGACCCTGAGATCATGACCCAAGCCGAAGGCAGAGGCTTAACCCACTGAGCCACCCAGGTGCCCCTCAAACTAATTTTTTATCCATTATCTTTCTATACTACAACTGAAGAAAATATGTGACAATATTACTTTCTAAACGGTGGGAAATCTTTCTCAGTCCATTTGCTGCCCACAGAGAGCTGGAAGCACAGTAGTCTATTTTAGTCCAGCCTAGTGTTGCTCTTGATAGCGTAACTCTTCCAAATAATTTATAGGCCTCTCATTTAATTTCAGTCAATATTATATACAAACAACCACACTCACAATTTCTCTCAAGACATGCCTCTCTCTACATATATTTAATTGCAGATACTTTCAACTGCTGGGACTTGAAGAAAGTCATACTCTTAATCTTTTTTCACAGAAATCATCTTTGCAATGAATAGAATGTACTGCCTGCCACTTAATTTGTTCAGATATTTTAGCAAGTGTTATATGGCTCATCTGTTTTACACAATCTTCTCAACAAGACTGATTTCAAAGACTCTGTCTTTTAATTTCCAACAGGAAAAGTTAAGAGGCAATCTCCTTTGCAAACCTCAAGTTCTAACTTTCAGGACTGCCTCTCACACTTTTCATTTCTCCTTTCAAACTGGCAATTTCTACTATGGGGTTATCTCTTCATGTAATTCCTTTTCAAATATTATCAACACTAGTACTGTGTTTTCCAACATTTTTACCAAACCATTAAATAAGACATTACTGATTTTACCAAGGTATTGAAGGTGACAGTTTTATCAGTTTCTCCAAAGCATAAACGTAGATCTCTATCCTTCCAGCTTTAGCACCTTTCTTTCTACTCACTTTCTACCTAAGACACCAATGACTCATAGATTCTATGTTATGGTAGCACACAAATTCTGGTACCATATCAATCATGATTATCAAGGAAATGCTAATAAATGAAAATATTTTCTTCATGGGTAAGTGTATTTATCATTCACATCAGGTGTTCCACGTGGGCCCTGGTTATTGTGCTCCTTCTAGACTCCAGGTTGAAAAAAGGAGAAAACATCTGTAATTATGCTGGTTTCATTTCCTGATTAAGGAAGAGAGGGGAGGAGAGAATATGGCAAAGCATTCACTCTCAAAGTGTCTCCATAATGGACACATCTCTTTCACTCATATTTCATTGGCCAAAATGAGACATAGGGTCAAGAGTTTCTTCATAGGATTAGAGAAATGTGGTATCAAGGGATAGGAAATGGATATGGGTGAACACTGACAAAGCCTACCACAAATATTCTCTGGTATGGGATTGTAAATTAATCATGGTGAATCCATATAAAGTTGTATACATGTTAATATGGAAGGAGCTCTAAGACTATACTACATTTTGTGTAAAATGGGAAGATGAAAGTGCTTATTTTTTATATAATCAATGTCTGGAAGACTATTTAAGAAACTGTCTAGTTGAAGTATAAGAGAAAGTATTTACCCTATAATACTTTACATTTTTGCATTTTGAACTACATAAATTACCTATCCAAAAGTTCTACTAAATAGGGATAAATTGTTCTAAATTTTTCTTTTTAAAATTTTTTTCTATTATGTTCAGTAGTTTTTGATGGAGTGTTCACTGATTCATTAGTTGTGCTTAACACTCAGTGCTCATCACCACATGTGCCCTCCTCACCCCATCCCCTGACCTATATCCCCTCTAAAACCCTCAGTTTGTTTCCTGGAGTCCAGAGACTCCAGTGGTTTGTCTCCCTCTCTGATTTTTCCCCCTTCAGTTTTCCCTCCCTTCCCCTATGGTCCTCAGTGCTATTGCTTATGTTCCACAGGTAAATGAAACCATATGATAATTGTCTTTCTCTGCTTGACTAAACTGTTCTAAATTTAAAGGGAAAATCTACTAGGTAGCACATTACTGACAACTACAACATCACAGAAAATGTCAGCTCATTTAGAATACCTGGTTTCAGGAAAAGAAAATGTTGAACTTATCTTTAATTCTGCCAATTCTTTTAAGATAACAAAGGTTTCTAAGCTATTCCCCAAATAATTACAGAGTGTTGTAAAGATTTTACTATCAAAGCCTTGTTTTTGTAAAACTAACCATATAGATGATATCCCGCAGTATTTTGTTCACTTTGTGCTTCTATGTATTTGCTTCTGAAATGTTTCTCTGAATGATGTAAGGAATGCATTTCAGGTATATAGTTACACCTGGAAATTTATACTAAAAAAAAAACATTATAGCCCAGATAAGACAGCTCCAACACTGATGATGACATTAGCAAATTTGTACCTAAAAATAGATTTTGAAATGAAATGGTTACTGGCAATATTTTTTCTGGTATTTTAGCATCCTTAATTTACAAGGCGAAAAATTCTATCTGTATTAAAACATGCTACTCAGTTTGGGAGTTTTGCTATATGTTGGTTGAAAAAATACATTGTTTTGTACATCTGTTAATACATTTATTTCTTTACATTTCAAAAATGTTTCATTTTCTAACAACTAGTTAGGTAACCAAGTGTTTAATATATTTTTAAGGAACTTTTACTCAATTAGAAAAATGAATATTTCTCCAATGGTATCCGGCATTTTACCTTTCCCTACTAAGAAACTTGTAAATGGTTTGCTAAACATTTATTATCAGGTTTACTGAAAGTACCCTAAAGTGTATCTCTTATGGTGACATAATTTCAGCTATCCCAAGTGTCATGAATTGTCAAGTTCCGTCTTGGTGCTTTTTAAAATTTCACTAATCATGACAACTTCATATTGTCATGAGCTCAGCGCTGCAATGAAGAACAAGGTTCTTCATTAATCAATCACTGACTACCAAAGAATTTTTTTTGTAACTCTGAAATTTTACACAGACTTCTTGCTAATTTTTAATTTTTTAACTAACTTTCAATCTCACATAGAGATAAGACTGTTGTAGGGCTAAATGAGTCACCATTTCTCTTAAGGTTTTATTCACTAGTGTCTATATTACATATTGTACAATATACATATGATTCTAATAATGTGAGGGTAAATTTAGTTTGCAATATAATCTATAAATAATGGTAATGAATAGCATAGAGGACATTGGGAGAAGGAAGGGAAAATTGAAGGGAGGGGGAACTGGAGTGGGAGATGAACCATGAGAGCCTGGACTCTGGGAAACAAAATGATGATTTTAGAAGGGAGGGGGGTGAGGGGATGGGTGAGCCTAGTGATGGGAGTTAATGGGCACAGATTGCAGGAAGCACTGGGTGTTATACACAAACAATGAAATATGGAACACTACATCAAAAACTAATGATATACTGTATGGTGACTAACATAATAAAAAAAAAGAATGGGAATGAAAACTGCCCTTCTGCATAATAATAAACCTCCTTTTTCCTTAAACCAGCTCAGGAGCTACATTTGGCATTGAACAATCTGATCTATGGATCAAGAGACAGCACTATGGTTTGTAAAATCTTTTATATTAGATATACGGATTAATTTTTAAAAATAAATATAGATAAAACTTGCCTTATTCTCCAATAACCCTTTTTATATCTGATGCTACTTACTAGTCCGCACACCTCAGGTCTATGAGTCTGATTAGCATTAGGAACTGTATAATATTAGAACATCAGTTATAGCTTGTAAAAGTTGAGTTTACTATATGAAAAGTAATTGCTAAGAACATTTGCTTAACTTCCTGCTACTCTATGAAACTGGTGAGCACATCCAAATTACATTAATTTATATATTTATTAGCTATATAAATATTTATCAACTATAAAATATAGAAGCCAACATTTAATTATCAACTAAGAGTAGAACAAAAGTAATTCTCATCACTAAAAATGGTGGTGTGAAACAAAACATTTTCATATAACAACAAATAACCTGCAACCCACATTGAAGATATTTTGAGCAAACTCTCTATATAGTGAAATTAGGTCTCTCTTCACAGAGTATGTTTCAACTATATATTTTGCCACAAACTAATCCACCATATTACTAAGTACATAGAATCACATTACAGTTAATTTTCTAAAAGCTTAATTTTTATTCAATGTTATTTATGATATATACATGTTTTCCACATATAGCTGTGGTTTATTTTCCCTACTTTAAGTTATATGCTTGAGTATATGTACCATAATTTATTAACCACTATTTGTAATGGTCCGTTGTTTTTCTCCAGTTTCTTTCAGTTACAATAATGCTCCTTAGAACTTTTTTTTTAATAAATCCTAGTACATTTGAGTGATTTTTTTCTCTATGTGAAGTTGTATTGCTACAAATACACATGTTCAAGTTTACTAGTTAATTCTTGTTTTCAGTACTATCACCAGCAGGTTTTTAAGTTTGCATTACACTATATTGTTAACACACTTGGTAATTTTAGACTTTAATTTTTGCTCATGTAGGCCATTTGAAATAAGATCCCAGAGGAACGATATATAATAAATTTACAAGCTTTTTATATGCTAAAAAAGATGGGTGTTGTCAAAATAATGTGTTTTTTTTTTTAAATAGATTAACCTTTAAAAATATCATTATGAAAAAAGATCTTACTAGTATGCATATTCCTCTTGAGCATCATTCAGTGATGTTGTTGGGGTAACTGGGACTTGCTAGGCTGTTTAAGGTAACCTGAGACCATTCAGCCCAGGGACAAACGAGTTTTCCTTCTCTCTTAATAGTATTTGGTCCTGTTTCTGACTCTCCTTTTATCATTGCATGTGCCTCTACTGGTGCCACTACCCTCTTAGTGGTGGTTTTCCCCTTGTCAGTGAGCTAGGAAATGAAATAGCCAATCTTGTTACTTTTTTTTTTTTTTCTATGTCAGTACCAATACTTTATGCTCAGTTAGCCAGAATATAGTACATCATAAGTTTTTGATTTGGAGTTCAACGATTCATTAGTTGCATATAACAACCATGCACATCACAACACGTGTCATCTTGTTATTTTAAAATATGGATGGACCTAGATCTCTGGTTCTATGTTATTAGGCCTCCTCCATCTAAAAAAGCCTTGGTGGGTGCCTCAGTGGCTCAGATTGTTAAGTGCCTTCAGCTCAGGTCATGATCTCCAGGTCCTAGGATCAAGCCCCATCGTCCAGCTCCCAGCTCGGCAGGGAGGCTGCTTCTCCTTCTCCCCCTGCTTTGCTCTGCCTCTCTCTCTCAAATGAATATGGCTTTTTGTTCATGGGATTGTGTCAGTTATTTTTTGTTAGTTTTACCAGACAAGCTATATGAGGACTATTTTAGCTAGAAAGATTTTTCCCATCTTATTTCAGAGTTTTAGCTACTTCCTAGAGATGTGATGATGTCAGTGACTTAACTCTGGGTAAGTGGTTAAAAGGATTACTATATTAAAATAATGTTAAAAAGATTAATAAAGATTAATATGTCAAGCAATGTTAAAAATGTTTATGTATAATTCTAATATTTCATTTATAAAAAATTTTTTTCTTTAAAATGTAGAAATCATGTCTATCTTCACATTTCTACTAAGCTATGAATGATCTTTTTATATTTGTAATATGCCTTTTTTTATTATTCAGAAAAGCAAGGGCAAGTACTTAATCAGAAATTTGGTTTCATCTCTCCCATACATAAAAAAGAAATTATTTAAGAGTGAATCTTTTAAGTCCTAGCTGGGGCTTAGAATGGCTGGAGCTCTACATACTGGCTTTTACCCTCATTCTCAAGAGCCTTGCCACTCTAGCAAAGTTCTATAGACTCTACTGACAAAAAGAAATGGATATCTACTTGGTAATAGTTCATCACCTGGTCCATTAGTACCTAATTTTCCCGTGCCTGGATTCATCATTATATAAATGCAAATGTAAACATTTTTCACAATACTCCAAGAACTCTGGGAACAGATGATGTGTAAAATAGGTTGATTTATTAATGAATGTATCAACTCCCAAATATCCAAAGGTAGTTGTCTACAATGTTGCCTATTTTTGAATTTTCTACACAGATTTCTCTAACTTTAATTTTCAGGCTTACCTCTCATTATGACTATTAAAACACGTAACTAAAAATAAGTCACACCTTGAAAAGCAGTATGTAGCAGTATACCTTCACTTAGACTACAATAATCCTCACTCATGTCAATCAAAATGAAAATGTTTTGATTTCCCTCAAGAATATAAAGAAAACTTCATAGAGGATTATGAGACATGGAAACTGAATGATGAATAAAAATTAGTAATATATAATCTATTTGAAAAAAAATTTTTTAAGTAGGCTCAATGCAGGGCTTGAACTCATGACCCTGAAATCAAGACCTGAGCAGAGATCAAGAGTCAGGTGTATTACTGAGCCACCCAGGAGCCCCTGAAAATACATTTAAATGTTTACTAATGCAGTAAACTCTCTAGTATATTTTAAAAATATTTGGGGGGAAATGATAGCAAGTGGTAAATTAGGAATTTTTACTCTGTAAGAATCACATATTTATGGAGAAGACTTCTTTTATATAGACCTTTCTCTGTTCTGACAAGAATGTAACATTTCCTGAAGTGTGGAATTTAAAATTGGAAAATAAACTCTTAAGAGCAAAGTGATTTATTTACTTATATTTTGGGCTTAAAAGGTAAAGCTTGGTTTTAGCTCAAAAAGCTTCTTCTCTCGTACACTTCTTGGGCATATTATTGTAATTTGAAGAGATTCTGAAACAGAGGCAATAAGACTGTTTCTGCTTGCATGCTGTGAAATTCTCCCTACAAGATTTTAAACTGAACTTGCTCAACAGGTGGAGAGAACCACCTTCTTTCTTCAAAGACAGAAGAGGACTTGTTTAGCAAGAGGAAAAAGTCTACCAGCATCCTCTGAAAGGGGCATGTGGTGTGCTCCTGTGATTGCTGCTCCTGTCAATTGTACTCCTCTCATCAGAAGATGCCAAAGCAGCACAATCAGTGCATGTCACAAGTGAGAGTAATTTTAAAGCACGAGCTAACTTAACTGCTTGGGGGAAACAATATCATAAAAAGAGAAGATCACTGGATTTGCATGTTTGGGGATCTGGGAGTCCAAAGGCAGCAATGCCTAGCATACCAGTATTTTCCTCAGTCTGCTGCAGGTAAACATAGAAATAAATTCCATTCTTCCTGAAACAAGGTTTTAGACTTGCTTAAACTTTGAGTCTAGGTTGGAGGTGATGGGGGTCAGAATAGAAGACTAGGGGAATATTTTCTTCTATTAATAAGGTTTTGGATAACGATGCATTCTTTTGAGCTCTTCAATAAAAGCAAAAGTTATTTTACAAGAAATAACATTTTCAAATCCTAATCAGACTTTCAAATCCTGTCTTATATATTTGGTAAGCACTCTGCTAAAGCACTGTTTCACTGTGTAGACTTTTGGGTGTGGGAGTAACTGAGGGAAAAGATCAATTAGCTCCTACTGAGAATGTTTCCAGGTGTTTGTTATGGACTGAATGTTCTCTAAAATTCATATGTTGAAATTTAATTCTCATGGTGATGCTATTTGTAGGTCACCTTAGTAGAAAAGGTCACAGAGCTAGTAGCTCCATCTCTTTCTGCCATGTGAGACCACAAGGAGAACCTGGCACTCTGCAGATACAAAGAACCCTCACAGCATGCTGACAACTGGATCTGAGTTCCAGCTTCCAGAGCTTGAGAAGTAAGTTCTGTTTATAAGACCTCTGGTCTATGGTAGTCTATCAGAGCAATCAAAAGTTATTCTTTATCCAGAAATTACTAGCTTAGACTCTGCAGTGCGAAGAGATGATTTTGAATACATGAAGGGATAAAGGTAAGTTGAAGAATTTATGTTTTAGGAATTTAGAGAGGAAAAAAAAAAAGGACAAGACAGGATGATCTGAATGGAAATGCCTCTAGAAAGGAGTGATAAATGGCATCATGATGGGATGCTTTGAACTACTCCAGGATGTAAAATCAACCCTCAAGAAATCATTGTGAATGGCTAAAACCAAAACCAGTATCAGAAGTAGTAGGTGATGGCAAACCTTACCCACTTCACCAAAACGGACTCTGGAGAAGGCTTGTTCTATATTGTTGCATTTTATTCCATTTTATAATCATAAAAAAGAAAATAATTTATCTCTTAACAACACTGTATGTAAAAGCACTGAGAGAATAAACACTGTCTCTCCCATTCCTATAAGAATAGGTGGTCCATGAGATGATTTACATGAACAAAAAAAGTTAGGTTCACCCAGCAGTGCATCTCCTGACCTGTGCATTTTGCAGGACCTTAGTTCTGGTGGCAATATGATCAGGTCACATTTTGTGAGTGGACTACTGCACACCTTGTGGAAAGGCACTCCACTCCTGCAGGGGGCCAAACACTATCCACAACAGGGCAGTAGTCTTAGAAAACTGAGTGACACCGGAATTCACATCATAAGGATCTTAGAAGAAGAGATATAAAGGAGAAAGAAAATCTGAAGAAATAATAGCTGAAAACTTCCAGATCCAAGAGGCAGCAATTCTAAAAAAAAAAAATTCAGCCCAAGGAAGGCCACACCAAAACACAAGTAATTAAAATGCCAAGAAGTAGAGATAGAGAAAACAACTCAAAACCAGAAAAAGAAGGCAGTTATAAACAAAGGAAACCCCATAAGGCTTTCAGCAGAAAATGTCATGATATGTTTAAAGGACTGAAAGGGAAAAATCCTATAGCCAAGAATACTCTATTCAGCAAGGCTATCATTCAGATAAAGAATTTCTGAGACAAACAAAAACTAAAAGAGTTCATGACCACTAAACCAGCCCTACAAGAAATATTAAAGTGTATTCTTTCAGTGGAGAGAAAAAGACTGTGAGAGTATGAAAAGTATAAAAGAAAAGAAGTAAAACTAAGTTTTTCAGTAAAAATCAGTCAAAGGATGGGGTGCCTCTGCCTTCGGCTCAGGTCATGATCTCGGGGTCCTCGGATCAAGCCCTGCATCGGGCTCTCTGCTCGGCGGGGAGCCTGCTTCCTCCTCTGTCTCTCTGCCTACCTGTGATCTCTATCTGTCAAATAAATAAATAAAATCTTTAAAAAAAAAATCAAAGGATTCACAAAGTAAAAGATACAGGGTATTATATTTTACATTCTAAAATGTGGGGGAAGAGGAGTAAAAAAAAATGGGTTCAGACTTAAGTGACCATCAACTTAACATAGACTGCTATATGCAGAAGATGTTATATACAAACCTAATGGTAACCGCAAATAAAAAACCACTAATAGATATGCAAAGAAGAAAGAGCAGGGAATCTATATCACTAAAGAAAGTCAATAAACCATGAAAGAGCAAAAACCACAAGACAACTAACAAAATAGCAAATTCTTATCCATAATTACTTTGAATGTACATGGACTAAATGTTCCAATCAAAACACACAGGGTGACAGAGTGGATAAAAAAAACCCAGATCCATCTATATGCTGCCTATAAGAGACTCATTTCGGACTGAAAGGCACCAGCAGGTTTAAAGTAAATGGATGATGAAACATTTATCATGCACTTGATGTCAAAAGAAAGTTGGGATAGCAAACCTGTATCACACAAGGTACACTTTAAAATAAAGACTGTAACTTGAAGTAAAGAAGGACGTGATATAATAATTGTAAATATTTATGCACCTAATGGGGACGCCCAAATAAATGAAATAGTTAACAACAAACATAAAGGAGATGATGGACACCATAACAGCAGGGGATTTTAAGCCCCTGCTAGATGGTCAGATCATTGAAACAAAGTCAACAAGGAAACAGTGGCTTTGAATGACACACTGGACAAGATGGATTTAACAGAAAATACAGAACATTCCACCCTAAGACAGTAGAATACACATACTTTTCAAGTGTACATAGAACATATGAGACCACAAAACAAGGCTCAACATATTCAAAAAAACTGAAATCATGCAATCCATCATTCCTGACCATAACGCTATGAAACTAGAAATCCAGCACAAGAAAAAACCTGGGAAGAGCAGAAAAAATTACATGAAAAATCTATGAAGTTAGTTAAATAACATGCTTTATTAAGCAGCACCAGGCCCAGCAACACTGTGAGGCTCTCCTCAAGGGGAGAACAGATCCCCACCTTGCTGGGCTTTTTAAGATTTGGAGTTTTATCTCTGACATGCAACTGGGATTTAAAACACAGAACTGTGGCACCGGATGTGCAAATGGCCAAGGCACAGACAGGTTAAGGGCAGAGATCAGATGGAAGCTTGAACCAAAGGAGGACAGATTGTTGGCTTTTCTGTGAGGGCTTCCTGAGCAGTGGCAGCTGGGAGTTCTCCTCCCCCAGGATGAGAGCAGGAATGTGAAGCCATTTTCCTCCTCCCCACTACCTTGCCCATGAGCATAGTCAGACTTGAGGGAAAAACACAGTACTTCCAGTGGAGGCTGCAGCTACTTATACCAAACCCCATGACCCTGCGCCCTACAGGGGTATCTTTACTAGGGAAAGACTGTAAACCCGCACAGCCAGCCTCTCCCTCAGAGGACCAACACACGCCCCCTATGTGTACCAAGACTACTGATCACAGAATCAACTTTAGTCCTGGTAGAAATAGGACCATGCTCCCCCTCCCTTTTTTTCTTTTTTCACTGGAATCAGGCTTACAGTTTTTTGTTTGTTTGTTCCCTTTAATCATTTTATGGATCAGGATTATTTTTTTGGACTAGGTATTGTTTTGTTTATTCTTTTAGCAGACTTCTCTTAACAAACAAAGCTCATTAGTAAAAGGCCCAAAACTTCCCACTGTAAGCAAGGAAGGACTCTGCAGGTGATGGACATGTGGGAAATAGCAGTAAAAACATATCAGCAGAGCATGCAGGATACATACGAAACATTTTATGAAGTGCCAGGCCCTGGAGAGTGTAGGATGCCTTTTTAATACAGCATTACTCTCAGGAGCAGCAAACAAAATAAGTCTTCATGGAATGCAAAATATAGAAACTTAGAATGACAAGATGCATGAATTCTCCCCAAAAGAAAGATCAAGAAATCACAGCCAGACACTTCCTTAAAACAGATATAAGCAATGTATATGAACAAGAATGTAGCAACATGGACAGGACTGGAAGAGATTATGCTGAGTGAAATAAGTCAAGCAGAGAAAGTCAATTATCATATGGTTTCACTTATTTGTGGAGCATAACAAATAGCATGGAGGACAAGGGGAGATGGAGAGGAGAAGGGAGTTGAGGGAAATTGGAAGGGGAGGTGAACCATGAGAGACTATGGACTCTGAAAAACAATCTGAGGGTTTTGAAGGGGCAGGGGGTGGGAGGTTGGGGGATCCAGGTGGTGGGTATTGGAGAGGGCACGGATTGCATGGAACACTGGGTGTGGTGCAAAAATAATGAATACTGTTACGCTGAAAAAATAAAAATTAAAAAAAAAAAAAGTAAACCAACAGTCATAAGAATACTAGCTGGGCTTGAAAAAAACATAGATGATACCAGAGAAACCCTTGCTACAGATATAAAAGACCTAAAAACTAGTAGGCCGAAATAAAAAGTGCTATAACAGATGCAAAACAACTGGATAGAATCACAATGAGGATGGAAGAAGCAGAGGAACAATTACATAATATAGAAAATAGAATTATAGAAGATAAGCTGAAAAGAAGAGGGACGGAAAACTCTTAAATAATGAATATAGAAAGCCAGTGACCCCATAAAGCACAAGAATATTTATATCACAGGAGTCCCAGTAAAAGAAGAGTGGGGAAAAGGGGCAGAAGGTTTATTGAACAAATTATACCTGAGAATTTCCCTAATCTGTGAAAGGAAACAAGCATTCAAGTCCAATGGATAAATTCCTGGAAACATTTAAACTACCAAAACTGAAACCAGAAGAAATAGAAAAATCTGAATAGGCTTATAACCAGCAAAGACATTGAATCAGTAATCAAGAATCTCCCAACAAATAAGAGTCCAAGGCCAGTGGCTTCCCAAGGGAATTCTACCAAGCTTTCAAAGAAAAATTAATACCTATTTTTTTCTGAAACTCTTCAAAAAATAGAAAAGTAAAACTTCCAAACTCATTTTATGAGGTCAGCATTACCTAGATCCCTAAACCAAAGAAAGACTCCACTAAAAAGAATAACTACAAGTCTATATCCCTGATAAATACAGAAGCAAAAACTGTCAACAAGATACTAGCTAATCTAATCCTACAGTACATTAAAATGATTATTCACCATGACCAAGTGGGACTCGTTCCTGAGCTGCAGATATGGTTTAATATCCACAAATCATGTGATACACCATATTAATAAAAGAAAGGATAGGAACCATATGACCTTGCCACTAGATGCAGAAAGAGCATTTAACAAAATACAGCATCCTTTCTTGATAAAAACCCTAAAGAAAGTGGGATAGAATGAACATAAGTCAACATCCTATAGGTCATCTATCAGAGACCCACCACTAATATTCTCAATGGGGAAGAGCTCTTCCCCTAAGGTCAAGAACACAACAGTGATGTCAACACTCACCCCTGTTGTTCAACACAGTATTAGAAGTCCTAGCCTCGGCAACCAGAAAACAGAAATAAAAGTCATTTAAATCAACAAGGAATAAGTAAAAAATTTATGAAGAAAACCCAAAGACTACACCAAAAAAATTGTTAGAACTGATACAGGAATTCTATAAAGTTGGAGGATAAAAAAAGACAACATACAGACACCTGTTGCACTTCTATACACCAATAATAAAGCATCAGAAAGAGACATCAAGGAATTGATCACATTTCCAATTGTACCAAAACCATAAGATACCTAGGAATAAACCTAACCAACGAGGAAAAAGATCCCTATACTGAAAACTAGAGAACACTTATGAAAGAAACAGAAGAAGGCAGAAAGAAATGGAAAAACATTCCATGCCCATGGATTGGAAGAACAAATATTGTTAAAATGTCTATGCTACACAAAGCAACATACACATTCAATGCAATCCCTATCAAAATAACACCAGGATTTTTTAGACCTAGAACATACAAAAAATTTGTATGGAATCAAGAAAGATTCCAAGTAGCCAAAGAGATGTTGAAAAAGAAAATCAAAGCAGGAGGCATCACAATTCCAGACTTCAAGCTGTAGTACAAAGCAGTAATCCTTAAGACAGTATGGTATTAGCACAAAAGTAGATGCATAGATCAACAGAACAAAGAACCCAGAAATGGACCCAAAACTGTGTGGTCAACTAATCTTTAACAAAGCAGGAAAGAATATCTCATTAAAAAAAAAAAAGTTTCCTCAATAAACAGTGTTGGGAAAACTGGACAGCAACATGCAGAAGAATGAACTGCACAATTTTCTTATATTATTCAAAAAATAATTTCAAAATGGATGAAAGACCTAAGTATAAGACAGGAAACTATCAAAATCCTAGAGAGGAAGACAGGTATTACCTTTTTGGAAACTGACTTCATCAGCTTTTTACTCGACAAGTCTCTGGAGGCAAGGAAAACAAAAGCAAAAATTAACTATTGGGACTTCATCAGGATAAAAAGCTTTTGCACAGCAAAGGAAACAATCCACAAAACAAAAGGCCACCTACAGAATGGGAGAAGATATTTCCAAATGACACATGAGATAAAGGTTAGTACCCCAAATCTATCAAGAACTTATCAAACTCAACACCCAAAAAACAATCCAGTTCATAAACAGGCAGAAGATATGAATAGACACTTTTCCTAAGAAGACATCCAGATGGCTACCAGACATATGAAAATATGCTCAACATTACTTATCATCAGGAAAACACAAAACTATGATGAGATACCACCTCACGCCAGTCAGAATGGCTAAAATTAACAAGTCAGGAAACAACAGACATTGGTGAGGATGCAGAGAAATGAGAACCCTCTTGCACTGTTGGTGGGAATGCAAACTGCTGCAGCCACTCTGAAAAACAACATGCCAGGTTCCTCAAAGAGTGAAAAATAGAACTGTCCTACAACCTAGCAATCGCCCTACAAACCAGCAACTAGGTATTTATGTGAAGGATACAAAACTGTTGAATCAAAGGGGCAACTGCATCCCAATGTTTATAGCAGTATTATCAAAAATAGCCAAATTATCAAATGGGCCCCAAAGTCCATTGAATAGCTAAAGAAGTGGGATATGTGTATATATATCAGATATCAGAGCGGGGAAGCCGGCTATACAGTTGGAGTTGAGCAGTGGGTTTTCAGCTTGGGGTTACCCTAAACCATGATCCAAGGCACAGTTGGGCCACTGCTCTTTAAGAACAGATCCAGGGAGACCCCCTCCTTCCTCCTCTGGGAGGAGCAGCAAGGGAGCACACTGCAAGAATGGGTTCGGAGACTCCAAGCGAGGCCATGCACCAGAAAAAGACATGCTCAGTCACAAGCTGGGTGTGCTCAGAGTGTTGCCGGAGACCAGGAAGGCAGGAGGGATTGACTGCTTTTCTCTGAGGGTGCACTGAGCTCTCAGCTCTTACAGAGCTGGAGACTGGGAGGCCATTTTCATTCCCGTCCTCCAAAGTTGAATGGACAGGGTTCAGGGAACAAAAACTACCGAGAGCAAACCCAAGCAGATTACTTTGCCTGGCCCCTGGCAAGGCAGTATAATTCCACCTCGGGCAAAGACATTTGAGAATCACTGCAACAACAGGCCCCTCCCCCAGAAGATCAGCAAGAACATCCAGCCAAGACCAAGTTCACTTTTCCATGAGAACTGCAGAACACCAGAGCTAGGGGAAATCAACACAGAATTCATGGCTTTTCCCCCCATGATCCTTTAGTCTTTCAAAGTTAAATTTAAAAAAATTTTTTCTTATTCTATTCCTTTAATTTTTCCTCTTTTTTAACATTTTTCCTCTATTTTAACATTTTTTAAACTCTCTTATCAATACCTTTTAAAAATCTTTTTAGGGGCACTTGGGTGGCTCAGTGTAAGGTTAAGCCTCTACCTTCAGCTCAGGTCATAATCTCAGTGTCCTGGGATCGAGCCCTGCATCAGGCTCTCTGCTTAGCAGGAAGCCTGCTTCCCCCTCTCTCTCTGCCTGCCTCTCTGCCTACTTGTGATTTCTCTTTGTCAAATAAATAACTGAAATCTTAAAAAAATAATAATAAAAATAAAATAAAAATCTGTTTAGATTTTCACTGTTATAGTCACATTTTATCCCTTCCTTGTATTTAAACTTAATTCTTGTATATATATAGGGTTTTTTTTCCCTTAAAATTCTGAGATACAATTTCCTCTAATAGATCAAAATATATCCTAAATCTAGCAAATAGCTTTGTTCTAGTCTCCAGCCTGATCACATTCTTTCCTCTTTTTTTTTCTCAAACAACTTATCAATTCTTTTTAGAATCTTTTTAAATTTTCATCTTTACAGTCATATTCCATCCCTTCATGTTTACCCTTATTTTTGCATATATATGTTTTTTGTTCTTTAAAATTTTGAGATGTAGTTTCTTCTAATGGACCAAAATACACCCAAAATCAAATGTGTGGCCTTGTTCTATTCACCAGTTTAATATGTGTGTGTGTGTGTGTGTGTGTGTATTTTGTTTGTTTGATTCTTCTTTTTTTCCCCCTTCTTTCTCCCCCCAGTTTCAGGTCTCTTCTGATTTGGCTAGTGTATATTTTTCTGGGGTTGTCGCCACCCTTTGAGTATTTTGTTCTCTCATTCACCTATTCTTACCTGGATAAAGTGACAAGGCAGAAAAAATCACCACAGAAAAAAGAACAAGAAGCAGTACTGATGGCTAGGGATCTAATCAATATGGACATTGGTAATATGTCAAACTAGAGTTCAGAATGACAATTATCAAGGTGCTAGCTGGGCTTGAAAAAAGCATGGAATATATCAGAAAATCCCCTTCTAAAGAAATAAAAGAACTAACCAAGATGAAATTTAAAAAGCTATTAATGATGTGGAATAAAAAAATGGAGATTCTTGCTGCTAGGATAAATGAGGCACAAGAAAAATTAGTGATATAGAACACCAAATGATAGAGAATAAAGAAGCTGAGCAAAAGAGAAACAACTACTGGACCATGAGGGGAGAATTCTAGAGATAAGTGATATCATAACATGAAACAGTATTAGAATAATTGGGATCCCAGAAGAAGAAAAAGAGAGGGGCAGATGGTATATTGGAGCAAATTACAGTAGACCATTTTCCTAATTTGACAAAGGGAACAAGCATCAAAATCCAGGAGGCACAGAAAACCATCTCCAAAATCAATAAAAATAGGTCCACACCCCATCATCTAATAGTAAAACTTAAAAGTCTCAGTGACAAAGAGAAAGTCCTGAAAGCAGTTCAGAACAAGAGGTCTGTAATATATAACGGTAGAAATGTTAGATTGGCAAGAGACCTATCCACAGACACCTGGCAGGTCAGAAAGGACTTCCATGACCTATTCACAGCACTAAACAAGAAAAATATGCAGCCAAGAATACTATATCCAGCTAGGCTGTCACAGAAAATAGAAGAAATAAAAAGCTTCCAGAACAAAGTAAAATTAAAAGAATTTGCAAACACCAAACCAGACCTACAGGAAATATTGAAGGGGGTCCTCTAAGCAAAGAAAGAGCCTAAAAGTAACAGACCTGAAAGGAACAGAGACAATATACAGTAACAGTCACCTTATAGGCGATACAATGGCACTAAATTCATATCTTTCAATAGTTACCCTGAATGTAAATGGGCTAAATGCCCGAATCAAAAGACACAAGGTATCAGAATGCATTAAAAAAAAAAGGATCATTCAATATGCTCTCTAAAAGAAACTCATTTTAGACCCAAAGACACCTCCAGATTTAAAGTGAGGGGGTAGAAAACAATTTACCATGCTAATGGACATCAAAAGAAAGCTGGGGTGGCAATTCTTAGATCAATTAGATTTTAAGTTAAAGACTATAATGAGATGAGGAAGGACACTATATCATACTTAAAGGGTCTGCCCAACAAGAGATCTAACAATTTTAAATCTCTATGCCCTAACACGGGAGCAGCCAATTATATAAACCAATTAATAACAAAATCAAAGAAACACATTGACAATAATATAATAATAGTAGGGGACTTTAACACCCCTTTACTGAAATGGACATATCATCTAAGCAAAAGATCAAGGAAATAAAGGCTTTAAATGACACACTGGACCAGATGGACATTACAGATATATACAGAACATTTCATCCCAGAACAACAGAATACACATTCTTCTCTAGGGCACATGGAAAATGCTCCAGAATAGATCACGTCGTGGGTCACAAATCAGGTCTCAACTGGAACCAAAAGACTGGGATCATTCCCTGCATATTTTCAGACCACAATGCTCTAAAACTAGAACTCAATCACAAGAGGAAAGTTCGAAAGAACTCAAATACACGGAAGCTAAAGAGCATCCTACTAAAGAATGAATGGGTCAACCAGGAAATTAAAGAAGTTTTAAAAATTCATGGAAACAAATGAAAATGAAAACACAACTGTTCAAAATCTTTGGGACACTGCAAATGCGGTCCCGAGAGGAAAGTATATAGCCATACGAGCCTTTCTCAAGTACGCAACCTAACCCTACACTTAATGGACCTGGAGAAAGAACAGCAAAGAAAGCCTAAACCCAGCAGGAAAAGAGAAATAAAGATCAGAGCAGAAATCAACGAAATGGAAACCAAAACAACAGTAAAACAAATCAACAAAACCAGGAGCTAGTTCCTTGAAAGAACTAGTAAGATTGATAAACCCCTGGCCAGACTTATCACAAAGAAAAGAGGAAGGACCCAAATAAATAAAATCATGAATGAAAGAGGAGAGATCACAGCCAACACCAAAGAAATATAATAATAAGAACATATTATGAGCAACTATACATCAGCAAATTTGACAATCTGGAAGAAATGGATGCATTCCTAGAGACATATAAACTACCAAAACTAAACCAGGAAGAGAAAACCTGAACAGACTCACAACCAGTAAGGAAATTGAAGCAGTCATAAAAAATCTCCCAATAAACAAGAGCCCAGGGCCAGACAGCTTCCCAGGGGAATTCTATCAAACATTTAAAGAAGAATTAATACTTATTCTCCTGAAACTGTTCCAAAAAATAGAAATGGAAGGAAAACTTCCAAACTCATTTTATGAGGCCAGCATTACCTGGATCCCAAAACCAGACAAAGGTCCCATCAGAAAGGAGAATTACAGACCAATATCCTTGATGAACACTGATGCAAAAATTCTCCCCAAAATACTAGCCAGGAGGACCATACAGCACATTAAAAGGATTATGCACCACAACCAAGTGGGATTTATCCTGGAACTCCAAATTGGTTTGACATCCAGAAATCAGTCATTGTGATACATTAATAAAAGAACAAGAACCATATGATACTCTCAATAGATACTGAAAAAGCACTGGATAAAGTACAGCACCCACCCCTTCTTTTTTTTAAGATTTTATTTATTGATTTGACAGAGATTACAAGTAGGCAGAGAGGCAGGCAGAGAGAGAAGGGAAGCAAGCTCTCCACTGAGCAGAAAGCCTGATGTGGGGCTTGATCCCAGGACTCTGAGATCATGACCTGAGCTGAAGGTAGAGGCTTAAACCACTGAGACACTGAGGTACCCCTACAGCATCCTTTCTTGATCAGTACTCTTTACAGTGTAGGCATAGAGGGTACATATCTCAGTATCATCAAAGCTATCTATGAAAAACCCACAGAGAATATCATTCTTAATGAGGAAAAACTGAGAGCTTTTCCTCTAAGGTCAGGAACACAGCAGGGCTGTCCACTATCCCCTCTGCTACTCAACATAGTACTAGAAGTCCTAGCCTCAGCAATCAGACTACAAAAAGAAATAAAAGGCACCCGAATTGGCAAAGACAAAATCGTACTCTCACTATTTGCAGATGATATGATACTGTATGTGGAAAACCCAAAAGACTCTTCTCCAAACTGCTAGAACTTATACAGGAATTCAGTAAAGTGTCAGGTTATGAAATCAATGCACAGAAATCTGTTGCATTTCTATACACTAACAGCAAGACCGAAGAAAGAGAAATTAAGGAGTTGATTCCATTTACAATTGCACCCCAAACCATAAGATACCTAGGAATAAACCTAATAAAATAAGCAAAGAATCTCTACTGAGAAAACTATAAAGTACTCATAAAAGAAACTGAGGAAGACACAAAGAAATAGAAAAACATTCCATGCTCATGGACTGGAAGAATAAATATTGTGAAAATGTCTATGCTACCTAAAGCAATTTACACATTTAACTCAATCCCTATCAAAATACCATCAATTTTTTCAAAGAAATGGAACAAATAAAATTTATATGGAAACAGAAAGACCCTGAGTAGCCAGACAAATGTTGAAAAAGAAAACCAAAGTTGGTGGCACCAGAATTTCAGACTTTAAGCTCTATTACAAAGCTGTAATCATCAAGACGGTATAGTTCTGGCACAAAAACAGACACATAGATCAGTGGAACAGAATGGAGAGCCCAGAAATAGACCCTCAACTCTACTGTCAACTAATCTTTCACAAAGCAGGAAAGAATGTCCAGTGGAAAAAAGACAGTCTCTTCAACAAATGGTTTTGGGAAAATTGGACAGCCACATGCAGAAGAATGAAACTGGTCCATTTCCTTATACCACACACAAAGAGACTCAAAATGGATGAAAGACCTCAATGTGAGACAGGAATCCCTCAAAATCCTTGAGAACACAGGCAGCAACGTCTTCAGTCTCAGCTGCAGCAACTTCTTCCTAAATGATTGGCGAAGGCAAGGGAAACAAGAGCAAAAGTGAACTATTGGGACTTGATCAAGATCAAAAGCTTTTGCATAGCAAAGGAAATAGTCAACAAAACCAAAAGACAAATGACAGAATGGGAGAAGATATTCACAAATGACATATCAGATAAAGGGCTAGTATCCAAAATCTATAAAGAACTTATCAAACTCAACACCCAAAGAACAAATAATCCAAGAAATGGACAGAAGATACAAACAGACATTTCTGCAAAGAAGACATCCAAATGGCCAAGAGACACAAAGACAGCTGATGGAATGGGAGAAGATATTTGCCAATGACATATCAGATAGAGGGCTAGTATCCAAAATCTATAAAGAACTTATCAAACTCAACACCCAAAGAACAAATAATCCAATCAAGAAACAGGGCAGAGGACATGAACAAAGATTTTGGAAAAGAAGACATCCAAATAGCCAATAAACACAGGAAAAAGTGTTCCACATCACTCAGCATCAGGGAAATACAAATCAAAACTACAGTGAGATACCACCTCATACCAGTCAGAAAGGCTAAAATTAACAAGTCAGGAAATAACTTGCGGAGAAAGGGGAACCCTCCTACACTGTTGGTGGGAATGCAAGCTGGTGCAGCCACTCTGGTAAACAGCATGAAGGTTCCTCAAAAATGTGAAAATAGGGGCACCTGGGTGGCCCAGTGCGTTAAAGCCTCTGCCTTCGGATCAGGTCATGATCTCAGGATCTTGGAATTGAGCCCTACATTAGGCTCTCTGCTCAGCGGGGAGCCTATTTCTCCCTCTTTCTCTGCCTGCCTCTCTGCCTACTTGTGATCTCTCTGTCAAATAAATAAAATCTTTAAAAAAAAAAAGCTCTGCAGTTTTCATCCTAATATAAGGGACTTGAAACTACTAAATAAATAACATACTACTAAATAATGAATAGGTCAACCAAGAAATCAAAGAAAAAATAAAGAGAAAGGACAATGAAACAAATGGTCTAAAATCTTTCCCATGAAGCAAAGCAGTTCTAAGAGGGAAGATCATAGCAAAAAGCAAGAGAAAACTCAGTAACAAAACAAAAAAAACAAACAAAATCTTACACCTAAAGGAGATAGAAAAAGAACAATACCCTGTAAAAGGAAAGAAATAATAAGATTAGAGCAAATATAAGTGATACAGAAACTAAAGAAAGGATGAATACCCAACTTTAGCATCTACATGGATTGGACTGGAGGAGATTATTCTGAGTGAAGTAAGTCAAGCAGAGAAAGTCAATGGTTTCACTTACTTATGGAGCATAAGGAATAACATGGAGGACATTAGGAGAAGGAAAGGAAAAGTGAATTGGGGGAAATCGGAGGGGGAGACAAACCATGAGAGACTGTGGACTCTGAGAAACAAACTGAGGGTTTTGGAGGGGAGGGGAATGGGGCTTAGGTGAGCATGGTGGTGGGTATTAAGGAGGGCACATATTGAATGGAGCACTGGGTGTGGTGCATAAACAAATCTTGGAACACCGAAAAAATAAAATTTTAAAAAAAGAAAGAAAACAAAAAAATAATAGAACAGATCACTGAAACCAACAGCTGGTTCTTTGAAAAGATCAACAAAATTAATAAACTTTTAACCAGAACCCCCCCTCAAAAAAGGAGAGAAAAGCCAAATAAAATTACTAATATAAAGAGAAAAAAGAACAGCAGAAAAATAGGAATAATTATTAGAGATTGTAAAAACTAAAACAGGGAGAAATATAAAATCTGGACAGACTAATTACCAGCAATGAAATGAATCAGTAATCAAAAAACTCTCAACAAAAGTCCTAGACCAGATGGCTTCGCCAAACATTTAAAGAAGGGTTAATACCTATTCTTCTCAAACCATTCCAAAAAATAGAAGAGAGAAGAAAGCTTCCAAATTTACGCTATGTAGCCAGTATCACCCTGATGCCAAAAACCAGAGAAAGCCCCACGGGAAAAGGGGAAATACAGGCCAATATATCTGATGAATATGGATGCAAAATTTCTCAACAAAGTATTAGCAAACCAAATTCAACAATATATTTTTAAAAAGCCTACACAACAATCAACTGAGATTCATTCCCTAAATGCAAGAGTAGTTGATTATCTGTGAAACATGATTTATGACATTAGTAAGAGAAAGGATAAAAACAAAGGATAAAAACAGGACTATTACAAAAGATGCAGAAAAATGATTTGACAAAATACAATGTTCATTCGTGATAAAAAAAAACCCTCAACACAAAGTAGGTCTAGAGGGACCATACCTCAACATAATACAGGCCTTATAAGAAATAACCCCAGCCAACATCATACCAAATGGTGAAAAACAGAGCTTTACCCTTATGGTCAGGAACAACATAAGGATGTCTATTCTCATCACTTTTATTGTATTAGAAGCAATCAGACAACACAAAGAAATAAAAGGCATCCAAATTGGTAAAGAAAGAGTAAAACTGTCACTATTTACAGATGATATGATACTCTGTACAGAAAACCCTATTAAACTCCCCCCAAAGAACTACTAGAACTAATAACAAATTCACTAAAGTCACAGGATACAAAGTCAATATACCAAAATCTGTTGCATTCCTATACAATAATGAAGCAGCAAAAAGTGCAGTTAAAAAAATCACCCCATTTACAACTGTACCAACAGCAGTAAGCTACCCAGCAATAAATCTAACTACAATGAGGAAAGACCTATACTCTGAAAATTATAAATACTAATTAAAGAAACATATGATGACCCAAAGAGACAGAAAGATATTCCTTGCTCATGGACTATAAGAACAAATATTGTTACAATGTCCATAATACTCAAAGCAATCTATAGATTTAATGCAGTCCCTATCAAAATACCAACAGCATTTTTCACAGAACTAGAACAGTCCTAAAATTTCTATAGAACCACAAAAGACTCTGAATTGATGTTCATGAGTTGGAAAAATACTATTAAAATGTCAATATTACCCAAAGCAATCTATAGATTAAATGCAATCCCTACCAAGATTCCAATGGCATTTTTTCCAGAAGTAGAAAAAACTCCTAAAATTTATACGGAACTTCAAGAGACCCTGAATAGAAGCAGCAGCCTTGCAAAAGAACAAAGCAGGAAGCATCACATTTGTAATTTTAAACATATGCTATCAAGTTATAGTCATCAAAACAGTACAGTACTAGCAAATAAACAGACAAATAAACAAATGAAACGGAATTAAGAGCCCAGAAATAAGGCCAAGCACATATGGGTCAACTAATATTTGAAAAGGGAGCCAAGAATATTCAATTGAGAAAAGATAGTCTCTTCTATCTGGGATGCTGGATAACTGGATATTCACATGTAAAAAATGAAACTGATCTCCCATTTTACTTCACACATAAAAATTAAAGGACTAAGACCTGAAACCATGAAACTTCTATAAGAAAACATGGTAATAAACCTCCTTGATATGGGTCTTGGCTATGATTTTTTTTAGTATGACAACTGAAGCACCCCAGTAGCAACAAACATACATAGTACTCAGACCTTTGTTTCTAATACCATTCTCTAATACAAAGGCCTAAGTCTCCTTGGAAAAATGGCTAATTTGGAGGTTGCGGCAGGTAACTTATGAGTGTGTAGCATCTTATAATGCCAGAAATTAAAGAAGTACTCTTGAAAAAACCCTACAATGATGAAGCTATGTCAAGGGACACAGGGTTCAATTTAAAGAGCTCCCAATTGTCAAAGCTGGAACAGTTTGAAAAACAAACAAAAAAAAGTGACACTGAATTGTAACTGAAATTAAAAAGTAATACTTATGTGTTCATACTGATACAGACATATGATTGAGTAAATTAACAGAATAGATAAATCTCTCTTGCAGAAGAATTCTACAGAAGTTATGTAGATAATCTACTCTCAAGGAGGTGGAGCATAACTCTCTTGTACTTAAGTTTGTGCTGAGTAATAATGAATTTCTTCTAAAGAGTGAATTTCTTCCAAGAATTTCCCCAAAGGGGAAAAAAGAGTAAGTTTACAGAGGAGAAACCCAACAAACCCTACTTCAGTCTTGGTAATAAGGTCAACACATCAACAGTCATTAATAATGTTTAGAGTGTATATCCTTGATGTGATCAGAATGATAATTAATCTCCATGGTCTTCCTCCCAAAAACCCATAGCCCGAATCTACTCATGAGAAACACATCAGAGAAATCCCAATTGAGAGCTATTCTACAAAATATCTGGCCAATATTCATCAAAACTATAAAGGTCATCAAAAACAAGGAAATCTGAGAAACTGTCAAAACCGAGTGGAAATGCAATGTGATATCCTAGATGGATCACAGGGGAACATAGCTAGGTAAAAACTTTGAAAATGTTAATAAAGTATTGACTTTAGCGTATAATAATGTACAAATACTGTTTTACCGATTGGGATAAATGTGTTACACTAATGCAAGATACTAATGGGAAGTTGGTCATGGAGTGTATCAGAACTCTATTACCTTCACAATATTTCTGTAAATATGAAACTACTCTGAAACAAAAACTTCATTTTAAAACTGCATGGGCCTAACAAGCATATATTTCTCAAACTTTTGCAAAGTTTCCACTTGTAACTAAAAATATATTCACTTACTTCCAAAAGACAGACAATACAGTATCAGATCACAGTTGTATTTTAAATTCAGTCTCAAGATTTTGGATCATTTTTCTTTGCATGTGGCAAATTGTGTATGAATAAGAGCTTCCCAGCCTTAGTGATGTAATCTGAAAATTTGCTAAACCCAATTTCTGGCATCCAATAACCCATTGTGGATATCAGATTTACCAATTACTAATTCCTTGACTTTGATGTAGGTTAAGGATGGAGGACTGCTTTGCAGGAATTGCTACAGTGTATGAAAAAAAATCACAGCTTTTTATATGCAAATTTCTTATCAATACAACTCCCTACAAGGTTTATGAAAACTTAGAGCAACTTGTATTTGTTCCATCCCAGAGGCTTTGTGGAATCACAATTCCTTTATCTACAGATTAGTGTGGAAATTGTTTTTGTTAATAACAGGCCTTGGTGTTACTGCCAACTCATCACCCTACTACCCTGCTCTCCAGTTAAGAATTCAGCTTAATGTCTTCGGTCTGGACCTCAGAAAGGGCAAACAAAGCATGACAGCCTAGGATGGGTAGCTATATTCCCTCCTTTATCCTAAAACTAGATCCCTTTCGGTGACTCCTTCCAACTTCAGCAATTTTCAATTGCTGAAAATTGAATTCAATTTCAATTGACATACTCAGGGAATATGCCACCGACAAAGACCGAGAGGGATATGGAAGACAACAGTGAAGAGACAGATTACTTGTAAATTAGCAAATCAGTTATTGTATCTAATAGGAAGTAAGCTTCTAGAGGACTAGGCCTGCATCACGGCACCATCTCTGAAACCTAGGATACAGACAGGTACATTTGAAATACATGATCCGAAAATAAATACAAACGTGGGTGCTTCCATCAGAAGATGTCAGAATTAATGCTAAGCAGAGAAAGTAGTAAATATCCACTACCATTTCTCTCCTTATTGTCTAAAGTTTTATTCAATAAGTTATGAAATCCAAGCTTGGCTTCTTCATGGCCATTCTTTTGGGAAGTACAGAGGCCACCTGCTTCTGTGCTTCTGTTTACCCTACTCAAGTTTATACCATCATCATATATCTGAAAGTAATCACTGTTCACACTACTCCTCTGACTCCCAGGAACAATATGGGAACTCATTAGGTTACAGCTGTGAATCGCATGGCGTATTTATGAGGCTAGTGTCCATTTAAATATTTACAGTGTTATGCTTATTGAATAATTTTTGGTATGATTTGTGTTCTGAACATTTCCTCTTGTTTCTCTTTATAGTTAATGATAAAATGTCATTCAAGCAGCAATTGAAAAAGAATTTAAAGCAGATGTTAAACTAAATAAGGTTTAAGACTGATTTTCTGAGGTGACTGATAGGAAAAAAAGAGCAATGAAAATAATTCTACCATGGAACAAAAAAACATTGATATAAATCTGTAAGAGAAATAATTTTCCAATAAAAATAGTAATGTAGAAATATGTGTATATTTTCACACATAGCTCAGAGATCACATAAATGCCAGAAGAAGTGACAGTTGCTGAAATAAATGTGTTTTTTATGAAAAGCAAAGTAGTAAAACAAGCAAAATAGATGCATAAAATGGGTAAATTTTCAGTGTATTAGTTATTGCTGCCTCAGGGCAGCTGTAAATTACAAACTTATTTCTAACTTTTTTGGGGGGGGGCGGTATTCATGAATATATTCTGGATTTCTTTTTCTCCTTCTACAACCCTTGTGATTTGACCCTTTGCTGATTTATGATCTTCTCTAAAGTTTATAAATCAAAGGGTACCAGATATTTAGATGGCTAGATTCGTACAAAAACTAAAACATGATGGTGGATCTTTTGAAACTTTTCAAAATATCACTGTTAAACAAGTTGAAAAGGTCAAATTAAGTGTAAAATTTTATTTCCTCTCCGCCATCCAAAACTGTATTCAAAAAACCTTATTATTTTGCTTTTTTCTTTCAAATAAGGACAATGCTATATTACAATGACTATGAAAAGTTTAAATGATAAAGTCTTACTCTTTTGGCCATACCTTCTTCATAGGTCAAGGTGATTAACTCTGCAGTGAAAACATCTGCGATGAAATACAGAGAACAACCATAAATTAAAATGCTTTTATAGCACTTCACAGCGGTGCATCCTTCAGATGGGAGAGTCACCTTACTGTCCTACATACATGCCTAAATATTTGACTACAGCCCCTAGAGCTACAGCAAACAAAGCAAAGAAAATGCACGCCTGAAAGGTATTGCCCCCAGAGGACTACACACCCTAAAGTTCTTGCCTTGCATCCATGTATGAAATTCCAGTTAGGAATTGAAACAAAATGGCAAGAGCTATTAAAAATGTCTAATTCTCCATCTTTTAAGCAGAAATTCAGTATCTACAACTGAAGTTTAAGTACAGACTGTAGGAGAGTAGTAAGCTATATAAAGACAGCTCTACAGTTAATGCCTCATTCTTCCCCCATATCCACCCCCACGCACAGGCTTATTGAGGTATGATTGACAAATAAAACTGTATATATTTGAGATATTTTGACGAATGTATACACTGTTGAATGATTACCATAATCAAGCTTATTAATATATTTATCACCTCACAGAGTTACCTTTTTGTGTGTGTGTGGTGAAAACAACTGAGATATACTTTTTTTATGTTCAATTAGCCAACGTAGTATATCATCAGTTTTTGATGTAGTGTTCAATGATTCCTTAGTTGCATATAACACCCAATGCTCATCATGACAGGTGCCCTCCTTAACACCCATCACCTGATTACCCCATCCCCCCACCTCCTTCAGTTTAGTTCTACTAGTCCAGAGTCTCTCATGGTTTGTCTCCCTCTCTGATTTCTTCCCATTCAGTTTTCCCTCCCTTCCCCTGTGGTCCTCTAAAGAAATTTCAAGATATGGTATATTATGGACTCTGAAAAACAACCTGAGAGTTTTGAAGGGGCGGGGGGGTGGGAGGTTGGGGGAATCAGGTGATGGGTATTAGGGAGGGCACGTATTGCATGGAGCACTGGGTGTGGTACAAAAACAATGAATACTGTTACACTGAAAAGAAAAAAAACATAAATTAATGCATTTTATTATTTAACAAATATTAATTAAATGTATATTATGCATATTTTTAATATGTATTTTAATATACTAATACATTGTGTAATTCACATGATATAATCCATACATTAAACATTATTTCATAAGAAAAAAAAGATATGGTATATTATTATTAACTGTAGTCACTTGCTAGACATTAGGTCTTCTAAAATTATTCATTTTATAACTAAACGTTTGTGCCCTTTCATCAGTACCTCTTTTCTCCTCCCTACCTCCTAGCTTCTCATAATTACCATTCTCTTCTATGTTACACTGAGTTTGACCTTTATTCCTACATTTCCCATAAAAGTCAGATTACATGGTATTACTATTTGTGTCGGGACTCATTACATTTAATATAATGCCCTACAGGTTCATTCATATTGTCACAAATGGCAGAATTTCATTCCTTTTTGAGGCTGAACAATATTCCATTGTGTTTGTATGTGTGAATAGATAGATAATTCCATTTTCTTTATCCATTCATCTGTTGATGGATACTCAGGTTGTTTCCATATCTTGGCTACTGTGAAAAATGCTGTACTGAACAAGGAAGTGCAGATCTATCTTTGAGATATTAATTTCATTTCATTCAGATATATACCCAGAAGTAGGACTGTTAGGTCATACAGCAGCTCTATTTTTAATTTTTTGAGGAGCTTTCATATTGGTTTCCATAATGGCTGCACCAATTTAAATTCCAGCCAACAGTGCAAAAGAATTTCCTTTCTCCACATTCTCACCAAAACTTTTTCTTTTATCTTTTTACTTTTTGATGACCGTCATCTTAACAAATGTGACATAATATCTTATGGTGGTTCTGATTTGCATTTCCCTGATGAAAGTGACGTTGAGCACTTTTCTTGTGTTTGTTGGTCATTTCTATGTCTTCTTTGAAAAAAAAGTATCTATTCAGGACATTTGCCAATTATTTACTTTGGTTGCTTTTACTGTTGATTTGGAAGAGTTCCTTATATATTTTAGAAACTAACCCCTTAGCAGATAAAAGCTTTACAAATATTTTCTCCTGAATAGGTTCCTTTTTCATTTTGTTGATTGTTTCCTTTGCTGTGCAGAAATCTTTCAGATTGCTGTAGCCCCACCTATTTAATTTCACTTTTGCTGCTTTTGCTGCTTTTTCTTTTGGTGTCATATTATTTAACAACAACAACAAAAAAAAAACACCAAAAACCAATATCAAGGATATTTTCCTTTTGTTTTATTCTATGAGGTTAGGGTTTCAGGTCTTATATTCAAGTTTTTCATCTATTTTGAGTTGATTTTTGTTTATACTACAAGATACAGGTCAGATTTTTTTTTTTTAAGATTTTATTTATTTATTTGTCAGAGAGAGAGAGAGAGCGAGCACAGGCAGACAGAGTGGCAGGCAGAGGCTGAGGGAGAAGCAGACTCCCCACAGAACAAGGAGCCCGATGTGGGACTCGATCCCAGGATGCCGGGATCATGACCTGAGCCGAAGGCAGCGGCTTAACCAACTGAGCCACCCAGGCGTCCCTACAGGTCAGATTTTATTCTTCTGTATGTGGCTATCCAGTTTTCCAACATCATTTATTAAGACATTCTTTCCCCAGTAGGTTTTCTTGGAGACTTTGTTGAAAATTAAATACATATGTGAAATTTATTTCCGGGCATTTATTCTATTCCATTGGTTTGCATGTGTATTTTTATGCCAATACCATTCTGTTTAAATTACTATAGCTTTATAATATAGTTTAAAATCAGGAGGTGTGATGGCCCCAGTTTCAGTCTTCTTGCTCAAGATTGCTGTGTCTACTCAGAAACTTTTGTGGTTCCATATGAATTTTAGGATTTTAAAATTTCTATGAAAAATATTACTAGATTCTTGGGGTGCCTGGGTGGCTCAGTGGATTAAGCCTCTGCCTTCGACTCGGGGCATGCTCCCAGGGTCCTGGGATCGAGCCCCGCATCAGGCTCTCTGCTCATCAGGGAGCCTGTTCCCCCTCTCTCTGTCTGCCTGCCTCTCTGCCTACTTGTGATCTGTCAAATAAACAAAATCTTTAAAAATATATTATTAGATTCTTAATAAGGATTGCATTATATCTGTAGAGGGCTTTGGATAGTATGAACATATTGACAATATTGATTTTTCTAATACAAAATAACAGGGTATCTTTACATTAATCTGTACCTTCAATTTCATTCACCAATGTATTATAGGTGTCAGTGTACAGCTCTATAACATTGTTGGCTAAATTTTGTCCTATTTTGTTCTGGATTCTCTATGTATATACAATCATGCCGTCCATAAACAGAGACCATTTTACTTCTTCCTCTGAAAATGTGATGCCTTTTTGTTTCATTTTCTTGCCTGAATGCTCTGGCTAGGACTTGTACTACTGTATTGAATAGAAGTAGTTCGTGTGGCCATTCTTACCTTGTTCCTGATCTTAAAAGAAAGGCTTTTAATAATTCACTATTGGGGCACCTGGGTGGCTCAGTTGTTAAGTGTCTGCCTTCAGCTCAGGTCATGATCCCAGAGTCCTGGAAAGGAGCCCGGCATCAGGCTCCCTGCTCAGTGGGAAGACTGTTTCTCCCTCTCTCATTCCCCCTTCTTATATTCCCTCTCTCAATATCTCTCTCTCTCTCTGTGTCAAATAAACAAATAAAATCTTTAAAAAATAATAATTCACTATTAAGTATGATGGTAACTTTGGACTTGTGTCTATGAACTTTATTAAACTAAGTATGTCCCTAGTATATGTAATTTCTTGAGAGTTTTTATCATGAATGAATATTGAATTTGGTCAAATGCTATTTCTTTCTCTATTAGGATGATCATAAAAAACCATTAAAACACTTAAAAGTCATGAAAAAAGATCATGTAATTTTTATCTTTCATTCTATTAATTGAATGTATCACATTTATTGGTTTGCCTATGTTAAACCATCCTTGCATTGCAATAATGAATTCTTGATCAGATTGTATGATGTTTATCATGATACTGAATTCAATCTGCTTATATTTTATTGAGGATTTTCACATCTATATTCATCAGGGATATTGCATTGTAGCGTTATTTTCTGGTGTCCTTATTTGGCTTTGGTATCAGAGTACTGCCTGCCTGAGAAAATGAGGTTGAGGATGTTCCCATTTCTTTGATGTTTTGGAAGAGTTTGAGAAGGATTGGTGTTAATTCTTCCTTACATGTTTGGTAAAGTTTACCAGGGAAGCCATCTGGTTTTAGGTTTCTCTTTGTTTGGAGATGTTTTATTTGATTCAATCCCCTTATTGGTCTGATCAGATTTTCTGTTTGTTCCTGATACAGTCTTTGCAAAGGGTGTAGGTTTCCAAGGTATTATCCAGTTCTTCTAGGCTATCCTGTGCTTTGGCATATAACTATTCATCATAGTCTCTTATAATTTTTTGTATTTCTGTGCTATCAGTTGTAACATCTCTTTTTTGTCTTATCCTAAAATATAACAAGCCCTGTTGAGATTTTCTACAAATACGTAGGCTCTCCAGGACATTTCATACCTATTTGCTATGCTGGATGAACACTCTAAGACTTTACTGGATTTGCTGATTCATCATCTTTCACAGAAGTATTTCTGATCTCTGCATATGGAGTTAAGCACCTTTCAACACTGCAGAGTCATGACAACATCTTTGTTTCTCCTTGGCCATTACTTTTCAGACCTTATGTCATGAAGTCACCACCTGTTATGTTTCAATGCTGCTGCTAATAATTTTGTTTGTACTGGATTTTTATTTTCTTTGTCATAAGATAATGCTGATCCAAGCCATAATCACCAAATTCTTCGTATGTTGGTTTTCTCCTAACAGCTTCCTGAACAACCCTTAATCCTTCTGTTCCCACTTGTTTATAGCAGTCAGAGTCACCTTTTAAAACCTTAATCAGATCATTCTACCAATGCCTAAACCTTCCAAGATATTCAGGGTTTTGACCTCCATGCCTGTCACTCCCTCATGCACATCAGCTTTCTTTTTTTTTATTATTATTTTCAGCATTAACAGAATTCATTGTTTATGCACCACACCCAGTGCTCCATGCCAAATGTGCCCTCCATAATACCCACAACCTGGCTTCCCCAACCTCCCACCCCCTGCCCCTTCAAAACCCTCAGATTGTTTTTCAGAGTCCATAGTCTCTCATGGTTCATCTCCCCTTCCAATTTCCCTCAACTCCCTTCTCCTCTCCATCTCCCTGTGTCCTCCATGTTATTTGTTATGCTCCACAAATAAGTGAAACCATATGATAATTGACTTTCTCTGCTTGACTTATTTTACTCAGCATAATCTCTTCCAGTCCCGTCCATGTTGATACAAAAGTTGGGTATTCATCCTTTCTGATGGAGGCATAATACTCCATAGTGTATATGGACCACATCTTCCTTATCCATTCGTCTGTTGAAGGGCATCTTGGTTCTTTCCACAGTTTGGCGGCCGTGGCAACTGCTGCTATAAACATTGGGGTACAGATGGCCCTTGTTTTCACTAGATCTTTGGGGTAAATACCCAGTAGTGCAATTGCAGGGTCATAGGGAAGCTCTATTTTTAATTATTTTTTTTTTTTTTGCTGTTATATATTTATGTATTACACTTTTTTTTAAATTTCTTTTCAGCATAATAGTATTCATTGTTTTTGTACCACACCCAGTGCTCCATGCAATCCGTACCCTAATACCCACCACCTGGTTCCCCCAACCTCCCACCCCCCGCCTCTTCAAAACCCTCAGATTATTTTTCAGAGTCCATAGTCTCTCATGGTTCACCTCCCCTTCCAATTTCCCTCAACTCCCTTCTCCTCTTCATCTCCCCTTGTCCTCCATGCTATTTGTTCTATTTTTAATTTCTTGAGGAATCTCCACACTGTTCTCCAAAGTGGCTGCACCAACTTGCATTCCCACCAGCAGTGTAAGAGGGTTCCCCTTTCTCCACATCCTCTCCAACACACGTTGTTTCCTGTCTTGCTAATTTTGGCCATTCTAACTGGTGTAAGCTGGTATCTCAATGTGGTTTTAATTTGAATCTCCCTGATGGCTAGTGATGATGAACATTTTTTTCATGTGTCTGATAGCCATTTGTATGTCTTCATTGGAGAAGTGTCTGTTCATGTCTTCTGCCCATTTTTTGACATGATTATCTGTTTTGTGTGTGTTGAGTTTGTAATTGTCCTTTAAACAGACCAACACTGATGCCCCCTCAGGGGCTTTGCATTTGCTCTTCCTGTCACATAATTCTCCTTACTAAAATTTTACTGTGGCATTTTCTTTCTCACTATGCATGTTTCAACTCTGAGTTAGCCCCTCAAAGCACCTTTGTTTACCCACTTCACTATGGCAGTGCCCCTAGTTATTCCATGCTATTCTTCTATTTTGTCTTTTAATAGCACCAACAGGTTCTAGAAAATGTTCTCATTCATTTAGTTAGTTAGCTAGTTAATGTGAGTCAAGAACAAGAAGTTATTTTCAACTTAACATTTTTTCAACTTAACATTTACAGTTGCTCACAGAAGACAAGAGACTCCTGGATGAAAGACAGAGTACATTAGTATTCATGGCAGTACCATGTGTCCATTACCCAAAATCCATTTTTCTTAGGGTGACTCAAGGAGGGTCTGGTAAACCTGAACGCAGTGATTTCTGTTCCACAAGAAAAATCCCCAGCTTAAGGAAATCAAAATTTTTATACTGGATTTTAAGCAAACCTCTTTCTTCCAACATAATATATGTATATGTATGGCATATGTATGTATGGCAATGTTGTACAGTTTTCATAATACTATCTTATGCTTCACCATCATGTGTATGTTATAGTTATTCTGACCTCTAAATTCACCCTTCAATATATGTTCTGGATAACAGATGCAATTTCTTTAAATATATCTCCTTTAATGTGAGCACAATATTAACCTCTCTCAGAGAATGCTAGAGACAAACTGCAGAGGAAGGAGCTCTCCAGCATTTTCCAGCTGCAACACAGGGTGGGGGTGTCAGAAAAGTGGCTGAAAGGATATTACACAGAGTTCTGCTATTAGCAACTGGCCCCCAAAATGAGAGCTTTTGGCAATCTTACAGCCTTAGCTTGGAGATTCTTTCTATGCCTCACTTGACCCAGAAAATGGTTGCCCTCAAGTCCTTTCACCCTCATGAATACCCTGATTCCCTCTGTAGTTCCCTGAGAAGTTCCTCCCTCCCTGAAGGAATCTCAGGGAGTTGTTTTTCTCTCTGTGGTTCCTTACACAGCTTGCCTATGACCCACAACATTCTCACTGAGCCTCCACTAGCATTGAATAGCTCTCCTGTAGCTCAAAGTGTTCCCACCCCTCTGTACACTTTCACCATTAGTTACTGAATTCGTACTCCATGCCTGCATTTTAGCAGGTTGCCTCTTGCTTGTCTAGTGACCACAGATCACTTCCAGCCTGTCTCTGCTATCCAGTGAGCTGGACTATCACTTCTTCCATGAGATCTGAATCAAACTCTTTATCTCCTTTTGTGTCCCTCTTTTTCTCGGTCTCTGTCTCTCTGTATACATATGTGTGTGTGTGTGTGTGTGTGTGTGTGTGTGTATGATTTAGTTATACAGTTGTATATATTTATATATACTTATATAGTTGTTATATTTACATATATATAACATACATATAATATTTACTCTTTATCAGAGTTTAATTATTCCTTATATTTCCTTATATCAAATTACCCTGTTTAATTTGCTGTGTGTTTTATCTGATTAGATCCAGAAAAGTACACTGCATTTAATTCATAGGGTGAACATATATGTTGCTTCTAATTTTTCCATTATTTTTATGAGAACAACAAAGAATGTCTTTTTTTTTTTTAAGATTATATTTATCTATTTGTTGGGGCAGGGGAGCTGAAGGCAGAAGGAGAAGCAGGCTCCCTCCTGAGCAAGGAGCCCAGTGTAGGACTTGATCCCAGGACTCTGGGATCATGACATGAACAGATCGCAGATGCTTAACTGACTCAGCCACCCAAGTATCCCAGAACATCTTTGATCCTAAATCTTCGCATTTGTCTGTGATTTTTTTGTTTTGTTGTTTAGAAAATTCCTAGATGAGGAACTGCTACTTTAAAAATTATTTGCTTTTTTAAGCCTTTTAACGTATTTTTCCAAAATGCCCTCCAGAAGAATATAAAGAATGTGATAAAATACTTCTAGGAAAGTGTAGAATGCCTAAGTCCCATTACCTTAATATAAGCTGTTCATAAGGAAAAGAAAAAAATGCACTAAGATTGTTCAACAGCATCCCCTTAGTCTACAAAACATCTACCAAAGGTGAGCAAACCCATTTATCACAGCCTACTTTCAACTCTCAGAGCTTATTACCTAGAGAAATACAAGTCATACTGAATGGAAGATTATTTCTGGTCCCTATTGACTTGTAAACCCTCCACATCACAGTGCCTTCTCCATTTTCACTTCCACCAGAAACTAGAACCTCTTCACACCTCATGTCTTCCCTCGTTAAAAACCTCAAAGGGACTCAGAAGACTTACAAGCTAAGCCACAGTGTGAGTTCAAAAAGTTTATCAATCACCTTAATCATTACTTACTATTTTCCTGGGAAAAAAAAATTCTGATTTCCAAACATACTGCCCTAAGTTAAAAGTTTTTTAAAAAGAAAACACTTTTACTAATAGAGTATTAGACTTCCTAACTTGAGGAAAAACGTGATTCAATTCTGAGAATGAGGGACATACATTTGGTTTGCCACAGAAATTGAAAACCTGAAACTCCTGACTTGATCTGGAAGACACAGGTTATGACAGGACCAGGTTTAAATCAACAGACACTTCTTTAATAATAACAGTCCCCAGAATTGTGGACAATGGATCAAATTTTCCCAAGTTGGTAGTGAAATTTAAAATTTAGGAAAAGCAATGAGTCAAGAGGACTCTAGACTTGGAAATCAATTTACTAGCCTTGTAATAAACCATACTTAGAATTGGCCCTTTCTCAATCATTAACTATTAAGCCCAGAATCACCTATAAATTTTTTTTCAGAACCACCTATCTTTATTTTTTTTTAATATTCTATTTATTTATTCGACAGAGAGAGAGATCACAAGTAGACAGAGAGGCAGGCAGAGAGAGAGGAGGAAGTAGGCTCCCCGGTGAGCAGAGAGCCCGATGCGGGGCTCGATCCCAGGAACCTGGGATCATGACCTGAGCTGAAGGCAGAGGCTTAACCCACTGAGCCACCCAGGTGCCCCAGAACCACCTATCTTTAATACGGAATTAGAAAGGTCATGTCTATGCCCCAAAGTCTAAGGCACTTTCCTGTTCCTAAATACTTGCTATTTACTCAAGTACCTAGATTCTGGACCTTAACTCTTCCAATACTCAGCAAGTCTTCATTGATTCCAAATAAAGCAACTGCTTTGTCCAGGCACATGAGGCCTCATACCTCAGTCACAGCGACTTGATAACTGCACTTAAACCTGCTCAATGACTCCTTTGTTTCACATGTGTTTCAGACGTGGTGCTAAATGATTTAAACTTATAAAAAATATGAAGAGGAAAAAAATAAATCTTCCTTCAGGCTGGTTGATTTGGCCACTTGTACAGATATAGTCTTTATATATATATATTTTTGAACATTCTTGCCAATTAAAATGTAAAGATTAGAGGCTTCATGCTTTTAAAAGCTTCTTGGTGTCCTCAAGAATAACATCTTACTAAAAGGCATGGGGTCATTACCTCCGTTGTATTATTCATAATTGCACAAATGAGACATAGCAAATGAGACATAGTATCCTAACTCCATTCTCATTAGCTTCATGAATCTACGATCAACTCCTGGTTACAGCCTGGCGCTGTCCTATTAATAGACATATGAAAAACCAAGGAAAGAGCATTCTTTTGAACTTGGACTCTTCTCGTTGACAGGAAATGAAAAAGAGCAGTGGGTTTTTTTGTTTTGTTTTGTTTTTAGTTTCCTTCTGAGAAGTCCCTGCACTCAGCAATGCCAAAGCTGTGGCTGCTTCAAAGAGGCTTCCAGCAGAGTGACAGACTCCCTTCTGAGGAAGAAGGATGGGAATCAAAGCTCTTCTGGATCTCAGCATCACAGGATCCTGTACATGTCAGTATTTCAAAGGCCCCCTTATTCCCTTCAATGGGACAATGTCACTTTAGAAAATGCAACTAGGTAGAAAAGTAAAGCAAAATCATGCAGCTTTTTGTCTCCTACTCAGCATCTCTGAAGCTCTGCCATCCTGCTCTCTGTTGAAAAGATAAAAATGTTCAATCAAGTATTGGGGGCCCAAGAGTTCAGAACTCACAATTTGACAATGACATTTGCAGAACTATGGAAGGCTGAATTATGTCCCCCCAAGATATCTACAGCCTTTTTCCTGGACCCTGGGAATATGCTACTTTCCAAGGTAAAAGTGACTGCAGATGTTATTAAGTAAACCACCTTGAGATGGAGAGACTAACCTGTGTTATTCAGATGGGTGAAAGTCATCAAAAGAAGTTCAAGATTTACTGTACGGTGACTAACATAATAACAAAAAAGAGGTTCAACTCAGAAAAAGGAGATGTGACCATGGAACCAGAGGTTAGAATGATGAGCTCTGAAAACAGAAGGAACCATAAGCAAATATATGCAAATGTCTGATAGAAGCTGATAAATCTTTTTTTTTCTGAAGCTTCCAGAAAGAATGCAGTTCTGCCAACCTCTTCTAAATTTAGACTTATAAATTTAGAACTATAAGAATATAACTTTTTTTTTTAAGATTTTATTTATTTGACAGAGAGAGAGAGAGAGAGAGAGATCACAAGTAGGCAGAGAGGCAGGCAGAGAGAGAGGGGGTTGGAAGCAGGCTCCCTGCGGAGCAGAGAGCCTGATGCGGGGCTCTATCCCAGGACCCTGGGATCATGACCTGAGCTGAAGGCAGAGGCTTTAACCCACTGAGCCACCCAGACACCCCTAACTTGTGTTTTTTTATGCTGAGTTTATGGTCATTTGTTACTGCAGTCACAGGAAACGAACACAAAAACCAATTATCATGTGTCAAGTGTCCATAATGAATTTAGGTTTGTGACTGTTTAGAGATCTCATGAGGAAGATATCCATGATAAAGTCTGAGTGCCATAAAATCTCTATGTACATGAAGGGAAAAGCAGATAAACTCTAGGAGCTAAATGGTGGCCTGAGATATAGTCAAGAGCATTCATCCTAAAATCCACCCCCTTATTAGGTCATGTTTCTACCTGAAAAATCTTCGGCCTAATAGATTACTATTAAAAACACTGATACCGGTATTAAAACAGGTTAATAATTTGTTTCCAATCTGTTTTTTGAGCCACATCTCCTTCTTTTGCATGATACATGCCAGATGCATTCCCTGAACAAACTCACCAGGTCTAGGCCCATTGATTAGAATGCCTGACTTGGCATATTATCTACTAGGGACTTCAAGAGGTCAAGGGTGAACATCTTTTCTAAAAAGTTGCTGACTCCAGATTCCATCCCTGATGGTCTAAACACTTTAATGAAATATTATTGCATTTTCAATTTTATTAACACATTTTATAAGATAAAAATCTGCCCATCCCTATTTGATTATGGTCTTATGGAAGGAGGAGGAGAGACCTATCTTAAAACTTTTTTATTCTTGATATTTCAAGTTTGGCATTCAGAAAAAAAATGGGAGAATCAAGAAATGACTTAATGAGTGAACGAAAAAAAAGAAGAGTGTGAGTATTTTAAGTACAATATAGGGCACACAAATAACCTAATGAGTTCAATTTGTGTGCAGACCTCTAGATTTTCACATGTTTTGTGGCAACAAAAATCCCAGCTCCTGACCAGGGTTAACAGCACCCTGTGTAAACTGGGTCTGGCCATGACTGCATTCTCCCTGGCTCCTTTCCCTGCTTTCTAGCATGCTAACCATCTTGCAATTACTCAGAGTCAATATTCTTTGTTCTTGTCTTAGTAATTTTGCAAATGTCTCTACCCATTATACAACCTCCATTGACTAACTCCATTTTAACCTTCTCTTCCACACCCTGTGAGCTCTTTTCTATTCAACAGATCTCACAATGAATACCAATTTTCATAAAAACCTTCTATGACCCCCCCCATTTAAAGCAGATCCCTGCTATTTTCTCTCATATTCTTTTCCTCTAAATCACAACTTATAATTTTCTTCTTTATTTGGTCTCTCCCATGGAGTTAAGATCTGTAAAGACAGAGGCCATGTCAGTTTTCTTCCTCACTATTGTGTCCCTAAAACCTTACAAAGACTGCTCACCAAGCCAGTGCTCAAAAAATATTTGTTGAACGGTTGACTCAATGAATAATATGTACATTAAAGAACATATACGTAACTTAATGGCCATCATTTCCTAATCAGAGACAGATACCTTGCCATGCTTTTTTTTTGTCACAATCAGTTAAGTGAACACAAATTGATGAATACAAATCCAATACTTTATAGTAAGTATTCTGATCTGTCCATTTTAATTCCAGATTATGGAAACACTGGCTAGATATGACGGTAAATAGGTATTGATTGAAAGAGGAATTACAGCTGAGGAAAAGCAGATCAGCATGCATTAGTTCCATATAAACATCAACATTTTGGGTTCAAGAAAACAAAATGAAGTACATTTGATATGAGACTGTCCTCATGCTCTAATAGTAAATATGACTTCTGATCTTAGAGATTACTTGTGGCCAATGAGATTAAAATATTACAGTGGGTTCCTACTTTGCACTTAAATATGTTTTCAAGGAATAATGAAATTTGTATGATTTTTTTGCATTCCTTTTTGTTTGTGTTATTTCATATTAGAGACAACTTTATGGTATTGTATCACTATAGTGAAGATCCTGTTTCCTGAAAACTATGAATTCTCCGGTCTAGAGTGGTCGCCGACTCCTGCACTCACCAAAGCACCATCATTTTATAAGGCACAATCATTTCAGAGTATTTCTTAAAGGTGATTATGTTAATTGTGACTCCTACTGCAATCACCTCCATGTTTTTAAAATAATCTCATTCTCAAGACAACATGAATTTCTGCTATTTTCTGGGGGCTAAGAGACTAAGACGTATATACAGAGTAATGATAATTATTGTAATGTTTTACTTGTCTTTGTGTAGTTTTTTCTGTGAAGCACATAAACATTTATTCTTACTTGAGGATCAGAAACATATTTAAGATTTTGTTTTTACTTCATGTCCCCTAATAATAAAGATCTTTCTCATACAAAACTTTATCAACACGGTTTATGGTTGTCTATATTTACATGTTTGTGTCCTACACCAACAAGGATTCTGGTTTATTCAGGTGGTATCACATCTCTCTATATTACCCATCATACATAAGATCCCCAATAATATTTGCTGAATTGAACATATTGAAATAGTTGTTATAGAGATCAAATATCTTTTAGAAATTAGAATCCTAGATTAAGTGTGTGATCTACTTACAAATTCAAATTTGATAGGCATTAAAATCGGGACTAGAAATTACTTAACCAATACCCTGAGTAAAACTCTTTCCACTGAATAGCATTTCTGAATATATTTATGTATATATGTAATAGCATTTCTGAATATATTTATATATCCTTAAGAATTATTGGCAGAATAAGGCAAATGACTTTAATTCAAAATAAATAATGTATAAGTATATAAAATATTGTTTCTTTGAACAGGTTTTGAGTTAGTACAGTGGTTCAGTCATTGGCTAGTTTTTATTAATGATGGAGGAGGGAAGGCTTGACCATAAAAACAATGGTTGGGGTAAGTAACAGCTGAAGTCCCTTTCAACAGGGAAAATCCATGGCTCTAATTTTTCCAAAGACCTGCTCTATATTTTATCAACCAATAATTTGTGTTCACTAAAAAAAATTAATTAGTGGGGGAAAAAAAACCCAGTAGATTCTAATCCAGAAATAGGGTTCTAATTCTGATACTGCTGACCTGAGATAAGTAATGATAGAAGATTGAAATAATTCAGGATAGGAGATCTGGAATTATCCTTGCTGAACTTAAGTTTTGACTTTACCTCTATGTCCTAAGCATGCAACTTAATCTCTGTAAGACTCCATCATCTCCTCTGTCAACTGAAGATGATGCCACCATAACATTCCTATCAGGAATAAATGAATAGCTACAACATGCTTATTAGCAGAGCACCTGATCTGGAGTAGAGTAGGTGTCTCAATGAATGCCAACCATCTTTCCCAGCATGGTTCCTCAGAGATAAAATAAAAAACTGTACTAGATCAGAAATACCAAATAAGATGGGAAGAGTTCCACCACTCTCACACATCTATCATATATTTCTAAGTAATTACCACATGGAATGCTGAGAAGCTAGCCTGGTTTTGAGGATCCTGCTCAACACAACCACTAGCCACTAGCAGCTGACTGACACTGACAGAAGAAATAGAACCTACTTAGAATGGATGACACTAAGACTACCTGTGATTCTTCAGAACAAAGTAGCAACTGTACAAAATGACACCGGGTCACAGCATTATAGATATCATGCTGCCATTTATCTCATGAAAGTTTTTTTTTTTTTTTTTGGGAAGTTTATTTGAATACACCATAAATGCTCATGCACACACTCACAGTCATGGCGTCTTCTAATGAATTAAATCACTTCCATTGTCCATGTTAAAAAAAAAAAAAAGGCACTTCTCCTTTTTCCCTATCACCATCTTCCCAAAGTCATGGTCAGAGTGTTTTGTGAAGAAAGGGCTGATGTCTGAAAGAGGAAGAAAACTCAAAGCTTACAGCATCAAACTGTATCCCACAATCACGCAGTGTGACTATTTTGGGTCACAAAAAGAAATGAATACATTTTCTTTCCAGCAAGATCTGATCTCCGTTGGTATAGCCAATTCAGAGTATGATAAAAATCTTCACTTAATATACCATCTCACTTATTTTTATCATCTTTTTAATTGTGAAAACATGTTGTTAAAGAATGGGCACAAATTGTAAAGAGGACTAAATGCTATTATTTAAGGTACATTTGTTGATAATTCATATACAGTTAACATCAAATGAATGGTGTTAGTGATTAAAATTAATGGAAACTGACCAGAATAATTTGTTCCCTTTGTTCCTCTCACTGAAACTCATTGGTACCTACTATATCCTAGAGATCAGGATGATTCTTAATGGCTGTCTTCAGAAGCAATCTGATTAGCATTTGATTCATGTATCCAAACTCTATGGCCAACATGTTAAGCAGCATTTTAACAGAGACATTTGGTGAACAAGTTGTCTTGATTTGCTTTGGTTTTAATAATGTATTAGGAAATCTTAAGGTCCCTCAAGCACTGGCACAATTTAAGAAGTCAGAGTTTTCTGTAAATCATAATTCTTTTGGATTTATGTTTTCTTGAAGCAATAGGACTGCCTGCCTATGTAAACACTAATGGTATAAATAAAGGAAGATACCCAACAGAGAGAAGCCTGAAATGACTCTGTGCATTTTATGAGGTTTAGTGTTTTGGTTTGGGAATATTTTACTTGCTGAATATACCAAAGAATACATCAAGAAAGGGAAAGAGTGGGAAAGAAAAAAAATCAAGAATCAAACACTTCTCCTCAGTTACAAAATTTGCCTGTCTCCAAATTTTAAATTCTGTCCTTAAACAATTTTCCAAAATCAATTAATTCACAACCAGATGGTAAGTTGTTCACAGGTAGTTGGATGCAATGTAAATAATATAAATAAATTTATTATTCTACAGAATCATATTGTCATTTATTACAATTTTACTTACTTAGGAATAAATACTGTCTTTGAGAATGTCTGAATGTAACACAAAATATAACTTTATAGACAACTAAACCATATGATGCTACCATTTTCTAAACATGTTCTTAGTCAAATTACATTTTCAAATGGTTCAGTCTAATTTTTTTTTTTTAACAAAAAAGACTTCTAAATACAAGCTGTAAAATTAAACTACACTAACTAGTGGCAGACTGGACTTAAGATATCTAAAGAAATCCTCTAGCTTTCATAATGTTCACATCAAATAAACGTTTAGCCACTGAGCCACCCAGGCACCCCTCAAATAAATGTTTAAAGGGAATTTCCTTTAGGTTTTTGGAAGCTTAATGGCAGAGATGGATTATGTTAGTGTGTAAGTCTGGTCGAGAGTCTAGACAACATTATTATTTTGAAATCTATTTAGTACAAGTAAGGCATTTTCTAAAAATGTAATTTTTAATTAAGAAAAACTTAGACAATACATATATGAAATATAGGCATTTCATTCTCACTCATTGCCAAATGTCACAATCCTCCAATTATAGAGTCCTTCATTTTTAACTATACCTTAATATATAGTGTTTATATAAAGAATAATAGAAAGTGTTTTCAAAGTTTAACACATAATAAGGCAATGTTACACCCACCCTTTAATAGATACAGCTTTGGTTTTTTGGCTCAAATGCCTTCCCCAGAAAGTGGTTTTACACAGATTGACTTATTTATTTGAGAGAGAGAGAATGTGCATGAGCGGGAGGTGCAAAGAGAGAGAGAATCTCAAGCAGACTTGGAGCACCCAGAGCCCAAAGTAGGGCTGGATCTCATGACTCTGAGAGCATGACCTGAGCGTAAACCAAGAGTCAAACGCTTAACAGACTATGCCAGCCAGGTGCCAATAGAAAGTGGTTTTAAGCCAAAGATATAAACGAATCTATGATAGGAAAATATTTGTTCATTGTGCTTCAAAGATCCTGGGCAATAGAAAATTAGTTTTTTTCCATTTTATAATCCATAATGTCCTTTTTATGCAGTATTCCATTTATAATGCAAAAAAAAAAAAAGAAAGAAAGGAAGGAAGGAAGGAAAGAAGGAAAAAACAAAACATAAATTTCAGTAAGTGAAAGAGAAACCTGCAAAATGAGAGCAGGTACATGAGTTTCTAGTCTGGAGGTCTGCCCGGCATCATTATGCTGGAATTGATGTGGTCACACCCAGAGGTCATTAAAAAACATTTCACCAGGGGAACTCCTTGAGCTAAAGAGCAAATGAAATCTTAGAGTGTTTAACAGGAGTAATGATAAGGAGAATTAATGACACCCTGAAGTCACAGCCTCAGGGAAACAGTTGACAAGAGTAATTTACCTAACACTTTGGAACCTCTGGAGTCTATCTAATAATTATCTCTCTGCCTTCCCTTCCCCTCATTTATCCACCCTCTCTCCATTCATTCTCTTTAATTCTGGGAATGTGCTTCCACAGTTTTGTTCCCTGACTTCTTAATTTGTCTGAGTCTGTCTCTGCCATTTGAGTCCCTCTCTCACATTAATGCCAAATTTATATTTTCTTTCTTACTATGTCCATAACCTTCTTAAGGAACTGTATTGTGAAAGGTCAATGAGAATATTAAATATTGATTGTACTTTTTAGAGTAACACTTTAGTTTCTTTTTGTTATAAAATTCAGATAAATAAAATATCACCTCTGGTTTCTTTGCAGGAATTCTAACTAAATTAATTTGCCTTTCCCTTTTGTTATACTACCATGATATAGTGAGTGACCTACAATAGAAAAAGTTTTCTCACTTTAATGTACACTTAGCGAAATATACTTTGGCATACTTAAATCTTACAGCAAGAATGAGGACTTGGACTTTTGTCAGTTTTAACACTTTTCTGTGTAATTTATGGAATTTGTATCTAATATTTGGAGTCAGAAATAAGTTAAGTAGAAAAAATAGCTCTGTGTTGTGTTAAATCTCTCAAATCTATTTTTATTTTTTCCCTAATGGGACTTTCCCTTCCTTTGTTCTTAATACAAACACTTCAAACAGGATGCACTAAAATTTTGCACATTCATACTATCAGCAAATCACTGAAGAAAAACCAATTCCTAGAGTTAGGGTAATATTCTGTACAGTCAAAATTTAACAGTACATTTCCTCCTTTGGCACAATCAGAAGCTCTTTTTACAGGTAAATTATAAGGTTTGGCTTGCGCAAGAGACATCATGTGATTGGGCTACCATATTAAACTACCAAAAAACCTTATTAATTGAAAGACACTGCAAGTAGCAGCAGGGATTTGACATGGCAAAGAATGGCCTCTCAATGAATCCACGAAAAATGCCCCTGAGAACTGTATAATGCTGGTGTATGATGACTAATGATACAGTATTTCTGTCCTGTTCTCATAAGCATGAGTATCTGAAGGGCAAACTGGTTTGATTCCAGGTAAACCATTCAATTATTGAATGTTAAAAATTAGTTAAGATTCCAAGCATAAATTCTCCTAGAAAACTGGACTTTCCCTCAATCTGGAGACACTCAGAAAGTCAACTTTGTCATTATGATCTGAGCAAAGAGTGCCAAAATAAAAGCACCATTTAGCTTTTCTATCTGAACAAACTATCCAATAGCACCCAGAGTTAAGTGTGTATTTGTGCACACGTGTACATGTATAGTTCTGCCCCTTAACTGTTTATATCAGGGCCTGGAAGCTCCGCTCCTTCTTATTAGTCCATAAGGAGTTGTTTTGTTCTTTGTAATGGCTCTGTAGTCGTCCACAGCTTGAATTTCCCTAATTTATTTTGTCTGCTATGGACTGTGTGCATCATTATTTCCCTTACTACAAGATTACAGACAACACCACACCAAATATTCCTGTATGTAAATCAACTCAGACATATGTGAGTTTAGTTTTTGTAATGATTATTAGTAATAATTACATTACATTAGTAATAATAGTCCTAGATGTACAATGTTCAACTCAAAGATTATGGCTCTTTTGAGCAAATTTGTCAAAATGCCATCCAACAAAAAATATATATAAAAAGATATTTCCCAAATTTTACCAATAGTATACTGAAACATTTTGATGTCCAATAAATAATTAGGTAAAAACGTTTCCTCTTTGTCATTTACATTTTCATTAACAGTGTACTGACCTTCTCTTTATATATTATCTTTCTTATGTCTATTCTCTGCCTACTTTTCTATGGGTTTTAAGGATTTAAATTTTTTATTAATTGTGTTTCTCCTATAATCAATTAAGCGTTTGGCCTGAGACACACAATACAAATTTTCCATGCTGTGGTTTGCCTTTTGACTCTGTTCATGTTCATTTCAGCTGTACTGAAGCATTATTTACATAAAATGTACCCATTTGAAGGATACGATTTAAGTGTTGCACCATGCGATACAGAAGGTTTCTGTCGCCCAAACAGTGTTCTAATTTCCCTTTAAAAATCTTTTCTATTTAGGGGCGCCTGGGTGGCTCAGTGGGTTAAAGCCTCTGCCTTCAGCTCGGGTCATGGTCCCAGGGTCCTGGGATCGAGCCCCACGTCGGGCTCTCTGCTCAGCAGGGAGCCTGCTTCCTCCTCTCTCTCTCTGCCTGCCTCTCTGCCTACTTGTGATCTCTGTCTGTAAAATGAATAAATAAATTCTTTAAAAAAAAATCTTTTCTATTTATATTCTCAACCACAAAACTGATTTCTTTAACTGTAGATTGGTTTCCTTGATCTAAAACTCTATAAATGCCTAATATGTACTCTTTTTATGTGGATGCTTTTGCTTAGTATCATATTGTAACATTTGTCTATATTAATACACAGAGCATTCCTTTTTATTCTGAGTAGTTTTACCTTGTGTGAATATACCAAAGGTGTTTATCAATTCACATATTTTCTTTTGGGTTGTTTCTAGTTTGGAACTTTTTTTTTTTTTTACATGACTACATTTAACTTTTTAAAACTGTGTTTGTTTTTAATTGAAGTATAGTTGGCATGCAATACTTTATCAGTTTCAGGTTCAACAACACAATGATCTGACATTCATTATATAGTACAAAATGCTCACATGGTAAGTGTAGTTGTCACCACACAAAGTTGTAGAAGAAAATACCAAATTTTTTCTAAAAATGGTTAGAAACTTTACTCTCCTGCCAGCCCATATATGATAGCTCCTGTTGCCTGGCATTATGTCAATCTTTTACTTTAGCCATTCAAGTAGATGTGTGGTGGGATCTTACTGTTTTACTTTGAAATGCCTCATAAATAATGTTGAATATCTTTTTTTTTTTAAAGATTTTATTTATTTATTTGACAGAAATCACAAGTAGGCAGAGAGTCAGGCAGAGAGAGAGGGGGAAGCAGGCTCCATGCTGAGCAGAGAGCCCGATGCGGGGCTCGATCCCAGGACCCTGAGATCATGACCTGAGCTGAAGGCAGAGGCTTTAACCCACTGAGCCACCCAGGTGCCCCTAATGTTGAATATCTTTTAACATACATATTTGCCCATGTTATTTTTTATGAGGATTTTACTCAAAATTTTCCATTGGGTTGTCTTTATTTTAGTTAGAATTCTTCATATATTAAAAAATTATATGTATGAATGCAAGCTTTTTGTCAGCACACACACACACACACACACACACACACAATTTTCACCCAGTCTGACTTGTCCTTTTATTTCCCTAACACTTTTAAAAGGCCAAATGTTAAGTTCTCAATATTGATGAAATTGGATTAATTCACATTTTTCTTTTTCTTCTCATCATCAGGGAAATGAAAATCAAACCCACAATGAGATAACTCCTTACACCTGTCAGAAAGAATAGACTCAAAAGGAAATGGCAAGTGTTGGCAAAGACATGGAGAAAAAGGAATCCTCCTTCACTGGATTGTAAATTGGTGTAGCCACTGCAGAAAACAAAATGGAGGTCCTCGAGATATTTAAAAAAAAAGAAATATCACACAATTCAGTAATTCCACCACTGGGTATTTACCCAAAGAAAACAAAACCACTAATTCAAAAAGCTATATGCACCCCTATGTTTACTGCAGCATTAAATATAATAGCCAACATATGGACCCAACCTAAAATGTCCATCAAAGATGGATGAATAAAGTACACACACACATACAGAGCATTATCACTCAGCCATAAAAAGGAATGAGATCTTGCCATTTGCAACAACATAGATGGACCTAGAGAATATTGTGCCAAGTGAAATAAATCAGACAGAAAAAGACCAATACCATATGATTTCATTTATATCTGGAATCTAAAAAAGCAAAATAAATCAACCGGAAGACTGAAAAATAAGGAAAACAAACTGACGATGGACAGAACAGAGGAGATTGGGGAGGTGGGCAAAATGGGTGAAGGGCAGTGAGAGATACAGGCTTCCAGTTATGGAATGAATAAGTCATGGGAATAAAAGGCACATGACGGGGAATAGAGATGACAGCTACATTTGTGGTGAGCATAGCATAAAGTACAGAGATGCTGAATTGCTATTTTGGACGTCTGAAACCAAAGTAACATTGTATGTCAGCTACACTAAAAAAAAAAATCAGGACAAGCTCTTGTTATTTCAATGTTAAAATTTGTCTACTGATGGTCTGAAGCTCATTAGTAAAAAAGAGAGAATGTTAGAAACTGAGCAACGTAAGCTACAACTACCTATCACTCTAAGAATCTGATGATTGGGTGACTGTAGGCAGCACTGGATAAACCAGAATATCAAAGATTTAGAGGGGGGAAAAAACCTATTTAGATGCTTCTGAGGAGCAATAAATGGGAGTTTGAGCAACTTAAAAACAGTAGTTTTTATAAATGCCATCACCTGTTAGTCTTTCTAGCTAAGCAGTGGTTTCAAATGCCTTGACTTTTATGCATATGCATATATATGCGTAATTAACTTTGAACTCATCCTTTCAGACCTGATTTGAAATACAAAATTTTCTTTCTCTTTCACTTTTTCCACACATTTCCCTGCTTTCTTGATGGTTTCGACCAAAGAGAGCAGCAATCTTTGTTGACATTTCTACATTTTAAAGCCACAAACATTAGATGTGAAGTAATAAATTTATAGCAATGGAAATCCTCAAAATTGGTCCATTCAATCAAATTTTCATTCCTTGGAATAAATCTGGAAAATGAGTATTTGGAGTAAATCACATGATTTTTAAGTCTTATACATAAATAGCTGAATTTCTCAGGTGAATTGATGGGCACACACACAGGTTTTGTAACCGTAATTCCAGACACATGGATATTTCATCTATGAATTTCCTTGACATCAGAATCAGGTTTTATTTATATTTGTACACCTGCATCTTAATAATGTAATACCTGGTACGCAGGAATAAAACTTCTGAGACTAAATTTTTTAATAATCACAATAAATCCATTTGTTTATATATAGTTAACTACCTTAAGTGGATTTCAAGATATGGTCATCAAAGGGTAGAGCTTTTGATTTATTACCATTTCCAAATAAATTATTTTCCAACGTTTCCAACCGCTTACAACGCTGGTTTAATGTTGTAAGCAGTTTTAGAGGAGTATCACTTTCTCAACATAGGTAGTCTATCCATTTCAGGCCCCCCCACTTTTCCTTTGCTGACAAATTTTTCGAAGGGGTAGTTTATAGCGATCCCCTCTTCATTTCCCTTCCACTTCTTGATTTATTACAATTTGTATTTGCCTCTGTTATCCAGAAACTGATCTTAATTAACTCCAAATGACTAAACAAAAGTCACTTTCAGTCCTGATTTGAACGCTGCATAGGATAAGACAATGTCTTCTTCATCCTACTCATTGAAGTTTCCCTTCTTTGACTTCACAGACTATTTCCCTAATTTTATTCCATCGTTTATTTTTATTCTTGGAGTCATTCCTTAAACACTGGTGTTTCTGAGTGTGCTATCATCATCTCCTCGACCCTTACCCCTCTCACTGAGTGAAGTCATCCAACGCTATAAATCCAGACACTATATTTGGGAGACCGCATTTTTGTTCAGAATGCTCCCTATCTTTTTCATAGTGTCTTCTGGGGAGAATATACTTTCTGGCCCTTCTGATGATTGGCTGGGCCATGGGATTTGTTTTGCTCAATGGAGTGTGAGCCCAAGGTAATTTGCTAGGTGTATAGCACACTGAGGCCTCAAGACACATCATGGGCTTTTGCTAGCTCTTTTTGCATCTTCGCCATCCATCATGAAAGGAACATCCCTTGTGGAATGTCTAGTCCCAGGATAGGGAGACATATGAAGTAGTACTGAGATGGTATAGCCCAAAGATGAGTATTAACTTACGCCAGGAGAGCGACATCTAATCTACAGGCCCAGGAGCAAAAAATAAGTATCTGTTCTAGACTACTAAGCTTTGGGATAGTTTTTATTTGGAGGTTTTGAAGCACGTATTTGGTACTATACCATCTCTTTGTTAATGTCGCTCAAACCATCCTCCTAAGTTTTCAGCAAAAATATCCAACTGTCATTTTAACATTCTCCTCTGGATGATTCAACCGTACCTCAAATTCAACATAACAAAAATGAACTTGTGTTTTCCCAAGGTAGGCTAATTTCCCCATGTTACTACAATTTCAGTAAAGAAGAATTGCATTTGTCTATTTTCCAAGCAAAAAACCAAGGCATTGTCATCCTTTCTTCATCCCTCTTCCTCAGCCCAACTGCTAATTGATCAATCACTAATTCCCTTTATGGTAGTATAATCTTATGAGCTAATATGCTTTTCTGTTGTGTTTTACATATCCCTATAAGCTTCCTTAAATCTTTCATGAAATAAGAATAGAATCAACAAAAATACTAGTTTTTTTTTTTTCTCCTTAGTAGCCCTAATATATGGAATCATGTCTGCATCCCCCCTGCTACTATCTTGGTTGAGACACCCTGAATTTCTTAAAATACCACATCTTCTAACTTCCTACTTACTTATTCTCCAGTGGATTCTGCACTCTTCTTTCGGTGTGCCTTTTAACCTGAAAATCTGATCAACTTAAAATCCTCGCTGGCTAGCTACTTTCAGAATAAATGCAGCTCAAGAACATAGAAACCCAACTTGCTGGCGCCAGGGTGGCTCAGTGGGTTAAGCCTCTGCCTTCCACTCAGGTCATGATCTCAGGGTCCTAGATGGAACCCTCCATCAGGGCTCTCCAGTCAGTAGGGAGCCTGCTTCCCTCTGCCTGCCTCTCTGCCTACTTATGATCTCTCCCTCTGTGTCAAATAAATAAATAAAATCTTAAAAAAAAAAAGAAAGAAAGAAAGAAAGAAAGAAAGAAAGAAAGAAATGAAACCCAACTTGTTATCCAAATATATTATTAACACACTGCAGCTGGGTGAACACAGAAACCTCTCATACCTTTATATGTTTTTCAAGGAGCCCCTTCGCATAAAACGTCCCTTGCTTTTTCTCCATGGCCCATCTTGTTAGCTGACTCCTGTTCATCCTTTCAGTCCCATTTTAGCTGTTATCTCATCCGCCGATCCTCTTTAACCACTCTGTACCACTTTCCCCACAACTAGACTGAGTTAACTCCACAATGGGAACTTGTGCATAAGCGTATAACGTCTTATAGCATTAACTTATGCCCCTGCCTCTGCTTTAGATATTTCTAAAGATATTCCTATTTAGATAGGAAACATGGTTAGTATTTTTTAATATCCAGTTTCTGGGGGAGTTGTTTCATTTATCTATCTCAAGCACCTATACATAAATAGTAACAAAATATTTGGGAGACAAATGAATGGACCTAAGTTTGAATAAATAGTTAAGAGATAGGCAATGATTTAACTCTAATACCCAATAAAACTAAATCTCCCAGAAACTCATCAAACTTCTTTTCATTTAAGACACAGACATTCGAGAAGAACCTCCCTGGAAAGTCTTTTTCAACCTGCCAATGAAAGAGTTGCACATCCCAAACTGGCTGAGTATTCCGTACAAACTTTAATTATCACACTATATTGTTATAATCTGTTTCTAAGCCTGACTTTCCCAGTAGGCTGTGAAATCCCTGAGGCCTGAATGACAATACTATTAAGTAGTGAAATCCTAAAACTGAGCAGTTAAATCCCAAAACAATGCTGTTACTTTATGTAGCACCGATCAATGTTTGCTGAACTAGATCATTCATTCCTTTAATAGTAATAGAGCTTCATTATCATACACAAATCCCAAAGCTGGGAATGGAAACAGAGGTGTAACTTGGCAATCACCTACACTTATTTGCTATGAAAACGTGGAGTATGGAGCTCAAAAGCAGAAGAGATGGTTTGTTTTAATATTTCTACAGTTATAGATGTTTGAAAATTATCTATAGAGCTGCAACTTGAACAATGGCTTCAGGAAACTGAGAAGAGGTGCACTGTCCCCAAATAAGCCAATAGCCCCTGCTATTCCATTATCATTTGGAGTAATGCATAATTGCACTTAAGGTTTATCCTGGTCTCAATGCAATATGGTCTATCACATTAAGATACCAGCAACTCTCATCTTATAAGATCATTACTAATCCAACTGCGTTCTATTATCATATTTTATTAGTTTAGCAGGTCTTTTCCTGAGCTCTACAGTGTTGTTGCTTTTAATATGCATCTATATTTTGTCTATCTGTGTACAAATTCCTCTTATGAAAGCTATTACTCTTGGTAGATGGCCTGATTTTAAGAATTGTATTTTTCTTTTTCCCTACTGTATATCACCATCATATTAAGTCACTTTAATGACTGCTTAAAATGTGTAAGTGCGGCTCAGTGACATTCTTACTACATGCTTTATTTCACAAATTCAGAGTATTATATTATTAACTTTTGTAGAGCTCTGATAATCAGTAAGCAAGTCATATAAGAATCTCTTTTAATTTCTTTTTTTTTAAGATTTTATTTATTTGACAGACAGAGATCACAAATAGGCAGAGGCAGGCAGAGAGAGAGGAGGAAGCAGGCTCCCTGCTGAGCAGAGAGCCCGATGCGGGGCTCAATCCCAGGACCCCGGGATCATGACCTGAGCTGAAGGCAGAGGCTTTTAACCCACTGAGCCACCCAGGCGCCCCAAGAATCTCTTTTAATTTTTTATGGATTTATCATCAAAACTGCATTTCAAATACACAAACATTATTGAGTTGGGGGAAATTGGAAGGGGAGGTGAACAATGAGAGACTATGGACTCTGAAAAACAATCTGAAGGGTTTGAAGAGGTGGGGGGGGTGGGAGGTTAGGGGAACCAGATGGTGGGTATTAGAGAGGGCACGGATTGCATGGAGCACTGGGTGTGGTGCAAAAACAATGAATACTGTTATGCTGAAAATAAATTAAAAAAATGATTATAAAAAATAAGAAAATGGTTTTGAGGATATAGGGGTATAAATTAATAATCTACAATTTAATAGGACACTATGATATGTAACACATATATAATGTCATGCTTTTTACTTTCTTCTACAATTAAAATGGCTAAACATTAATAAATACCACTCTGAATGAAAGTAGTGATTTTGTTTCTATCAATCTGAAAGATAAAGAATTCATTGAGTTACAGCATGTGGGTATGGATACAATTCAGCTATCTCTTATATATTCTTGCTTTGTACTTTGTGAATCCAGAACCATTTGGAGAGGATTAAAATTCCAGATCAATTTTTATAGATGACAAATTCTCACTTTTTATTTTCCTTTGGGCTAACAGTAAAAAGTACATGAGGTATTGGCCAAAGTGAATTCTGAGGTCATGTAAAGTCCTCAAAATCAATGATTCTACAACAGAGTCCTTTCCCTACACTGCCTCCCATAGCATCAGAGTGAGGCACACTATGATGACTAAATTGCCCTTTACAGTGGTGTCTACTAGTCTAGGTGGTATATGTGTAATGTACATTGCATAGGCTAAAACATCATACTTAACCACAAGCTCAGCAATTGTATATGTCTGGGGTGCATGTAACTTTAATGAACTTCAATCCCAGTCCTGATGATCTCTCCCTCCCATTTATAAAGATAACTTTGGAATCAGATCATATTCCCCTGCCTACTCTGAAATAATCTATAAATCTAATAATCAAAGCCTTTATTCCAGCATTTATTCACTGATGAAAGATCATTCTATGCCAAACTGGATCGCTATATCCACAATATTGACACTGGTCTATTGTTAAACATACTCATCTTGAAGGGAACATCAAAGCTCTGTAAAACAGCTAAGTCTATTATTCTTTGAAAAGAGACCAAGTTAAGAAAGGAATTTCTTGGGGTGCCTGGGTGGCTCAGTGGGTTAAAGCCTCTGCCTTTGGCTCAGGTCATGATCCCAGGGTCCTGGGATCAAGCCCTGCATTGGGCTCTCTGCTCAGCAGGGAAAATGCCTCGCTTCTGCTCTCTCTCTGCCTACTTGTGATCTCTATCAAATAAATAAATAAAATATTTTTTAAAAAAAAGAAAGGAACTTCTTCTTTATGAACACATTGGTTGTTATCAAATTCCTGATTTCACTGAGGAATACTGAACACTGTACTAAAACATTCTGATTAGGCAGGCCACAAACATTTTCATGTAATATATAAAAATTACTTTGCTTAAGATATTTTTGATTTCTCAGTTTTTCTTTTAAATTATTCAACATTTTTCTGTTGACTTAGAATATTACTAATCAGAAAATTGCTCATTAATTGGTCTAGCAGTCATGGGTCTTAAAATTGCCGATGGTAATTACTTTCAGGAAATTCCTATTCAAGTTAAAATTATGGCAATAATGCCAAAACTCTGGGTAAGCATGATTAGTGCTTCCGTATCTTATGGCTGGTCTAGGAAGTATTAGAAGGTTACTAGGGGGGCGCCTGGGTGAGTCAGTCGGTTGAGTGTCTGCCTTTGGCTTGGGTCATGATCCCAGCATCCTGGGATCAAGCCCAGGGCTGGGCTCACTGCTCATCATAGAGCCTGCTTCTCCCTCTCCTTCCGCCTGCCGTTCTGCCTACTTGTGCTCTCTGTCAAATAAATTAATAAAATCTTTAAAAATAATTTTTAAAAAAGGTTACTAGAATACACTTTTGAACAAAACAACAATATCATTGGGGGAAAGAGAAAAACAAAACAAAACAAAACAAAAAAAACCTTGTATGTCCATGGCATTCTGGTTCCTGGTTCCAAATTACAAAGTTACTCCTCAAACTCTATAGCAATTCTAAAACATGTTTGGACCGCCTCACTATCAAAAAGAAAGAAAAATGTTACAGGTAGCACAGCTGTTACAAATTAACTAGTTCAAACTCATTAACAGTGCAAGGATACTGAAGTCCCGAATGACAAAACATAACTGAAAATGGGGAAGTTTGGTTAGAACAGAGCAAAAACCAGAATCCAAATCTTCTAATTTTCAGTCCAGTATTCTTTCCAATAATTTGATGAGACATCACATGAGGGAAAGAGAGGATGTAATTTAAGGTAAACAGAAAAAGAGAGCCTATAGGAAGATTTTGGCAAGAGTTGTGCTTTTTATGGCTCCCAGCACTGGCCGATGGGAAGGGGAGGGGATGAGATGTCTGATGAAATGTGATTCTTGCTTTTGTTTTGTGTAGAGGTGTATTTTGTTTTCTCCCTGTATGCTTGCATGATTTTCTCTTCATCATGGAAATTAACAGAGTTTACCAAAATACATCCAACTGTGGGTCTGTTTTCTTTTATCCTTCCTAGTTTTCACAGTCCCTTGAATTTTAACTTTCACATTTTCTTAGGTGGTTTTCTCATCAGTTTTTATTGTTGCTCCTCCTCACTCCTCCACTTTGAAACTGCTTTTAACATTTCTGCAACTGCTATTTCCCATTTTCAGCAAATCTATGCCATACACAGTAAGATTTAACTTAATTTCACAGATTTCATAACATAAAACAAATCAGGCAGCAGGAATTATCATATAGCATAGACTGTTAGACACACCCTGTTTCCAGAGTCTATGTGAAAAAGAAGTTTCTAGAAATAAATAAATAATATCCAATTTTTTTAAAAGTTATTGTCCTAGTGCTACCTTATAATTTCATACTCAATTATTCTATATTTTATGAACCTCTCTCAAGCTCATCTCTTTTTTTGAGAGAGACAGAGCAGGAGCAGGGTGGGGCAAGGGAAAAAGAATCTTAAGCATGGAGCCCCACATGAGGCTCGATCTCACAACCCTGAGATCATGACCTGAGCTGAAATCAAAAGTCCAATGCTTAAACAACTGAGTCACCCATGTGCCCCACTCAAGCTCATCTTCTAATCATCAAATTCATCTATCATCAATAGTTAATCTACCACCACTACATGCTAGATTTTACATGGAATGCATCTTTCTAATTATCCTTAATTTCCAAAACCTTTAGTTTTCTATTTGGATCATTCTAGTATTGTATTATGCTAAATGGCACTCTCACAATTTAATGAAATATGTAGTGTAATATTTAACTCAAACCTTCTTATTCAAAGTTCTTTGAGTGCTCAGATGTATCCACAATATTGAACTCCGGGGTGGACTATAACTCATTCTAACTTATTTAATACTGGTAACCATTAACTTTGTCAGCAACTGTAGTCATATCTCAGTTTTATTAGGCCAAGGTAAAATAAAAACTATAAAAGAAATAAAAAATACATTATTTTTTTTAATTAAGCTTATTATATTTTTTTTGAAAGTTGAAGATCCAATGTGAATGCCTTAGGAAATGGAACAGAATTTTAAGCAAAGACAACTACAATTTCAGAGAAATTTACTGGTGTGAGTCAGATGCCAAGCAAAGTGTATGACTTCCTTGGGATTCTTGAAGCTTCTAGCACTTAGCCAGAAGCCTGGAATCCATCTCCCCAACTCCCTGCCACTGCTTCAAAATCCATCTTTTTGCTCACAGTTCACTTTGAATTAAACAATGTTATTGGGGTTCTAAAGAAGGTGGGATGGGGAAAACCTTAAATATCAACCATAGCATTTACTGATAATAAGCTTGGGAATACCATGTATATGAATGGGGCATCTATTTTCTAGCTATTAAAGAATGCCTGAACTCTTGGTACATTCACTAACACATTTAGTAGAAAATAAAGAGAAATATAATACAAAGTATCATGTCTTCCATATGCCATCTTGAGCTGTGTATTCAAATGCCAAGCTATACTTTCTAAACTGGAATTTCCTAATTTTTTTTTTTTATATAAACTTACTCCATGCTGCTCATGAAAAGGGGCAAACTCATTAGAATTGCAAGCTCCTTGACAGCTCACTCTTTTTGAAGTCATTTTCTAGAATACTACAGATACTCACAGAACTTTCGTTTTAGCAGTTAGTCATAGTACCCTGAACCTACCATGTTCTTTCATGCCCCCACATTTTGCCTAGTAAGCCTGAAGCATGTTCTTTTGCTTTTGCCTTAGAAGTATGCTCCTGCTCACCTTTCTAGATGCAGTTCCATATCATCTATTTTACGAAAACTTTCCTGGCCCCATCTACCAAAATTTGGACTCCCATAACGCTTTTTTATAGCATTCATCTGATAGGCCTCTAACGATTTTTTTTACATGTATTTATTTCATGTGACTTTTTTCTACAATATGTAGGAAGTTATAGGCTCACGCAGGATACATGAGGGTCAAAAATCCTCATACTTTCTCCATCCTAATTCCAACTAATTCCTCAATGGCCTATTTTATAGACAGCACAGAACCCAAGTGGTATTCTCTGGGTTCTATTTAAGGCAGTTCTCTCTCTCTTTATGCAAGTAACTAACACAAATATTGAATGCTAAAAACAGGATGTGCTCATTTTAAATAATAATACAAAAAAAAGTTTTAAAGACAGGGATTAACCCAAAACAGTATTTTCCACATGAGGGGTATATCAGAATTTTTTTTTTGACAATCTCATGTCTTCCAGGGTCTCCTTTGCATGTCCATGGTCATCCTTTTTCCCAAATTCCAGACCAGTTGCCCAGAGGCTTGGGGGGGGGGGGGGGCTTTTTATTATCATTATTATCAACTGTACTATATGCCTAACTCTTTCTGAGTATTTTATACACATCAGCTAATTTCATTAAATCCTGAAAACAATCCCAGGATGTAGGTGCTATTATCATTCCCATTTAAAAGGGAAGACAACAGAGGACAAAAGAGGAGATTGTTTTTGATCCTATAAGTCTTCCCTGATTCCCTCAAATCCTATCTTATGTTATCACAGTTATTACATTATTAATCCAGCAAAATATTACTAATATTTTAGACTATAATAGACGGAGTAAAATATTTACACTGCTTTATATTTTAATAGTGCCTTATCACTTAGGCAACACATCCACAAACATGACCTCATTTGCTTTTCACAATGATAGTAATGCAAGTCACACCATATTCAGGTGACGGATGAATAAAACCAAGGCCTAGAGAAGCTCAGAAAAAGCAAATTTATATCAAAGTCCTAATTTTATGCCAAGACGCCACCTTATGTTTGAAGTCGGCACTGTCATAGGCTAAATAATGGTTTCCAGTGATACCACATCCTACTCTTTTTGAACATGTGAATGTACCTTATTTGGATAAAAGGACTTTGTAAATGTGGTTAAGTCAAGGATCTTGATATGGGGAGATTTATCATGGACCATACAGGTGGACCCTAAATTCTCATCACATGTACGCTTGAGAGAGACAGAAAGACAGACAAAGAGACAGAGAGAGATTGTATGCGTACAAAGGAAAGGCAATGTGACGAAGAAGCAAACAGGGATTAGAAGGTGTTGGCTTGGAAATCTGAAGTTTTTTTTTTCAGCTATGAGCCAAGGAATGCTGGCAGCCACCAGAAGCTGGAAGACACAAGAAACAGATTTTCCCCTAGAGCCATAAGACAGAGTGTGGCCTAGCCAACACCTTGATTTTGGCTCAGGAAAACTGGAGTTTTGGCCTCCAGAACTGTTGAGAAAATAAATTTCTGCTCTTTTAGCCATGGCATTTATGACAATTTCTAACCGCAGGCACAGTGAAGTCATTCAAGCCTGAACTGAATGTCTATTGCATCTGGACTCATTAGCCTCATGATGGTGATTACATGAACATGGTTGTCCCGTAGTGTCTTGCTATCTAAGGTCCCAAGAGTTAAATGAAATCTAGTGCATTAGAATTTCTATGAATTCCTTATAGAAGATGCCTTTTATTTTCCCCTTGATTTCATAAGAAAGAACATTAACAACAGGTAACATTGCTATTGTTCCAACCCAATTTCCTGCTGCATCAATGTTTGTTCTATGATTTTTGTCAAAGGCATGTATGAATGCTACCTCTCTCTTAGTGTCTTCTGGACCATTTTGTTTGCTTTTCCCTTATCCATATGATTTGTGTGTCCCATTCACCTCTCATTGTGCTTCTGTCCTCAAAGCTCTCTAGGACATTAACCTCTTCTCAACTCTCATACTGTGTAATTCCCATCTTTTCCATGCTTTCATATTATTTGATCCTTTAACCACTTTGTAACCTACCTCCTTCTAGTTTCCTTCAATTTTTATGGGGAGGAGGGCTACACTTTTCAGCTCACCTTGTTTGCTGATGATTACTCATGAGGGTTGTTTTTTGTGTTTAGCTTTTGCTCTGTACTCTTTCAAATAGCTTAGCATGATACCAAGTTCCTACTACCTATTTGCAACAGAGTTGTATCACAACATTTTTCTAATACAGTTTACATTTCTGAAAATGTGAGAGAGGTGTGAGCTTTTATTTGTAACAATCGCCACTTTGCTGATGTACCACTTTCTGTGAGTCTATGCCAGCATACTTTTATCTAAATTGAGCTGACATAGCTTTTGAGGTAATTGTGGAAGGACTTTAATTTCCTACAACTCCCATTTTACATCCTGTGAATCCAATTACTGTCTAAGTTAAAGGAAAGAGACACCAGAGTGGAATCTTTATCAGGAGGTCCGAATCATAATCTTTGTAATGCAATGTCTGGGCCTGCCATTGGGATCTATTGACGCTAGCATAACAACCCACCTAATGACTTAGCATTCCAGGGCACCCAGTTCACTTTCACTTAGGAGGACTGATAGCTGAGCATCGGGAATTCTGCCTACCTGCAAATTCAGAAGTGGTGCCTATATACCACTTACCTAAATTTTATTCATACACTTGTTTATCTATACCTTGACTCATTTCAAGAAGAATTTAAGGGAGCTTACAGAGATGAAATACATTAAAAGAGAGTAAAACCAAAAAGGAAAGTACACTGATCATAAAGGTCATACACGTTAGAAGGGGCCATCAATACCACACCAAGCAAGCCAACTGTTTCTAAGGAAAACCAACTGTATCTCAGTTCAGTGAGCTCAGCTTTCTTCATCTGAAAACTAGAAAGAAATCTCTCCTAAAAGTCCTGAAGAAAAATAGGAAATGAACACTTTCCTTAAATGCAATACCACATATTTCTATAGGGACATTGATAGTATTCATAAATGTCATTGGTATCAAAATAGAGCATGAGCCAATCAAATGCTCTTGTAAGGGAGGTAAAAATTTGGTTGGTACAGTCCAGGTCTCCTATCAGAAATACCACAGCCCAAACAACATATCTGACACTTCCCAACTCTTTACCTATTTTTACTGTTGTTTCTGATTCTTACTGATAATTTCCAATTCTATCTCTGTTGAAAACCTACACATCCTTAAAGGCTAGCTCAAATATTACTGTCAGGCATGTCATATAGTCAGTAAGAGCAGAGCATATGGAGTGAGAAAGAACTAGGTTAGAATCCTGCCTTCTTCATGGACAAGCTGTGTGATTTTAAGCAAGTTAATTAAATTCTCCAAGCATCTGCTTTCATATCTTTAAAGTGAGACAGAAATTTTATCTCATAAGATTGCCAGTATCTTTAAACCTGGTCATGGAACATAAGAATTCAATAAATGATAGATTTAGCTGGCCAGAAGAGCTTTTTTTTTTTTTCCCTTAAATATCACTTCACTCTGAATTCACAGAGAGGTGTGGTGTAAAGGTAGGTAGGATCTGAAGCCAGGTTTAGTTTCTTTCTCATCACCTGTGTGCCACTCCTGACATTGTAGTAGACACAGCACCCCAAAGACTCCTGCTCTCTGATGTACACCTCCTAGCCTGAGATCCTGACCCACAGAAATTGCAAGATAATACATCTGTGTCACTTTAAGCCGCTCAGTTTGTGTTAGCTTGTTATACTGCAACAGAAAACGAATACAGGCATATTAGTCAACCTCTATGACCACAGGTTGTCTCATTTGTAAAATGGAGATTATGGTATTCATAGTACATAAGTGTTGTGAGGGTCTGTTATAAGGATATACATATTTATAAAAAGCAAATACTGTAAAATCTGAGCTGGCATGACTACCCTTACAAATGCATGGCACTCTGGGATTACTTTTGTACTCATAATTTCTTCCTGGCTCTTATCTGCCCCCATATCCTACTGTGAGTCAGAAATAGCTTCTATCTTATGTCTCTGCATCTGAATAAAAAATTCTTGCAACATCAGTCACAATGATAAAAATCACAACAGTTGTTACCTCAATAGGGGAGGAAAGAAGATCACACTGGGAAGGGACACCAGGAAAACCTACGGAGTTTGAAAATATTCTCACTCTTGATCTGGATGGTATATATACAGTATTCATCAATCTGTGCCTTTAGGATCAGTGTACTTTGTGGATTCTTTTGTATTTTAATTATTCACTTTTTAAAGATACTATTGAATTAATCTGAGAAACACTTTTATTTTTTAGAGGAATATATGATTTTTTATTACAGTTTCTTTTAGATTAACTCAAGCAAATTTGACAGAAAACGAAATGGGCACATACTAGGTTTTCTGGAGCAAAAGCCACAGCAGCAGTTGCAGTGTTTTCAAAAATGGCAAGACGATGACTTACAAATGACCAACAGATGGTCATGAAAAGATGAGCATGAATAGATGCTCAGCATCACAAGCCATCAGGAATATACATATCAAAACCACAATGAGATATCACCTCACACCTGTCAGATTGGCTAATATCAGAAAGACAAAAAGGAATAAATGTTTGCAAGGATGTGGGGGGAAAAAAGGAATCATTGCACAATGTTGTAAGATTGCAAATGGGTACACCCACTATGGAAAGCAGTATGGGGGCACCTCAAAAAATTAAAAATAAATTTATTGTCTGATCTAGCAATTCCCCTTTGGGTATTTATCTGAAGAAAATGAAAACACCAACTTGAAGAGATATAGGCCCCCCATGTTCATTGCAGCATTATTTACAAAACCCTAGTTAGGGAAGCAAGCCAAGTATCCAGAGATAAAGGAATGGATAAAGAAGATGTAGTAAAGATAAATTTAGTGGAATAATACTCAGCCATAAAAAAAGAACATAATCCTGCCATTTGTGAGAACATGGATGGACCTAGAAGATATTATGCTAAGTGAAATAAGTCAGACAGATAAAAACAAATACCACACGATGTGGCTTATATAAGGAATCAAAATAATGAAACAAATGAACAAACAAAACAAAAACGAAACAGACACAAGAAACAAACTATTGGTTACCAGAGGGAGGAGGGGTTGGAAGGCAGGTGAAATAGATGAAGGGGATGAAGAGGCACAAACTTCCAGTTAGAAAATAAGTGGTGGAAATGTCACGTCCAGCATAGGCAATATGGTAAAAAATACTGGATAACTTTGTATAGCAACACTTGGTAACTAGACATCATGGGGCTCATTCTGTAATATAGAAAAATATCAAATCACTACAATGTTCACTGGAAATAGGATATTGCATGTCAATTATATGCCAATTAAAAACAAAAGATACAATGAATATTATCTAGTCCCTAGGAGAGGGTCTCAGGACAGGATTTTCAGGCAACGCTTTTTAGATAAGTGGCTTCAAAATAGACCTTTCTAAAGTCAGTAAGTGAATAAATAAGTAACCAACTAAAATCATAGAAACAGCTTATTGAGTCCTATATGGTGACCTCCATATTCCTTTATCTCAATACATCTATAGTTCAGCATTCAGAGTCATTACATTCAACATTACAGAGTCATCAGCATTGTAAAGAATTGAAATATCATGTATTGAAATGGTCTTCATAAATTATTTAGCTTTCCTAAGAAAAGTCAAAGACATGGTATTCATGGACTGCCAGAGTAGATGGTAAAAATAGCAAAGGGCACATGCCCCTGGGACTCTTTCTTGAAACTACATTGAACTCTCATTGGCAGTGTCAGCAGGTTAATGAAGAAATCTCTTAGGCATGGCACATGTTCAATCCAGACTGACATTACTTGAGACATGGTTTTTAACAAATGCTTGTTCATCAATACTTGCCCAAATGACTGACCTGAGTTAAAATTAGAAAAATGCCACTTGCTTCGAGGACTGCACGCCTGCAAAATCATTTCATGGAAGAGTGAGAGGCCACCATTTGATGAATACCAGAAGATAAACAGCTTTCAGTGTCAGACTATTGCAATGGTCTATGCACTTCAGTGAATCTAAGGGACATTTTAGAAGGCAGTGCAATAGACACTTTCATGACTTCAATCTCGAGAAACTAGGAAAAATCCTATTATCATCCTTAAGTTTCAGACTTAGGTTCGGAGCTTGAAGGGACTCAGAGATCACCAAATCCAAACTACTCTGTCTGCAGGGGAAAAAAGAATACAGCCTAGAGATTAAGCTGCTGGAAGAATTGAGGATTAGGATTTGTGTTAGATTAAAACTAGAATAATGATTAAGGAAAATACATCAGTATAGTTATTATTTTTTAAGAATTATCAAGTAACTCCTTTTTATGGAAAATCTTGTAAATGATTTTGAAAAACTACTTCTAGTTCTTTCTTGAAGTAATAAAATGCACAACTGCTGATCACTGAGAAATTTCTGGTCAATGAAATACAGAGGGCAAGACCAAATGCATTGTCACTGTACAATCTAGAGCCATAGGAGTGGGAAAAGCAAAAACACAGGTGGTGTGTGACCAGGTTCCACCATAGATTTAACTGCTCCTGTCTCTTCCTCTGGTTCCCTGATAACAGACATCCTTCTTAGGGTCAACACAAAATTACTCTACATAAATGCAGTTAATGCTAATAAAGAGGCTTAGAAACTGCAATTAGCAAGCCCCATTTGGAAAGGCCTGGAGAGAAATTTAATAAGTTGTTGGTGCTGCAGATGAAGGACTAGATTATGAGATAAGAAAAAAAAATCCAGTGTTATATAAAAGGCATTAAGCTGATCTGAATGGTCAATCACTGCTTCCTACTCCACATAACTTACTGTTTCTTCTAGTTTGGAAACAGTCAATGTCAACATTTTGAATGCTCACAAATCCATGTGGTCCGTCTAGGGCTACTTGTTACCAGAAAAAGTTTTGATCTGGGGTGCTGCCGATTTCCATGAACTCATAAACTAGGTAGGCTGGCTGGAAATTAGAGCAATTTAGCCACCTGCTGCTTACATTGCTCTCCCTGATGTGTGGGTATGCCTTAAGTGTCAAGTCTATGGAGAAGGTAGTTGCATAGAACTGGGTGTCAAAGGGACGCCTGGGTGGCTCAGTGGGTTAAGCGGCTGCCTTCGGCTCAGGTCATGATCCCAGCGTCCTGGGATCGAGTCCCGCATCGGGCTCCTTGCTCGGCGGGGAGCCTGCTTCTCCCTCTGCCTCTGCCTACCGCTCTGTCTGCCTGTGCTCATGCTCTCTCTCTCTCTCTCTCTCTCTCTCTCTCTAACAAATAAATAAATAAAATCTTTAAAAAAAAAAAAAAAGCATTCCTACCAGCCACTATGGCATTACTTAGAAGAGGGAGCACCCGAGCAAGACCTCCTAATGTCCCACCAAATGCTCTTCCACCCCATCAGATAGATACACAAATGAATGTATCTGCCCAATCACTTCTACATCATACGGATTCAGAGTTACATGCATTTAACAGGATAAACAGAAGCTAGAGGCAGACCCAGTGCAAGTCTGATGAATAGGGTTCATCTTTACAAAAGACTCTCTCATTCCACTTCCTGCCAACAATAACTTTTCTCTTTACTTTCCATCATACCACCCATTACCAATTAGAATCACATTTACATAAGAGAAGCCCCTATTTAAAATATTACCCCAGGTCTCAGAGTCCTCAGAGTTAAGTTTCTAGCTGCTACGGTTCAGTCTGACACAATCAACTTATTATTTGTCCCAAATATTATTTTCCTTGACTTCTCAGCAGTTTGCCTGCCCTGTACCTTGTTGTCACCCAAGAGGCATGCTCTTTGATAAATAACAGCTAATAAACAATTTGCAAGCAATAATGTTATTATGCTTTGCCCCCATTTAAAGCCAGAAAAAGCAAGACAATCCAGCTCAAGCTCTTTGTTTCATAAATGAGGAAATTTTAGCCCATGAGATTTTACTTTGTACTTACCATCCTAAAATTCTAGAAGTAAGAACACATGATGCTAGACACCTAACAGAATGATTCTTTTCTACCTTACTAGGATGCCTTAAATCATACCAATTAATTTAGCTCTGTAAAGAAGTGGTCTAAAATGAACAAAATGTTCTGACGGGAAGGGAGCTAACATAATTTTTTTTAATCTTCAAAATAAAAATAAAATTAATCCACAGGGAATTAAGTGTGCATAAAGGTGTATACTACTATGAAATTTGTAAGATAATAAGGAATTAGAACAATGCTTGACACTCTAAACACTTTATTTCTGAAAATAAATATTTCATTTCACACAAAATTAAAAATCACTTCAATTTTGCCACAGAATCCAACCATAATGTTCAGGAACCTAGAATTTCCCTAGAATACATTATAACCTGGTTTTGTTTTTTTTTTTCCTTTACAACTCTTCCCCTCAGAAGAAGTATTTTCTAGCCCCCTCCCCGCCAAAAAAAAAGGAGGGGAAATTGTTCTCACATAATATAGCAAATGCATCGATATATATAATTTTTTCCATCCCCTTCATTTTTGAAAAACATTCAGAATAATCTACGGCAAAATGTTTATTTTCATCATTAAAAGGGCTTATCCAAAAAAATCAGGAGATAGAAAAGTAAAGGATGAAACTGTTTTAAGAGTAATGAAGAGGGAGAACCTGGGTGGGGCAGTTGGTTAAATGTTGGACTCTTGGTTTCAGGTCAGATCCTGACTTCAGCAACAGGACATGGAGCCCACGGGCAGCTCATCCAGTTGTGCACTGAGAGTGGAGTCTGCTCAAGACTTTCCCTTCCCCCTCCATCTGCCCCTCCCTCCACCCCTTCTCGTGCGCTCGGGGCAATGCTGTTTCAATAAAATTTTCCACAATGATAGAAATATTCTGTATCTGTTCTGTCCAATATGTTGGCTCCTGGCCCGGTATGCTTACAGAGCACTTTAAATGAGCCTAATTACAAATGAGGAATTGAAATCCACATTTTATTTAATTTAAATTTAAACTATGTAGCAACATGTGGCTAGTGGCTACCATACTGCACAACTCTGCTCCACAACACTGGTTCTCAAATTTTATCATGCATCAGACTCACCCAGAAGGCTTGTGGAAACAGTCAGTCAGACTCCACTCCTGACTTTTTTAGTTTGTAGTCTGGAATCAGTCCCAAGAATTTGCATTTCTAAAAAGTTCTCAAATAATGCCAGTGCTGCTGGTTGGTCCAGTGCAGAAGTCTGAGAATCACTGTTCTAGACAAGTTTAAACCTCTCTGCTTCCTGGAGAGAGACCTGGTACATATGTCTACATCTGCATGTGTTTCTGTTTGTAACTATATTCTACATGGCTTTATATTCACTTGCAAGACTATCATCTCCTCCATAAATCATCAGTCACCTGAAAACAAAGACTATGTTTTTGTCATATTTGCAAGAACTAAAATACCTTGCTTAGTCATATGAACATAACAAACATACAGTAGGGGGTGTTGGATTGAATTAGAAGCCAGCTGCTTTTTTTCATTCTAAATTTAAATTTTGGGTGGGTGGAAGAATTAGTTCTAAAACTATACGGAATGCCTTAAACTTAATTTTAGAATTTAAATTACATAAATTTGAGATCCTCATGGTTCTCCATCAATACAGTTATATAATAATACTCCAACGGCATTGGTAATTATATTTCTGAGATAAAAAAGGAAAATATCAGAGAGCTATTACAAATAGTGGCTGTCACAAAGTATTATTAAGTGTTAAAAAATTAACAAGACAAATCTACCTCTCTGAGCAGAATTTTTAGAACAAATGAGAAACTCTTCTCCGCCAATTCAAACTTTTTATATACAACTTTCCTTTAAAATAAAAGTGAAAATACCTCACATTTCCTGTTGAAATGAGGTTCAATACAAAAAGAGCAAGGCATCATTAAAATGAAGCTCAAGGTGATACAAACACCAGGAGAAGAAATGTTTCCAAGATCTTTTACAGCAGTGAGCCTAGTTAAGACCAGGCAATTAGTTCCTTACTGTGATCAGACACCTTTAAACCTGCAATTTAAAAGAAGCCACCTATAGAGAAATCACTTCCACTTCTTTTTAAATTATAGGAAGTCACCACCAAATTATTTTTCTTCAAATTATCAAAGAAGTTTACTCAGCACATTTTTTAAACAAACTTACTCTGTATTATTCAAATAATGTGTGGCTGTTCCATTAACCAAATCACTCTTTTCCCATTTTCCACTAATATGGGTCTTTAATGTGAACATCAAAGAAATATGGTTAATGAATCAACACTCAAAATTATAGCACAGGGAAGAGCCTCGATGGCATCATCTGGCCTTAGTGCAACCTTAGCTGTTACCAGGCAACAGAAGGTAATAAAAGGAGGTCTGAAGCAAGCCAGCAAAAGAAAACCAGCTGCTGCCCCTCTTTATTATCAGCCATATTGCCACAGTTAAGTTAGTAGGAGGCCCCACATTAAAATGCAGCACCCATGAGCGCCTGGGTGGCTCAGTCAGTTAAGTGTCTATGCTCAGCTCAGATCATCATCCTGGGGTCCTGGGATCGAGCCCCACATCGGGCTCCCTGTGACCTTCTCCCTCTCCTCCCTGCATGTACTCTCATTCTCTCTCTCTCTCTCTCTCTCTCTCCCCCCCTCTCTCCCTCTCTCAAATAAATAAAATCTTTCCCAAAAAATGCGGCACCCAACTTGAAGAAGTTAAAGTTGCTTTTAGCCTGTGATGTAAAGCCTATCTTTCTACACCAATAAAAGGTTTAACTGACAAAACCTCAAAGGAAAAAATATATATATTGCATTTCAGGCATATTCAATACTGCTTTCACCTTGAGAGTCACTTCTAATATTCTAAGACAGCCATTCAAATATTTAGTCAGTCAATGTCTGAAAGCTTAAAATACATTCTGGAAGTATCTTGTGGGGGAGGGCAATTTTGGTTTCTAGGATTTTTGTGTGTTGTCTTTTGTTAATGTAATTTATGGTCTAAGAATTTAAAATTTCTTCAGTAAAAGAGTATCTATGAAGGCAAATCAACAAACAATAGAGAACCATGACTCCAGTTAAGACCAAAGAGTATACACAAAATTGACATTTATGTTCAGAAACTTGTGTGTTCTGCATTGGTGGGACAAAGCCTCATGGAACAGGTGGGGTTTGGGCTTGGTCTCAAGTAAGGGATTCTAATATAAATAGAAATAAGGAGCAACCATGCACAAGGAAGTGGGGATCAAGAGAGCATGATACCTTCAAGACTAAGCGAGAAGATGCTTGCCTAAAGAAGAAAGTTCAGCATTATTTTATTAACGGTCATTAGCTAGCATTATTAGCATAATGGTCATAGCTAGCATTCATGGAAAGTCTATTCTTCCCAAGACAAAACAAACAAACAAAACCAAAAAAACAAAACCACGTTTCGTGCCTGATCTCATAAATCATGATGGCAAGCCTCCAATGTAGGTACTAGTATATCAATTTTATAAGAAGGATAGATAGGTAAATGGATGGATAGACATATATAAAAAGACAAAAGGAAAAAACAAAGGAAAGAAGGAAGGGAGGGAGAGAGGAAGGGAAGAAAACAAACCAGGCTTAAAGTATTATTTAAAATTTGCCTAAATTCACTCAACTGAAATCCAGGTTTGTCTGATTTCCAAGTTCAAGTTCCTAACTACATTTTATATTACTTCCAGACAGGAAAGCAATATTCGGTAGGTGAAAATTAAGACAGATTATCAAAATTCAAATTTGACTTGATGATTCCACTCAACATAGATCCTAAAAAATGGTTTTTTAAGCAGGAGAATGAAAGAAATTAATATTAAAACCATCAAAAGAAAATTTCTCAACCTAACCAGGTTGCCAGTTTCAATGCTGTATAACCTTTGGGGTCTCAAATAGGTGTGACAGGTAAGCTCCATGAACCATTTGGTCCAGATGTTCACTCCTGTAAAATATACCCAGAGGCATTAAAAATGGGTTTTTAATGTAAAAATATAAAACTATAGAATATTTGAATAACATAAGAATGACTTTATGGTATTATGAATAGATGTGTTTAACTGAAACTGACTTAAGGACATTATTCCCCTACTGAGATTGTCATGAAAAGGAGAGCTTTTAGGGAAGCCTAAATTGATTACCCAAATAGCTTCTAAAATCATTTAATTAACAGGAACTTGGAAATCTGAGGTTTTGTTTGTCTGACAGCCAAAAATCAATTCAGTACAAGTGAACTGTGCTGGTTGGGCTTTCTTTATGGGCAGATAAAAAGAATATTAGTATAAACAGTTTTCTGAAACATGTGGAACAAATAATGCAGTTCCTATGTGTTCATTTATTCTCATCAATGGGTATTTTATTAGAGGTATATTAGAATTCAATTGGTAGAAAATTTTAAGCACCTTGGTTTACTGCCTCAGAGCCATTTCCAGTCATCTATCACTACTCTGAGACAAAAGTAGGAGGTCTTCCTAACCTTAGTTTTACCCCCTCTTTATTTATATTCCAGTATTCTAGTCCCCTCAGCATTCACCTCCTGCAGAACTGCTGATGAAAAGACATCACATTATTCCTATTGTCAGTTCATTCTGCTCAGGCAGAGTCTAACCAATAAGAAACACCAGGTTTTATGCTGGAAAATTGACTCTTCATTGGTGGGAGGCCATTCAGTATCTCTGGAAGTGAGATGTGAACATTTTTCATGTTCATCAATGTGATAATAGGTGAAAAACAACAGAAACACTTCTATCAATGATGAACATTTATCTGTCCATTTTGGCTGATTTGGCAACTACTCTTCTTCACTCGGAATTTCTTTCTCTATTTTCTCACAGTCGACATCTAGACATCCTTTAAAACCAAGCTTAGGGGCACTTGGGTGGCTCAGTGGATTAAGCATCTGATTCTTGATTTTGACTCAGGTCATGATCTCAGGGTTATGGGATCAAGGCCCACCTTGGACTCCATGATCAGTGGGAGTCTGCTGGAGATTCTCTTTCTCTCTCTGCCTCTGCCCATCCCCTGCTCAAGTATTCCCTCTCCCTCTCTCTCCTTCTAACCCTGCTCCTCCCTCTAGAATAAATCTTTTTAAAAACCCAACAAGTTTAGATGTTATCTTCTCTGAGAGCCCCTATGAACATTACACTGGGTGACCATTTTCCACTTAGATTGTAACTTCCTTCACAACAAGGATTGTGCCTTGTTCTCTTTGGATCACAGGTCCCTATTAGGATTCTTGTCACCTAGGAGATGGTCAAATAATGTGAGGTAAGCTGAAATAAACTGGACTTTCAATCTAAGTAAGTGATCCTACCTCTGATCTTACTAAGATGCATGAGGAAGGAAAATGTCTTTCCTTCCAATGTAACACATCTTTTACATCATGCTTGGCTCTCTTGTAAAGCCTAGTTCTTCAGTCTACAATTGTATTACCTTCTTTTTCTCCAATAGAGGAAGAAGCCTGTCCTATTTTTAAGAATAATTTCTACGCTCCCTGGGAACACATCCCATATTTACACCCTTTTTTCTTACAAAGCCTCACTCGTCTCCTGATTCATTTCTTTTGCCTACAAACACACTCAGTTTAATCTAAAAATTTTCTTGAGAGACCACATTATCCCCTTGAATTATAATTCTTGTTCTCTCCTCACTCACAGACTTTCCCAAATCTTCAGGTCAGGAAAAATAAGAATTATTTGTAAAGATCTGAAAGTGAAGAAGATACCGAGAAGCTGCTTTGCAAGTATGAGAGAAGGAATGTGCTGGTAGAAGGTGGTAAAATGTACTATTAATATAAAGGCTAGCAAGGTACTTAATGAACTCTACTTCCTCACCAAACCCTCAACATTAATAAGGAGTTGTCACTCAACAGTTACCATACATGAACATTTACCTAAAATCACCAAATTCTGGAATTTGTTTGGTACACATCTTAATTTCATGTTAAAAATCTTAATTTTGAGAATCTCCATACCTGGTAGTGAATTGCTGGTTCATATTAGGTATTTATTTAAAGGATACAAATACAGTGATTTGAAGGGGCACATGCCCCCCAATATTTATAGCAGCAATGTCCACAATGGCCACAATTAGCTCTGTGGAAAGAGTTCAGATGTGCATCTACAGATGAATGGATAAAGAAGATGTGGTTCATATACACAATGAAATATTACTCAACCATCAAAAAGAATGAAATCTTGTCACTTGTGGTGATTTGAATGGAACTAGAGAGTTCCATTCATGATAAGCAAAATTAGGCAGAGACAGACAAATATCATATGATTTCACTTGTATGTGGAATTTAAGAAACAAAATAGATGAACATATGAGAAGGGAGGGGAAAAATAAGATAAAATCAGAGAGGGAGACAAACCATAAGAGACTGTTGGGTAGGGGAATGGGGTAACTGGGTGATGGGCAATAAGGAGGGCACTTGAATTAATGAGCACTGGGTGTTGTATGCAACTGATTGATCACTAAACTCCCCCACTGAAACTAATAAAAAAATTTTTTTTGAAATGTGGGTATGCAAAAATGTGTGTTATATGTAAACTTTTTCTGGAAATACCTTACCCAACTTTTTGTAACAGTTTGAGGGTTTTAATTTTTTGTTTAGTTTGGTGTGTTGCTGTGTGAAGTTCATTTTATGTCAGAAGAAACACATTAGACATGACTTAATTTTTTGAGGGCTCAGTGAAGAGGGAAGAAAGGAAGGAGATTCAAGTTTCCTACATACAAACAATGTGGAGATATATGTGTCATTAGGAAACGCTTATCACCACAGGGGTAAGTTACCAAACAACCAAATATTTGTGGCATCAAGCAAATTCAAGTTGAAATGAAATTCAAGTTGAAAAAAGTATGTTTATATTTTGTGTTTTATTCTATTGTGAAGAGATTATTTATAGTGCATGGCCTCATTAGACCTGATTACAGTACATTATTACAGTTATAGTCCTAAACTCATTCACACCTTTCCATGTGTACTCATTTTTGGTTGATAAGTTATCATACTGACTAAAGTGCTTGGTCATATGACTTGCTCTGGCCAATGGGATGGAATAAGATATAATGGAATAGAACATGATGCAGGCAGAGATTTGAAAAATGCTAGTATCTTGCTGCTCTTCAAATGTGTCTTCATGTAAACAAGTCTGGATTAGCCTAAAGGAGTCAGCCATGGAATTAAGGTTCTCTTAGACCAACATATCCCAGACAGTTGTAGATGTGTAATGAAGCCTAGCTAATAGCACAAGTGTTCAGCTAAGTCCAGCTCAAATTACCACCTGAGAACTGAGTAATTTAGCCTGGTATTTTTAATCTCCTGATAATTGTTATTTTTGAATAATCACAGGATTCTTTCAGAGACAGATTGATTATACTAATGCACTTGCCTAAATATAAAATTTAACAGTATTGTGTGAATTGTGAATACTTAAGCAAAGTGATGAAGGGCTAAACTCATTTATTAAGGTCCAAGTCCTTACAACATATTAATTTTTTTTTTTTTAGATTTTATTTATTTGACAGACAGAGATTACAAGCAGGCAGAGAGACAGTCAGAGAGAGGAGGAAGCAGGCTCCCTGCTGAGCAGAGAGCCCGATGTGGGGCTCGATCCCAGGACCCTGGAATCATGACCTGAGCTGAAGGCAGAGGCTTTAACCCACTGAGCCACCCAGGCGCCCCACAACATATTAATTTTATCCTATAAGTTCTTCAATAAGGTTGAACTTATAAATAGGGTAAATTCTTAAAAATTTCTCTATTATGATGCTCTTTGATAAATATTTCTTACTTTCTTACTTAGAAATACAGATATATATTTCATTTACCATGGTTTCTTATATGAGTATTTGATGTATAGAAGTATATCACTGATAATTTACTCACCATACTTTTTCATTCTCAGGTTTTGAACGCATACTACATTTAAAGGCTTAATATTCTTTTTTTTTTTAAAGGTTTTATTTATTTATTTGACAGACAGAGATCACAAGTAGGCAGAGAGGCAGGCAGAGAGAGAGGAGGAAGCAGGCTCCCCGCTGAGCAAAGAGCCCGATGCGGGGCTCGATCCCAGGACTCTGAGATCATGACCTGAGCCGAAGGCAGAGGCTTTAACCCACTGAGCCACCCAGGCGCCCCAAGGCTTAATATTCTTGATATTTAAGACTCTCCTTGTGATAATAAACAAACTAATAACTAACAGAAATTGCAATTTCTCAATCCAGATAACCTTTGGATATGCATGAAATCTATGAAAACCTAGAATGATTTATAGGCTTAACTAATCAATTTTATAGCACTTTGTAAATCCTCTTTTTCTTAAAGAAAACCTATTTAATATTCAGGTTCCTTAATTTGATATGTTACTGAATATGTTACAGAATTATTCATTTATAAAAGACACTATTTATCTAAAGCAGAGTTCAAGTCCACAAAACCATAACTTCAGGTTACAATGATCACAAGGCTACATAAACTAGAACATTTATTTATATTAAATCCAAGGTTCCCATACAGGCAATTTTACCTGGCTGAGTCATTATCACTCTTCTGCAACAGAAAAATATTGAGATAAAACAGCATAAATAGAAAGATATTATAACATATTCATTTAGTATCACTTTTGGATCATCTAAAACAGTCTTGCAAAAAAAAAAGTAACAAAACTTTTATGAAGCTAGCATAAGGTTTGTTAAAATATTATTTATACACAGAGAAAGCAGCCTTTATCAGATACTCAATTGAATAAAAGATCTTTCTCTAAAGAAAAGTCAGATCTCTTTTGTGTTATTATGTTTGTGTTAGTGTGTATTTTTTCTCCATTCTTGAGAGGACTGTGTTAGATGAAGTGGTGAGAAATGGACAGCTATAAAGCTGAATGCCCAAAACCAAATGCCATCACCACCACCACCAAAAAGAGCTAAGACAAGAAGTGGAGATGAATTCCAGAAGTTAGAATATGGTCAAAAATAAAACATAAATGTTAGGACTTATATAAGCAGGAAAATCATCATAGGTGAACAATGAGCCAGAGTCAAATAAATATTCCAGAATCAGCTATGAAAGAAGAAAGAAAAGGGGGCGGGGGGTTATTTACTGAATGCCTGCTAGGTGCTAGATACTATGTTTCTGCTCTTCCAGATTACCTCATTTAATCCTCACCACAGTTCTGAAATGAGGTATTACTGCTTCCATTTTATCAGTGAGCAACTGAGAAACAGGTAAATTACATGACTTGCCTGTGGTACCTTAAATTAAGCAGCATAAAAAGAACAGAAACCCCGGCAGGTGAGAGTCTCGATCTTATGCTCTAAATTTGGCACTGGCTACTAGTAGGACAAGAGAAGACTGATTACAGAGTCCAATTTCCACCTCAGCTTCAGGATTGTTTTACAAACATCCCTAGTCTTACAAACAGTCTGTTTATGAACGGTCCACTCTTAGAAATGGTCACTGAGAGGGGCGCCTGGGTGGTTCAGTGGGTTAAGCCTCTGCCTTCGGCTCAGGACATGATCTCAGGGTCCTGGGATTGAGCTCTGCATCGGGCTCTCTGCTCATCAAGGAGCCTGCTTCTCTCTCCGCCTCTTCCTGCCTCTCTGCCTACTTGTGATCTCTCTCTCTCTCTCTTTAATAAATAAATAAATAATCTTAAAAAAAAAATGGTCACCGAGGCTCCATAGTTCTTACTCCATTTTATAAGTTACCCATGCAGGTATGGTTTCTCCATCGAGTACAACTCTCCAGTAGGCTTGGATAATCTTATAAAACCCATCTGTATGTCAGGCTAAAATCAGTAAGTCATAAAATACATGTTTATTGAGTCATCCTTGTGTATGGGATTTTTATTCTTTTAAGAAAATACAATATGACAAAATCCCCGCCTTGTAGGACATTACAGCTGTAAGATATATATGCATGGTTCCCCAAGGGCAAGTCAAAATAATCAAACTCCCTATTTTGGCACAAAGAACCCAAAAATATATTTCATTTTAGTAAATTCTAGTTAATCACCTGGTTTACCCATGTTAGAGGCAGAGCCAAATCATGACTAAGGGTAAACAGTGAAATACAATTACTATGCTTAGCACAAAGCCTCGATGTAGCGATGGCTCAGTAAACACTCCCTGCTTATTTAGGGTCACAACGAGTACCAAATTAATAAAAATTGCAGGAGAAGAAGCATTTACCATTCAAGGGGAGCTTTCAACCTCTTACATGGAAAGAAAATTGTTACAAGCCTTTTGATTTCACGAGAGACCAAGAAGAGAAAAGACTAAGCTATGGCATGTATTTAAGGCAGAAGAATGATGAATAGAATGCAGTGAGGAAAAGAAGTTCCTATGAGAGTTTAGAAGAGAGGAGGCTATTTCAGGATATAAAATAACATTTCATTTTATCTTAGTTATACCTAGGGCTGTCAAATTCATGGTTCATTCCTGAGCCTATTTCAAGACTGGTTTGTTCTTTTAGAATCCACATGCAAAAGTAAGAAATACAACGTGGAGGAAAATATCTGGACAGCTCAAGGCCAAAAGCATATTGTTGAACAGAAGTCAAGACTTGGGAATAAAATGTATGGAGATTACACAATGCCATTTCAGGATAAGGGATTTTTTTAAAGAGGGCAGCCCAAATGCTACATCTAAGGGGACCAAAACATGTCACAAAAGAAAGACTGACCCAATTAATTAGTATGGTCGTGAAGTTACACAACAGCAGCATTATCGGTTTCAGACCCCAGTGAGGGTTATGGTCAGTGTAAGTCAGTACAATACTACCAAATCAGATTATTTATCCTATTTTGAGAGACACAGACTCTTAGAAGCGGGCAAGAACTTTTAAGAATCACTATTATACAAAAGATCTTTCAAATTATCACCTGAAATTATTTGAATAGCTCTAATGTTGCAGAGTATTTTTATCTTATAGGAGGATACACTCATTTTTCCACTATTCTAAGAATTCGTCTTCTTCCTGATTTGAGCTAAAATCTTTCTTCTACTAATGTCTACCTTTTGGTTCTAGTTCTCTCTACACATCGTAAGCACTTGTTCTTTTTTCCTATGGTAACTCTTCAAATTATAAAACAATCAGACCACCTGTTGCTACTTCTCCATATTCTATCACTTACCAAGCCATGTCCTTTCCAGGTCCTCCACTACCCTAATTTCTCCTCTCTGAAAGAACCAGAACCCCAGTTATGAGTAAGTACCAAAGACATGAAGATCAAGTACCACAAAGTACCTCCCAGGTTAGTAATTCTCATACTGGCTCTAGTGAAAAGCACTAGGCTTTTATCCCTCTATCAAGGATCAAAATTTCCTTTAAAAAGTTTGGGGAGTGGAGAGAAAAAAGATGCAGACTATAAGCTCAGTTTATTATTATTACATTGATCTCATATAAAATTACTCAATTGCTTTCTCTCAATTTCTTTCCTTATCTCACCATAAACTCAATAATATTAGGTATCTTTACTATTTTTGTGTCTTCTGCCATTTTGAAAGATGGTTTTTCTAACTTCATCCAAATTACTGAGACAAATTGCTGAAAAAAAAAAAGTTATTTTTGTAGTTCACCAGTACAGATCTACCTTTAGATGTTTTTCACATTTGATCATGTTTCTTTTAAAGAGGAAAGTATGCTTTTCCTAAAGATATAAAAACATAACATAAGCATTTTCAAAATTATGTGCCTCCCAATCTTTTTTTCTGATAAGGGCATGTCATTTCAGGGCTCAAATTTCCTATTTTTCTTCCCACCCAATGAGCACAGCTTTTATTATCACAGAAAGGGTTCAGCAAACTACAGCCTGCCTGCATGCCGAATCTAGCCCACTTTCTATTTTTATCAATGCTGAATTGAAACAAGCCATGTTCATGAGGTTACATGTTGGTGGCGGCGGTGGTTTACACATGCAAATGATCAAGTAGTTACAACAGAGACCAACCATATAGCCTACAAAGCTGAAAATATTTACTCTCCGGCCCCTTACAGAAAGAGTTTGCCACTAGATAAATAAGAAAAGAAATGGAATTAATGGGTAAGTACTATTGCTCTCTTGCACGTTCACTTTTTTTCAGCGAAGTATAGTTGACACACACTGTTACGTTAATTTCAGTTTTAACACAGTGATTCGGCACTGTGCCCTATGCTGTAGGCGTAGCCATCATCTGATACCATGTTAAGACTATGACATTGTTATTGAACAAATTCCCTAAGCTGTACCTTTCATCCTCGTGACTTATTCATTCCATAACTGAAGGCCTGTACCTCCTGCTCCCCTTTATTCATTTTGGGCAAGTAATAATTTTACTGCAAGTGAAAACACAAACTATCATCATGGTCTGAGGTTTAAATAAAAGAATTTTTAAAATTGTGGTACACTGAAACTGGAAGGTACACACAGGTCAAACTCATGAGGTCATGTTCCACAGCACCTCTCCAGTCTTTATAGAGGAAGGAATGAGTTGATGTCCAGAAGCTATTACAATTTTATGTTAGCATTTATTCTACCTGGGGTTAATTTAACATCTTTTAATTTAATGACTTTCATTAAACTTGGGAACTCTGGGGCCATTATTTCTTCGTTTCTCTTCCTTTCACTTTCTCCGCTTTTTCAGGAACTCTCATTAACATACAATGAAGATTAGGTTTAACCACATGCCATCTGAACATCTAAGGCTCTGTTCATTTTCCTTTTGTCTTTTTCTCTCTGTTCTTCAGTTTAGATCATTTCTATTGATCTATCTTCAAGGTTATAGATTCTTTCATCTGCCAACTCACATTTGCTGTTGATTTCATCTAGTGAAATTTTCAGTTCAATTACTCTGCTTTTCATCTCTAGAGTTTCCATTTGGAAATTAAAGGACTTCTCAAGTCTTCTGAGAGACCATCACTCCACACAATCCTCTGTGTTAGACCTCTGACCTCCAGACTACAAGAGAATAACTTTCAGCTCTTTTAAGTGGCCATGTTTGTGATAACTTGTTATAGCAGCCTTAGGAAGCAAATATAGACCCTGTCCAAATTCCTGACACAGACTCCATGAGCATAATAAAATGACTGCTGTTTTATGCCATTAAGTTCAAGGTGATTTGTCACAGAGCGGTAGATTACCAGATCAATTCACATGTAGATATTTGGAAATTCTGAAATGCTCAAAATGAACACTGGTGACTATGCATTATCTCTCTTGTCCCAAGGTATCATCTGAATTTTCACTTGCTATCATTCTTTCTTTCTCATTTTAAAGCAGAGTTAATTTTACATCATTGTTATTAGATTATTGGGTGGGATTGTTTGCTATCTCTACAATATGTAGTACAATCTTTTACGTATTTTAGTCCATGATTTTCCAGTTAGATAAGATATGTAGGCATCATGGCTTACTTTTGAGTCATGTATTTTCTTACTGCTGAAGCTGGTATGTGGGTATGTATGCGTGTGTGTGTGTGTGTGTGTGTGTGTGTATGTATACACACACATATGTATGCATTTCTACCAAATTAACTTCCAGGATGGCACTTAATTTGTAGTATGCTGCTTGTGGCATTTAAATAAACTGCAATATACTATTAAAACAAATTACTGAGTAATCACTAATTTTATAAAATCTTATTTTATAATATTAAATCATGGATATATATAGTCATGTTCTCTTAAAAATAAAGGTTATTTTTCCACTGAATGTGGAATTTTTTCCTAAGTAAGCTTAAGAAAAACATACAGACACACACACACAAAACTTTAGTTAGCTTTGCAATAGTTGCTTCCACATCCACTTATAAATTGACCAGAATTTCACTTAAGGGTGATATTATACAGCATTTGATTCTTTCCTGTGTATAAGCAATCTTTGTGAGATGCCTGGATTACATTAAGATGTATAAAGACTCCACCAATTTCCTCAACTGTCAGCCTAATTACCCTTTAAAAAAGAATAGCAGGTTAATTTGGCAAGACTTGAACTTACTAAAGATGTTAGCTAATGGTTAGTATTTTCTTTTCTAAGAACACTCAAGCCATTTGCTTAATAATTCATTCTGAAGTGTTAGCATAAATCAACCCCAAACTCTCTAGTTCCCAGCTTCTGAAATCTAATTTACTCCCATCTGGAAAATCTTCATACTTGTCTACCTTTACTCTTATGGTGCATTTTCAGACATTTCCAGTAATAGATACAATGCCCATCTATCCAAGAATCAGAACAATAATAAAGAAAGTCCTGTATATTTTTGTTGTTGTTTATAAATTACACTGTTACTTATTTTTATTAATTACTACTTAACAAAATCCAAAACTCCAAAATTAAATTTTAGGGTTTCTCTCCCTCGATATGACCTATTACTCATTTATTTTGCCACTTAATTTTTAACCTTCTGCTGACTCACACCATCTCTGACACTAAAATTAAAAAAAAAAATTTAAAAACTCTTATCATTTCATTCTTTTTTTTTAAATTACTATGTTAAAACGTCCCTATATCTGCTTGCCACTGGGTTCAAATCATAGTCTAATTCTTGCTTACACTGATTACAAGTATTGCATTTCTCTAGGTATTTTTGACTGAGCTTTGCACAATTAAGGAAAATATAGTAGAAAATTTACTTGTCTCATTTTCTGCTCATTGTGTCCTCATTCTCTTCCTTTAGATGGAGTTCAGTTCAATTCTAAGACTTGAAAAAAAAAAAGTAAAATTTAAAAAGTAAATTCATAAATTCCTCTGGCTCTCTTTCTCTTTAAACTCTCATTCTGAGGGAACGAGTTAAGCAAGGTTGCTTCCTACTTATATATGTATATATGTATTTAAAAAAAGAGAAGGGACTTTTAGAGAAACCAACCCCATTTTTATATTCAGTTTTAAACTATGAAACAACTCTTCCTAATGCATTGACACTTTTGCTTTCCTTTGTTATTTATGGAGGGAAGTATAATAGTGAAGGTACCTCTAGCTGCTGTAATGCACAGAATGTCTTAAAAGTCTAATATGGATATTCCTATTATGCAAGTGGCTCTCCTCCAAGGGGAAAATCAGCCCTCATGCTCCTTCCAGATTTTGATTTCACCATATTCAACATGGCTTCCAAAGTTCCTGGGCTCATTTGCATCAAGCCAGCATGACAGGAGACAGCAAGGAAGATCTCTCATTGGAGATTTACAGGTGCCATGGCTTGAATTGGTACACAGCACATTTGCCAACATTCCACTACCTCATTCACCTGGCCAAACCTAACTGCAAGGGAGGCAGAGAAATGCAGTGCAGGAATATTGAAAAAAGAGTAATACTGACTTGAACAGACAGCCATTCTTTGAAATAGGGAGAGAAAGACTAAAGGTTTCGAGAAAATACCGGACAAGATAGGACTCATGATAACAACTGTCCTTTCTATAAATTATTCAGATTTACTACTGATGGCTCAAATGAAGCAAAATGTTGAATGATTCTTAGGTAATGCATTTGTAGTTAGGTAGAATTTTTGCTTTAGTCAAGGGAATTGTTTTCTAAGAGAAGTCCAACTCCATATCCTTAGCATATATCAATATTCATAATTATATTTATATAAAGAATGGAAAATGTAAACATGTTAAAGAGTCTCTGAGGACGACCATGTTTGCCTCTTGAACACTGATGAACCTCAACTGCCTAGAGAAGTATGTGGCACAGAGTTGACAATAAATAATGTTTGGATGGTTTAAATGAGTAAGAATTTTATAGGTACTTTCACAAACACAAATATACATAGTGCTCTCGCTCTTTGAGGTGATTTATAGTGCTGCCTAAATACATTAATTGTGGGCACAAGCTTGAGTTTTTTCAACTGACTTTTCATCTGACAAATGTATTTTTTTCTTTTTTTTTAATTTGAATTGAATTAGCCAACATATAGCACATTATTAGTTTCTGATGCAGAGTTCAGTAATTCATCAATTGCATATAACACCCAGTGCTCATCACATCAGGTGCCTTCCTTCATGTCATCACCCAGTTACTCCACCCCCCCACCTCCCTTCTGGGGACCCTCAGTTTATTTCCTGTAGATAAGAGTCTCATGGCTTGTCTCCCTCTCTGATTTCTTCCCATTCAGTTTTCCCTCCCTTCCCCTATGATCCTCTGTGCTGTTTCTTATATTCTACTTATGAGTGAAACCATAAGATAATTGTCTTTTTCTGACTGACTTATTTCACTCAGCATAATCCCTTCCAGTTCCATCTACATTGCTGTAAATGGTTAAGATTTTTATATAATGTTATAACCTTTGACCCATTTTTTGAAGAATTAAAAGAAAATGATGTAGCTATCAAAAAATACTTGATATTCATTAATTCAATACATGAAAATAGAAAAATTCATTAAATGGAATTCAATAGTTCTTTTATCTAAACAAATAGGTAACAGTTGTATTTCTTTGAAGGCTTGTTCTAAAGATTCTTATTCTATGACAGATTTCAATTAAGTTCCATATGGTATACTCTGAAACACAGGCTTATAAAAAGAACAATATTTTCCCTTACTATAATCATGATAAAAACTATATAGCACTTGTGGCCAAAACTGAGGAACTTTTATTTTGAAGTAAGCACAGAATGTTATTAAAAGACATTTAGCATTTATTAAGTTGATAAAGCATACTACACAACTATATGTATGAAATAACTCACTTTTACCTAAACAAAAAATTAAACACAGAAGTACCATATGCTCCAAATATTCTACTCCAATTTATATACCCAAAAAGAATTGAAAGCAGGTGCTAAACAAAGACATGTATGTACATATATTCATAATAGCACTATTCACAATAGCCAAAAAAGGAGCAACAGACAAAATGTCCATCAATCAACTAATGGATGAACATGAAACAGAATATTATTCAGCCTTGTAAAAGGGAATGAAATACCAATATATGCTATATAGTTAAGGAACTTTGAAAACATGCTAAATGAAAGAAAACAGACACACAAGTTAGGTATTATGTTATTCTTTTGATATAAATTATCTAAATACACAAACTCATTGAGATAGAAAGCATATTACTGATAGCTAGAAGGTAGGGGTGGGGAGAGGGAATTGGGGAGAATGTGCTTAACGCATATAGGGCTTTATTTTGGAGTGATGGAAATGCCGAGGTTTTGGAACTAGATAGAAGTGGATTTTGTACAACACTGTGAGTGTACTAAATGTCACTGACATTGCTCATCTTCAATGGTTAATTTTACATATGAATTTCATCTCAATAAATAAAAATGTCACTCTTGTTCAAAAATATGTAACTATATTTACATATAAACATGTATTCATAGGAAAAAAGAAAGCCAGAAAAATTCATCCACAATTTTAATAATGGTTATCACTAGGTTTGGAATTAGAGTTTGTTCTCTTTCTAAATTATTATTTCTTTAATTTTATAAAGACGTTGTATTACTTTGCCACCCCCCCCCAAACTCATATATAATGATGATACACACATACCATATGCTAGGTAGACTTGGTACCATTTCTTAAATGTGCCTTTTATTCTATGTGAGGTTGTTGTTAGTAATATGCTTGGTCGTAGACTGAGTTTATAATAAAAGTGAACTAGGAAGGGGACCTGGAAATGAATATGAAAGTTACGACTGCACCTAGAACACTTCTATATCAAATAGAATTGGTATAAAATTTTCTTTTAATTATACACTAAAATTATATATACAGTAAATTTTATAGTAAAATGTATATAGCAAATCATGTGTATCCTTGAAAACAATAATAGTATAACCTTAACATTCTTGAAGTTTAGAGCCACAGACCCAGACTTACAAACGTAACAATGTTGACTATTTCCTTTGGGAAGCATGTTTTTCATAAAGATATAGAGATTTTAGGGACGCCTGGGTGGCTCAGTTGGTTAAGCAGCTGCCTTCGGCTCAGGTCATGATCCCAGCGTCCTGGGATCAAGTCCCACATCGGGTTCCTTGCTCGGCAGGGAGCCTGCTTCTCCCTCTGCCTCTGCCTGCCATTCTGTCTGCCTGTGCTTGCTCTCTCTCCCTCTCTCTGACAAATAAATAAATAAAATCTTAAAAAAAAAATTTTTTTTTAAATACAAAAAAGATAGAGATTTTATAAATTCAATAAAGTAACTACATACTTAATTCAAGGGTAGTTATTTTAGATGTAGATGCAAGGCTGTGGACTAGGCTTAGTGTGGTAGACAGATGGTCTTTCAAAGATGTCTAGCCCACATCTATGAAATCTGTAAACAGGAAAGGGTACCTATATATTGGATATCCATCCTCTGTGACAACAGCTAATAATGACCAAATGTCATGGTAACTACCTCAGGATGATATTAGGAATAACTATCCATGAATGAGATCTGTAGAAAAAAACTCATGGACATGGAAACATGGCTAGAGTGCTTCCTGATCCACAGTCAGTGAGTAAATTAGATTATCTGTCTAAAATATTTAAATAACTTTACCATCGAATATGATCAAAAGGGCCTAAAAGCATGGGATAGAAAAACATAGAATTTGACAATATATGTATGTCAAGCACAGACCAAGTGATTTGGAGAAACAATACTGGCCTCTGATCCCTGGAGAGTTAGTTGTCCTTAACTGAAGATCTAAGAGGGCTCAGCAGGCCTCACCATGCTATACATAACATATCCTTCAAAACAGTGCACCTCTTTTTCCTCTAGCTCCTTGAACATCTACAGCCCTCTATTCTGATATGTGCTATGGGGATATATAGTAAAATGCCCAAGACTTTTGAACACTAGAAAAAAGTATCTTCAATTTTAAATTAACGCTCTTAACTTGATTAATATGAACCAGTCACGCATGATCCACTAATTCCGGATGCCTTAGAAAATGGAATTTTTCAACCTATGGGCTGTATCCTGCACTGAGCTGATCATCTTTGATTATAATCACCCTACAAGATGCTCCTGGGCAGCTAATCAATCTCATGCAATTTCGTTATCACATCACTTATTTTATAAACATAACAGCTCGTTTTAAAAACTTTTTAATATGCAAAAAACAAAAGTAGACCACATGTGTAATAAAGCCTTACAAATACATTTTACAGTATTGCTAATTAGAAACTCATGGCCAGTCTTGTTTTTTGTATATCCCCATCAATTTCATTTTCCAACACACAGCCACACACATCCACATAAACGCTTGTTTTTAGACAAATCTTAGACATTCTATAGTTTCATTAGTTGATTTTTCAGTATATACCTCTAAGATAAGGACATTTTGAAAATATAACTATGATATCACTAATCATACCTAAAATTATGACCACAAAATGATCAAATATTCATGAGGTACTTATATTTCTCTATCAGCTTTTCTTCTTTTTTAAGTTCATGTGTTTGAATCAGAATCCAACAAGATATATACACTGCACAGAGAACTTCTGAGCTTCTCAGCTAAGAACACTATAAGTTCTTTGTTAAGCCCTAAAGGAGGACAGTGCAAATGATGGCTTATCTCCAATAATCCACGTATCCTACTTTGAAACAGACATATATGGGAAATTTGCATTGCAAAAGAAAAAAAGCACAAGTGAGGAATATTTGCAGCTTCTTGTTTTCAGTGCTTTCATGAAGAAATTAGCTTTCATACTCAAAATGGATGTGGTAACATCATCCTTTGATATATTAACACAAAGTATGACAATTCCTCTTCTGCCAGCTAAGCTGTTTCAGTAAAATGTAGAATGCCATTTTTAACCTGTGTTTTCTGGAAGAGTGCAACGAGTTATGGAAACCAAACTGTTTGTCTTTATTTCTGAAGCAAAGAGCTTACGAAGATTTTCTAGAATTTCTCCACCACTTTCCACCTCCAGGACCAACATCTTGGTACAAGCTACCATCATCTGCTCCCATGATTTATTGCATTTTCCTCCTCATCTGTCTCCCTCACTCTGATGCTGCTCTTTTGCAATTTCACTTCAACACAGACTAATTATATTAAAACATCATAAGATCATACCTGTTTTCCATATATAAATTTTCCATGGCTTCCCACCTCACTCCTACTGAAATTCTAAGTCTTTATTTTGACTTATAAAGTCTGACACAATCTGGTTCCCTGTTATCTCTCTGACCTCATCTTCTGCTACTCACCTACACTTTATTTCCTCCAGCCATAACAGCCTTAGGGCTTTGGGGAACATGTAAGAATTTGGCAGTATTTTTTAACTTTAGCCCACAAGGCATCTTCCTTTCTATACTACAGAGCTGCCTCCTCAAGTCACTACCTGCCACCTGCCACTTGACTGGTGTGGAGGAGAATGTGATGAATTATTCTATGGCTTTGCCTGTCATTAAGGATAGACAGCTACACCAAAGGAGCCACGCTGAGCGATTTATCCATATCCCCTACACCTCATTTATCACCAATATTCTTAAACATTAAGATATACCTGAAAGCTTTCCAATTCTCTCTACCTCCTCTAACCAACCAGGATTACCTCACAACAGCATTGTTGACTTGGTACCTTACTGATCTCTAAAGAATCCTTCTGACCTTCCTCATACGAGTCTCTACCTCCTTAAAGAAAAAGTGTCGCCTCTCAGATGCTAGCTATCCACGTCGCAAGCAAAGAGCAACAGAGTTGTCCAGTCACTAGTTTCCATACCTGAAACTAACATAACACTGCATGTCTTCACTTGAATAGAACATATACTTCAATAAAATTTTTTTTTTAAATTATGTCAGCTCTCCCTTAAACCATTTAATAATTTTACTTTATGCTAAGAACAGAATTCAGACTGTTCAACTGACCTGCAGGACCAGACCATCACTCGCCTCACTCAGCTTTTGCTTTGTTTTCATCTATACTAGCTACACTGGTGAAACTGCCTGCCTTCCATTTTTTGATGATAAATTTCCTTTCCAGATGCTGTGTCACATCTCAAACACTTTACTTCTACCTCTTTATCAGTTCAGTTCCTTATTCTTCACACATCACTCTCATCACTTATCTTTTGCTGCACTTAACACAATACGCTATTGTGGGTGTACTATGATATGCATTTTTAATACATCTTCTTACTCTGCCCTAAAATCCATTAAGCTCCAGGAGAGTGGGGATCATACCTTTATTCATAATGGACTTAACTTAGCAAAAAACTACTCAATAAACATTTGTTAGAGGAATAAATATATGTATCAGTGCATTCATGCAAGAAGGAAAAACTAAATGGATTACTTACTTAATCAATGAAATCAGGTACTTTGCATAATCCTAGCCATCAGCTTTCAGGTTGAAAGAAGAGATGATAAGCATATGTCTCAGGGCAAGTTTACTTTTATAATTGGAAAAAAGAACTGAACATTGAGAAGAGATCGGGCTCCAAGTCAGAAACACTATGGCTCTGCTAAAAGTTGTTTCTGAGGTTTGAGTGGCGAAGGCTGAAGGAATCCACACTGTTAGTGGTTTACTAAGCAGAAGTGAAAGCCAGGTCTCTCTCTGGGTTGGGAAAGTGGTTTGTAGAAACCCTCTGACCCAAATGAAGCTTCCATTCCACAGTTCAACCATATAACATACACACTTAAAATCTTGTCCCCCCGCCAGAAATAATACCATCGCAACTCATGTGGGGCCCAGACAGCTGCAAAAATATATTCTATCCCATCTGTCCTATAATGGGCATCTTACCAGTCCCCCATTAAGAGAGAGAGTCTAATATCTTGGAATCTCAGCTGACTCTACCGACTCACTTGTAGCCAGGAGAAAGGAATTGAAAGAACTTTAGTGACATCTAACATTAGGTCTGAAGGAGCCTGTCCTCAACAAAGCCCTTCATGACTGAGTTCCCCATGCATCATCTTGGTCTGTGTGCCAGTTGTGCCCTTGAAGGATGCTCTCTTTCCAAACCCAGATACCATACAGTGAGAAGTCTGAGTCATGTGGAGAACCTGTCGGTAAGCATTCTCCAGTCCTAGTGGAGCCCAGTCTTTGAGTTGCCCCAGGCTAGTAGTATGGCAGTAAAGAAACCGCCAGATGATTCCAGGCTCCAGTCATTCAATTACCCCTCCCCACCCTCCCCCCCCAGCCATTTCAGTCTTTCCAGTAGAGGCCCTAAACGTCATTCTATCTCCAGAGTATCCTATCCAAATTTCTGCCTGCCAATTCCAAACGCATAACAAAACTGTTGTAGCCTTAAGTCACGGAAAGGAGAGTGGTTTATAATACAGGGATAAATAGCCAGAACCCCGGAGAAGCCCAACAGCATGTAGAGTAACAGGATGTGATCATTTTACTACATAAAAACTAAGGTACCGCACGAATCCTATGCAGGCATGTATCTTCACTGTGGCACCCCCTATAATACAGGAAACTGGATTCAGCCTGAAGGTTCTATCAGCCAGAGATGACTTATGTACATATGAATAAAATGGTCAATTACACTTCCATAAAAATAGTATGAATGCAGATAGCAACCAAGAAAACGTGTAGCACGTAAGGTGAAGCTGAAAATAAAAAGCAAAACATCAAATTGTGTAAAAGCAAGCAGGCGTTCCTTAAAAATTATGTATCCATGTAGACAGTCCTGAAAAGCGGAATACGAAAAGGCAAAGTTCCGCGGGCATTAGGCATCCAGAATGTAAACCGGGCGCCAGATTTTCTTGAATACTTTGTACCGTGATTTTTTTCTTACAAAAGTATATGCACTGGATAGGTAGTCCCATATAACACAGGCAGTCAGGTAATTCTTTCAGATGGGGTGGGGTAGCAGGAGAATGAAAGAAGAGCGTTTCCATCTTGTACCCGCAAGGCTATTACTGCGTCCGCTCTACCGGCTATGACAGACTGATTTCTGCCCAGTTCTGCAACACACACACATCGATTCAGTCAATGGCTGCACTTGGGTCATAAACACGGACTCTCTCTTGAGCTAAGTTTAGAAACTGACTTTCAGGACGGCCTTAGATTATGGTTTCTTATGATTTACTTGAGTAGTTAGGAGGCAAAAGCAGGTTTTGGTTTTGGTGGTGGGGGCATTTTCCGGTCTCCAAAAATGATGGTCAAGGAAAAAAAAAAAAAAAGTAAAAATGCTACCTAAGAAGCTAGAAATATCTAATTCTAAGGAAATGTCTCCTGGGTGTGCTACCAAAGATGATTTAGAAACACAGAAAATCTGAAGTTTACGTTATGGACTCTGATGTTCCTCTCTTTTGGAGCTAGGTAGAAATGTGAGTATGTCAGTGCACCTGCGTGACTCAGAGGGTTAAGCGTCTGCCTTCAGCTCAGGTCATGATCCCAGGGTCCTGGGATGGAGCCCTATATGCGGCTCCCTGCTCCCTGCTCTGTGTGAAGTATGCTGCTTCCTCCCCAGCTCCCCCGTGCTTGTGTTCCCTCTCTCGCTTTCTCTCTGTCATAAATAAATAAAATCTTAAAAAAAAAAAAAAGAAGTGTTGATATGTCATCAATGCTTACTAATGGGATTGTGCTCTCATGCTCAGAATGGAAAAAAAAAAACAAATGGAAAGCAGTAACCCACATCTCCCGTAGATGTGCAGGAGAAACCAGGCTAAGACTGAAATGTGATCGCTGATGAATAAGAAATAACAAAACCCAATTTCCATAGATAAAAGATATTCCGTGCACAAAAATATATTCAAAGTGTTGAGCTTAAGAATGGGTCATTTAGAAGTCACTTTAAGATCATATTTATAATTAACCTGCACTTAACATGGAAGTAGAAGTGAACTTTTGGATAGCAAGGAGACTCAGAGTCTACCAAATTTACATACAAGTCTGTATTATTCTATATGCTTCCTTTACCAGATGGTCATGTCACACAAACACAAAAGCATTCATGCAATCTTCCATTTTCAACTCTTCCTGTGTCTCAATGCATTTCCTATTATAGTCAGTACACCCTCTACGGAAGGAAGTCTATACTCTGCAGAAAAATCTGTGAATTCTGTGATTTAATAGGCTTGTCTTTTCTAGTAGGGTTTACAAAACCAAAGCCTCTGCCTTGTTGTCCTGGGCTGTGAGGAAACCACTTTTCATTTTTCAGCACTGTCTGCAAGTTCTGCTTTGTATGGGTTAGTTTAAACATGCCTAATAATCACGTGCAGAGTTTATATCAAACTAAATTTAAAATATCAGAGTTTATGAAGCTGAATTTATCACCATCCCTTTCTTATAGATTAGAAGCTGCTGGCACCAAGAAAGGTTTCCAAGTAAATATCAACAGTCTGATTCAAAGTCAAATTGGGCAGGAAAACATTTTCTGATATTGAATCCTCTACTAGTACTTTGAATACCAGCAAGATTTAGAAGTGAACTCCTGAGGCAAAATAAGTAAAATAAGGTGCTCTCTGCAGTAGGTCTGGTCTATTTCTTTTTTATTTTTATTTTTTAGATTTTATTCATTTGTCAGAGAGATTGAGAGCACAAGCAGGGGGTGCAGAGGCAGAGGGAGAAGCAGGTATCCCATTGAGCAAGGAGCCCCATGCGGGACTCGATCCCAGGACTCTGGAATCATGACCCAAGCCGAAGGCAGACACTTAACCAATTGAGCCACCCAGGCATTCTGGTCTAGGCTTTTTCTTATGATGAATTGTGCCCTGTGACCTAAAGATGTCAGACAGAAAGATGCTGGTCTTAAGAGAGGGGAACAGATACAAACATGAGCATCGTATAGTATGTAGCAGAATGGCCACAAGAAGCCACACGTGACTTACGGCCCCTGCCACAGCTCTTTCCTTCAGTGCCTTAAAAGAGGCAATGAGATAAAGGCAGCACTTGGAACTGAATTATTAGTTAATAAATTCTATATAAGACTTTGCCATATCAACCTTATAATTAGAGGGTCTATTTTCATGACCATCTTCACTCTTAACCTTCAAAAGTTAATCCTCTCATTTGATGATGGTCCCAAAGACTTGAAGTCATCAAAAAGCAAGTGGGTTCAGAGGAAAAAAACACAAGTAAAATAATTTAGAAATGTAGAGGGAAATTGCCATTATAAACAATTTAAAAAATTTTATGTCAATAATCTCGCTAATCAAATAACATCTCTAGGATAACATCAGATTTTCTCCTTTTCTTCCACATTTCATATGCAGACTCCATAGGATTAGCAGTGTCTCATCAACATACTTAATGCATAAATATGAATAGTGAAATCCCACATATGCATGGACAGTGTAGGTGGCCGTTCTTAAATTTGACAATTTCACTTGCATATCTTTAAGTGCTGTGGTATTCACACGTCTGTCTCAATTCCAGAATTTCTATATGAAATTCAGAGACTTGAATGATAAAAAGAGAAAATATAGGACTTTTCCTTATTTCCCCTTTTCCATAAGAAATGCCATTTTCTTTTATCTTTAATCAAAAAATTAAAATTATCTTTATATAACCTCGATAACTCCAAAATTCATTAGTTATTAAAACAGAAGCAACACAAAAGATTTGTTGTATCTAAGGCTCACCCTTGTATAAGCTTTTTTTTTTCCCCTTGGGTGCCCAAAAGACATTCAGCAAACCATGTATACCACTCCTGCTTTCCTGGGAAACCTGAGACAAAATTTCTCACGTGGAGCTTGAGAACACCCCAGGATGACCCCAACCCTGTCCTACCTAAGGATGTCGAAGAAATAAAAACACTGACCAGAGTCTCAGGAAAGTTGACAGCCTCTGACTTTTGTTTAGTTTTCAACAGTTTATAAAGCTCCTTTCCAAAAATTACTCTATTTTCCCCTTACATTCTTTGAGTGATGGGTTTCCCCAGGCTCTTCATTGTCCACATTTTCTACATGGACAAACCGAAGCTCGGGAGAGTTACTCTCTCCTAAACCTAAACCTTTGGTTTTCAGCTGCTAGAGCTGGTCAAACAGATTGCATGTGTAACTGCCCAGTGTATCCAATACATCACAGTGACCCACTGACCTCGGCCTCCTGAACTGAACAGGGACTCCAAAAAGTATTTTCTAATTCTGCACATGCCATGGTAATTCTCATCTGGCCCTAACAACTGGCACCTAAGTTAAAAAGAGGAACAAAGTATTCAAAAGGGCTTAAAATTAGTGCCTGGCAAGAAACCCAATGTTATAATATAAATTTCAGCAAAGTAAAAAAATAAATAAATAAATAAGCTGAAGCTCAGACTTGGAGTTAATAGATTTCCATGGATAGAAAAAAAATCCATACGAAATTATGATAAAATGCTGACTTTGGCATAGATTTGCAGAAATCAATAAAAACATTTAATTTTAAGGAGTCGGGGATATTTTGATGATATCAGCTTCATTACTTCCACAGATTTAAATGTGCAAGACTTTCAGAAAGGAATGACATTTCATTATGACAAAGTTTCCCTAAGTCTAGCAATCTGAATGCCATAATATAGAAGCACTGAGCGAGTAACAGAGAGTCACAAACAAGGGAAGAGAGAGGAAGAGAAATCTCATTCCAAGAAAATGGGATATTTCTTAAACATAGGCTTTCCACATGAGGCTTGTTAGTCCTGTTTTAATCTTCACTATTCTGTTTAAAATATCCAATTTTCTCTTTTTTTGTATGATCATCATAATTTCTACTGTGTCTTTAGCCATGGTAATAGCAATTAGGGACAACACTTGAAAACTCAGAGCAGTTCCAGTTTTAACCATGTAGGTTTCATGCTTACTGACTCTAAACATCATAAGGAAAGCATAAAATATACAATATGAAAATGAATAGTAACAGTAACATAACAGTATAAATATATTTGTTCATACATATGCACATACAAACAAATACATGAAATATCAGGAATTATTGGAAAAGGTTAATTTGGAATTTTCTTCCAAAGTAACTTATTTCAAATGTTCTGATGCAGATTAATTTGGCATGTTCCTTGTTCAAATGTTAATTAGTTACTTGTAATTCTCTTATCAATTTTTTTAGCTTATCAATGTTCTTATAAACCTAAATATCTTATTTTCCTTATTGTATTTTATTTATTTTTTTAAAGATTTTATTTATTTATTTGACAGAGACAGAAAGAGAGAGAGCATAAAGCAAAGGGAACGGCAGGCAGAGGAAGAGGAAGCCGGAGAAGCAAGCTCCCTGCTCAGCAGGGAGCCTGATGCAGGACTTGATCCCTGGACCCTGGGATCATGTCCTGAGCTGAAGGCAGACGCTTAACCCACTGAGCCACCCAGGCGCCCCACTTTATTGATGTCATAACACCAAGAACATGCAAAAAGAGGAAAAGAAGTTATCGCTTATATTACCAAACAATTCAAACAAAAAGAAGAGGATCAGTCCTTGGAAGCAGTGATTTGTTCCGCATCAGCAGAAAGGTGCAAGTTGCACTGAAAATCTTCTGTTCATTCGGCACATGTCTCAGTATTTCTGGTAGTCAGAGAGGAACATCAGTTACCATACTGTCAGTCTGGCTGACTTAGCTGAGCAGCTACTATGTCCCAAGGCCCTGAGCTTTGTGTTTGTCTGTCACTCTCATTCCACCTAGAGCTGGCCATTAAGGGAAGTTATTCCTTAGTTCCATAAGCTACAATTTAATACCTTTTCCTGTCTTGGACTCAGATGCAGCCTGGTTCAGGGCATGGGGTGTAAAAAGCCACCTGCGAGGATGCTGGCTCACAGAGTCATTCACCGAGCTAGGCTCTAACATGCTGTCAGTGGCTTGGGCTTGAGAAAGCATCCACACGGAGTTTCTGTGATAGCAGCAAGAGCAAAAGAGCTCCTTGAAGATGCAGATGGTTAGGTTTATCTCTTGCCCCAGATGGTTTCTACGCCAGAGGCAGAGATAACAGTTTGATATTTAGACCCAGTGTTTTCCTCCTAGCCCTGTCCCTTAGTGGTGCCCTGATGGGCCAGGAGGAAGTCAAAGAGCAGCATTAACTATTGAAAGTTGGGCTGCAGACAGTCGACGTTATATGAATATGCCACGGCTTCACATGAGCTCTGGAGCTGTTACTGAGGAAGTTGACTGAGCTCTATTTAAGAAGGATGATGCAAAAAAAAAAAAAAAAAAAAAAAAAAAAAGGATGACGCATCTGGAAGATGCTGAAGCCATGGTTAAATAGCTTAGATGAATCTCAAGTCCACTTCCGATATTCACTGCCAAGTGAACAATGAATTCTGCATAGTTCTGCGCGCCCTATTTAACGGAATCGAGTGCTGTATGGAGAATGAACCTTCTCTTGTCTCCGCCACTGCTGGTTACCTCCACTGAAAGCTACCTGTATGTATAACTCTTACATGTTGTGTCCTGTGCTCATTCAATAGCTAAGAATTAGTATTTTTATTAGGTCTCTGCAGAGGACAACTAGCAAAGACCCACTACATGAGACTGAACTGAAAGAAAAGGTGATTTTAGAACACGGAAATTTCTTTAAAAAGAAAAAGAGAGAGAGAACACAGAAAATTTCTTATAGAACCCAAAGGTATAGATGCAGTGAGACCTCAAGGATAAACTCTAGCCAGGGCCACAAATGCCAACACAATACCCCCTCTCCCATCTCCGCCAGACGGCATCATCATCCTAGCTCAAAGAAGGCCACTCTTCCTTATGACAAGTCCCCATGGGAGGACACGGATCACTGCATCTCTGGAGTTTATACATACTCTGCTGAAAAGAGCAGCTATCCTTAATCCTAGTTTTATAACCCTGCAAGGGAATCCTGAATGGGCCAACCTGGTTTAGTTGTCCAACGCTAAGCCTAGAGTGGATGACTATTTGGAGGGAGTAGTTCTTAGTAGAGTAGGAGAGCAGCTGTGCCGACAAAATAATGATAAAACAACAAAAAAGCTCCATGACATTGTTCTGGCTGAGTCTTCACAAGAAAAGCTAGGGACCGGGTTGCCTGGGTGGCTCAGTCAGTTGGGCCGCTTTCTTCGGCTCAGGTCATGATCCTGGGGTCCTGGGATAGAGTCCCGCATCATGCTCCTTGTCCAGTGGGGAGTCTGCTTCTCTCTCTGCCTCTGCCTGCCATTCTGCCTACTTGTGTTCTATGACAAATAAATAAAATATTAAAAAAAAAAAAAAAGGAAAGAAAGAAAAGCTAGGGACCATGATCCCTACTCCAACGACAAGCTCCTCAAAGAAGTCAAATAGCAAGAGCATCAGACATCAAAGAAGTGGGGGCGCTCTGTTATAGGACTCTTCAAACCTTCTTTAGAAAAGGTTCTGACTATTCTTCGAAATCACACAGTTAAAGAAAGAGCATGCAAGTCCTAAGGAGACTGTCCTGCTGTTTATTCAAGCATCAATACTCACGAGGTGCTACGGAAGAACCCATTATTATCACAAAGAACAGAAAGAGAGACATTTTAACTGGGGTTGAGGTGTGGCATGGTCAGGAAAGGCGTTTCGAGGAAAGGACATTCAAGTGAAGATCTCACAATAAGGAAGAATTAATTGGATGAAGGGTGGAGGAAAGAGATGCAAGCAGGGGGATATTAAATGTAAAATTCAGCAAACTAGAACAACAGGGGAGCTATTACCACCAAGTCCAAGTTAAAACAATCAACCACAGAGCATATTGAAGCACACAACTGATGGAGGAGATATGATGTATTACTCTGTACCAAATGGTTGTTTAATTTTTAATTACACTGAATTACCACAAATATTTAATTAGACACAGGTGGTCATGTAGCAGCACTTTCTGGTTCCCGGTTCCAAAATATTATGTGTTCATTTTTTTGTCTGCAGTCTATATGTATATATACATATTCATAGAATGCTAGTGAGTATAGATTTAACAGCCTGAGAGAAAGCTTTCCAAGAATAAAAACATTCTGAGATTGATAAACAACTGCCTGATTCAGTTTCCAGTCCTGTGTGCAGACCAGCTGTGCTGTTATAACTTCTGGCATGTGTGTAAATCTTAGCTTTGTTCCATCCCCAGAGATTCTCTACTTGTCCAGACAAGTTCAAAAATACATGTTTTGAATTCTGGGAAGAAGGCAACGGAGGCAGAGTTTTTGAATCTCCCTGTGTCCCCCATAAATACGAAAAGCAACTAGAATAGAAAACCAAAACCCACAGATAACATCAACAAGAAGAGGAGGTGAAAATACATCTGTAACCCCGTGACCCCAAATATGAGCAGGTATGGACAAACCAAGACACCTGAAAGACTTGTGTGGTATCAGCAGAAATGCAGGAGGAGGCAGAGGGGAGTGAGGTGGGAGCGAGAAGACCTCAAACAGCCAACAGATACTCCAAGGAAAGGACCAGCTGGGGAGAGGACCAAACTCTTATTAAGGAGTAACTGCATGGGGTTCAATGAAATGTCTATAGGGGTTGGAGCCATCAGGATGCTGAGAGCTTTCAAAACTGACAGCCTGCAAATCCCCTCTAAACTAAACTCCCACATTAAAGAGAGTGAGCTTGAAATAGAATTCAAATGGAGCATGACCTCAAAAGTATGTGTGAAGAAAGGAGAGGATCCCAAAGAAGTGGTAGAGGGAAACAGAGTCTTCAGATGTGATAAACTAAGAGGCCATATATCTGAACATTATACAAAACTAATAGATCAAGCACCGTATCTTTCCTGCTCATCCTTGCGGCTCTAATGCCTAACATAATTCCTAGCAGATAGGGAAATTGGAAAAGAAAAAGACTAAAATGGTTTATAGGAATGACAATTATGATTATGATGCCCTTTTATAATCTTTAATGTACGCAGGCTCCCTTAACTTCTGCCTTGAAAGGAAATGATCTAGCTTGGTATCTGAGTAACATTTTTAAACTTCCATCTTTTTCATAAGATAGAAATTATGCTGCTGGATTTAAGATTGTAGCACCGAAAAAGCAGCTTTCCTATTTCCTTTGTATTCAGAACTGAACCTGTGCTTGTGGGAAGTTTCAGCTAAACAATTAATTGGTTGAACATAATGGAAATTTCACTCTAGAACAGACACAAGGACTCAGTTGACAGCAGGGATGCATCAAATGTCCCACACCTTTGCTACAGACCTAAAGGATATTTCCCAAAATATTCCACACCAACATTCTTCCCAGAAAGCACTCATTTAATTCATTCTAAAAATAGCCTGATTATGGGGGTGGGGGGTGGCAGAGGCAGTGGCGGGGGGCGCCCTGTATCTTCTAGATCCTCTGTCAGGTTTCAACAATTCCTTGTTACATGGGTTGAATCTAACAAGCCATAAGTTTCAGACACCTTTCTGATATATAATTATTTTATCCTGTGGTTATTACTTAAAGGAGTAGTGGCTGAACTGGGAGCAGAGAATTTAATTTCTCGAGTTTTTTTCTTGAGCTATGGTTTTTATTGGATGAGAGGCAGCCGTGATTGTACTAAATAGGTTTTTTAAAAAGCTCTTTTTGGGGGTGCCTGGGTGGCTCAGTGGGTTAAAGCCTCTGCCTTCGGCTCGGGTCATGATCCCAGGGTCCTGGGATCGAGCCCCACGTCGGGCTCTCTGCTCAGCAGGGAGTCTGCTTCCTCCTCTCTCTCTGCCTGCCTCTCTGCCTACTTGTGATTTCTGTCAAATAAATAAATAAAATCTTAAAAAAAAAAAAAAGCTCTTTTCGGAGTACCTTTCTCATAGTAGCCATGCTATTACTTTCATACAATTTTAGAGCAATGCTTGGATTATAGTAGCCTTTGGACACCTGTGCATTGTAAAGTGTAGCACATTATTACTTGTGACACCCCTCAAATGCCAATTTACTAGACTGCAGATTGTTCCCTGGGCTCAATAAATCTTTACAAATCCATCTCCAGTGGCTGGGCTATACTCCTCTCCCCACCCTCCATTCATTTTGTGCAGTAGATTCTATGTGGTTATTATGTTATGATTTCTATTAACCTGAAATTATTAGTATTCTATGACACTTGAGGAAATATTAGACACTGTACACTCATGTATCCAATTGCCACAATGATTACGCTACCTACTTATTATTATCATGTTCTATTTGGGCAGCACTTCATAAATTTCACATACACATATGTGTGTTTGTATTTGTTTAATCTCCTCAAAAATCTCAGTAGAGATTTTTGAGGAGATTAGGGGGTAGAGAAAGCAAATGACATGCATATTTCATAAAAAAAGGAGCAATGGCCAAAAATGTCCATGATGTACCGAGTCATACTGTAGATAGTGGAATGTGAATCTGAACCCACATCTGCTGTTACTTCCTGAAGAAAAAGGACTTAAGCCATACTGATACAAGACGACCCCTTTAGTGTGGATATTTTAATTTAGTTGGGGTATAGTTTGCCTGCATGGAAGGCTTAAGAAGAAAGACAAGTAAGAGCTTACTATGATAATCCAGGAGAGAAACAAGGGTGATTTGAATGAGGGTGATAGTGATAGAAGAGCTTTTATAAGCATTTGCCAACTCGACTTAACAGTATTTGCCGCTATGAGGAATAAAGGCAACGGAGAGGTCATCATAACATTGGATCTAAACAACTGGAAGAATACAGGTGCCATTTGTTTAGATAGAAGGGGCTATGAGAGCAGTAGGTTTGGGGTATCAAAATTCAGGAGTCTTAGGTTTGAGCTGTTACATTCAGATGTCTATTAAACATCCAATGAAGTACACTGAACGGATAGATGGATGGATGGGTGAATTCCAAGTTTGGATGAGGTACCTGGGCTGGAAATATGCTCCAAAATTCACAAACACATAAATATTATTTAAAGCTATGAGACTGGCTGGATGCAGGTTAGAAAAATGACATGGTGTTCTAAAATTCAGATGAAGTGTTTCAACAAGGTAGAAGTGATCACCTGTGTTAAAGACTGCTGGTACACTGAGTAAACAGAAGCTCTATAATCAAACATCATCTTTCCCAACAGAGAAGTCCTTCCTGTGTTTGACAAGAGTGATTTTGATCAAGTGGTACATACAGAGACTGCAATGATTTCTAGAGAGAAAGAGAAGAAAAGTGAAATGAGTAATTACAGGCATTTCTTTAAGAGGTAAGTTTTGCTAAAAGAAAAACAGAGTAGAAACTGGAGGAGAATAAGGTCAAGGGAGACTCGCCCCCCCCCCTTTTTTTTTTAAATTGTATTTATTTGAGAGAGTGACTGAGAGAGAGAGAGAGAGAGAGAGCACAAACTGGCAAGAGGGGTAAAGGGAGAAGCACTCCCCCCGCACTGAGCAGGGAGTCGATGTGGGGCTCGATCCCAGGACCCTGAGATCATGACCTGAGCCGAAGGCAGATGCTTAACCGACTAAGCCACTCAGGCATACCCCCCCCTTTTTTTTAAACCATGAAAAATAACAGCACTATTGTATACTGGTAGATAATCCAGTGAAGCAGGAAAAAATGGCGGCAAGAGATCACTGGCAAAGTAAAGTATAACAGGCAAAGGGAGATAGGATGAACTATCAAATAAAGAGGTTGGTATTGAGTATAAACAAGAACTGTTTATCCATGGTGACAGCAGAAGAGACAAAACATCCAGATCCAGATGTAGATAGGGTGACAAATGTAGTAAAAAGAACATATGGAATTCTTTTCTAATTGCTTCTATTTGTCCTCAATGGAATAGAAAGCCACAATGTTATCTAAGAGTGAAGATGTCAGGACCATACTATTTCAATTACAATAGCTTCACAGTTTATTTTTCCAATATTATTTATCTTTTTCATAAATTTCTTGCTCTGTTTTCTAACCGCTGTTTTGGGCCATTTTCATTCATTTTTCTTTCAGATGAGCTGCAGCATCAGTTTTCAGGTTCCAGCACAATAAGAAGAATGCAGAGTGCTGGATGAAATTCAGTGTATGGGTTCGGACATAAGTGGCATCTGAACAATATCGTGTCTTTCCAGAAAACTGGCAGGCCTGTCTACTTTTTCCAGTCTTCTCTTACATCCTCCAATAAAGCCTGTTATTAGTGTTGTTCCTTTGTTGTCAAGTTTGTCAAGTTTAATCCTGGATACTTTATGTTTTTGCTCTTTTTAATGCAAATTACCCTCCTCTTATCCCATATCATTTAAGATTAAAATATTTATTACTTATATAAGAGAAACCTAATTCAATTTCTGCCTCCTGGTAATTTTTGCAACTTTGAGCAAGTCATTTAATCCCACAAGTATCTGTCTCTGTAACTGGAAAAGGAAAAAACTAAATGACCTCTGTAAATTTAAAAATATATATATAAACAGAAGGATACTAACATTATTCCTATTTTTTATTCACCAGCTGATTCTCAGAAAACGTAATTTACTGAGCAGTGGTTCTGTGTATAATTACAAGAAGTCACCCAGTTTGGGGTATCCCACAAATGCACTTTCTAGTGGATGCTGACTGGTTATCGAGAGCTGAGAAACAAACTCACTCCATAATTTACTAGATTAAAATGAGAACCAGTTATCTGTTTATAGTTGTTTGGACCGGCAGTTTAGGCAAAACCCAATCAGAGAGGGCCGTCTTGGCTTCATGCTGTGCTTACTAGACTCATTCATGCAGATGCAATCAGCTGGCAAGTCAGCAGAAGGCTGGTTGACTTCATTGGGCCACATGCTGGCGGGTGGCTGGTGCTGTTGATCTGAGTGCCTTGGTTTTCCTCTACCTGGCTTATAAAGCAGGCTATTTTGGATATCCTGGGCTTCAAGAGAGAAACCACAATGTGCAAGTACAAGCTCCTACCTGTGTTTGTATCTGCTGATGAACCACTGGCCCAATCAATTCACGTGATCGAACCCAGAGTGAATGCAGGAGAGGGCTATACAGGGACGTGGATAACATGAAGCAAGATTCACTTGGAATTATTAACGTAATAATTTGCCACAGTTCTGAATATGATTCAGCACGGTATCGCTTTCTAGAACCAGTAACACTTTCAGCTGGTCACAGTCTAGGAAGCATGCATAATAAGTCCAAAGAGGTTATTTATTTGTTTGATTTAAAATACCCCAAAGCTCTCATACCCCTAAGTCTTCCCTTCATCAATCTGCTATAGATGTCTGACATTTCAGCGTTAGATAGTGAATCATTTGTGTTATCATTCTGTTCCTCATAAGACAACATAGATCCCCATGAAATAGGCTCCACATAAATGTATCAGGAAATTTCCAATGGGACCAGTAGCCCTTAATAGCTACCTTTAAAATAAGGATGTTTGCTCTTACGAGAAAGACTGGGAGAGAGTCATTTTCTGGATGAGACTGCTGCCCTGAGAAGGTAGATCTGGGCTTAATACCACCATAGAAGTCTCTGGAAAGTCAAAAGGTATAAGGAAAGGACTGAACTTTGAAGATTTGTTTTTTTTTTTCACTGAATCCCAGAGCTAAAGTACAAATGCAGTGAATCCTTCAGCAACTTACCTTTAATTTACTCAATTCCTATAAACTCATCTCCTACCAATTTGCCATCATATATACTTTAATAAATTTTCTCTGACCAAAAATAGTAGTTTTACTCCATTTGGGCTTTTAAATTATGGCAATTTTTAATGATGAGAATTATATTTTAAAGAAGAGCAATTTCTTACAGTGGTATTCAGACTTTAGGAACCCACAGAGTGTTTCCATTTTAATTTACTCATTTCTAGAAAAAGGAAGTCATTCTATCCATCCTCATCCTACCCACTCAGAGTGCGAGGATAAAGCTTTTATTATTCTAAAATTGCCTCTAGATTCTGGAGAAGAAGGTGATCCCATATGACCCGGGTGCTCTACCTTTATTTCTGCATTTTTATATAAGATCACCACCCAACAAAAGGAACCAAAGAGCAACTTCATAAATTAACGTCAACCTAACCTTCTAACATTGAGGCTTGCCATTTATTTCAACTAAGGTGCTACCACTAATTTGAGCCCCTATTTTCTCTATGCAAATGTTTTAGTCCATATGATTATATTTTATTTCTTCCTAGTATCGATGAAGAAATGGTCAATCCTTCCAGAGCCAAGATATACTTGCAATCAACATATTAGGTCTTAAAATTATCCATCAATAAAAATCAATTAGAAAACTAAACAAAGTATTATTTACTTAATTATCTCTATTCTCCTTGGTAGAATGGCCTTTCACCATATGCTGTAGGGAAAAGACAAACCTTTGGAAGGCTTCACAAATCTATGTTTCGTCCCCGTGCAGGGGCCGTGCCAATCTCCGTATCATTCCAATTTTAGCACATGTGCTGCCAAAGTGAGTACAAGATAGAAATATTTGGAAAGCAGCAGAATTTCTGATATCAATTGATTTCCTCTTTCTTTAATCTTGCTGCCTTTTTTTTTCAGAATTAGAAAGATTTATTTATTATCATTTTTTTTTACCCTCCCCTCTTAAAAAAAATAAAAATCCCACTGCATTAACTGTATCGGGTACAAGAAGCCAGTGGGAAATTAATTCTTTAATAAGACAACAGACAGAAAAGCAGTCACTCCAGTGCCCAAAAGCAATTAGTGGAAGTGGTCAGAACCAGGAGATCAACTTCCTTGGTCTGATTGGTAAGGCGGTCTGGGAAGGCAAATGTCAATTATCAGCATAGCCAGGAAAGAAATGATTAAAAATATGCAGACAATAGAAAGTATCAAGGAAAAGCTTGTTGAACTGAGCTATGTTCAACATGAGAACTTTCTAGGTAAGTGGAAAATAGGAGACAATTGGAGTACTACATGGAGGTAAGGTTTCAGCCCTGATTAGTTATTTAAACCGATGTGCCTATGGATGGTTCCAGACCTCCACATGATCATCCCAGCCAAAAGGAAGCTGAAGAGGTATTAAAACAAAACAAAACAAAACACACACAAAAAAACCCACCAATATACTGCCGTAGCCCATGGTGCCAGGATCACCTGAGACAGGTTTTGGAGAAAGAAGAGAATAAAAAGAAAATATGCTACTTTTAAAACTACCATAACAACAACTACAACTCATTTGTAAATGACAAGAAGAAAATAGTTTAACAGATGTTCCTGCCTGTAAGAATTGACACAAGCCAACTCTCAGGAGTACTTTTCCAGAAAGAAGAACTGGCCCAACACAACTGGGAGTTTACCAAACAATCAACATGACTTTTCAAAATATGTTTGAGTGCTACAAATGGACAAAACGTAGCAAAACCCCTATAATTGTTCTTTACAACATTACTCTATGAGTAACTTGATCAATTTAAGAGATAACCTTGATTTCTCAGAGACCATATATAAGATTGGGGCAGAACTCAGAATGAATGAGGAGACATAAGAGTTCACATAAAAGAAAAATGCAATGAAGTCTTTAAAAAGTCCCAAATTACCTGCTACAGAAATCACATTTATAGGACATACTTGGTTCAGCATTTCTAATGAAGCTTCCTAGAGCAGAGGCTGGATTGCTAATGGGATGACCATGGTGGTGATTTTATTCAGGAGGGGGTTGTAATGGTAATTCCCTTATAGTCTCTAGAGTTCAGAGTCAACCTCCAGGCTTTCAACTCCAAAAACCAGAAGTCTTTAGTAAACTAGAGAATGCACTCTCCATGATAAAGTCCTGCTAACCGACTTTACACAAGACAGATCTATGTACTTCTGATCACAATACCTCAAAGACCATTCATTAATTTAAAACCAGCAATTAAGTACCAATGTTCCTTTCCAAAGCTTCTCTTATTCCAGATTCAGCCAGAATGATTAAGAAGTCAGACTTTGAGGGCGCCTGGGTGGCTCAGTGGGTTAAGCCTCTGCCTTCGGCTCAGGTCATGATCTCAGGGTCCTGGGATCGAGCCCCGCATTGGGCTCTCTGCTCAGCAGGGAGTCTGCTTCTTCCTCTCTCTCTGCCTGCCTCTCTGCCTACTTGTGATCTCTGTCTGTCAAATAAATAAATAAAATCTTAAAAAAAAAAAAAAGTCAGACTTTGAGCTGTGAGTGCCCCAGTATGAATCCCAGCTTTGCCACTTACTAACAATTTGGCACCGAGCACGTTTCTTAGTCTCTATGGAATCAAGTTCCTTCACTTCACCAGCGGAGCCAAGAACAGCTTTTGCTCCAGAGTGCTACTATAAAAATTAAATGAACAAATGCATATAAAGCTCCAAGGACGGTGTCTGACACACAGTAACAATCAACCACTTTGAGTGGTTATTAGCAAGATTTTTAAGAATCCACATTTTTCCAGCAGTAAGTATGAAATGGAAGTATGAAATGAAAGACCCAAGGCAGTAGAGTGGTGGTAGTGGTAGTCTTCCATACACTTAGTCACTGAGTTTCTAATAAAGCTGAATTAACAAGTGTGTTTTTATCTCCCCAATCCAGAGTCTTCCTTAATGGAGCAGCACTCACTAAAAAATCAGGCAGACCCTCACTTTGTGAATCTCAATTTTCCAGGCTTTCCACTTTTCTCCATCAAAACCATTCCTGCCTTAGATGAGTTAATATCACTGATTAAATTTCATTCAAGTGTGAGACCCTTGAGGCTTAGAGACATTATATATTGATTGAATCAATCAAACTGCCAGAGTTTCAGAAGCACTGTTAGAACCTATATCCTATCCTTTTAGATGTCAGGTTTCAAGGCTACAGCAAACCCTGTCCCTGTCCTGTTCCGCATCACCTCAGCCCACCTGACTTTACCCCAGATAGGCAAGCTCTTGATATGCCTGCAATGTTCTTCTCTACCTGAGGGCTTAAAATAATTACACTTTTAAGTTATTGTTGGAACTATGGCATTAAGTAGGAGAAAATATGTGATTACCTAGGTATGTCCCTGTATCTAGTCAAAATAACCAAACACAAAATCATATTTATCTCCTGAACCTTCCAAATCTTCCTTTTGGCCACTCTTCTAAGTACGTGTCCCAACATACCAACCCATTTTTATAGGGCTCAATCCTCAGGTAAGAAAGGTTTTAAATCTTAATTGTCTAAAATGCTTGTCTGTAAACATGATGTATCCAGACAGTAAAAAACAAAAACAAAAAAACAACTGAGCATTCATCCCCAGAATATGTTTTTGGTTTTTTGTTGTTTTTTTTTTTTTTTTTTTGACAGAGAGAGATCACAAGCAGGCAGAGAGGCAGGCAGAGAGAGAGGAGGAAGCAGGTTCTCCGCTGAGCAGAGAGCCCGATGCGGGGCTCGATCCCAGGACCCTGAGATCATGACCTGAGCCGAAGGCAGCGGCTTAACCCACTGAGCCACCCAGGCGCCCCCAGAATATGTTTTTATATACTAATGACATACACGTACCATTATAAACAATGTTATTTCAATATAAACAGACATTTGAAAGGATGTGATAGCCAAATATTAATAGAAGTTCTTAAATTTTAATTTGGCATCCCAATAAATCATTTTATACACAGTCCAGGGTGAACCTACCCTGATTTAGAGAGCACTGCTTAAGGTGTATGGTACACAACATACTGCAACTCCTAAATTTCAAAGTCAAAAAATTTTGAAGATGCAATTTTATCGAAATCATGGTAGGATACATGGGGTACCACTTCATTACTGACCAGTGGAGTAGAAGCCTGGATTTCTCATTTGGCCTCTGTTGACACTCTGGGGGAGGATTCCTCACTACTACTGGGTGGACGTGAGAATTCCAGCTCTGCACAAGGTGTCCACCAACCTCCTCAGCTGGAACAGGTAGAAATGCCTCATCACTGCTCCCCACATGGCCTTCACTAACAGCCCAGGGGTAGGTAATGGCCTTGTTACTGCTGTGGTGGTACAAGTCCTGGCTGTCCATTGGGCCTTCTGTCACACTATCCCAATGGGAAGAGGGAAGGCTGTCTCTTTCTTACCATATGGGATGAAAGTCTGTTTCACTACTCAGCATAGTGAAACAACTTTGGTGGGGAGGTGGAAGAACCCCATTACAGCTGGACAAGGGTTGAAGTCTAGGCTTCTCGACTTGGCCTTTGTTATATGGATGGCCATGTTTTCTGTTTGCTTCATTTTGTTTTCCCTGTGGTGTCTGATTGTAGCAGAGTGGCTATTGCCTAAAATATTTTGGATTTACAGGTTGCCCCTTTCTTGGTCCTCTGACTTGAAAACACGGGTTTTTATTTGGGCCATTTATGTCTGTGCTTGTTGGCATTTACCAGTTACCTACATCTTCCCTCCTATCTGAGATGTAGCAGCCAACAAAAAACCCAGGACACTCACCAACACGGCAGTCCTTGAATTTCAAAGCTGCGTAGTCTGCCTTTTTCTCTGTACCTTACAGAGTCTTCTTACATTGTTCGATACATAATGTCTAGGGTTTCTAGTTATTTTTAGTGGGAGGGGGAAAGGTGAATATTTCCAGGAGTGGAAGTAGGATTTGCTTTGTGTGAGATATTTAACCTCCTTGTGTCTCAATTTGTTCAAAACGATGATAATAATCACATTAACCTTGCAGAGTTGTTGAAATAAGTGTTAATTTTTTTTTAAGTTAGCCTGGCATGTCATACACTCCCCAAGGACAACTGTGTAAAAGGGGGTACTGAAAGTGCTGGTTTTATGAAAAAATCAGTATAGTGTTATTTCTGTGACACACTAGGGTCACCCCTCTGAGCTCCATGTTATACACTCTCTAAAGCAGACACCTGTAGACGGTGTTTCTAAGAGAACTTGTTGCACAAATGAATTAGTGTTGAAAAAGTTATCCTGCAGCATGGCACATTCTAGTTACAAAACAAAACAAAAAACCAAAAAACATTCTAAAAAGTGGGGCGCCTGGCTGGCTCAGTGGGTTAAGCCGCTGCCTTCGGCTCAGGTCATGATCTCAGGGTCCTGGGATCGAGTCCCACATCGGGCTCTCTGCTCAGCAAGAAGCCTGCTTCCTCCTCTCTCTCTCTCTCTGCCTGCCTCTCCGTCTACTTGTGATCTCTCTCTGTTAAATAAATAAATAAAATCTTTTAAAAAAAAAAAACATTCTAAAAAGTGAAAAAGACAGCTATTATTACACCAGTAATGACATCAGGTTTTTGACTCTGATATCAGTAATTATGGATGCAACTGACTAAGGCAGTTACTGGATATACCACAGTCTGAATAAGGGCATTGGTGAAATGGAGTGACAGAACAAGAGGAGTTTCTTTGAAGACAAAAGTAAGGCACTCTAAATTTGAGCTAAATTTTAGATAAAAACAAAGTTGCTGTGATTATTAATAGCAGTCATAATAATATTGCAGAAGATGTGTAAACACATTAGTTAGACCCTGTTTTCATAACTTTAGGGTCAATTACATCCCAAGAAACCTCGGTCTCTTTCCTAAAAATAATTAGAAGTCGGTTAAATTAATTAAATCTTTTCTTGAGATTATGTTCAAGAAAATACTAAAAATAAGATCACATTAGTAAATTTTTTTTAAAGTAGAAAACTTGTTCCCCTCTCCCATACCTCAGCAGCATCTGGAGTTTCCTGTCCACTTCCCAACACTTGTTCTATATTTATCATTTTTTTCTTCCACAAAGCAAGCCCTGGCTTACTTGCTTTCTTCTCCAATTCTCTTTAAGACAGACTCTATAAAGTAAAGGGGAGGTAGCAAATTCTCTTCTGTTATTACACTTTGCGTCATCTCCCTTGTGCGAATCCCGTAATTTTCAATGCTAAAGTTATTAGATACAAATGTAAATTTCTTCCCACAATGAGGCAATATCACATTGCATTTGAGCAAATTTTTAAGGAGGGAAGGGTAGAAATGAGTGTATAATGTGTATGAGCACAAACTTAGTAACAAGACAAGCGGGGTTCAACTTTTGGCTTTACTATTTTTTTCTTTGTGCCTTTGGCTCCATGTCCACACAACCTCTTCTGTAAAATAGGGAAAATAATGAAACAGAGTTGTTAAAAGATTAAATGACTCAGAACATATAAATAACTTAATACCTACCACAGGGGAAATGTTAATTTAATGTATCTATTGTAATATTTACTAAATGTTTGATTCCTGGGGTGCCTGGGTGGCTTAGTCGGTGAGCCTTTGCCTTCTGCTCAGGTCATGATCCCGGCATCCTGGGGTCAAGCCCCAAGTTGAGTCAGGTTCCCTGCTCAGTGAGGAGTCTGCTTCTCCCTCTCCTTCTGCCCCTTCCCCTGCTCATACTCTCTCTTGCTCACTCTCTCTAACAAATAAATAAAATCTTTTTTTAAAAAAAGTTTGATTCCATTAAATCACACTGACCTGATCATGTACTTTTACTCCATTTGCACTGATGAAAATCAAACTCATTGGAAATCAGTTTTAAAAACTTGCATGTCAAAAATTGACTTCTTATATGTTGAAAAGGAAGACCTTAGTGAAATGAAAGATTTAAGCCCAAGGAAGTGATCTCTTAATAGGCGAACAGATAAAATAATTCTAGACTAGGGTCACCTGGGTGGCTCAGTGAGTTAAGTCTCTGCCTTCAGCTCAGGTCATGGTCTCAGGGTTCTGGGATCAAGCCCCGCATCGGGCTCTCTGTTCAGTGGGGAGTCTGCTTCTCCCTCTCTCTCTGCCTGCCTTTCTGCCTACTTGTGATCTCTCTCTGTCAAATAAATAAATAAAATCTTCAAAAAAAAAAATAATCCTATACTAGCAGGTACACTAACAACCTCTATGAAACAAGGCCATCCTCACAAACTATTAAGTGATAGATGGCATAAACAGAGAATCCCTCCCAACTTCAAGAATCCAGAGGCCCATAGTTTATTCTAAAACCATTTACACAAAAAGTTGATGTTAACAAAAGAAAAAAGATGCTACCACTGAGTTTCACAATTATTTAGACATTGCTCATCTGCAAGCAAATGAACAGTATTCCAAGAGCAAGAGAATGGCAGGGCATCAGGTTGTCTATTTATGAACAATCAGACTGATTGGGTCACCTCTATTAATTTATATCTTTTATTTTCTACTTATTTAGGGTAAGTGGATTAGGTTAATCTATAGCCATGATACCATATAGTTAGACCTTTAGAAGTAATAAAATATGACCATCAGTGGTGATGATGAGGATTATAATACTAATTATCATGATGGTGACAAGAGCAATTAGAGAGATGTCATTAACAGGTTTCGGTGTGACTGCTTAGTAAACCAAATGACCCGTACAGCTTGGCAGAGGTTTTCTCCCTATGAACTCACACACACATATTTTCCATGTTATTTTATGCAGGAAAACCACTGACAAAGAGATTGAAAATAAGGTCACCACAGGATAACTGGCCAAGAAGAAGGTGGGCTGGGTACAGAGAGATGAGTGCTTGGCCCAATGGCTCCTTGGCTGCCCAACATTGAAAAGGAGTAAACACCATTATCTCACACAGTCCTGGGGATCAAGGATGGCAGATACAATTTAAAGCCCTCTCTGTACAGCAAAAAAAATAAAACTGTATTTTCTTATCAGTGTGATTGTGTGAGATAATGATAATTTAATTTCAGTCTGTTTATTTATTAATTGTCTACAGACTCAGAAAGAACCTCCCTCACAAAAAGCCATTCTCAACAAAGTAGGCAGGCAGAGAGATTTCTCCCAGCTGCTCTCAGCAGTGCTCGGATCGTTCAAGTGAATTACTGGAAACAATGGATACTGAGAATAAAAGAAAAATGATTGGAGAGAATAGAAGTTGATAGCATTGAAATAAAAACCTTCCAGTGGGGCAGACCTCTGTGGAACTGCATGTCTTTGCATATTTCCCCAAGGAGAGAAGTAAAGAATGGTTTTGGCTGTGAGATGCATTTTAAAACTGTAAAATAAAAGGATCATGTATCAAACCGAATTGTGTTGGCTTAGAGACATATTACATCTTTGCACGATTCTGCATTCCCTACAATATTTTTAATATTTATTCATTTACTTTATTCCTCCCCTAGCATTTCTCTACCTAATATGGATGGATGGATGGATGGATGGATGGATGGATGGATGGATGGCAGAGAGGCTGATGATTTATCGGTATTGACTCAGTTACACATAAATCTAAACTCCTAATCACTTAAAATCCTTAATGAATCCTGAAAATAGCTGTAAAATATTTTCCCTCATCATTTCTAAAATGCTTTGTAATTTAGAGCGTGCTGCGTTATTGTTGGACCATTCATTCAGGGCACCTACTGCTCAACCACCCAGTATTTCCATAAATTCATTTGTTATTGTTAGAGCACAAATAAAAGCCTTATATTATCATAAGTACAAGAAATCCATACCAAGCAAGAGTTGGTGACTCCATTCCCAGCACCTGGTCACAAGATAGCACTATTTCAGATGAACACTGAAATCGCATGGGTACAGATGACATTGAACGATGAGCTCTATTTATGGGAATAACATATTATTGGAAAGATCAATGGGGGTTAAAGGGAGAGAACTAGTAAATAAGGAAACAAGTAACTTTTAATAATGGTTTTAAATATAATCCTTGCCTTACAAGAGAATGTAAGTTGTAGTCACAGAAAAAGAGCTGTACTTAAAAACTTTCCCCCCCAAAAAAAATAAATAAATAAAAACACCTTTTCATTTAGACCTGTTGGGCATCCTGACAAGGCACGCCCAAAGTTTTAAAACCTGCTTTCATCCATCACAGCTAACCAATATAAAAATCTCGCCATGTTCCAAAATGAGTTTCACTCTTTGGGGCAGGTGTACCTACAGCCTTCAGTTTCCACACCACTGTCGCTTTCCGAGTTATCCCATCATGCCCCAGATTTAAAGGCATTATGGCAAATCAGTGGTAAGTACAAAATAGAAGCTAATTTTTGCAATCATAAAAACTCATTAGCCAATATGATTTGAATCAAGATAAACCATGAGTCTTTTTGCTTTTTTAGAACACAATCTATTTCAAGGAATTTAAATAGTCTCTTGTGGTAAATAGTTGGGACCATTCCAATAAGAGAAAGTAATGCTGCCTAAGATTTTGTTGACTAAGAAAAAGTGTTCTACCCAATGTCTTGTTATGCAACAACTGTATGACTTCTGCTTAGTGATGTGAAGTGGGAATGGCAATCTAGGATCCCAGGACACTTCAAGAACAAGGGACTGCGTTTCAGACCAGCTGCATGGCTTTTGGGAGCGCACCTTTCAAGGAGACGCTGCAGTCCATGCTGATTTCTTCTCAAAAGATGCCACCAAGTCCACCTCTTCCTGCTTCCATACCTGCTTCCCCGAGCACGCCCTCACTTTCCCCATCTCTTCACAGCATTTGTATCCAGCAGATTCAAAGTTCTTCTCTCATTCTGATTTATTTCACCACATGATTAATATGAGTAAACACACACAGAAGACCGATGTTGTGACTGGCACTATTCTCAATGCTTGGAATATGTGAGCTCACTTAATCCTTTGTGGTGAAAACTATTATTACTTTCACATTACAGAGGAGGACACTGAGGCACAAAGGGCTAAGTGTGCTACCATGAGTCACTCAGCCAGGGAGAAATGTAGCCAGTATTTCAACTTAGGCAGTCTGTGTTCAGAATTCACTGTTCAGCACTACTCTTTTTTCCTTGAGTTGAGTGACACTAGGGTGTCCAGAAAATATACAGAACACCCAGTTAACATTTCATATCATATAAACAGCCAGCCTTTGTTAGTATAAATATGTCTCATATATTGCCTGAAACATCATTATACTTAAAATTCATTTTTTAAAGCTAATATTCAACTATTACTGGGTGCCTGTATTTTATTTGATGAATGTGGCAACCGAATTGGGGACTGTCACTTACACTGACTTTTCCAAGTAACACCCTTTCCCTACATCATCCTCACAGCCTTCATCAGTGGTTTGGCAATTGCCGAGTTTTTTCCTAATCCATCACCTCAGGCTGCATTAGCTGCCTGCTTTATGACAAAGCTTTGGCGAAATTTCTCAGTATTATAGATCAGGGCTCGAGAAACTTTTTCTGAAAAGGACCAGATAATAAGTTTCAGGTGCTATGGGTCATACAGTCTCTGTCTCAACGAGTCAACTCTTCCAATACAGCAGGAAAGCCACAGATAATACAGAAACCAACAAATGTGGCTATGTTCCAATAAAACTTTATTTACAGTAATAGGCAGCACTTCCTATTTGACCCATGAACACTGAGTTACTGATCCCTGCCATAGGTGATCCCTGGCAGACTTGGGGAGGTGAGTTCCCCGTCAGAAAGCAATCAATCCAACCAAAAAATACCACTAGAACATAAGCTCTCTCTCCAAGTTATCTGCTGTTTAGTGAAAGAAATCATCAGTGGAGAAATTGCCCCTCAATATCTTCCAAAATAGGGCCAGCCTGTGTCTCATAGGATAGTCACACCATCATAGGAAAGAGGTCTAAGCTGATGTCACCTGAAGGAAAGGCAGATCTTGGGTCTTGCAGCGGGTTATTTTGTGCCCCCTGAGATGGAGCTATCTCTAATTTCCTGGTCTTCTGTTTTCATGTCCACACTACCCAAAGTAGCCTGTCTCCTTTTATCTTCTATTTCCTCTCTTCTTCCCTTTAATTTACTTAATGGTATGCAGTTAAAGCTCTTTGCCTATTGTTTTACTCATTCTGTTTCTATTACATTTAAGCCCTTAAAGGCAAATTCCTGACCTTCTGTGTCCCAAAATTCTCATAGTTCCCCAAATCCTTCCTGACTGCCAAATCCAGAGGTTTGCCTGTGTTCCATACCCTGCTTGATCATTCTGCCATGTTTACAACTTCGAGTTGCTTGCTTCTCAGATCCCTGTCCTTCCCTGGGACCTGAGATTGAGTTCTTTCATTTTCTCTTCTTCCCTCTGTGACCACACTCTGTGGTCTAGAGTTATATCTAGAGACTGTGACCAGTCTCTAGATATAACTGTCTACACTCAGGCCAGAGAATTCTCACTGTTCTTCGAGGTGGACTCTCTTCCCTTTCTGGTAGAATTTGTGCTGGCCCAGTGACTTATACTAACCAGTGGAATGAAGCAGAAATGGAACTGTGTCGGTTCCAGAACTGATCCTTCAGAAACCTGGTAGCTTCTGCTTCCACTCTCTGAGTGCCTAGAGCTACCATGACTGCTGCCCAAGAGATAATCACACAGATAATCACAAACTCAGTCTATCCTGTTAAGGGCTGAAATGTGTCTTCCTCCCCACCGCCCCAGTTTCTCTGTTGAAGCCCAACCCCTAGTACCTCCGAATGCTCTTGGATTTTGGGGGTATGGCCTTTAAAGAGCTAATAAAGTTAAAATGGGGCTCTTGGGTAGGCCCTAATCCAATCTGACCGGTATTCTTATAAGAAGAAGAAATACGGATGCACAGAGACACTAAGGGTGTGCTTACGGAGGTGGGACCACGTGAGGACACAGGAAGAAGGCAGCCATCTGCAGGCCAAGAGAGAGGCCTCAGAAGAATCCAAACCAGTTGACACCTGGATCTTGGACTTTCAGCCTGCAGACGTATGGGAAAATAACTTTTTGTTGATCAAGCCACCCAGTCTGTGGTATTTGGTTATGGCAGCCCAAGCAAATTAAGACATATCCTAAACCTTGCTAACCGACCCCACACAGCACCACTTGCTTTGCAATCTGCTTCTCCTCTAACAGTCTGTATACCACAAGTACACTGATGGCAGCCTACTTTGATACTGTCTGTTCCCCATTTAAACTCTAGCCACTATCATGTTCTTATAACATACACAAATATAAATTCATGTGGATTAAGAATCCAAATGTAAAGAGCTAAAATTTTAAGCTTTTAGAATAAATAAAAGAGAATATATTTTATCATCTCAGTACAAGGGAGGAATTTCTAAGTCAAAGATAAGCCATAATGAAAATCATAAAGTTAATTACATCAAAATAAAATATTTTAGTATGAGAAAATTGGCCATAAACAAAGTGAAAAAAGTCATATACTTGAGGAAAATATCAGTAACATGTATAATGGATAAAGATAATATTTGGATGATATTAAAAACTCACTTAAAGAAGTAATAAGATTAAAAATTTAATTGAAAAATGAGCAAAACAAATAAATGGAAAGTTTGCAGTAGTAGAAACTTAAGTGTATAATAAAACTTATCTCACTAGTAATCTAGGAAACACAAAATTAAAAACCACATGGTATACCATTTCAACAAATTAGATTCACACCTTAACGAAAATAGAGACAAATTCAAGCTTTGGTGAGGATGTAGCTTAAGTGGAATGCATATACACTATTAAAGGGAAAACCAATTGTCAATAAATACAACAAATTTGAAAAGATGCATATTTTATGACCCAGCAACCACTCTTGGCTTAGAAATGGATTTTCAGTTATTACTCTACACTTTAATTGCCTCAGGAGCTTTTTGTTTGTTTTAGCTTTAGTACTAGTACCTAATCCCTGCCCCAGAAAGAATGAATAAGAAACTCTAAGGGTGAGGCTCAGACAAGGATGAGAGGCACTGAAATCACTACCCATTGCTGACACCAATATCCCTGAAAACATTTCCCATAGGTGCACAAGGAAACACATATAAAAATACCCATTGCAATATGATCTGTCATAGCTAAAAACTGAAAACAAAGACAATGTCCTTCGTCAGGAAAATGGATTAATAATTTGTGACATAGTCACACTGGAATATTCCAGAGCAGCTAAAATTAACAAACTAGTCTTGTATAATTCAATATGAATAACCTCTAAAACACAGTTTTAACTAAAAATGTATTTGAAATTATATGTGTACTAATACTAGAAATTTAAAAATACATGGTTAGTACTATTTTTATAGCTACTTAACATACAGAAACTTTGGGGGAATGAAAAATAACAAAGTTGTACCATAGAATAGTGATTAATTCTGATGAAGAGCAAAGGGGACTGAATTAGAGAGGAAATGAAGGAGGCTTTGAGCTCTACCATACCTTTAAAATGTTATTTAAAGTCCAGACTCTAAGACTGCTAATGTGGCAAAATGTTGAGAGTTGATTGAACCGGGTAGTGGTGGTGTATTCTGTATTTGAAATATTTCAAAAAACAGAAGGAAAGAGGAAGGGGCGGGGAGGAAGGAGGGAGATACTTGGAGGAGGCCAGTCTTCAGAAATTAGGCCAAAGATAAAGGGTATTTATACTACAAAAGTTGCGCTGAAAGTCAGTTTAACTTTAAGAAATTCACATCCGATTTTGAATCCATCCTCCTTGAGAACCACCACAGTAAGGGTTTGAACAATATGCATGGAGAGTGTACCTTTTATGGCTCTTTCCACCCTATACTACCAAATCCCCTAAAACCAGTGACTAAGGTAGGTATGAACTACCCAGCCTTGATGATCTCAGAGAGACAGAGTTTGAAAAGATCCCTCATAACTAACATACACATTAAGATCAAAACTGTTTCTTCATAGGTACTTGGGCCTAAAGCCTCTGCCTTTAGATCACATTTTGGTAGAAAAGTGATACTGTTCTTTGACGTTCTCATGAACTTCTCCATTAAGATTGCTTGGTTAGTCTTATTATTTTGCCTCTCAGGGTCTTTATGAGACTTTTGTCTTCCCACCAAAAATTTTGACTCTTCATTGAAACCAACCTTTTTCTCTCAAGCAAGAGTTGGTTGGTGCCTCTTCCTTAGTGGTTACCTAAGTTGATCATATTTTTGTTACTGAATTTTCAAGAGTGTAGTCAAACCACTGCTCCCCTCATTGCTTCTCCACATCCACTATAAACCGCTTGAGAGCAGGAATCATGGCTCCTTTCTGGGCAGCGTCTCCGTGTCTCCTCCTAACCTACACCCACACAGCCTGCATTTTCCCAAGTGTCCTGCCAACGCCTCTTCCTCAAGTTGTTACCACACTGGTTTATTCATTCATTTGGGGCGGCTTACACTTTAACCAGTTCTCTCTGCTCTTTCTTTATGATCTTTTTGTGGCCTTTCCTATTTCTTATTTCATAATTTTAACTGATTCCTACAATAATCTTTCCCTCCTCTGAATATCTATGGGACTTGTTCATAACCTTGGATTTGACGTTTGTTATAATGGTTATGTCTTGATGCATACAAGTTAGATCTTCATAAAGGGACAGAATCTTCTCTCCTTTCTCTCTCCACATCCTCAATGACCCAGAATTTCTCAAAGTGCCACCCTGACCACATGCATTCAAATAACCTGGGGCTACTTTCCATAAAGTTTATTTTTAGCCTCCCTTCCAAAATCTCTGGTTCCAACGTAGAAGGAATTGAGGCTCACACTAATGTATTAGGTACCTTTATGATAAGAACTTTATATATTCTAACAAATTCAATCCTAATAATAACTCTATTTAAAAGGGTATTACTACCCTTATTTTACAGCTGAGAAACTTAAAAATACAAAGTGTATATAGCACAGTTTTTGAAGTCAGATTGCCAGGGTTCAAGTCTCAATTTGATTACTTAATAGCTTTGTGGTTTAGAGGCAGGCTTTTAGTATTTCTCTGTGTAAGTTTCTTCTTTTAAAGTAAGCATTTAAAAATGACAGCTAGCTCATGGAAGTGCTGTGAGGGCCAAATGAGACCAGAAAAGTTTTGTGAAAAATGCTCTAACACACAAGAGTCCTCAATAAATCTTAGCTTGGGAGATCACTGAATCCCACATTAAGCAACAGAAGAATTGGGATTTATCTTGGAGCAGGGCTCAGAAATTTTTGTATCAAGGGCCAGAGAGTAAATATGTTAGGCTCTGCAGATCACACACTGTTTCAACTACTCAACTCCACCCCAGTAGCAGAAAAGCAGTCAGTAAAGAGTTGCCTGGGCAGCTCAGGGTGTTTAGTGTCTGATGTTTGGTTTTGGCTCAGGTCAGGATCTCCATGCAGGGAGATGGTGCTCTGTGCTTTGGAGCTCCATGCTCAGTGGGGATTCTGCTTCCCCTCTCCTTCTGCCCCCATTCCCACTCTCTCTTTCTCTCTCTGAAATAAGTAAATCCTAAGAAAAGAAAAGAAAGGAAAGGAAAGGAAAAGAAAAGAAAAGAAAAGAAAAGAAAAGAAAAGAAGCCATTAAGAAAATGTTTTAAAAAATGGCTGTGGATGTATTCAGATAAAACTTCATTTATGGACACTGAAAGTTGAATTTTATGTAACTTGCACAAGTCACTGAATATTCCTCTGAATTTTTTTTAACCATTTAAAAAATACCAAAAAACCCACCCTTCTTAGCCCCCAGCTAGTAGAAAAACAAGCAATGGCCAGATTTGGCCAAGAGACTATAGTTTATGGACCCCCACCTTTAACTATCACGTTTCAAAGCTTCTGATACAACACAGATGCCTAAGTGAACTTTGAATGCAAAAGCTACTTAGCAAGTATTTAATCGTTAATACTATAATTTTTGAGGTTTCTGTTTCAATATCTTAACGCTTCTGTAAGAAGAAATTAAGCAAAATGGAATCCCTTATCATCCTTTGGTTCTGTATCCTCTGAGCCACTCACACTCTAGCTGAACCCTTAATTCATTAACCACCTCTTCTCAAAATCATCCTCTTCTCTACCTACCTCTATCAGCCTCTTTCCCTGAGATACTCAAATTGAGATACAATGGCAAATCATCAGGTATCACAATGACTTGTATCAATTTGTCACTTACTAGCTCTTTCCTTCAATTAATCCAGAATGTCCTTTTAAAAAAAGGGCTCTGAGAGACTAAGCCTGCCTACTTCACTGACACTCAAGCTATGCTTCCTGGGGCTCACTGAATGCACAGCTTGCCATTGCCTTTCAGAGATCTATCCATTAAATTGCAGGCAAGGCGATACAAGCAGAATCTGCTGGCAACCGTGAAACCAGTGAATAAACATAATGAAACCAGCATAACTGAATACAAAGTCCATGTGTACTTTGATTCCATGATGTCACCCACACTGGGATCTGGACAGAAAGGGTGACGTAAGAGTAGAAGGACGCATGATTGCTAGACCACCATTTGGCTATCACTGATACATTTACATCAATATTTAGATCATTCTAGTATCTAAGTAGCTAAGTTAATGTAATACTGAATACAGGTGTGATTGAGAGGCTTGAATGTAAGAGTATATAAAAGATTCTAATTAATTTTATAGAAGAAAATAATGCAGTGAAATCTTAACAAATCAGATATGGCATGCATTTGAAAAGAAACTTTGGACCTAGGCAGAATTTTGAAATTGAATCTCAGCATCTCCTCTTCTTTTAGAGGCAAGAGAAAACATTTACTCCCCTTCGAACAATGTGAAGAAATCCCTCACCCTCCCGGAGCACTGTGCTGTTCATCTCACCTGTGCCATCACAACTCAGTAGCTGGTTTTTTGATTCAAGTGCTGTCTCTGCAAATCCCTAGTGCCACCATCCAAAGACCAAAAGCCAGGGTGATTTGATACCTCTCAAAGAGTTGGATTTCTTAGCACAGAGTATTTCAACATGGTCTCTGCTCTCTCATTAGACACAGACATTTAAGATGAATGGTTTTTAAATGATAACCATAGTGAATACTAATGCCTCCCAGTGCAGAATTATCATAAATATACAAATGTCTTCTTCACATTCCTATCCAGCATGAACTGGGGCCTACCAAGAAGAAATCTTTAAAAAAAAAAAAAGATGGGGCGCCTAGGTGGCTCAGCGGGTTAAGCCGCTGCCTTCGGCTCAGGTCATGATCTCAGGGTCCTGGGATCGAGCCCCGCATCGGGCTCTCTGCTCAGAAGCCTGCTTCTTCCTCTCTCTCTGCCTGCCTCTCTGCCTACTTGTGATCTCTCTCTGTCAAATGAATAAATAAAATCTTTAAAAAAAAAAAAAAAAAAAAAAAAAGAACTTAAAAATCTCCTTTCCATACTATGGTTTAAAGTTCGGAAGGCTAAACTCAAGGCCTAACTTCAAAACACTGTTCTATCTCCTGGGGGGGTTTCATTCACTTATCTTTGACTATAATTAGCCATGATCAGATTTAGTGTTATTATTGACATTCTGGCATATTATGTGATATCTTCATTAAGCTCCTTGTGTTAACATAGGAAGTAATGGTTCCTTATTCCCTTTCCCCAGTCATATTACTTAACCTATGACCAATCCTATGTACTCACCTGACTTTCTGCTCTGGTCTAATCAAAGACAAAGGAAAGGAAGAGTCTCTGGGTGATAACAGGCAGAAAGGAAGCCAGTTAGTTTCGACTAGCAAATGTAAAAAGATTAGCAATACAGTTTTTCTCCGTCCTGATGGACTGTCATCTGAGTTGAGACTAAAGAATGGCAATGATAAATGGGCCAAAAATTCTCTAAATCCCAAAACCTTTTGTGAAGCTTTCTCCTGAATTACCTTTGTTTTGACCCAAAGTGTCTCATCTTGTAGACACATTCTCACTGTTCCTCATCTCACCCTGCTAAATTAACCAAACATCTGTCTACATCAGGTTCAATTTAGATGGCATTTAACTCAATACCTTGGAGTATAGTTGAATCAACTATAATCTATAAAATCCTTAAAGGCAAAGGATTCTTCGTGTTCATAGTACACTGCTTGACATAGAACTGATGCTCAAAAAATCTGGCTGGCTGACTGAATAAACTTATCAGCCAATCCATTCAGTCCAGTAAGAACTCTATGACTAATCCATGACTTGACAGAACTGCCTAGCTGAACTGATTGATTTCCTTCTCTCTAATCAAGGCAGACAGAATATTTGGATCTGCTGTGCATGTTTAGATAAAGATTCAGGATGTCCCAGTTAGGCTTCTACTCATCCTGATCATGTCCCACACTTGTGTCTGCTGCCCTTGAACTCATATTTCTAACCATTATTTCAAAGTTAATAAAGGAAATATTAAAAAGTTGGATCATTAAATTTCTTACAGGCATAATAAAGCTCTTATTTTCATGCCTGTAAAAGGTATCTAATTTCTATTTCATTTTTCTTCTGAGTTCTTCAAATGTACCATAGGCTTTACTTTATTGGTTTTTGGTTTCCTCATTACAGACAAAGTGCTTTGATAGCATAGGGTGGAATGAAATTTGCCCAAGGCCAAACAGACAGCTTTAGAACTCAGGTGCCCTGGCTTGGCTTTCAGTTCAATACTTTAAAAATAATAATAATAATAATAATAATAATACTTTTAAAATAATAATAATAATAATAATAATAATAGAAATATTTTTCTGATTTTTTTTAGAATCATCTGGAAAAAAAAGAGTTGGTTTGTAAAATTTTATTTATATACACTGAGAAACTATTACACAATGAATCTTTCAACTCCCTCAAATTTCAAGATTATTTTGGATATCTCAGTATTTTTATAATTGAGATTATCCTCTTCTTGTCTCGATATGTAGAGATCCTAAGCCAAAACATCCAGTTTATACTAAGTACTCATCACTATAACATTATCTCTTTTACTCAAGAGATTATATGGTCCTCTCTAGGAAAGAGAAATCCATATCGTTAATTAATACTAATATTTTAATTCTGCATAGAGCTTTACAAGCCAAACAAAAACATTAAGTAAAAGGATATGGGCACCACGGCAAAGAGAACCATAAACACAAATAAACTCCTGTCGGGCAGGCCCACACAGCACAGCAGATAAACCAAACCACTATTTGAAGCACTGTTTTTTTTCTGACATGATCCAGGTCTGACAAATGCCTCAGTTTATATTCAGGATTTGGTTTTGTTTCAAGAAAGCAAAATAACATTTTCAAGGTGGTCTATCAGCATGTTTTCAAAAACTACAGACTAAAGCTACACTTTCTGTATTAACAACTCATTGTCTGGTAAATGCCCTATTCACCAAGAGATGCCGTATTCTGGTGGTATTCACCAAAAGCCACCAGACCTTTTTCATTGTCCTGGCCCTACCTCTAAGAATATATTCTAAGTCAGCTATATAGACTTGAAGAAAACTTCTTAGTAATTTTCCTTATTTACCTCATTTTAATTTTCTTTTCAGTAAAAGATTCCTCAAAAATGCTACCCACAGTTAGTTATGTACTTCCAACTCCTTCATGTTAACTAAGGAACAATATGCCTTACCAGAGAAGAACTGTAGGGGGCTGGCCATGAGCCATGAGGACTTTTCCCAGACTCCTGTGCCTGAAACCATGGGCCCAATCACAGACCAATCACCTGAATCTAGGCAGATCCTGTTGACAAAGACACTGTCTGGTTTTTATTGCTTTATCAGCCCTGACTGATCGCTATTTTCTTTATGTGGACTTAGCAAGTACTAGTTAGTGAGTCCTGGATGCAAACCACACTACGGAGAATTTTTTTTTTAATTTTTTATTTGTTTTGCCTCAGGCAGAAGTAAATTCAGTGAAAGGCTAGGAGGCATTCTGATACACCAACAGATTATAACTAAACCAACCTTTATTAGAGTACCCCCAGATATCCAGCTCCAGCGGGAATTCACTGAAGGGCCCTGGACTGGTCACATCGCAGATCTAAATCTCAGTTTCCACACCTTTTTCCTAGGGACTATACCACCTCCCGCTTTACTTACAGCATTGTGGTACTGATGCCTTGAGCTAAGTTAGGCACAACTTCTATAAAAGGTCAAAGGCAGGGGCAACTGGATGGCTCAGTGGGTTAAAGCCTCTGCCTTCCGCTCAGGTCATGATCCCAGGGTCCTGGGATTGAGCCCCGCGTCGGGCTCTCTGCTCACCGGGAGCCTGCTTCCTCCTCTCTCTGCCTGCCTCTCTGCCTATCTGCCTACTTGTGATCTCTGTCTGTCAAATAAATAAAATCTTAAAAAAAAAAAAAAAAAAGGTCAAAGGCATTATGCAAACAGGACATGGACCCTAGGGAATGCTCAGTCCGGTTCCTACATACACCCCTCAAACAGAAGTGATGGTGTCATAGAAACTGAGGATTCCGTGAGAACTTTGTGAACACCTAGTTTAACATACTTTCTTCACAGATAGAGAACAGAGACACAGAGAGAGTAAATTCTTTATCTGAGATATAATGGTCTAACTGGTACTAAAATTCCCATCATCTGAGGCCCAGATCAATGCCTAGTTAAGAAGGCTCATCTTAGCATCGCATGCCAGCATACTTAATTTCAAGAATAGTGAGTCATGTGTGTAAAAACAATCTATTCCTATGTCGAGTCATACAATCCACAGGTATAAAATCAACTACATATACAAATTAGAAGAAAGTATGGAGTTTAGGTACCAAAGAAAAAGGCAGGAGGTTAAAGGGAACTTTGAAAGTTTATCAAAATACAAGACCAATGCCCTATATCTCAGAAACACAGCAAAAAACTCTCCTCCAAAAAAAAGGTTTCTCTGTAAGTTTTAGTTTCAGGTTTTCTTTCCTCATACTTTCTTGGATCATGATAAAAATTTTATTAACTTGGATTATAAAAAGAGAGATACCTATGGGATGTGAGAAAGTTATTATCTTCTTTAATTCTGGAAGTTTCTGCCCAGATACCCACCACCTGTCCACACATACACAGGAGTATAGGGAGGGACACAGGACATAGGGAGAGATTTTCAGTTCAGCTATTTTGAGAGTCTCCCCTCTGCTTTTCTCCCACAGTCAATAAAACATAAAATACTATTATGTCTCTTTATCAACACAAAGATATCTAGAGCAACTCACAGACAGTCTGTCTTACTGGAAACATTTTTTGTTTGGTGGCATCAGATCAATCATTTTTAAAAGAAGTTTTTTCTCACTTTGTTCCTTCCAACATCCCTTCTTTGCAAGTGTATGATATTAGCTCTTAAAAAATAAAGATTACACTATGAGTCTTTGGTTAGTAACTGTTTGCCATAATAATGCTGATAATACCCAAGCCAGAGAGGTCAGATGTTCAGACAATCCCACACACCAATATAAACATAGGGTATCATATATTCTCTAAATGATTTTAGTCACAAACAAAATGTGAGAAATTAAGTAAATCTCACTGGAGGTTCTACAGTGAAGATCTTAATTGTCAGTATGTCCTACAACAACAATTTTCACATCACGTATTAAATACCATGTAAACTTGAGTGGAAATAAATAGTGCACAGTCTAGATTTGTCCAAATGATGGAACCAGAGAATATTTTTGTACATCTTGAAACCATTTTTTAGTATTTTACATAACAAGCAAAATATAGCTATTTTAGTTAGCAATTTAAACCACACTATGATGAATTTAGCACTTGCACATTAAATAAATGAAGAGGTTAATGTATTTTTTGATGTGTATGAAACATGGGACAATTCAAGTACATTGAAAAATATACATATTAAGGTCAGATATCCATGTTTCCAGACTGTTCCATTTCTAGTATCCTTCTCAGGGACATTTGAGTCACTCTACCCCGCTAGCCATCTACAAGTTCAACACCTAGAAACTGTGTTATCTTGAGCAATTATTTGATCTCAGTGAGTTGTAGTCTCACATCTTTAAATAGGAATAAACTACCAGCTCCGCAGACTTGTGAGAATTAAGTGACATGTAGTAGTGACCAGAATGTTGGATGTAAGTAGGTGCTCAGTACTGGGAGTCAGAATTGTAATCTCCCTCCTGAGGTCATGTCAGGGGTATTAAAGGATGAAACCTCATTTCCGATGCAAGAGTTAAGCTTGAGTTGAGCTAACGGGCTTTGTTGTATTCAGAGAAACTGTTTAGAAGGGGGCATGCTAGCTCAAAGGGTTAAAGTACACAAGAGCTACACTGTTTAAGAAGATAAATGCTAAAACATAATGAACAATGAATACAAATTTACAAAAGAAAAAAATACTACTTACCAATAATACTAAAAAAAAAAAATTAAAGTACAAACGTGCAAAAACCAAAGAAAAAGAAAATAAACAAGCAGGGATGCATCATTCTTGCCCATTTGTGGGTTTTTTTGTTTTTTGGGGTTTTTTTAAGATTTTATTTATTTATTTGACAGATAGAGATCACAAGTAGGCACAGAAGCAGTCAGCGAGAGAGAGAGGGAAGCAGGCTCCCCGCTGAGCAGAGAGCCGGATGTGGGGCTTGATCCCAGGACCCTGAGATCATGACCTGAGCCAAAGGCAGAGGCTTAACCCACTGAGCCACCCAGGCGCCCCTTGCCCATTTGTTTTTATCAGAATTTTTCTAAAATTGTAACACACATGGGGCATCTGGGTGGCTCAATCAGTTAAGGTCTGACTCTTGGTTTCAGCTCAGGTTGTGTTCTTAGTTTCATGAGATCAGTGCTCAGGGTGGAGTCTGCTGGAGATTCTCTCCCTCTCCTGCTCATCTGCTCTTTTTTTTTCTTTAAGATTTTATTTATTTATTTGACAGAGAGATCACAAGTAGGCAGAGAGGCAGGCAGAGAGAGAGAGAGGGAGAAGCAGGCTCCCCGATGAGCAGAGAGCCCCATGAGGGGCTAGATCCAGGACCCTGAGATCATGACCTGAGTTGAAGGCAGAGGCTCAATCCACTGAGCCACCCAGGCGCCCCATCATCTGCTCTTTCTAAAATAAATAAATTAATCTTGAAAAAATAAAATTATAACACAGCATAGGTGAAACTATGAGAAAAATTATACAGGAACACAAGGTTGTTGGCATTTGGTCAACAAAAAAAACAAGCTGAATGCATAAAACATGAATACCTTCAGACTCTTTGACCTATTCTCTAACATTTGGAATTATTTTCTTAGCTTTGCTAATGTTTTATTTCTAAACTTTGAAAACAGTTATATTCACAAAAACACCCTTCAATGTATAAACTATAGTAACACCAAAGTGGACATGAATTATGTCCAACAAAGAAAGATTGATAAAGTAAGTATTTCATTATTCATTCAAGATGTATTTACTGACATGTCAGGCCCTATTTTAAGGGCTCAGGAGAGAGTATTAAGGAAGACAGTCAAGTCTCTGCGGTCATGAAACTTGTATTTTAATAGAAAATAGAAAATAAATGAGCAACTGAATAAGCAAAATTAGTCACTATAGCACTAATCAGTATGAATGTGATAATTCTGTGAAGCACAGTAGAATGTCAGCTAACATAGATGAAATCATCTGGGAGGTAATATGGAAGAATTAAATTCCAAGAGTGAACCAGACAGCTACAAGCAAATCTACAGAACACCATGTGATCACGGAAAGTTTGAGAAAAGATGCACAGAACACAAAACACAGAACATGGAGTAACTTAAACAACTTAAACAGTTCATTCTTATGTAGAAGAAATGCATAAACTTAGCAATAGTAGTGGAACTAATACGAAGGGGGGTATGGGTGTTTTTCATTTTATTTCCATGTTGTTGGGTTTTCTTTTTAGTTTAAAACTGTATTATATTCATGTGAAAAATGCAGAAATGTAAATAGAATTTAACACACAAGGAGAAGATCATGTGTCTCATCAGTGCTTTTCATATCAGAATGCCTGCTATCGTATTTGAGGCAAACATATGTTTAATACATGTTGTTTTAATTATGGTGTTCTTAAATGCACACACACACACACACACACACACACACACACACACACATACACACACAAACTGAACTAATAATAAACGGAATCCTCAAACATCCTATTAATCATAGTAATTTTTTAACACTTCTCTTGCTACACCACTCGAATTTCCTTCCCACAATCATCTACTAAGACGCTAACAACAAATCTATCATAATTTTCACACTGCACTCTCTTTTTTTATCAACATCACTTTCTGGTAAGTAGGCATCCTGCTAGAAAGCAGTAAGTATGTTTTCAAAATGATCTCTCCCACTCATATATCATTTCACATCACTTGCTCATCCCTCTCTTTCCCTACAACCACAAATATTGGAAATAAAAATGTAGGATTCTTATGAACACTCGTAATCATACATGGCATGTCTGTCAGAATATCCTCACTTATAGGTTACAGCCTGTCTCACGTCTGTTCAAAAAATGCAATTAGTTTCTGGAGGTCCAAAGTCAAATACATTGTCTTAGAAAGTAGTTTCAGAGCAAGCCACAAAGCTCTCCACTTGGTAATTTAAGTGACTGACCGTTCAATTTACGAGCATTCCCAGCAATAAAATTCAGCCTGAACTTAATAATAGCACATTTTATGTGACAACAATGACAATTACAATCTATAGTTACGGCAGTCGCCCTTTGGTCTGGGGAAAAATGACAGTATTAATTATACACACTTGCCATTTATCAGACTTAACTTGGCAGGCGATGGAGCTCAGGACCATCTCCAACTTGACTTCTACATTTACCACTTTCTAATCCACTGAAACGAAGATAATTAGAATAGAGAAAAATGAGTGGCTCCTTCTTTATCTCTGATTTCATGTAGAGTTCTCACGTCATAATAAATTTATACTCACTTGGTTTAGAAGCCTGCCTTTGTTTGCTTTCTAATCTCCACAGCTAAGGGAATAATATTTCCTAGGTGTGCTACAGCATGGGATTTGGGCTGCATGTAACTCCATTTTTCTTTTATATCTTGTTTTTACACCTCAACTACTTGGGGATCTTGGGTCCTTGCTAGGCTTCCTGCTAGATGAGATTACTGATGTACTGAGAACGGAAATTATTTTAAAATATGAGAAACCACATAAGGGGCTTCAGGTCCATGAAAGGACACAAAAATGGGTCCTAAACAGTCTACTTTTCACTCAATCATTTTTTTAAGATTTTATTTGAGAGACAGAGCAAGAGCAGGGGGAGGGGCAGAGGGAAAAGCAGGCTCCCTGCCAAGTAAGGAGCCCAAGGAAGCAGGGCTTGATCCCAGAATCCCAGGATCATGACCCAAACTGGAAGTAGATGTTTAACGAACTGAGCCACCCAGGTGACCCCATTCAAACTTTTTTCCTTTTTTTACCATCCTTTTTCAATCATGTATCACTTTTATTCAATTTTTGTTTTGTGTTTTCCCTCTGTGTGCCATGCAGATTCACAATATGCTCTTTAAGATTTAATACAACTGTAGGGATACGTGGTGGCTCAGTGGGTTAAGCCTCTGCCTTTGGCACAGGTCATGGTCTCAGGGTCCTGGGATCGAGCCCCTCATCAGGCTCTCTGCTCAGCAGGGAGCCTGCTTCCTCCTCTCTCTCTCTCTCTCTCTCTCTGCCCGCCTCTCTGCCTACCTGTGATCTCTGTCTGTCAAATAAATAAATAAAAATCTTAAAAAAAAAAAAAAGATTTAAGACAACTGTAAAATCATGCTTATCTGTTTCTGTGTTCAAGTCTTTACCACCTTTTTTTTAAAAGGCTTAGAGAATTCCAATTTACTAAACTCCTCTTTGGTTTCAAATGTATTCCCTTTTATCATTTCTTATGAAACCTTGAGAAATATTATCCCTGCTTTTAAAATAGAGATTTTTGGGGGCGCCTGGGTGGCTCAGTGGGTTAAAATAGAGACTTTTTGAGGCTCACTCACAAAGCTTAATCAAGGTTGACATGTGAAATCAGAAATTCTAGAACAGGCCTCCAGAAGAAGATGTGGTTAGAAATATCTTAAAGGTATAAATAGGCAGGGACCCTCACCACTCCTACTTCCTGCTGGTTTTGTCACTGTTAGACCAAAGCACCTATTAGAAACATGTCTCATTTACTAGCCCCAACCCAGAAAAAAATCAAATAGGTAGAAACACTTTTGAATATACAGAATTCACAAAAATTTTCCATCGATACAGCTCACATCTTGAAAATGAGATTATAAGGAGAGTCTAGCAAACGGATTCTAGCACTAACTCTGTAGTTACTAGTCAGGATCCTTGGCAAGTTATTTAATTTCCTTATGTCTCAATTTCTTCTTTTATAAAATTATGATACTGAATTATATCTTCTATAAAGTCCCCTCATTTCTAGAGTTGTTTGTGTGATTATGGAAATCCTGGAGTGACTGAGTACAGAAAGGGGCTGCATCCTAGAAAAGAATCATCATACTTGTAATAAAGCCTACCTGTTATGTGAGAGCTGCCAGCAGCAGGGTTTCCCTATGACAAGAGGTAGAGACTTCATCTTCAATTTTTAATAGCAGGAAACTGCCATGGGGTATGAGAGAAGGATCTTAATCCCTCCTCAAATTCGAGAGGTAGAACTGACTCTCTTTCAAGGACTGGCCCTGCCCTTTTCCTGGGAGGGATCATTCATTTGAGCATTTTGAGGTATGCATAGGCAAGGAAGTCCTCAGACAATATTTGAAGGGAATTTAAACCAGTCAAATGGCCAACTATAAACATTTCAGACTGAGATTTCAGGTACGTTCTGCCTAGTCATGCAAGGTGTATACCTTATATTCTCCTTTTTCTGAGTATGAATTTAGATAGAATTGTCTGTGAAAATACTGTTTGTTCCTGGGAACAGAAAATACCCTTTGTGACTATATTGGCTCTGAAACATGTGTGAGATCAGACAGAGCCAGGGGGGCACTTCAGGCTTCTTTTTCTCTTTACATCAAAGTAGAGTCAAAAGGTCAAGTTAATGTACTATGTTTAGTAAATTTTTTTTTTAAAGATTTTATTTATTTGACAGACAGAGATCACAAGTAGGCAGAGAGGCAGGCAGAGAGAGAGAGAGGAGGAAGCAGGCTCCCTGCCGAGCAGAGAGCCCGACGCGGGGCTCGATCCCAGAACCCTGGGATCATGACCTGAGCCGAAGGCAGAGGCTTCAACCCACTGAGCCACCCAGGCGCCCCTGTTTAGTAAATTTTAAGTCAACAGCAAAACCTTTGCAAAAGCCCTATTGATTTTGCCTAGAACTTGGAGAACAGAATCCAATATCCCCAATACCTCTATGGTAAGCAGAATAATGCCTCCTCCGACCCTAAAAAAATCTACATCCTAATCCCTTAAACATGTGAATGTGTTATCTGGCAAAAAGGAATGTGAAAATATGATTAAAGTGAGAATCTTGAGTCGAGGAGATTATCCCAGTTCCAAGGCCTGAAGTGAAAGACACCAGAATTAAGGCATCAGAATCCCTGGGGGAAAACAGAGCAACCCACCGACCTGGCATCAGATCAGAGTCATTTCTTTTTTTGCACTCCCAAGAGTAAAGTATATAAAGCAATAAAGCATTGTAAAACATTAGCGGCAAATGAGGGGGCAACAAACTCCATAAATACATTGTGCGAAAAGGGCAACGTTTCTAAACAATTCTGGAAGCAATGAGAAGATAATACATAAGATGCTTTAGCTTACTCAGGAAACACTATATAGTGAGAAACACTGCTGAGTATAGTCAGGAGACAGAGAAATCAAAGGGACCCCATGAAAGAAAAAGCTGTGTTTGGGTTCCTCACCCCCCTTTGCTTCTCCTCCTACTCTGGTTCTTTCTAGGACCTGCACTGCCACTTTACACGTGCCTTAATGTATGTCCTCCTCACAAAGGACAACGAGGCAATGATATTTTTGGATTCTTCCAGCTCAAAAGATGATTTCTAAAGAATGAACCGGACAGAACGGTCATGTACTGATTCCAGATGACCAGCGCTAGGTATCTCAACACCAACATCCTTGCCTTCAGGTACTGAAGGACTTACAAAGGACACTTGGACCCTGTCCCTGTTCTGACCAGTGACTGGATACCTGAGAGGACAGGAGCACCAGACTGCAATGGCCAAACCACAGACCCCAGGCAAAGACGAGACTCTTGCTTTTTTCCTTTCCAGGTCTCCCAGACACTGTGTTTGTATCTGCTATCTCTATACTTCAATAAACGCCGCTTTGACCTCCTACTGGCTCGAGTTCGATCTCTGTGCTGCATGAAGCCGAGGACCCTCCTGCTGGTTCTGCAGGACCTCCTGGGTCCTCGGACCTGGCCTGCCCACACCAGTCAGAAACATCACTGAGTATGTCAAGAGATACATTTTTTTATTTTTATTTCTGGCCCCATTTGTGAATTTTATGCATCCTTGTTTATAAGTTATATGTCAGGTTATTTTTTCTAAAACGTCTAAGTTCTATGCTAGAACCAGCAACTGCTACTTACTGTTACTTCAAAACACAATCAAACTTATTTAGAAATAACAGGGGAAGGACAATTTTAAGTCATAAAATAGGGCCCCTATGATAAAGAAATCTGTAAACACTCTTAAGTAAATCATGCATGACTGTTGCGTTTTTAACATTCATCTTTATTAATTTTATCATGTGCTCCGGATAACAGACCAATTTCTTACTAAAATTTCTCACAGTGAATATAACTAAGTGTGCCCCTGCTACTTCCCCCAAGCCCTCATGCCTAGAGCAGAATTTGACGAGAGCCAGGTCATTTTCCCTACATGGGTAGCTACACACTCCACAGGTGAGGGTTGAGAGAAAATAAACAAACAAAACAAAACACCTTTTTTCTCTGCATATAAAGGGGAAGGAGGCAGAATGGTTCTCCTTGAAAACAAAAGGAGCCTAAGTAACTTACTCCAGTCCTTTGATATGTCAGTAAAATCTCTCTAGGTGCCATATACTCCCAAGAGTCTCAGCTTTGGGGACCTAAAGATGTCTCCAAGGCCTAGGCTTCATCCCTCTTGAAATAGAAACACAGAAGGAGGTAGCCCTTCTGTCTCCCAAGAACCCTAGGGCTCCCCAGAACCTCAGGGACCTAGTTCAGCCTGTCACCATTCAGCCTTTGGAGAGATAAGAGAGCTATTGCGATCAGAGCAATTTAATTTTAAAAATGCCTGTAGGTCTAAATTTCATGGAATGTGAAGAGTGAAATATTTCTACAGGAAGCAGAAGCAAACACTCCCTATCAGTGTATTACATCAATTTCCATGTCCAGGGAGCCCAGGGTGTCTTGCAGGAGCACTGAGACTTCCGGGCAAGTTTCATTTCCCCACCATTTTCTAGCACTAGATTGTACCAGAATCAGCTGGAGGATTGTTAAAACTCTGGTTGCCCTTTTCTCCCCTTAGAGTTTCTGATTCCAAAATTCAGAGGTGGGGCCCAAGAACGTATTTATTTCTAACAATGTCCTAGGTGACACTGATGCTGCTGGTCAAGGATTTGGAAAACAACTGGGTTCCACAGGTCCTAAATGGTCTCAAGTTTTGTGGAGCCTGAAACATATAAATACTCAAGAGCCCTTGTATTTAGGAATTCAAGACCAGTTATAGACTGGAAGGGGTCATGACTCCATGACTGCACAGTAAATCTTCTGACAGTGATCATATATGATAGAGTTAATAGTTCTCTACATCAACTGTATGCCTGAGGTTCAGTTTGACATCATAAATATGAAACTGGAACATACATAAAATAACCACTGATTTCACTGGAGAATTTCTAAAAAGATGAACAGAAATCATCTTGCTCTTTAGTGAACTACCAACACACAATAGAATTTACCAGACTTTGCACTGTCTAAAAATAGTTATACACCGCTGGCTGGATAATTGTTAACATTTGTATAGAAGAAAGAGCAACAGCCTGTAGGTTCTTGAGGGTTCTTGAACTTTATTCATAGTATCACCTTGCCCAATATATTGACTTGCATGAAGCTAGATTTCTTTTCTGGCTGTAACCAGTCTCAAATTCTATTATTTTATTTATATAATTTATTTATAGAATTCTATTTTATTATTCTAATCAGTCTAGCTGTAACCAGTCTCAAATTCTATTTTAGAATAACAGCATTAATCAAACAGTTCTTGAGCTTGCAGTTCACCAGTGTGAGCCTCTAACATACTGCCATTTTCTGAAATTGAAAGACTAAGGAAAGTTGTGTATCACCATTTTGTGCCTCCCCGCCAAAATAATCTCCCTTCTGTAAGAAGGGGGAAAAATGGAAACTCTGTCTTCAATTATTCATGTTCAAATTCTAGAGATCAATTAAAACTGAAAGAAAGAAATAGGTAAGTCAGTTTTCTCCTCATTTTTACAAGCGTATTTAACAGGCCCTATCTTCTAATAAATCCCCAATCATTCCATGAAGGCCCTCAAAATGTTTCTTTCTATCTGTAAAATAACTCCCAAGGGAGCTGCTTTCCTCTTGCCCGGGCCTCAGAAAAATGTCTTGCAAAAAACAAGCTGAGCTCACCTCTTCAGTTATTTCCTGCCAACCCCACTGATTTCACTGAGGGCGCCAAGGTTTGGAGAATAAAAAGCAGCCCAGGTGGTTTTGAAAGGCAGAAGCGGGATCTGACTTTTAAGTGTCTAAATTGGATGAGCCAGACGCATCCTACCCTCTACACTGAACAAAGAGGAAATCAACACAGTCCCTTCATGCAACTTCAAAAGCCTGCCACTGTTACTCAAGGTACCAGTTTCCCCACTACAGAATGGAAGCCGCATGTATCCGGTTATGGCAGAGTTCTAGAACAAGAAATAGAAGGGACAGAAAAATCAATTTATTGAACACTCTGACCCAACTTTGAAATGCAATGCAGCATGGGCGTCTTAGCACAAACCTTCCACAAAGGTCTCTCTCTGATCAGCCTACAAGCTGTCCTTGGCTCTAATACGGAGCAAACTGGGACGGGATCAGGAATTAGTGATTATCTGACTGGTTGGGTCTACACAGATGTCCCACATTTTAATCCAAATCACAAATAAACTGTTTGTGTTATTTTTTTTAATCTGAAAAATTCCTCCAATGAAAGCTTAGCAAGGCACATCCTGGTGGTCATTTTCAATACTGCCTGCTAAGATCATGCCATTTTTATTTTTAAGATTTTATTTATCTATAACAGAGAGAGCGAGAGAGGGAACACAGGCATGGGGGAGCTAGAGAGGGAGAAGCAGTCTCCCTGCTGAGCAGGGAGCCCGATATGGTGCCCCAATCATGCCTGCTGTTTTTAAATTGCTTTCCAAACCAGCCACTGAACTGGCTATTCTGGTAAACACTCAGACTGCGAGCTTCCCCATCGGACTCACATATCTTCAGAGGTTGGGACTGTGTTTTATTCATCGATCTAAAGGGCCTAGAACTACTTGGCACAGAAGCGGTGGTCCTTATTTAAAGCAGGAGTGAGTCCATACATAAAATGTTGAATAAATTAGAATGAACAAAGTAACCTCTGCATATAAAATGGAGAAATTCCAGGAATAGGACTTTTCAGTACGGTTTTTAATAGAAGTTGCAGAACACTGGAAGGTACTCAGGGTAAGTTTTCCAGTCTCTGATTTTTAGTATCCTAATAAACAACCTAAGGTCCCTTTCATTGTAATCATAGTTCAGGGAGGAAAAGAAGGGGAAGAATATATATGCCATTAGAATGTAACAAACAAGGTTTTTTTTTTTTTTTTTTTAAGTTCCTTGGAAGCATTCTTCCATCCCAGACATCTCTGTGGAATCATCTTAAAGCTAAGTTTGCAGTACTCTTTTTATCCCAGTATCTTGAACCCAAAGATGCCTTCAAAGTGCTCCTATTGGAACTGTCAAATTCACTTACCTGAAAAAAATTTCAATTTCTATGATTTCTATATGCATGCACACATGTACACACACATGCACACTGGAGAGGAAGGGATTAACATTAAAGGGAAAATCAAATTGAAATCAGGAGATCAACCTGAAAAATAAGGCCATTTTCAAAGATCCTCAGAAGGAAAGCTGTCATTATTACACATTTTAAGTTAATGATAATAACTGAAAGATATTTTAGCTCCAGGGTTGAGGATACAATGGGTTTTTAAAAAAATAACCATAGCTATGGAGTTGGATACCTACAATAAAAAGTATTATCAATATTTACTGGGGTAATGTTATTAAAAACAATTCTAGCCTTGCGTTTCTACGATCATTACAAAGAAGTGGTCACAAACCAGTATTACAAAATATTCTGTTGGTCTGACCTCATCTCCTTTTCTTAACTGGTCCATCTAGGAACTACTTATTTATTTTGCTACTTACCACTCTATATAGTTGAATAAAATATCTTCAAGTATGTATAGAGATAAGTAATTTAGAATTGTTTTGATATTGTATTCTTTAGTAAATACAGTGAAATACTAATGAAATATTAGAATACTCAGCATAAAGAAATGTCATCAGCATTAACTAAGGATTGGAAATTCAGATGGCTCCCGGGCGCAGATGTCCCATGTCTCACTTTACACATGTTGGTTTGTGTATATTCTGTAGGATTCTGATACGGAGAAGCATTAGTGGACCATGGAAAAATGCCAGTCTTCCACAGTAGACACAAACAGGGTCTAGATCCTTTCCTTACCTAAAAGAAACTTGAAGCCTGATTTGTGTTCCTTTGCATGCTTTTTTATATAATTAGAATGTATGCGCAGTATTTTCATGGAATTCAGTGCTTATTTCTAAAGGTCTTGTTTTCAATTTTTCACATTTTTCTTAAGTTATGTTATGAAAAGTTCTCTTTCTGGGAAAGAGAATCATAATTAAAAGTTTAAGGCATAGTCATAACCAAGGATTTCTGTAATATAAGAAAAGAACTGGTTATAAATTAAGATCTCGAAAGATATATAAGAGAAAAAAAATCTAGTTCATTTTTTTATAAGCCCGTATAGCTTTCTAGGGAAGGTGGGCCTTAGCAACTGAAAGTCTCTTTGGTAAACACGGGATGGATGTGACCATTTAGGGGAAGCCAATAAGCAGTAACTGAATTGTTCTCTACAGCAAGAATGGCAAGATTTTCTAAGGAAATCCAAAGAAATTCTAGGAGAATCCAAGAAGCAAAGATACCAATGCCCAAGGTGCTGGGACAGATGCTACTTATTTCCCCTGCCTCCCCCCATACTTCATACATAGCGGGGTCGGGTCAAAAGAGATATTTGAAAAGTCAAAGATTGAGGAGGGATTCCAAGCTATTTTCTATGTGGTATATGGTACAAACCCTATCCTCCTCTTCCATATTATCATCAGGAATTTGTACCTTGCTCCCTTAATACTCCTATTTTGTTTTTTCTTGTGGCATTCCAAAAAGTGGGAGGAGGTAGACATTAACTTCCAAGTTTTATGTGGGTCAGGGAGACCCTTACTTGATTTTTATTAAGAGAAACTGGTTATAAATGACTATTAGGTATCAAACAAGTGCAAATATGCCTAAGTCTTGCTTTGCTTTGAATTAAGTATTGTGAACATACATTAATACATTCATATATACATAGACCAAATGTTTTTAAAAGACCACGCAAAGAGACAAGCTCAATAATTTATGGCACATTACAAGTTTAATTATTTCATTCCAAGGTCTAGGCAATGTCAAGGTAATCTGCCAGACTGGCTAATACTCTGAAGGTTTCTAAAGTACTAAAATTTGATGTATCAATTTTAAGTCTCCCTATTTTCAGAACATTTTTGAGGAAAATGCATTGTATTTGAAAAATGAAACTCAAATAAGAGGTTCATCAAGCCCGTGAAACGTGGATTTCCAAAAAAAAAGAATTTGAAAACAACTTTGCTGGGTGATAAGGGGCTGTAGATAGTCCAAGACATACCACCTTCCTTTCTACCTTTCCTTGCTCTGTAGATTTCCGAGTATATCACTTCAAAGTATCAACTCTCAAGACAAAAATACCTGGGTTCAAGTCACTTCTTGGACGAAACATAGGATCTTGGGCAAGTTTCTTAACTTCTTAATGCTTTACTTTCTCTCATTATGAGACAGAAATAAAAACAGGACTTCTTTCACAGGGTTATGGTGAGGGTTCAATAAATTAACATACATCAAGCGCTTAAAATAGAGCCTGGCACATTTTAAGTCCTATATTTACATTCTTACTTGATTAAATAGTCAGTCACTACTTTTAAGTTCTATGGGGACAGCGATTTCCCTTTCCCCCTTTCCCTGGCCTAGTACTCTGGTCTGCAGAATGAACTCTTGGTGTTACTCTGTTCTTTGGAAAGACAGCCAGGGACTGCTTCCATCAAGGGCAGAGGCTGACCCTCTGCACAAAGACCTCTGCAGTCTCAATCTTACACGATTTACACTTAAACCATACTTTAGAGAGAAAATGGTCCAATTTGAAAGATAAGCAAAGGAAATGGCAATTTATGTCACAAAGCAACTCCAGAGTCAACTCGACCTAGAAGGGAATCAGTATTGCAAGTACACAATAGGATTATTAGAGTATCTCTCTGATTTCACGTACATAGTTCCTCAAATCACATAGTCCCTGCTCCATCAGACAAAAGCTGCTGTTGAGCCAGCAGGTCTTCCTGGGGGTGGGCACATGACCCAGCACTGACAAACCACACAGACAAGTCTGGAATCAAGTGTGACATGAAGCTGTTCAAACAGGGTCCTCTCTGGGGCTTTGCAGTGACGACTATCAAGATACCTTCTCAACTATTCCCTGCTTGCCAACTTCTATCCTAATTGTGGGCTAGAAGACTTGGAGCAGCAAACAGCCATCTTTCCATCAATTAGAAAGAAGAACCTTCTTCAGAATGAGATCCATATAAAGAGGAATGCAGCATTAAGACACGGAGAAGAAGAGAGTAGGGGAAAGAGAGAACTGACATTGTGTGAGCCCCTGGATACAACCAGGTCTGAAGCTGGAAGCACTCCTCTGGTTTTCAGGTATATAAGCCAACAAGTCCCATTTTTTACAGAGGCTACTTTGGTTTGAGTTATTTCTGCAGCACGCAGCTAAGAGCTCTGATTGCAGGCAAGCCCATCTTGTGGCCAGCAATTTAATTAGTGAATAAATAAATGATCACTACAAGTATTTTCCAGAACACCTTGTGTAGGAATAGAGTCAAGATGCAGGTCAACAGTATGACAACGTCTCTAAAGGATCACTGTCTCCAAATTCCTTTCCCTGACTCAAAAATATAGGTAGCAAGTGCGAAAATTTCTCCAGACTGTTCTTTCTTCTTTTCCGGCTCGCTACCTGCTCCCATATCACTGTGATGACAGACCCTCGCTGCTCTCAGCCCCTCCAAGAGAACGGGAGACCCGCCAGATCACTGCTGCTCTGGCCAGGGTAAGGCACCTCGAAGTAGACTCCCCACCATGGAGACATAAAGCTGCTAAAGATCTGGTGTGCTGGAAGTCTGATGAACGTGTCTCAGGAGGCTTTCCTAGGCTCTTCTCCACAAAAGCTCCCTTGGCTGCTCTGCCCTCATTACCATCCACCAAAACACCATCCATTTTCTTTCAGGAAGCCTACGGGCTCTTTGCTGCCCCCTTGATAGCCAGGTGTTTGTTTCTTTGCTTGTTGATCAGGGAATGGCTGGAAGAAGGCTGAGCCTCAAGATCGAAGTCCCAGAAACGACTGAGGCTCTTTTTTCTCTTATTATATCTCTACCCATCCAATACCAGATAAGCAAATCCAACCCCTTTCATTTCTCCTTACTGGCTATTATTTTTTTCTAGTCTCTACACTTAGATCCTAAACAATTGCTCCCAAGTATTATTACATCAACATATTTTCTTGTAGAGGCTTCTGCACATATTGCTATAAACATCTATATTCATCAATCAGTGATATGAAGGGACCTAAATTATTTAAACAGTGCCTGATTTCAGTTCAAAGTGTAACTGTCAAAAAAAAAAAGTGAAAACACAGGTTCTGTCTTTTCCATTTACAAGCTCTGTGACTTTGAAGAATTAAAATTCTTAGAACCTCAACTTGCTTCTCTGTAAAATGGGACAATAATGCTTACCCAGATAAACTCATAGGTTGCTGAGGAAATGAAACTTGGAGAGTACATATATGAAAACATTCAGTATACCAAATATTCATATATGCAAGGCACCTAACACATTACCTGGTCCGTAGTGATAAATGGATTCTTTCTTTCATTACACAGATGTGAAGACTGAAAAAGCAGTCAGCAGGGAAGACAGTCCCAAAGTTGTCACAGTTTGTGTATCCTCTTCCACAGGTGATGGCTTGTCCTTTCTCAGAAATCAATTGGTCAGTGTTTCCCCTATCAGCAATGATAATCCTCTCTGGAAACCAGTGAGAATATCCTAGATTTAAAACTTAATGCGTATATAATTTTCTTTTCCCTGTATACTTCATTTTCATATGGATTTGGGTATCATCACTTTTTAAAATACCTTCTAGCCTCCTTTTGCAGTGACCAAATGAATATTTTTAGAGCTATATATAATTTTCTTAAGTAAAATATGTAGGTAAAAGTAAAGGGACTATTAGTTGAGATTTGCTTCACATTATATTAAATATCATTATAGTAAATGCTTCTATAATGAAGTATTTCCTTAGAACAGTGTTTTGTCCATCTAATTGTTATAGGTTTTCATAAATTCTTTCTTATCTCTGAAATACGTTGTATGATACATTAAAGCTCAATTTATGAGCTACCACAATTTCCTCCAAATGCACAAAATCTGAGAGTAAAAGACAATAACAGAACTAAATATTCTCGGCCTCTTGTCATGTTCTTATGGTTTAACATTCTCTCCTGATGACTGGAAACTTACTAAGGGCAACCTTAATATCTGCTAAGGTCTAGCACAGCGCCTTCCAAGTACAGAGTGCTCAACATTTATGGATAGAATACAATTCCATTTTGTGTAGGTTCCTGAGAGTTGTTTGTTTTTTTTTTTTTTTTCATTTATACAACTGAGGTCATAACTCATTATGGAGCAGATGGACAAGGAATCTATCTGCTTCTTCGAAAAATCATGTGTTGCCACAGCAAGGTAAATGTTTGTAGAGGGCTGGAAAAAACCCTGGGTTGGGGAGCGGGGGTTGCAGAATTCAGAAAGCTGGGTTTTCAAGCTCTTTCGCAATTGCTGTGCCTCCTCGGGCAAGTCATTTGCTTCCCATAGACCTCCATTTTATTATCAGTGAAACGCAGTTAGTGCCTGCCTCATGTACCCCACAAGGCTGCTGTGTGTATGACAGAAATAAGATCACATGTTATGGAACCTTAATCTTCATCTGGCTCCTGAACAAGAACTACTGCCCCTTGTCACAAGCAAAGATGTGTTAGTAGGCAGAATATATTTCGAAAGACTGGAAATAGCCTTTGCCTTTCTCATTTCTGTAAGTCAAGAGAGCAGAGGTTATGAAGGTTCTCACTGTACCCTAACACAACCTTGCACCCAGAAACTTGAGTTAAAATCGATTCTATACAGTCCTGGAGTTGCACAGTCTCCTGTAACTCAGGATCGCCACTGGGATTTAGGATGCATACTATTTTGGTAGTTACTTAATTGATACTCCCATCTATTTATGTATAGAAAAAGAAGGACGGAAATAGTTAAAATGAATTGGAACTCTGAACAAAATACTCGTCTGGAATATGCTACTAGAATGTTCAGAAAGCAAGTTTTCAGGGAGCTGTATTCATTGGCTTCATTCTACAGTACCCACCACTGTGCCTTATTATAGGTTCTGGTCCCTGAGTACTCAAATATCTAGGAACCAGCAAAAGATGGGGCTCCCTAGAATAAAGAGGAGTCCGTAGAGCTGTATCAAATAGCCACTTGTTCATATAACAACTCTCAACAAGTTCTTCTGGAAATCTCCAAATAAGAGATTATGCTTTCCACATCTGTTTACCGTCTCTCTACCAGATGCCAAGCACTGTGCCAAGTGTGAGAAGGCAGAGACAGAATGTGACATGTCTCTCACTGCCAACTAGCCAGTCTATTATAATATGAAATAATAATCAGGGCTAATAGTGATCGATCACCTAGTAAGCTGGGTACTGTTCTAAGCTCTTTATACATACTGACTTCTCCTACCCCCTCAACCCCATGACCCAGCAATTGCACTGCTGGGTATTTACCCTAAAGATACAAACGTAGTGATCCGAAGGGGCACGTGCACCCGAATGTTTATAGCAGCAATGTCTGCAATAGCCAAACTATGGAAAGAACCTAGATGTCCATCTACAGACGAATGGATAAAGAAGATGTGGTATATATACACAATGGAATATTATGCAGCCATCAAAAGAAATGAAATCTTGCCATTTGCTACGACGTGGATGGAACTAGAGGGTATCATGCTTAGCGAAATAAGTCAATCGGAGAAAGACAACTATCATATGATCTCCCTGATATGAGGGAGAGGAGATGCAACATGGGGGGTTGAGGGGGTAGGAGAAGAGTAAATGAAACAAGATGGGATTGGGAGGGAGACAAACCATAAGTGACTCTTAATCTCACAAAACAAACTGAGGGTTGATGGGGGATGGGGGGTTGGGGTTATGGACATTGGGGAGGGTATGTGCTATGGTGAGTGCTGTGAAATGTGTAAACCTGGTGATTCACAGACCTGTACCCCTGGGGATAAAAATATATGTTTAAAAAAATAATAAAATTTAAATTAAAAAAATAATAATTATTTCTTGATGATTTTAAAGAAGAGCAAGTGTGTCAAATATTACAAGACTGCTATTCATTCATTTCTTAATAAGGTGTTCACCAAAAAGCATGCTACAACTAAATTTGTGAGTTTTTATTTTTTTCACTTGTTTTTTTGCATATTACAAATATCATCCCACACTTTCTTTCTGTTTTAGAATATTTTTTTAAGCTCTTTACCAATGTCTGTGAGGGTTAATTTAGTTAAAGTGATATAAATGATATATAAATCAATTTAATCAGATACACATTGGCTTTAATAAATCACCAAATACTGACTGGCTGAACATGGACATCACTGCCAATCACCAACTCCTGAGCACACAGACCAAGGAAAACTGGCAGTTTCAGTACATATTTCGAAAATTAATATTTTTTGAATTCACACAGTCAATCCCCAGTATACAATGGTTGTTAGGTCCTATAAAATCACCATGAATGCCAATTCACAAATACTCAGCCACTGATCCTGGGGAAAATACAGGGTTAGGTTTCTACAAGCCTCTGATCACAATGTTTTCATCCATCAATCAATATATAAACTTGTCCTAAGACTGTTTCTGTTTAAAGATTCTTATGTAATACATGTTGATTCATTTATATCGACCTCATGGCCAGGTATGCATACAAGAGAGAAATTCTGGGGACAGATGGCAATAGCGTTTTCTGGGAAAGGCTGTACAAGGTGACATAATGAGCAAAGAGCGATGGCCAAAAGCAAAGAGAATGTTTCCACAGCGATGTTGTGAGACTCTGGGTACAAGAGCCAGGGGCCGCGAATGGTGCCTGGCGGTTGGGAGAAGAGGCTGCCTCTCCCTGTTCTGGTTATTCCTGCTGCACACAGCTCAGCAGTACTTCTGCTCTCTGAGATTGGGATGTTGGGAGCACACAGAATCAACACCTTGGAATACACATGACTCTTTTCAAGGTAGACAGAGTAGAGAGGCTTCACCAAGCCTTCACTCTGCTGAGTGAAAAACAGAACAAGAGTGGAAGACCAGGTACGATGCCAAGTGGTATATTCTGGTTTCTGGAATTCATCCCTAGACAGACAACCCTTTGGGGATAAATACTGGGAACATTTTTGAAGTTGACTGTTGGACAACCAGGCCACCGGAAGTTTGTACTATCATAATTTTGGTCCTGTAAGTAAATATAGAGTCACTTTACCTGTGATGCTAAGAATGGTATTGTATGTGTTGATCAGGACTGAGAACAAGCCTTTACATGTGACAAAGAGAACCTCACTTGATTGCTGAGTGAGTCCGGCTGATGGATTATTAGGTCGGGCAGCAAAAAGATTGTGGAGACAATGGATCTAGCAAATGGTATCACTTAAGGATATCTGGCAAAACCCACAAAGATACATCAATTGAATGACAAGAATTTATACTGAAGAGAAAAATTTACAACTGAACTTCAGAGGATCTATTTATCTGTCAGAGTGACAAACAGCAAGTTGTTGATATAGAAGAGGAGGTTAAAAATATCAGAAAAAGGGTATAAAATAATTATTGGATTATCTTATCTTTTTTAAGTGTATGTAATTTTTAAACTTGATGAAATCACACAAAGATGTAACCTTTTATCTATGTATTCACTCATCCGATGTTCAGAGGGCACTAATTTGGGCTACGCAAAATGACACCAGAATGAATGAGACACAGAATCCCTGCCTCAGTGGAGTTAATGGGTCACAAAGCAATAAAGAGGTGTGTACAACACAGTGTGAGGGGTGTTGGGATACTGGGTACATCAGGCTGCCTTGAGGCAAATGGGAAAGGTATCAATCCACATGGGGGATCAAGGACAGGAAAGAATATGAACCCTATAACTTGGACAAAGGTAGGAGTGATCCAGGCACGGAGAAGAAAAAAGAGGTTTCTGGATAGCAAATCTGCAATAAGTCAGAGGGATGAGGGCAAGGTGTACTAGAAAAGGAGGACACCTGGTGTATTCGGGGGAGGAGGAACTCCAGGTCTGAGAGAGGAGTAGGGGAAATGAGCAGGGGCCATATGAGGCCCTATCCAACTGTGTTAAGGAATATGGATGCCATTCAAAGAGCAATGGGAAGCCTCTTACAGTATTAAACAAGGAAGTAACATCATCAGTGTCAGGGATTAGAAAGGTCACTGCCTATAGCTCCACCCCACTGTAGTGTCCAAGTTTGAGATCTTTGTTGAAAATGATCCTTTATTTGAAAGTTCTACATGTCTAAAGAATATTCTGGTTTAATATGTATTTTGTTAGCAACACATCATCAACCCTTGAAGAGTGTTGTCGAGGGATATAGGAACAAACCGAAGAGGACACTGGTGGTTAACAAGAGTCATAATTAAATCCCAAGGGTTCTGCCTAGCAGGGTCAAATGTGAATACATTTTTCTGATAGATTGCTACAGTAAAGCATTTTTTCACATCCCCACAGCACTGTGATGCCAAGTTTTGCAAATTCCCACTATATGACCCTGATCTCTAAGTCAGGTCCTTGAGCATGGAAAAAAAAAATGCAGAAAAGTCATATTTTTACATTATATTGGCCTTATATAGATCTTAAAAGGAAAAGTATCAATGTCCTGAGTTAAGGTCTTTAGGAAAAGTCCTGATCCTGGGACCCTGGTAGAGAACCTTGGATGTTGTCCCCTGTCATCTTATCTGTGTAGTCTTCCATGTTCTGTTTTTTTTTTGTTTGTTTTGGGGGTGGGTTTTTTTGTTTGTTTGTTTGTTTGTTTTTAGTATTAACTATTTGAAATGTGGCAATCAGCAATGGGCAGCTCATATAGTTTCACAAAGCAAAACTACTTGCTGGAGTTTTTCTTAATTATTTAAGCGTGTTAATTAATTCTATGATCCTCCTGCACAAAGTTGCTAGAAAATCTTAATATTTAAGGAACTATGCACATATTTGATGTGTATGGACCATGGATTTAATGAGATTTTTCACGTATGTTGTGATTCTCTTCCTTGTACACTACCTTGCCCCTCCCATTCTTTACTTTGCCACACACACACACACACATGCACACTAACATAAACACACAGTTCCATAAAACAAACCATTTCCACAAGAACTGGATATCAAGTATTTCTATCTTATTCTCCTTCTAATTAGTAGATTATGATGGAGAAAGGGGACAGAGCTACCCTTAAAACTTTTAACCATAGGTGTTTCTTCCACTTCCACACTGAAGACCGAGAACCACAGATATATATGCAGCAAATAAAAATTTTGATATAGAAAATTGTGTCTTAGCAAACTCTTTAGGCTATACTCTGTTTATGTGTTTCTACCTACTTCCTCTGGTATCTTGATCATCCACAGAATGTTTTAAGTGTTTTTAAGCTTTAGACCCCATTTTGGTATTTGTTACATTATGAGTACATATGCATTTTTTGGTTTAGGTTTGGAAACTTTAAGTTATATGTATTATCTAAAGAGAGATTAACCTAAATGCTCTTCAATGCCAATAACCATTGTGTTTCCCCAAGCAGATATAAGCAACATTTTCAAAGGCTCCCCTTTGTCTGAGAGGAGCAGATGAAGATCTGGTAGCTGTGTAATAAAATTTAAATAATCTCTGTGGAGGCACTATTTTGTTAGATACCAGTTCATGGTTTAATTGAAGAAAACAGGTGACAAACTAAATTGTTGCCAAAAACATTAACAGAACTATTGCTCTTTGATGAAATTTTAGTCAGGTATATTTTGGTTTTGTTTTACCTACAATATACTATTTCCCCATTTATTCCTGGAAGACATGACTAACAGATTGGAATAAAAATCAGATTGGAGTAGCAATCACCACCACATAAGTACAGGCTTGAGGTTAAACATGTTAACCATGTGCTAATCCATTCCTCGTTCAGTTTAAATACAAGTCCAAATTTCTTTTCATAACCCACAAGAACACACCTAATCTGATATCCTTACATTGGGGCACACCATCAGTCCTTGAAGATTCTGTCTCCCCAGTTAAAAATACTCTTTCCAGGGGCACATGGGTGACTCAGTCATTAAGCATCTGCCTTTGGCTCACGTCATGGTCCCAGGGTCCTTGGATTGAGCCCCACATCCAGCTCCATGCTCAGCAGAAAGCCTGCTTCTCCCTCTCCCACTCCCTCTGCTTCTGTTCCCTTTCTCGATGTCTCTCTCTGTCAAAAAATAAATAAAATCTTAAAAAAAAAAAAAAAAAAAGAGTACTCTTTCCCTAACAGTCTAAAGACAAGAGGTTAAGGGTAAAAGGTTATTTTTAATCAACTTAAATGTCCTTCAGCCTGATCATGGTACCTGATAGAGATAGTAACTATGACATATTACATCTATATTATATGTTGTTTTTCTTCATAGTTATGAAAATGATTCATGATTACATTATTTATTTGCTTTCTCACTTGTTTTTTGGTCTGTTTTTAGCCAGACTGTAAGCTGGCTGTACCCTAGTGCTTACCTTTGTGTGTGGCACATAGTAGCTGCTCAATTTTATCTGATGAATTAATAAAGGGCATTACTCTAGGCTCCTTTCACATAGCACCCCATCTGCAGATAACAAAACTGAGGCACAGGGGAACACATGATATGCATCCTATTTTGGTAGTTAACTGGCAGCACAGCTGATACGGGGGTGCCACAGGTCTCTTTGCCCCAAAGCCTCTGCTCCTCTGATTCTACCACAGCACCTCCAAGTAAGAAGGCCTTGCAATAACAGCCCGGGGAAAAATGGCTTGGCAGGAATAATCTGTAGTTGGATTTTGAGCTCCCCTGACTTGTCAATCACTATTTTGCTCTGAGAATTCCCATTGCTGTTTCAGTGTAGACCCTAATCATATTCAGCTGTGGAAACAGGAAGGCTTTGACTACCTTTTTACCCAGCGTTTTGAGCTGGGACAGCTCCTGACCCATTCTGACCTCCCCTGGCTTTTTGTTCTCTACTAAGGCTGAGGCAACTCGGGGGCTAGCCAAGCCCTTGGTCTGAGGCAAACCCAGAGGACAGAAGGCGGCTGACAGGGAGCACATACTAACTATTATGCATGGACATCCCCACATTTCTGCATTAAATATTGGCTTATTTACTGATTTCCAAATGGTGTTTATTCAACGAACTAGATTATCTTCTTTCTCATTTTCATGTCCTTTCCTTTCCTAATACTTAATGCACGGTCCATGGGTGTCACCAAAAGCAAAGAAAGCCCTGTAAATGCAACGTGACAGGGGCAGGATACAGAGCAGCTTACTAATAACACTTAATTCCACAGATTAAGGACATAATGAATGATATTTGACAATTATGTATTGAGCTCTTTTTAAGCTTATCTACATCAAAGGAAACCAGAGTTGGTCAGTAGTTAAAGCTGTAAAACCACATTTTATTCAAGAACTGTTATAGTAAGGGGGAAAAGACTTCTGTACAGAACTATAGCATGGACAAGTGAGGGTTTATAGGCAAAGAGCAGGGTGGGGAGGGTCGGTGGATGGAAAATTCCTAAGAAGAAATATCAGGCATAAAGGGTGATTCTGGCTAAACCAGCCTTATAGATTGTTGGTGGGAAAAGCCCAGAGTGACCAGATATGAAGGGTGGCAGATGAGAAAGCAGATTGTATATTGAAGCAGATCAGTTATCAAGAGTGAGGGAGTCATGCTAAATCAACTTAGCAGGATTCTTGCTGGACCTGGGCAATGCAAAGACAAACATGGAAGCCCAAAGGTCAAGGTCGAATTGGGAAGAGTTGAGAGTTTGGTAAAGTTTGGTCAAGGAGAGGGTCTGTCACTTACTTAGCTTGCGCTCACAGCTAATAAAACTTGTGGGAGCAATAGGAGGGTTTTCCTTTTCATAGTTTCCAACCACCTTGATTCTGTTATTTGCCTTTATTAATTTACAAAGGTGAAATAAATGTTCATTTAGTATATTACATATGCTTGGGCACTGTGTCATTTATTCTAAACATGGCAAACCTAGCTTCTGGTCATTTATGGCCTACTGAAAATTTTAGTTGCTGTAATCTAAATATTCTTAAGGGAAAACTCTTACTTTTATGTATAAGCAACAACTGAAATCAGGCCTCCCAAGGGACTCGTGTGCTAATCCCAATTTGCCCGCACTGATAGGTTTTCATCAAAGAAATTTTATTACTGGGTACTCCTAGTTCCTCTAATCCCTGGGCCTATCGGGGACACAGGAAACACTCTGGCTCACCTCCCTAGCTACAGGTTCTGGGGAAGAGAAATTGGGATATATATTTCTTCTCTCTCAGAAGTCCGCAGAGCTGCTTTACTGGAGCTCCCCCTTCTCAAGTTTCAGCATACTTAGGAGAAAGAAACCTTTACCAACACTGACCAGAGAAAATGCCCAACACTTCCTTTTCCCCGTGACCATGGATGGCTACTCACCTGATACTTTTCACAAGCAACGAAACCACACTAGGAGCCTTTCAAAGGCAAAGACACTCTGCTCTAAGGTGAGAGTGGCCAAACCTCTTTACCCTAGTTCTGTATTTTATAAAATAAAATTTATGTTGAACATATAAGAAAGGTTTAAAGAGGTCCTATGATAATTTCTTTGTAGGGGAAAAGAAAATCCACTCATCTTAAAGAAAACAACCACCAACTAATTCTATATTCAACAAAAGTTGAAATCTTTTTTTAATTATAAGCTGACATACACCAGTAGTCATCTAAAAGGCAAAGAACTAAATACAAAATCTTATTAAAGAAAGTTACCTCCTATCATAAAAGGAGCCCTCATTAAAAATTCAAGCTTATTTCCTAGATCAATATCCAAGTCTTCTCATTTCAGATATACCACCAAGTGGAGTGTGACAGAAACCCCATCTTAAATTTTGAATCCATACCCACTCTAATGCCTGACAATTACAAATGGGTTCATAGCACATCATGTCTAAAATGGTAATAAGTGGTCCCAACTTCTGATTGTTACCTTAAAGAAAATGATAAAAAGGAAAAAAAAAAAAGTGAATTTCCTTTTAGAGTGAGATAAAGTGAAGTTCTTCTCATAACTAACATCTTCCATATTCTGGGAAAATTTTAATCCTATTAAATTTCTAGCTTTAAATACAAGTAAATATTCTATTTTTTTAGACCTTCAAAAAAAGTAACGTAAAATCAGACAAATACTTACCTAAAATCCTTAATATTTCTTCTATAAGGAAGTGAAGAAATTGATTTAAGTGAGAGAGAAAATACTGTGACTTTCCTAGATTATTACCTGAGAGTGATTCTACCCAGAAATAAAGTTAACTTGTAGGTATCTCTCTAAGATAATCTCCCATGTTTCAGTTCCATGCTACTGACAAAGAAGGAAAAGATGCTTAGTGTTTCCCAGAGCTGAGTAGTTTGATGTTAGACATCAGAATGTTAATTAACATGCCACTCCATGAAGATGGTTTCTGGGTCCTGATAATTTCATACGACGCAGGCCATGCTGACTTCTACTAATCTCATGTCCCTTTCAAGCTTTCTAAAACTCTCTCCCAAGACTGTATTTTGAAAAGGAAATGGGAAATAACTTCTGAAAAATTCGCAAAACCCAGAGGTTGAGAGCAGGCCACTTGCTGAAGAGGTATTTTACAGCAAATGGTCAACAGCATGTATTTAAGCCCCAATGTCAAAGTCCCACTAATCAGTGAGCTCCTGGACCGTGCACACAACGGATTTATATCCCTATCCAAGACACAAAATTAATCAATGCAGATATTTAGCTAGTATTAATGGTTAATATTTACATAACACACACTATATGGCAAGCACAATTTTAAATCTTTAATTCATATCCTAACAACCATATGAGATAAAGTTACTATTAAACCCATTTTGTACTTGAGTAGTCTAAGGCTCTGACAGGTTAAGTAACTTGCTTAACTTCACACTCCTAACAGGTAGCAGAGATTTTTAACTTAGGCAATGTGGCTCTAGGACCCATGGCCTTAACCAGTGTATCAGCACCAGAGCATCCTTCCTTCTCCGGCCTTTCTAACTCTTGTCATCCGCCACTGAACCCAGAGGGACCTTCTGGTAACAAATCCTCTGTCCCTGGCTTGCCCTTCTCAATTTGTTTAATTTACACTTGATAACCCTCCTGTTGAGAATCTGTTATGGCAAGGGTGATCATACCTCCTGTTTGTCCAGGGTATTTGGAGTTTATGCCTTTTGTACTGGCATAATAATTAATAGCACACATTCCCCCCACCCCGTTAAATCTTAAGTGTCCCAAGGTGATCATAAATTATATGACCATCCTAGTCATGACTGACTTGAAAACTCTATTAAGATGCTTTATCTGGAAACTGCCATCAGGCTGCATGCTTTAAAATTGAGGCTGCAAGCCACCACGCACTGCCAAGATTCTGCAATACAGCCAGAAGTGCCCTTGAGAATGGTCACAGAATAGACTGTTATTCCTCTGGTCTATGAAAATGAGGTCATAAGTCAGGAGAGGACAGTGTGGAATATAGCATGTCATTCAATCAACCTTCACACTGAAAAAGCCAAAACTGGGTCAAGTTTACACACACACACACACACACACACACACAAGCTATAGGAGTAAGATAAAAGAATAGTATTCTCATAACATGAAAAGCCTTAGACTCCCAGATACCTATTAGAACTAATAAACAAGGCTAGCAGAGTTAAAGTATATAAGAGCGATACAAAAAAAATTAATCATTTTAATACATAGTCAACAAACAATCTAAAAATGAAGAAATAGTTGTATTTACAATATCATCATAAAGAAAATACTCAAGAATAAATTTAACCAAGGAAGTACAAGACTTACACAGGGAAAACTACATACTATTATTGAAAAAAAATCAACAAAATGTAGATACACTTATTTGGTGTACATAGGCTGAAGACTTAATATTGTTAACTTGGCAAGACTCCCCAAATTGATCTACAGATTCAATTTAATCCTTAGCAAAATTTCACCTATCTTCTTGCAGAAATTGAAAGCTTATCCTAAAATTCATATTGAGTTGGAAGGAACCCAGAATAGACAAAACAATGTGTGTGGGGAGAGATGGGAAAGAACACATTTGGAGAAATCAAACTTTCCCAATTTTAAAACTTACTACAAAGCTATCATCACCAATGCAGTGTGGTACTGGCTAAAAGACATATGATAAGTAGAATAGAGCTCAGAGTCCAAAACTAAACATTTGTATTTAAGATTAATTGATTTTTTTTTTAAGATTTTATTTATTTATTTGTCAGAGAGAGCGAGGGAGAGAGAGCGAGCACAGGCAGACAGAATGGCAGGCAGAGGCAGAGGGAGAAGCAGGTTCCCTGACGAGCAAGGAGCCCGATGCGGGACTCGATCCCAGGACGCTGGGATCATGACCTGAGCCGAAGGCAGCTGCTTAACCAACTGAGCCACCCAGGCGTCCCAGATTAATTGATTTTTGACAAAGATGACAATAACATTCAATAGGGAAAGTACTCTTTTTAACAAAGGGTATGGGGACAAAGGGTATGGAAATCCATACTCAAAAGAATGAAGTTATACCTGTTCCTCAACACTATAAATGAAAATAAACTCCAAATATAGACTTAACTGTGATCTATAACTATAAAACTCATAGGTAAAAACTGAGGTAACTCTTCATTGCCTTGAACTCATTACTGGTTTCTTAGATATCATATCAAAATCACAAGCAACTGAAGAAAAGTTAGATAAATTTTATTTCATCAAAATTAAAACACTTTGTGCTTCAAAGAACACCATCAAGAAAGTGAAAAAAAAAAAACAAACAGAATGGAATAAAATATTCACAAAGCATATATCTGATATGAGATGAGTAGCCAGAACACTAATTCAACAAAAAGACAAGTAATTCACATAAAAATGAGCAAAGGATCTAAATAGGGAATTTTCCCAAGCAAGATATATAAGTGGCCAATAAGTACATGAAAAAATGCTCAGCATCAGTGGTCATTACTAAATTGCAAATCAAAATCACAATGAGATATCAATAATAATAAGCAACTAGAGAGAAATTAAAATCCTCATACACTGCTGCTAGGAATGTAAAATGGTTAACCACTTTGGGCAATATTTTAGCAGTTCTAAAACAGAATTACCCCATACCCAGAAATTCAATGTATGTTCATGCCTCAGAAAACTGAAAACTTAAGTCTAAACAAAACAAAACAAAATCCTGTACATGAGTGTTAATAGCTACATTATTCATGACAGCTCCAATGCAGAAATAATGCAAATGTCCATTAATTGATGGATGCAAAATGTGATGCATCTATAGAATGAAATATCATTTGGCCATAACAAGAAATGAAGTACTGGTAAAAGCTAAAATACGGGTGGGACCTTGAAAATGTCATGTTAAGTGAAAAAAGACACAACTATGTGATTTCATTTATATTAAATTCCAGGATAAGCAAAAAAAAAAAAAAAATAATAATAATAATAACAGAAACCAGGGAGGAGGAAGAGGGAGGAATGGATAGTGAGCATAATGATTAGGAGCCTTCTTTTGGGGTGAGAGTACGTTGGGGTAACGAGAATGTTCTAGAATTAGTGGTGATGGTTATACATATATACTAAATGGCATGGAACTATACACGTCAAAAAATAAACTTAAAAAATGAAAATAAGCTTTATCTCCATAGCAAACTGTCACTTAGGATCCAAGAAAATCGATTAGAAGAACAGATAACGTTGGGCTTGAGTTTGCTGAGCATTTTTGTGGGCCTCATAAGAACTCTGGAAGAGATCATTTTTCCTAAGCCTTAAGGATGGTAAAGAGAATAAATAGTTCATGCAGAACAATGGATCCCAAGGGCTTTAGGGTCCACTACCATGAAAAGAGGGTTCAACTACTGGAACTGGGAGCATCTGCCCCTACTCTGAACACTAAGCTACAGTAGAGCACTCTTCTTTTCTGGTCCTTCGGGAATACCACTTTTGCTCTTTTATTCTGAATTCTACTCATTCAGGAGGCTATTCTATCATTGCCTTAAGAGAACCATTTTTCTTATAATCTAAAATACTACTGGACCACTGATTTCAGTAAAACCTGAATACTAAAGAGAAATAAATCGAAATATAGAAATACAAAATAGCATTTCTTTAATTACAGTTTGACTATGAAAACATTTTACTTCCTTTCTTTTTTTTAATAGAACACCTGACTTAATATACTTTTGGTGGATGAGTCACCACAACCAAATTATTCACCCATTATTAGTTTTTACAAACACACACACACACACACACACTTAAATTCACAGAACTTATATATTAGAGGCACAAAAAGGAACAAAGTTAAAAAGTTTCCCATTCCTTTCCTTCAGATAGATAGTTCCTCACCCAGGATGGCAAAAAATTTTAGGTAATTTCTTGAGAACAAAATTATTTTTCAACTTCAGTCTAGCATTTAGAAGTCTAAATACATAAAATATCTGTGAAAGAAGTTTCATAAAGAAGAAATAACTGATAGAAAAGATTTCTTTTTTTTTTCCCATTTACCTTAAAGGTCTATGATTTGCACAGCTAGGAGAGTCATTAAAAAGCTGTTAACATTTCTAGAGTCAAATGGATCCTGGTGCTGGTAAAACAGTCCAAACCCTATAATTTTATAAATAATGGTGCTTTGGGATGTGAAGCTAAAGGTATTGAGATGTTCTGCTTCATCTTCAGGTTTACTTCAAAAAGATTTATTAAACTTCCAAGAAATTCTTTTGTTGGCTTCCTAAAATGACAAAGCTTCTTTCATATTCCAGACTGGCTAACCATAAAGATGGAGGGTACTCCTAAACCATACTGATACACCAGTCTAGATTCTATTATGAGACTGACCAGAATATCCAAACACTTATTAATATATTAAATAAATATATATATTTATTATTAAACAGCCCCTAGAAATCATTGCCAGTCGGGCAATGATTAATGGAAATATCAGGTCTTAGGCCTACCGCAAAACTGTAATATGTAAAATACAGCTACCATTCATTTAATCTTCTAAACCCTAGGAAAATTATCTGAAACATTCTTAATGTTACAGTATGATAAAATTCAGAAAAATCTGTCCACTCAGACTTTTAGAATGATCAACTTTCCAATTTCTACTCTAAAGAGTTCCCATGTGAACAGATGAAATATAGGCTTCTATCCCATTTTAAATGAGAAGAATGTCATTTCCAGCTGTGGAATTATGGAAATTAATTTAGCAAAAATTAATTAATTTAGCAAAAATTAAATTGCTCATAAGTTACTACATGGCACCTCTCTAGTAAGACTGTGATCACTATGTCTCTCCATAAGATTAAGAAATTGCACACATCATTCAGTGCTGTCCTTCACCCCAGGGTGGGCATCAATGAAACCAGAAAACTGAACATACCCAAACACAGAACAAATCATTCCTGGAGAATCTACAGTGTTATTGAAATGGTTTGTATCTGTGTTACATATATCACATCTAAAACCACTAGCCTAGAGCAGAAACCAGAGAAGTCCTGAAAGCTGATAGGTCAAGGGACTTCAGTGAACAATTCATTTCCCATACAGGTTTAAGTCAAGGCAAATTAGGTGATTTATTCAAGGTCAAGAAACTGCTTTGTGGCTAATCCAGATTATTTAAAGAGATAAAGTGGGGGCGCCTATGTGGCTCGGTGGGTTGAGCCTCTGCCTTCAGCTCCGGTCATGATCTCAGGGTCCTGGGATCGAGCCCCGCATCAGGCTCTCTGCTCAGCGGGGAGCCTGCTTCCTCCTCTCTCTCTGCCTGCCTCTCTGCCTACTTGTGATCTCTGTCAAATACATAAATAAATAAAATCTTTAAAGACATAAAGTGAAGTCAACAAAGCAGCCCTCTATGCCCTGGCTTTTCAGCGGTGTGGTCTACATATATTAATGGCTGTGATTATTTTGATCCTACCTCATCCAAAACCGGGTTGTCTTCAATTTTTCATAAAAATGCACATGCTTTCAAAACACACTTCAGTACAGTAAATAACATATTTAGTATCAGAGGAAAATTCTTCCATTCCCCTTTTAGACTTCACTCACTTTGGAATAGTTCCTGGTACACAGTGGACACAATAAAAATTAATTGAATGCAGAAAAGCAGCCTTTTAAGTAATTAAATCTTTCTGATTCTGATTATTAGCTATTTTCACTTGCATAAATGGAATGTAAGAAATGCCATGCAAGACTATTTTTTGTTAGTTTATTGTGGGAAGGTTATCACAACAGAACAAATCTCTATTTTTAGGCTTTTCTAAAACCACAATTTTATATGAATGCAAGGTTAAAAAAAAACTACAAGATTTGAAACCTAATATAAATGTGCCGCAGGGGACCAACAATAGGAAAGAAAAAAATTTTTTAAGTGTGATCAATAGCAAAAATTATGAAGTTTGCATTCACAAAATACATAATGTCCCAAAGTTACGTTTTCTTTTTACTTCCAAGGATGCCTTGCTGGGGAAAGCATTGTTCAGGCTTTGAATTTAGTCCACTGTCTCTATTCTTTCCAGTTATCAGGCTGTGATGTACACAGAGCTTCCAACAAATAAATGATATTTCTTTAAGAAGCAGGATGTTTCCTTACTGAAATTACAGTATTTTTGCTAAACAATATGATGGATATCTGAAAAGATCTGATAATAAAAATTTTACCCAGCAGTAGGTTGTACACCCCATCTAACTTAATATGGTGGCTTCTACACTTCAAGATCTTTTGGCTCCCACAGAACCCATATAAATTTCTCTACTGTTTCAAAAATGTCCTGTGTGCGTGCATGTGTGTGTGTGTGTGTGTGTGTGTTTACATCAGGCGGGAGGGTGGTGGGGTGAGGAAAGCAGAGAAAGAAAACCAGAGACTTAAAGTATTTGTGCTTAAACCTGTCCAATTACCAAAACCATATGATCACCAGTATTATGACAAGGATACTAATGTTTCACAGGCAAACCAGATCATGGAATAGCCATCACTAAAAAAAAAATAAAATAAACAGTGACATAAATTCCGTAGACATTTCCAACATGGGTCATTAGATTCATCAGACAGCACTCCAAGAATAAGCTGGTCTGCCTATCCCCTAGAACAAAGTTCTAAAGAAAGGTTTCTCTGAAAGGCCATATGTTTCCATAGTACATGTTGGAGGCAAAACTCCAAAGAAATGAAACAAACATCAACACTAGGTTGATGGTTACTTTGTTTTGAATTATTTTCAAATGCTATAGCCTGCCTCTCAGTAAGCAGTATAAAAAGGACATTAAGAAATATTAAGGATATAAATCAGGAAACATGCCAGCAAAAAAAAAAAATAATAACAATTCATTTCAGATCTTAAGAAGTAAAATATTCAGGAATTTATTCTTTTCTATTTAATTGGTTCATAACTTTAAAAGTCTCAAAACTAGTTAAGATCAATATTACATTAGATCTCATTACATTAGCTGTTATGAATTGAATTTCCTTTTTTAAACTATGTTCACCTTATCTAATACTTGCCACGTGTATATTTTTGTATAATACTGAAAGTCTTGCCTAATTATTCTATTTCTTAAGAAATTTAATTTCCTTAAGTTTACCTAAAAATGACTTTACAACTGAGGAAACATAAGGAATTTATTATTATAATATTTCTCAATTTAAGAATGTAATGCTACTTTTGAATTTTGAGAAATTTATTTTTATTCTTATCTGAGAATGCTTATTTGGGGAAAATTACATGACAAATTAAAATATTCCAGGATCTGACTTAAGGCATTTGAAAGAGTACCCAGTGCATATTAGAAGATATATAAGACGTGTCCACTGTACCCTCTGATGCTTACCACCATAACCTATCACACGAATTCTCCAGGATTCCCAGGTTACATCCACAATTGAGAAAAGCAGAGAATGACAAACCACACTTTTCTGATCTCGTACCACTTCTCAGAATGTGTTAAATATCGCCATGAGGATTCATTTTAATGAGTTTTCACCTGAGCATTATCCTATTTCCTTTCAAGGACATAATGCAAACTTCACTAGAAGCTCATATTATAAAAGCTACTAAACAGGGCAAAAGTCTCCATGAACATAAGTTTCCAAATGACCGAAGACAAGAGTTATGGTCTTTCAGTGGCAAGTTCAATAAGAGAAAACAGAAGGATATGGCAGTTGGATTGGGAATCTCTTTTTTGTTGGTGCCTTAACTTGCTGTTTTATTTTGAAAAATTTAAAACTTACAAGTTGAAAGAGAGAATAATGAATTCCTATGTACTTTTCTTACTGAGGAAGAATTAACATACAGGGTTACATTAGTTTCAGGTATACAATACAGTGATTCAACCCTTCCGTACACTACTCAGTGCTTCTTATGGTAAGTGTACTCTTAATCCCCTTTATCTATTTCACCCATTCGCCTCCCCTGGCCTCTCTTCTGGTAACCAACAGTTTGTTCTCTGTACTTAAGAGTCTGTCTTTATGTTTATCTCTTTTTTTCTTTGTTTCTTCATTTGTTTTTTTGCTTAAATTCCACATATGAGTGAAATCATGGTATTTGTCTTTCTCTGACTGACTTCACTTAGCATTATTCCCTCTAGGTCCATTAATTCTGTTGCAAATGGTAAGATTTTGTAATCTTACAGTTTTTTTATGGCTGAACAATCTGCCAGTGTGTGCCTGTGTACACACACACACACATACACACACACACACACATCTTCTTTATCCATTCATCTGTGGATGGACCCTTGGGTTGCTTCCTTATCATGGCTATTGTAAATAATGCAGCAAAAAACATAGGGGTGGTGGGAAAATTGCAGAGCCCCCTGCAAAAGAAGGAAAATGAACTGCTTTCTTATGCTATACACAAAAATAAACTCAAAATTAATTAAAGACCTAAATATGAGACCAGGAACCATAAAACTCCTCAAAGAAAACACAGGCAGAAGTTTCTTTGACATTGATTGTAGAAATATTTTTCTAGATATGTCTCCTCAAGGAAGGGAAACAAAAGCCAAATTATACTATTTGGACTGTACCAAACTAAAAAGATTTTTTGTACAGTGAAGTAAACCATCAACAAAAAGACAAACCAACTTAATGAATGGGAAAAGATTTGCAAATGATACATCCAATAGAGTGTTAATATCCAAAATATATTAAGAACTTTATACAACTCAACACCAAAAAAGAAAGGAAGGAAGGAAGAAAATGGGCTAAGGACCTAAAGAGAGAATTTTTCCAAAAGAAGACATATGGATGACCAACCGACCATGAAAACATCACTCATCATCAAGAAAAATGCAACTCAAAACCACAATGAGCTATCACCTTACACCTGTTAGATGGTTAAAATTTAAAAATAAGTGAATAAAAACAACACGTGTTGGCAAGGATGTGAAGAAAAAGGAACACTTATGGACTGTTGGTGGGAATGCACTCTGCTGCAGCCACTGTGGAAAACAGTATGGACATTCCACAAAAAATTTTTTTTAAAAATTACCAACTGATCCAATAATTCCACTGCAGGGTATTTTCCCAAAAAAGCCAAAAACAGTCCTTCTTTCTGTCTCTGTTTCTTTTCTCTCTCTCTCTCTCTCCACACAGACACAGACAGACAGACAGACAGACACACACACACACACACACACCCCTACAGATACAAATATATACATACACACATATGTATCTACAAACACATATACTTATAAATGCCTGCACACACCCGCACATACACACAGAAAGATTCTTCCATTTTTCCAAACCATCTTAAAGTATGTTATAAGCATCATGATGTTTCATCCCCAAATACATTAGTATAGTCTCAAGAACACTAACATTTTCATAGACAACCATAATACCAGTGTCATACTTCAGAAAATCAACACTAATACATTATCATCCAAGAAGAAATCTATACTAAAACTCCCCTATAAATCTTATTTTTCCTTTAAATCTTATTTTTCCCTCTCTGAAATTCAATCACTATATATGCTCTGATTTGGCTATTACATCTCCTTGGTCTCCTTGAATCTAAAACAATTCCTCTTCCTCCCTCTTCTCTTGATACCATTGAATCCTTCTGAGTTCAGGTCAGCTGTCCTATAGAAGAGATCATTCATGTTATCAATTCATCAGTTAAGATTCAGGTCAAATTCTCCTAGGAAGAACACCAAATTGGTGATATTATGTACCACTGCATCACAGCAGAAACTTTCCATGGGCAGTGGAGAGCTTCATTTTTCTGTTAAAAATGTCAATTTACCCTTTGTAATCAATGAGTAAGGGGGGGTGGGTTGATTTTCTGTTTTTAAACAAATTGGGAGTTGCAAAATAGTGATTTTCTAATTTTATCCTCTTCCATTTTTTTTAGCTGGCATTATTTTGTAAAGAGCTTTCCACCTTGTCTCTTACTCTATCTTTACTCTTATAATTCACTTTTTCTGTAGTATCACTATGAACTCATGTTTCTTTTTTATGTATTCAGTATGTTATAATCTATTACCATCATTATTCTTTTTGAAGCTCAATTAGGCCAGATTTGGACTGCTTTGTGCTGGCTCCTACATCCTTCTGACCTATTTTTGAGCCTTTTCATGCTCTCTGTCACAAGATGTTCCTGGATCAATATGTCCTTTCCTTGCGCAGCTATGAAATCAATCATTTTTCTAAGGAGTCCAAAATCCTTTTAGTAGGGAAGAATATTTAGAAATCCCTAGATTCTACTGCTAGTTGCTCATTGGAACTGGGTTGTCACTGCTTCTGGACACTTTTAGGAACAGAGCTAGGAGAGCACCTTCACACATTTGAATTAGATGTGTGTATTCATATACATATTGTTGAATTATATATATATATACATATATATATATACACACACACACAAATGTACTGAATTATGTCTGTTTGTTGAAATAGATATGGGATCATATATATAAGCATGACACAGGAATATATATATATATATATATATATATATTCACAAATAAAATGTTTTCAGTATAGATTTATCATTCCATATTTGATTCTCCTTTTACCCACAATAAAAATCCAACAAGAGCCTACACAATTGCTTTATCCTACAATTCACACAGAATAGTTTTAGAAATACAAGACCAATACCACTTCTAATAGCAACCATATCAAGTTTAATATTGTTTATAGTGGTTGGGTTTTGTATGCAACCAAGAATATATCTCACTAAAACACACACAGGAAGAGTACGGTGTTCAACTACTTCAAAAACTAATGATGCACTATACACTGGCTAACTGAACATAATGATTAAAAAAAACAAGTACCACGTTCAATGGTTACTTGAATTATTTACTCTGGTTTTATCATCATTTAGAGTACATTTCTTTTTGTGTATTTCTTAAGTTTTTAAATTCTTATTAAACTTTCTTTTTCAGTATGTGAAATATGTTCATGATTCATAGCATAAAGCTATATATCTAGGCATATTTAGAGAAACTGCACTTCTCTCCCTATACCTTCCACATTCTGGCCCATTCCCACCCATGTCAACAAGTAATTTTTCTTTAGTTCCTGGTTTAACATTCCTGTGTTTCTCTATGCAAAAGTGAACAGATGTGTAAATACCGATTCCTCTGTTTGAAAAGAAAGAAAGAAAAGGAAAAGGAAAAAAAAGGAAAAGGTAAAGGAAAAGAAAAGGGAAAGGGGAAAAGGAAAGGAAAGGAACACAAAGAAAAGAAAAAAAAAAGGAAAAGAAATGAAAAGAAAAAATAAAGGAAAGAATGAAAGTCATATACATTCTTATGAATCTTTTTTGCAGGGGGAGGGACTTAACTATATCCTAGACATCACTCCTTATCAATTCAAAAATGTCATCTTCATTCCCTGTTACAGCTACATCACACCCAGTTTTATGAATGTAAGCTCCAAAGAGAAAGATGTTTAAGGTATAGTCAATATTTTGAGGTTAAATAATACCTCAGTAAACACCACTTTGTGTATGTTTAATACTTGTCAAGATGGCCATTGGGGTAAATTCCTAGAGATGGAATTGCTTATCAAAGGGTGTGCATATGCAGAAAACTCACAAAGATATATAGTTTTATTGTTTTAGTCACTCCACTGTTTTCATTATTAATATATGAGTATAGTACATTTGTGACAATTAATAAGTGATACTGACACATTAACTAAATCCCATACTCATTTGTATCACCTTAATTTTAGTTTTTAACCAATGTACTTTCTGCGTAAACAGATGTGGAGCATAGAGAGAGGGAGTCAGAGACTCTTAAGCAGGCTCCGTGCTCGGCACAAAGCCCAATACAGGACTAGATCCCACGAGATCATGACCTGAGCCGAAATCAAGAATTGGCTGCTTAGGGGCACCTGGGTGGCTCAGTGGGTTAAAGTCTCTGCCTTTGGCTCAGGTCATGATCCCAGGGTCCTGGGATTGAGCCCCGCATCGAGCCCCACATCGGGCTCTCTGCTCAGCGGGGAGCCTGCTTCCTCCCCTCTCTCTGCCTGCCTCTCTGCCTACTTGTGATCTCTGTCAAATAAATAAATTAAATATTTAAAAAAAAAAAAAAGAATTGGCTGCTTAACTCACTGAGCCACCCAGGCGCCCTGGATTCTACATTTAGATGTCATGTCTTAAGTTCCTATTAGTAGTTCATTTCTCACTTGGCCTTTTTGTTTTTTTTTTTTTTAATCATCTTTTTTCTTTTTACTTTCAGTTCTCAGACCTTGTTTTTAGAAAATTTTCCCTTAATTGGGAAAATTGGGATTGGGATTGGGATTTGTCTGGTGTTTTTCTTTTTCATGATTAGACTGGGATTATACATTTTAGAGAGGAAAAACCAGAGAAACAAATGCCATTCTCACATCACATCACATCATGTAAAGGATATATTATCGGTATGACTTGTCACTGTTAACAGTAACCTTGATCACCAAAGTGTTTATGAGTTTTTCCCACTCTAAAGGCACTCTCCCCATTTCCTCTTCTCTTAGCATTCTCACTGGAAGGAAGTTACTAAGTATGGCCCATACTTAAGGAGTGGGAGGTTATGCCTCACCCTCTTGGAAGTCAACTACCTACAAAAATTAGCTTATTTTTATTTTATACTATGACTTATAATCCAATAACATTTTATTATTTTTGTTGTTCAAATTGTTCCACCTTTAGCCACTGGGAGCTCTTTCATTTGACTCCTGTGTCCCTTCTTGAGCACTTCCTTACTTTCTGGTTCTATAAAATACTCCAGGGTCATTGTATATTCATGGCTGCAACTCTAGAATTAGCCATTTCTCTGGTTCTTGTTTATTGTGAGTATTATTGGAAACCAAGATCTGTGTGCTAGGAGTCTTCATTGCTACTAAGTGTCATTTCTTTTAGGCTGTCTCTCAGCTGAAGGGGGAAGGAAATGTGTATGTGTACACTACCCCATTTATATATACGTGGCTGTAAATATTTCTAAATGTATCCATCTGCATCTATCAAACTAAAAATGAGTTCATACTGAGGTCTTCAGCCCTATTCTATTACCGTATGGGCCACTTGGGCCTTCTGTTCTTGCTTATCTGTTCCCACATCAGTGACAAGCCAGATTTCCCTGATCCTTCTACTACATTTTTCAATTCATGTGTGTGCATAGTGCTTTCAGAAATGTTAACATACATCCCCGAAAGATAAAACATTATAATCTACAGAACAATGCTTACAACCAGTTTTTGTTTTGTTTTTGCCTTTAGCCTGTGGACTCCATTCATATCCAAAGTTACTTAGATCAGCACCCCTCCCTCCCTTTTGCAGGGAAGTTGTTCAATGCATTCACAATACCATTTGATTCTAGTGTCATGTCAGGCTTTCCATCCTGCATTCCCTGACCTCTTAAATGAATTACTTTTAATTTGCCTATGTTAAGTTCACTCTTCGGGCAGTCACGTTCTAAGCATTTCTCAACTGTCTAATGTCAGCAGGTAACATTATAGTATGATGCAGAAGAGTGTCGTCATGCTAAAAAGAAATCCCCAGTGCTTCATCTATTTGGCCCTTCCTCTTTCCATCACCCCAGGAAACTGGCATCAGTGCTATTTTCAGTGCATTTATAGTTGTGCCATTCCAGAGTGTCATAAATTAAATCGTAGATGAGGTAGCCTTTTCAGACTGGCTTCTTTTATGTAGGAATATGCATTTAAAGTACCTCTCTGGGACACCTGGGTGGCTCAGATGGTTAAGCCTCTGCCTTCAGTTCAGGTCATGACTGCAGGGTCCTGGGATCAAGTCCCACATCAGGGTTCCTTGCTCATCGGGGAGCCTGCTTCTCCCTCTGTGTCCTCTCCCCCCTGCCTGTGTTCTCTCTGACAAATAAAATCTTCTTTTAAAAAAAATAAAAAACAACTGAAGTTCCTCTCTGTCTTTCCATGGTTTGGCAGTTCATTTTAATTCCTGAACAGTATCCTATTGTACGGATATACCACAATTTGTTTACCAGTTCATATACTAAAGGACATCTTGGTTGCCTCCAGTTTTGGGCAATCACATATAAAGTTACTGTAAATGTTTACATGCAGTTTTAGTGTGGAATGTGGACTTAGTTTTCAAATCAGTTAAATTCCTGTGCATGTAATCCTAGATTATACGGTGACAGTAAAGTTTAACTTTATAAAAAGGACCACCAGATTATCTTCCAATATGGCTGTATCATTTTGCTCTCTCACCAGCAATGAATGAGAGGTACAGTCACTCTTCATCTTCAACAGCCATCAGTATTTTTAGTTGTTCAGATTTTAGCCATTTTAGTAGATATATAATGATATCTCATTGCTTTAATTTGAATTTTGCTAATGACAAGTGATTCTGAGCATCTTGCTATGTGAGTACCATTTTATTGGTAAGGTCTCTATTCGGATCTTTCCCCATTAAGTCCATCTCATCAATTTTTTTTTCTCTTAAAAATTGTACTTTTATGTAGATTTCTCCCTACATCTTCTAAAAATTTTATAGTTTCGCATTTTACACTTAGTCTATGATCCATTTTGAGTATGTTTTTATGGAAAGTTTAAGGTCTGTATCTAAGCACATTTTTTGCATATGAATGAACAATATTTTCGACACCATATGTTGAAGACTATCTTTTCTCCTTTAAATTGCTTCCGTGTTTTTGTCAAAAATTAGTTGGCTGTATTTATGTGGGTCTAATTCTGGGCTCTCTATTCTCTTTCACTGATCTATGTACCCAGCCTTTTGCCAATACGCCATCTTCATTCCTATAGTTTTATTTGAAATCTTAAAATTCGGTACTGAGAGTCCTCCAACTTTGTTGTTCTTCTTCAGTACTGTATTAACTATTCTAGGTCTTTTGCCTTTCTACATAAATTTTTTTTTAAAGATTTTTTTATTTATTTATTTGACAGAGATCACAAGTAGGCAGAGAGGCAGGCAGTGAGAGAGAGAGGAGGAAGCAGGCTCCCGGCTGAGCAGAGAGCCCGATGTGGGCCTCGATCCCAGGACCCTGGGATCATGACCTGAGCCGAAGGCAGAGGCCTTAACCCACTGAGCCACCCAGGCACCCCTACATAAATTTTAACATCAGTTTGTTTTTATTTATACAATAGTTTACTGGAATTTTGACAGGGATTATTCTGCATTCAGAAATCAAATTGGAAAGAGTAGCTCAACAATATTGGTTCTTATATTACTACATGCATGTACTGTATCTCTCCATTTAAAGTTTCTTTGACTTCTAACATTTTATAATTTTTGACATACAGATCCTATATATATTTTCTTAGCCTTACATCTAAGTGGGTTTTGGGTGCTATTGAAAATGGTATTTTTTTATTTCAAATTCCAGTTTTTCATGGCTGATGTACAGAGAAGCAACTGATTTTGTATATTCACTTTGTGTCCTGAAGTTTTGTTATATACTTGCACGTTCATGAGATTTTTGTAGATTTGAGATCTTCGACACAATCTGTTATCTGCACGAGAGTTTTATTTCTTCTTTCCAATCTGTGTATTTTTAAAATTCTTTTCCTTCTCTTCCTGCACTAACTAGGACTTCCAGAACCACGCTGAATAGGAGTGGTGAGAGAGAACATCCTTGTCTTATACTTGGCCTTAGAAGGAAAGCCCCTCTGCCCCACCATTCATTATGGTTTATTGTTTTCTAATGAGTGTTAGGTTGCGTATATTAATATTTTATTGAGAACTGTTGCACTGATAGTCAGTACTTCTTTGGAATTCTCAAGAGCAGTGTTAGACTTATTTCATAAGAATAATTTGGAAGTTTTCTTATTTTTTTCCTACTTACTGGAATATTTAAAGTACAACTGGGATCAAACTTTTGATGGTATCTTCAATTCTCCCATGAAATCATCTTAGTGTGAAGCTTTCAGTGGGATAGTTTTTCTTTGCTTTATTTATTCCATAGAAGTTCAGCCTTTCTTTTTTTTTTAATCATTTTTTAATTTGTTTTCAGCATAACAGTATTCATTGTTTTTGTACCACACCCAGTGCTCCATGCAATCCGTGCCCTCTCTAATACCCACCACCTGGTTCCCCCAACCTCCCACCCCCCCCATCTCTTCAAACCCTTCAGATTGTTTTTCAGAGTCCATAGTCTCTCATTGTTCACCTCCCCTTCCAATTTCCCCCAACTCCCTTCTCCTAACTCAGCATGTCAGCCTACTTTCAAACGCAATTAAGGTCAATTAAGGAGACTATACTTTCTTAATAAATCATACTATTATATAGAATTTCAAACAAATTTTGAAAGAGGTGTTTAAAATTTCTTCTTTCTCAGTGGTATTTCCCTTATACTTTATTTTGCTTATTTGTGTTTCCCATTTCCTTTTTTTAAGGCCAGTTAGGGCTTGGTCTATAGTGTTGCATTTTTCTTGAAGAGTCAGCATTTTAATTTTTTTTTTAATGTTTCACTTTCTACCTCATTGTGCTTTTATATTTATTCTATGTTGAACCTCATTTTTTTTCCCTAGCAGTTTGAGCTAGGAATGTATCTTACGTATGTCATTCTTTTTCATTGATAAAAGAAGTTAGAGTTAAGAATTTTCTTCTAGTCAATACTTTCATTTGTGCCCAACAGATTCTAATGCAGAGAGTTTTATTATTTTTATTTAGAAATTCTTAAAATTCAGTTTTTATTTTCCTTTTATCCATGTTTAATAGGGAGATTTTAAATTTTCAAGTTAAAGAGATTTTTGCTTTTTCATTGTTATGATAGAAATCATAATTGCTAGTTTATTGCACTGTGATAGGAGATTGCTATTTACACTTTTTCTATTATACAGTATTTATTGTGGTCAGTTTTTGTAAACATTCCTGTGCTCTTAAGAAGTCTGACAGTTATAAGATCTACCTTACTGCAGATGCTGCTTTGACCTTCTAAAGACCTAATCATTTTTGTCTGCTTAACCTGTATTAGACTAAGAATGTCATTTTAAAGTCTACTTCCTATTGCTTTGTGTCTGTCCTTTACTTTTGCCTTGTGAAGTTTTTACTGTTTGTTTGGTGGCAGTGAGATCCATACTGTTTTAGCATCAATGTGAATTTTAGCCTTTACACTCTAGTGTTTCATTCTCATCTGCTACTTTTGGCCTGCTTTCTCCTTTGTCTGAAACTAGTATGACGACTCCCCCTTATTTACTGTTTACATTTATCTGCTGTGCTACCATTGTCCATTACTTTTTAGCCACCCTGTCACTTTATTTTACAGTTTAACTGTGCTTGTAAGCAAATATGAAAATCCCTCCCTTTTAATAAATGAGATAGGCCCATGTATACTTGTTGATATAATTCTTATGTTTGGCCTATTTAATGCTGTATTTACTGTGTGAACTTTGTTATAGTACTATTTCTAATTTATTTTTTAATGTTTTATTGTATTTCTTTGTTATTTAGTGAAGTGTATATTACTGCTTTAGTAGTTGTCTTTGTCCTTATGCATTTGATAATGCTTTAAGTCCTCTTTTTTCCTAAAGAGGCATCTAATGCTAGGGTTAACTAGCTTTTGATAGTATCCTTTTACAACTATTTATTAACTGTGTAGCAATCAGTGAGTCTATTCTACATTCCTTTCTCCATTTATTTACCTCCCAACTTTACATCACATTTTCTATTTATTATAACTTATTTACCTACTGGCCTTTGACACTTGTCCTCACTTTAAGTTTCTTAAATCCCCAATTAAATAAATAGAATGATTACCTTTTTTCAAGGCTCCTAGTCATGGCTTGGTTAAATGAAGGTCTCGGTCTTCAAAAGCCTCAAAAATGCTAAAGAGTACAGCATTCCCTGATCTTCTCCAGTTAGAACACACTATATAGCCTTGATACATTAAGGAAACCACAACAAAATAGTGCTTGACTCAAACTTTCTTTCCTTTAATTTCTTTAAAATGTTGTACTATTATTACCTGGTAGTAACTATGAAAGGTCTGAGAATTCACATACTGGGAAACCAACAAGCTAGATAGCCCCTGTTCTATGGATGCTTAGAGAAGACATGAGTCTCTTGAGCCAAAGACAAAGTGCCTTATTACTCCTGGCACAGAGAGAAGCATGAACTTCAGTATATTTCCAGCACTTATTTCTGTCCCAAGTCCTACAGGGATGATGATAATGGGCCCAGGTAAATGCCTGAATACAGAGTGGCTTGTATTATTGAAGAAAAATCCTGAGCTTAGAGAACATATAGCTTTCACTGTGGATGGTAAGCATGCTTGCTTGCCTTTTGCTCCAGAGGGAGATACTTTGTCTTCCAAAGCTATTCACTATACAAACATCCTCGAAAAGAATCTGGAACAAAAGACAGTGCTTCTGCTTTCAAGACATGAAGACACATAAAAGATGCAAAGAGAACTGTCACCCAATACTACCTTGATTTGTATACTGCCAACCAAATTTTGTTGGTATACAGAATCCTCAGAGATTTACTGATGTCACGTTTTTTACTTAGTCATGGATACAAAGCTATCATTCTATAGTACAGCTTAAAGAAGGCTATTTTGGAAAAAGCTCATATGGGTGACAAATCACCTTTCCCACTGTTACGGTTAAAATATGTATCTATTGTTTTCCTTTTCTTTTGACTCCATAACACTTGGGGTCACGTGTGTCATGACAAATAGTAGGAGCATCACCATGAAAGTCGAAGGGGTTACCTGTAAGCTTCATCTTAGCTTCCTCTTACAATCACTCAACCAATGGCCAAGACATACCTCAGAGCAATTAATTCAGAAACCATGGATCTGGAATCTAGATGAAAGGACATTTTAAAGCTCCCCAGGTGATTCCAAAGTGCAATCAAGGTTGAGACTGTGCTCCAGTTTCAACCCACAGGAATAAAACCTGAGGGTCACAGGAGGTAATATTTATTTTAGAAGAGTATTTTTTAATGCCTCTTTTCTCCTTAATAAAGTACAGACATTGAATACTTGTCTCTAAATGTGTAACAAGAACTTGAGAACAGAAGAGCGAGCATTTTCTTATTTAATATACTTTCAGATATTACAGGCAACCTCTTCAATAGTTTAACTAATAGCAGAGATAACAGTATTTAAATGTTCAAACCAAAGTTTTCATGTGGGTGAGTGGAAAAGGATATTTTAAGCCTCACAATGAATATGGTTTGCCCTGGAAGTCGCAGCTATTGCAAAGCACTTTGAATTATTTCAGACAGCTAGTCTATTAGATCATTGGATAGCTAAACATTCCTCAGTCTGTAATTTGGGGGGAAAAAATGGGGGAGGGAGTACTTCCAGATGAAGCATTCACTCTTTTTAGCTTTAGGTGAAGAGTTACATTGTTCCCTCTAAAAAATAAAGTTCTCTATGTGCTTCAAGTGTATCTTATAGGCTGCTGGCCAACTCACTTTGGCAGAGATACATGCAGCTAAAACTGCTTTCCTCTTGCTAATATAATATATTCAGCATTTTCCCGATAGGCATAGTCTTGGAAGAAACCTTCAGACATACACTGAATTACTCTGTAAATAAAATATTTAGTCTCCTTAGAGTCCTCAACACAGCCCTGACTTATCGACTTCAATACTGCTGACTCTCCACAGTTCATACCAGTAGACTTCCCATACAGTCTTATCCTTTAATGATAAGTAAAGCATTAGACATTGCTATGAAATGTATAAAATATCTGTTAGGAAACAGAAGTGAAAATGCTGCAAAAGCCACTGAAGAAGTATACCCAGACCATCAAATTCCATTATAAGTGCTGGCAAAGACAGAATACTCACGAAATAAAATGCATGAGTCCAATGTGAGCACTGGGTATTTTTAAAAGCAGTACCAAAGCTACCAAATTTACATGAGAACAAGAATAAAAGTCAGCTTGAATTTTATTTACATGCCAACTTTTCCCTAAGAATTCAAAACATTTTAAAACTCTTCAAACTCTGTAAAAAACAGAAATGGTGCATTGTTACTAACTTTGTGTTTTAGAGAAAAGAGGTTGATTGGAGATTAATTATTGGCCCAAATGGACTACTACCTGGAGCCAGACACACATTTTTTTTTTTTAAATACATTGATGTTACTAGATGACTTGGCAAATGCAGGTAAAGTAAGTGTATAGTAAAAATAGGAATATACACAGTATACATGTTTGTTAGCAAAAACCAGCAAGCTCATTACGGATGCACAAGAAAATGCTGATTAAAAAAGTTGTTATTTTTAAGAATTTTCGGTTAAATAAATATCCTTCCTGGTTCAATATCCACAAATCAATGTGATGCACCCCATCAACAAAATGAAGGATAAAAGCCATATGGTCATCTCAAATGATGCAGTAAAAACATTTGAAAAATGTGATATATACTCATGATAAAAACTCTCAATGAAGTGGGTTTAAAGGGAACATACCTCAACATAATATAGGCCATATAGGACAACCTACAGTTCACATCATAGTCACTGGTCAATAACTGATAGTTTTTCCCCTAAGATCAAGAACATGACAAGGATGTCCACTCTTGCCACTTTTATCCAACAAGTAATGGAAATCCTAGCTACAACAATCAGGCAAGAAAGAGAAACAATGGCATCCAAATTGTTAAGGAAAAAGTTAAACTGTCCCTATTGGCAGATGACATGGTACTATATAGAGAAAACTAAAACTCCACCCAAAAACTACTAGAATAAATGAACTCTGTAAACAAAGCTAATATACAGAAATCTGTTGCATTTCTATAAACTGATAATGAAATAGCAGAAAGAAATGAAGAAAACAATCCCATTTTACAGCACACCAAAAATATACCTAGCAATAAATTTAACCAAGGAGGTAAAAGACTGAAAATTATAAAACATTGATCAAAGAAACTCAAGATACACAAATAAATGGAAACTATTCCATGCCCATGGACTGGAGGAATTAATACCATTAAAATGCCCAGACTTCCCAAAGCAATCTAAATATTCAATGCAATACCTACCAAAATACAATAGCATTTTTCATATAATTAAAAGAAATACTACTAAAATTTGTATGAAACCAAAAAAGACCCTGAATAGTCAAAGCAATCTGGAATAAGAAGAACAAAGCCAGAGGCATCATAATTCCAGATTTCAAGATATATTATAAAACTGTAGAAATCAAAACAGTATGGTACTGGCACAAAAATAGTCACAGATTAACTTAACAGAACAGAGCACCCAGAAATAAACCCCATGCTTACATGGTTAATTAATCTATAACCCAAGAGCAAAGAACATATGATGAAGAAAAGACAATGTCTTCCATAAATGGTGAAGAATTAAACTGGACCACTTACATACACCACACACACACACACACACACACACACACACACAAAGTCAAAATAGATTAAAGTCCTAAATGCAAAACCATAAATCTCCTTAGGCAGTAATCTCTTTGACATCAACCCGAGCAGCATTTTCACAGTTATGACTCCTCAAGCACGGGAAGCCAAAGCAAAAATAAACTATTGGAATTACATCAAAATAATAAGCCGGGGAAAAATTTCTTCCTCTATGTCCTCTTGTACTTAGATTAAAAGAACTGCATAAAAATGCTGTAACAGAACAATACTTGGCTTTCTACCATTTTACAGTCAATGCAAACACTACTGAGGACTATTTTTACTTTAGAGTGTTCATACCCTATAAAAAACGCTCTCTAAAACCAGTCTTCTTCCTAATGAACTATAATGTCTAAGGATAACACATCAGTATAAATAACACAAAAAACAAACTGAAGACTAGCAGAATATGACATCAGTAAAGGAATTTATGACCACTAAACCAGAGCTACGAGAAATGTTAAAGGGGACTCTCTGAGTAGAAATAAAAAGTAAGGAAACCAGGAATCACAAAAGCAATAAAAATAAGTATACCTGTAAAAATCACTCAAGGGACTCACAAACTAAAAGGATACAAACAATGACAACATATAACTAAAACGTGTGGAAAGGAGAAAAGAATGGGTTCAAACTTAAGCAACCATTGACTTAATATAGACTGCAATATGCAGAGGATGTTATTACAAACCAAATAGTAACCAGAAATCAAAAACCAGTAACAGATACCAAAAAAATAAAGAGAAAGGTATCCAAGTGTATCACTAAAGAAAGTCACCTTATCATAAAAGAGAGCAAGCAAAAAAAGGAACTGAGTCGAACTACAAAAACAACTATAAAACAATTAACAAAATGACAATGAATACATACCTATCAAAATTACTTTGAATAGTAACAGACTAAACACTTTTCAGTAAGGCACAGGGTGACAGAATGGATTAAAAAAAAAAAAAAAAAAAAGACATCCCTCTATATGCTCCCTACAAGAGATTCATTTCAGACCTAAAGACTCCTGCAGATTGAAAGTGAGGGGATTGAAAAAAAATTATCACACAAATGGATGTCAAAAGAAAGCCAGAATAGCAATACTTAGGACAAAACAGACTTTAAAACAAAGCCTCTTGGGGGGCACCTGGGTGGTTCTGTCAGTTAAACAACTTCTGATTTCTGCTCAGGTTATGCTCTTAGGGTCAAGAGATCGGGCCCACGTCAAGCTCCACCACAGGTGTGGAACTTGCTTAAGATCCTCTATTTCCCTCTCCCTCTTCCCTTCCCCTGTGCACACTCAATCTCTCACTCTCTCTCTCTCTCTCTCTCAAAAATAAATAAATAAATAAATAAAATCTGTAACAAGACACAAAGAAAGACAGCATATAATCATTCAAGGGACAACCCAACAAGAAGATATAATAATTATAAACATTTATGCACCCAACAGGGGTGCACCCAAATACTTAAAACTGTTAGTAACAATAAAAGAACTAATGGATGGTAATACTATAAGAGTAGAGGAGTTTAACACCCCACTTACATCAACAGACAGATCATTCAAACAGAAAACCAACAAGGAAACAATGGCTTTGAATGACACACTGGACCAGGTGGACTTAACAGATATATTCAGAACATTTCAGCCTAAAACAGCAGAATACACACTCTTTTCACACCCACATGAAACATTCTTCAGAACAGATCACATACTAGGCCACAAAACAAGTCTCAACAAATTCAAAAAGATTGAAGTCATTTCATGTATTTTTTTTTTTTACCACAATGCCATGAAATAGAAGTCAACCACAAGAAAAAATCTAAAAGACCACAAATAGATGGAGGTTAAAGAACATGCTACTAAAAAATGAATGGGGTCAACCAAGAAATCAAAGAGGAAACCCAAAAAATACATGAAGACAAATGAAAATAAAAACACAATCGTCCAAAATCTTGGTGATATAGCAAAAATGGTTCTAGGAGGGAGGCCTTCTCCAAGAAGAAAAATCTCAAATAAACCACCTAACCATACACCTAAAGGAGTTATAAAAAGAACAAACAAAACCCCAAACTAGCAGAAAGAAAGAATAAAGAATGGAGAAGAAATAAACAAAATAGAAACTGAAAAAAAAAAAAAGAACAGATCAATGATATCAGAAGCTGATTTTTTGAAAAGATCAACAAAATGCATAAACCTCTAGCCAGCCTCATCCCAGCCTCATCAAACCTCTAGCTTTTGAGCCAGGTAGGACTCAAAATCACAAATGAAAAAGGAGAAATAACAACTGACACTATAGAAATACAATTATAGGAGATTATGAAAAACTGTATGCCAACATATTGGACAAACAACAAGAAATGGATAAATTTCTAGAAACAAATAACCTACCAAAACTGAGTCTGAAAGAAACAGAAAATTTGTCAACTGTTCCCTTTGCTGTGCAAAAGCTTTTTATCCTGATGACATCCCAATAGTTCATTTTTGTCTTTGTTTCCCTTGCCTTTGGAGACGTGTCTTGTAAGTTGCTGTGGCCCAGGTCACAGAGGTTGCTGCCTGTGTTCTCCTCTAGGATTTTGATGGATTCCTGTCTCACATTTAGATCTTTCATCCATTTTGAGCTTATCTTTGTGTATGGTATAAGAGAATGGTTGCATTTCATTCTTCTAATCATAGCTGTCCAATTTTTCCAGCACCATTTATTGAAGAGACTGTCTTTTTTCCTTTGGATTATTTTTTCCTGCTTTGTTGAGGATTATTAGACCACGGAGTTGAGGGTCCATATCTGGGCTCTCTATTATGTTCCATTGATCTGTGTGACTGTTTTTATGCCGGTACCATACTGTCTTGACGATTATAGCTTTGTAATAGAGCTTCGAGTCCAGAATTGTGATGCCACCAGCTTCAGTTTTCTTTTTCAACATTCCCTCGGCTATTCCATGTCTTTTCAGGTTCCATACAAATTTTAGGATTATTTGTTCTAATTCTGTGAAAAAAGCTGATGGTATTTTGATAGGGATTGCACTGAATATATAGATTGCTGTAGGCAGTGCAGACATTTTAACAATATCTGTTCTTCCGATCCATGAGCATGGAATGTTTTCCCATTTCTTTGTGTCTTCCTCAGTTCCTTTCCTGAACATTCTATAGTTTTCTAAGTACAGATCCTTTGCCTCTTTGGCTAGCTTTATCCTAGGTATCTTATGGTTTTGGGTGCAACTGTAAATGGAACTGACTCCTTACTTCTCTTTCTTTTGTCTCATTGCTAGTGTATAGAAATGCAACTGATTTCTGGGCATTGACTTTATATCCTGCCACTTCGCTGAATTCCTGTATGAGTTCTAGCAACCTGGGGGTGGAGAGTTTTGGACTTTCCACATAAGATATGTCATCTGAGAAGAGTGAGAGTTTGCCTTCTCCTTTGCTGATTTGGATGCCTTTCATTTCTTTTTGCTGTCTGATCACTGAAACTACAACTTCTATTACTATATTGAGTAAGAGTGTGAGAACAGACATCCCTGCCATGTTTCCGACCTTAGGGGAAAAGTTCTCAGTTTTTCCCCATTGAGAATGATATTCATTATGGGCTTTTCAATACACAGCTTTTATGATATTGAGGTATATTCCCACTATCCCTATACTGTGAAGAATTTTAGTTAAGAAAGGATGCTGTAATTAATCAAATATTTTCTCTGCATCTATTGAGAGGATTTTGAGCAAAAGAGGAAAACCGTCTGGTTTAGGTTTTAACAAGATAATACTGGTTACTGTAAGGAACAAAGAGGAGAACCAAGGAGACTGGTTAGAATATTACAGTCATTTTCAGATAAAAGATGGTGCCCACTTAGGTGCCAAGAAGTGGTTGGATTTTGGGTGTCTTTTATATTAAAATTTTTAATTAAAAATTATAAATAAAAAAAAATAAAGAAATGGAAAATTTGAAGGGACAGATTACCACCAATGAAACTCAATCAGGAATCAAAGAACTCCCAACAGAAATTCAGGACCAGATGGTTTCACAGGGGAATTCTACCAAACATTTAAAGAAGATTAATACATATTCTTCTCAAACTATTTCAAAAAAATAGAAGAGGAATGAACACTTCCAAAGTCATTCTTTGAGGCCTGAATTACACTGACACCAAAATCAGATAAAGACACTACAAGCAAAGGTGACTACAGGCCAGTATCCCTGATGAACACAGACACGAAAACCTTCAACAGAGCACTAGCAAACTAATCCAATAATACATTAAAAAAATCATTTGCCATAATCAAGGGGGATTTATTCCTGAGATGCACAAGTGGTTCAATATTCACAAATAATTCCATGTGACACATCACATCAATCAGAGAAAAAATAAGAACGATAATGATGATTTCAATAGACACAGGAAAAGCACTGGAGAAAGTACAACATCCATTCATGATAAAAACCCTCAAAAAAGTAGGTTTAGAGGGAACCTAGCATCATACTCAATGGTGAAAAACTGAAAGCTTTCCTCCTAAGATCAGGAACAAGATAAGGATGTCTACTTTCACCACTTTTATTCAACATAGTACTAGAAGTCCAGCTGCAGCAGTCAGACAACAAAAAGGAATAAAAGGCATCCAAATTGGTAAGAAGTAAAACTTCCACTATTTTCAAATGACATGGTACTGTATATAGGAAACGCTGAAGATTCCACCAAAAAACTACTCGAACTGATAAATGAATTCAGTAAGTTTGCAGAATACAAAATCACTGTACAGTAATCCATCACATTTCTATACACTAATACTTAGCAGCAGAAAGAGAAATTAAGAAAGCAATCCTATTTACAATTGCATCAAAAATAATAAAATATCTAGGAATAAACTTAACCAAGGAGGTGAAAGACTGCTATTCTGAAAACTGTAAAACACTGATGAAAGAAACTAGATAACATGAACAAATGGAAACATATTCCATGCTCATAGATTTGAAAAACATTGTTTAAATGTCCATACTACTCACAGCAATCTTCAGATTTAATGAAATGCCTATCAAAATACCAACAGCATTTTTCATATAACTAGAACAAACGATCCTCAAATTTGTATGGTACCACGAAAGACTCCAAACAGCCAAAACAATCTTGAAAAACAAAAACAAAGATGGAGGTATCATAATTCCAGATTTCAAGTTCTATTACAAAGCTGTAGGATGTCATAAATGGTACTACTTTCTTTATAGCCTCAACAAGCACGGCACAAAATTATTTCTAATTCAATATTTTTTTAAAGATTTTATTTATTTATTTGACAGAGAGATCACAAGCAGGCAGAGAGGCAGGCAGAGAGAGAGGAGGAAGCAGGCTCCCCGCTGAGCAGAGAGCCCGATGCAGGGCTCGATCCCAGGACTCCGAGACCACGACCTGAGCCAAAGGCAGCGGCCCAACCCACTGAGCCACCCAGGCGTCCCTAATTCAATATTTTCTGATACTAGCTCAGATACAAGACCAAAATATCTTTCTCTGTGAGTCAGTAAGGCCTAGAAAATGTCTTAGCTGTTTTCACATTCTACATCTGTATTTATCAACCTCATTTCCCTAATTCCAGTACCATTTCCTCTGTAATCCAGAAGGAGGGGATGGTATATCCCAGTTCTAGTTCTGATTCCAGACCTACACCTTACGGAGCTCAGAACTCACACAGCAGCCACCCGCATGGGATCTACTGGAGGTAGACCATCCAGAGCTGCTTACTTTGCTTTCCCAAATCCTGAGGGAATCAAGCTCATTTAACCTCTCTGGCCAACCATCCTTTTGGATTCAATCCAATTCATTCTAAATGGCAGTTTTTACTTCCTAGGCAACAAGATAAATGAGGGGACATCGATAGAGAAAAGAGCATACCCTTGCTATCTTTTAAGGAATAGTCCTAAAAGCCATGAAACAACATTTCTGCCAATACCTTCTTGATAAGGATTAAGTTACATGTTCACATCAAGTGTAAAAAAGCTGGGAAATATAGTCTTTATTCCAGAAAATTTCATGCCTAACGAAAATGAGGGGGAGGTTATTACCTTGGAAGAGGAGAACAGATTTTACAGGACTAACTAGCACTCTTACCACAGAGGGATTTAAGTCACATTTCTAACCATTTGTCAAATAAGAAATTAACTATGAGAATGACACACACCAAAGGAAAAGAAAAAAAGAAGAAAAAATTAGCAATAAATTTCAAGAAAAAATCTCAAAAGTGAAATGTTCCGTTCAAAGAGGTAGATTCAAAAGATGGATATAATCAATCATATCATAGAACCACAAATTTTAAAATAACTAGAAAAAACTTAGAAGTCTATAAAATTTAACAAACTGTGTTAGTTTGACACTAAGCTTAACACCAAAAGTATAAGTCAGTAATCCCTGCACTCTGTAATAAAGACACTAGAACTCAATGGAGTTTTATCTTCATAAGAACTGAACACAGATAATGTGTATATATGTAGTCTTGCTAAGTCTGTAAGATGTTTGCCCACTACTTCATCAAGAGACTAAGATATAATGGGGGAACTGATGAGAAAGAACGGATTGGCTGGATGGAAAACAAAACTGGAGGTCAATCCTATGGCCACCACACTCCTTCTGCATTACTTCTTTATGGGTTGTGACACAGTTATAAAATACACCAGGGATTTGAGAAGATAGGGCCTGATTCCTAGGCATCATTCTTGCCGCAGACAAATTTTGCAAGAGTACTACCAAAGCAATCACGCCCCCGGCATGGGGTAGTGAGAGCCATTTTGCAAATCCATTTGCACCCACCTTAGTCTCCTCAGGGATGCAAAGAGGGCAGAAATGATTTCTTTTTCTCTTATTTTCAAGGTTGTCTATATGATGATGAGTAAGGGCTGAGCCTTCTCAAGCGTAGTTATCATCCCATTATACAACTGGAAAAATGTGGACAGCAGGAATATTAAAAATCCTATCTGCATTTACAATCTAATTTCCTATGAATAATCTTCCAGATTTGGCTGAAAAGTCGAGCACAACGAGCATCACATCTGGTGGCTGGTGTACATCAAGTCACCACCCCCCTCAGCATGCAGGCTTTACTGCCAAATGCCAGAGCCTCCTGCAGCAGGAGCCCTGCAAAGAGCTTCATTCTATTGTTTTATAAACTCATTGTGCAGGAAAATGACAATTAAGCTGGCTCTGTCCTCATCATCTCTGATGGCACAGGGCAGGTGATTCAAAGATAATGGCACCTTTGAAATGGATTTTTATGGTGATGCAAAGATTATAATTTTTAATAGAAAATTACATTATGCTAGTAGGTCATTTTTTCCACTTGGATAATGGTATTTTTCATCCCTTCCATTCTAATTTGGAAGTCAGTGCAGTGTAAATAACGATACATCATTTACTTATTATCATCAAGACCACAGAAGCAAAGATGATTAGAGTAAATTTTGTCATTTTTGAGTTAATGTGGTACAAGGGTATTTTAGTGTTTCTGAGAAGTGTCAAAGAAAAAAGAAACAAACACCAAACATATCTGTTTGAAACTGCTTTTTGTGTACTGTATAAAAGTTTATTTAAGATATACCCAATATAGTTTAGTATACGAAGTGTGGATAAGCAATCTTACATGGTATATTTTTAAGTAGTCAATGCCACTTGATTGTATTCTAAGGTTGTCTCTCTCTACACTATAGAGTTTAAGTTTCACGTTAAATTTTTTTTCATTTCTCTGTATATGTATTAACACAAATTAAAAATAACCCAGCATTATACTCAGGTACAATTTTCAAAGGCTATCTAAAGGGGCATTGCAACAGACTGACTTAAAAGCTAGGAATAAGGGGGTGCCTGGGTGGCTCAGTGGGTTAAAGCCTCTGCCTTCGGCTCGGGTCATGGTCCCAGGGTCCTGGGATCGAGCCCCACGTCGAGCCCCACGTTGGGCTCTCTGCTCAGCAGGGAGCCTGCTTCCTCCTCTCTCTCTCTGCCTGCCTCTCTGCCTACTTGTGATCTCTGTCTGTAAAATGAATAAATAAAATCTTAAAAAAAAAAAAGCTAGGAATAGGAAGAGATTATTTCTTACGACTTTTTTTAAAAAATATGATTGACTTGTTGCACAAGGGAATGGTTTAATATGCCCCATTGACAGTAGAAAGAGAATAAAAGAACATTACTTCTGGGAAGCTGTGCATTGATCTAATAAGGCCAGATCAGAATGTACTAAATGTCATCGTGGCACAGAAAATCTTTGGCTAAAATTGTTGTGGGTAATTATATATTACTTTTCAAAGCTGTTATGAAATGCTTAAATAGCCCAGAGACGATATAATATTACTTGACCACAGGGTAATAGGACATAAACATTGACTGGATTTTCCTGAGGAAAAAAGTGCCACTTTATAATTTTTGCATTAATTTCTGGGCTTTAAGAGCCATCTGCTGCATTTTGTTATTTCTATTCACTGATTATCTCCTATTGTACTAGCCTAGACTTTAAATTATTTGAGATTGTTTTCTACGTGTTTGCAAAATGAACCAAAAGTATTATGTTGCCTTTATCGCATTCTACTTAGAAAGAGTTAATATTTTATGTGAAATGGTTTCCTTTAGATCAAAAATATCAAGAAGAGTTCAAAAGAACTATGTGCTCCAACCATGGTAAAGATTTTATTGACCACAAATACTGAACAAATAAAAATCTGTCAGCATCTCTGCCACTGAAAGCTTTAAAATGGAAAGCTGATGTCCTTCAAGATGAGTTTGGGGTCTATGGTAGGACATATGTAGGATTCTTAATGGAAAATATAAAAGGTGTAAGTAACAGCGCTACTGAAAAAGTCAGAGCTCTATGTTGTGTCTTCTTAGTACTCCTTCCAGATTCCAAAAAATAAGGCTTCAAAGGGTACCTGCTGGAGATAGTTATCTAAAATCATAAGCTTAAGAATGAAATTAGTTTGATTTTTTTAAGTGGTATAAAAAAGGGGTTAGATAACTCAACAGAATCTATCTTCTCACCTGTAGAGCTCTGTATTTATATCTTGGCTAAAGCAGAAAGCACAAATAAATGTAATAAAGTAAACCATAAGAGACTCTTAATACAGGGAATAAGCAGGGTTGATGGAGGGAAGTGGGTGGTAGATGGGCTAAATGAGTGATGGGTATTAAAGAGGGCACTTGTGATGAGCACTGGATGTTATATGTAAATGATGAATCCCTAAATTCTATACCTGAAACCAATTTTGCCATATGTGTTAACTAACTAGAATTTACATAAAACCTTGAAAATAAATTTGATGACTCGTTTCTCTTTCCCATAATAATCTTACCTTGGAAAAGACCAAAGCCTGAAACAGTATATGCAAAACCCCAACACTTTAAACAAATACAGAGAGAGGATAAGATTCCTTATATTAATAACACTAACATTAACGAGAGTGATAAATAATAATAAACCACAGGGAACAAAATCTAAACATTTTTCTTCTTCTTTCCCCTTACCTTCAAAGTTACTAAGTTCAATTAAACAATTCTTTTTTTTTTTTTTAAAGATTTTATTTATTTATTTGACAGAGAGATCACAAGCAGGCAGAGAGGCAGGCAGAGAGAGAGGAGGAAGCAGGCTCCCTGCTGAGCAGAGAGCCCAATGCAGGGCTCGATCCCAGGACTCTGAGATCATGACCTGAGCCGAAGGCAGCAGCTTAACGCACTGAGCCACCCAGGCGCCCCTAAACAAACAATTCTTAAACATCCTTGCATAATTCTCTATGTAAGGAACTGAGAGATATAAAGCCAAACATATGCAAAGAGAACAGAATAATATAAGTAATCATAAGAGCCCAGTTGAAGAGGATATTCTACGATGTTACACAGTTACTATTCCTAAAGGATTACCCACCACTAGGTGGGATTGCATTCCTGAAACTGGAGCACCAGATGGGTGACTTATTTTGAGACCAAGGGAACTCTGTCCAGTGGGGAGTAAGAGCCTCTGAAATTGATTTCAACCCACAGGAATCTCTCAGATATGCAAAAATAACCCATCCATGGCAACAGTGTCCTGATTGGAATATACAATCAATAAATAGTTCACATGCCTGAGCTGCACAATCAAGAAAGGAGAGAAAGGAGCTGTTTGAAAACAGAATTTCAGGCTGTGCCTCAGCTCCTCTCAAAGAGCATATAGTATGAGGCCGTTGAAAAGCATACTGTGTTAAGGAGAACTACTTCCCTAGATACCTACAGATCTTTTTTTTTTTTTTTAACTCAAAAAACATTTTTTTTTTCATTTAAAAAAGTATTTAGAACACATAAAACTAGGCAACATTTATTCTTTCTTCTCGTCTTCTGGGGCGGGGTCTGTTGGCAGCTCCTCCACCGTGGCACTGTTGCTCTCCGAGCCAGTGTTACTATCACTGGTCCCTTCCTCAGCCATACTGTCCACCCCCTCCTGCCCGCTCTCCTTGTCCTCAGGAGTAGATGTGCCTTCTTCACCATTCTGTTGGCTTTCCGTCGCTTCTTCAAGGTGTGTCTCCTCTGTCTCCATCGGGATGCTCTCGTCGTCCTTCTTCTCTTTGGTCTTACTCGCAGCTTGCTCTTCCTCAGGAACCATGCTGCTCTGACTGCGTTCAGCTTGCTCTGCTGCCTCTTTCTCTCTTTCCTCCTGCCTTTTTCGAGCCTGCTCCTCTGCCTGTGCAATTTCAGCAGCAATTTTTTCCATATCCACTTCTACTTTTAAACCGCACAACATTTTAAGTTCATTGTTAAATGAATCTGTGCTTTCCAGGAATTTCCTCTTCTTTTCCTGGTGTCGCTCTTCTATTTGAAGAAGTTCAGCTTCTAGTTTTCGCTGATGAACCATTAAGGATTGGACCTGTCGTTTGAGGACCTGCATTCTAGCTGTTGTGACAACTGACCGAACATCTGGCACCACACTCTCACTGAGGATTTCACTGATGAGGCGGTGGTTTCTCTGGAAACGGGCGGTGGCTGTATGCTTCATTGAAAAGCCATCATCATAATCGTCTGGATCTTCAGCAGGCTGGATGCTCATGTACGGCTCTCCTTTCTCCATGCGAGACTGTCTCTGTCGACTTTCTTCCTCTAAAGCAGCTTCTGGGGGCGCCTGGGTGGCTCAGTGGGTTAAGCCGCTGCCTCCGGCTCAGGTCATGATCTCAGGGTCCTGGGATTGAGTCCCACATCGGGCTCTCTGCTCAGCAGGAAGCCTGCTTCCCTCTCTCTCTCTCTGCCTGCCTCTCCGTCTGCTTGTGATCTCTCTCTGTCAAATAAATAAAATCTTAAAAAAAAAAAAAAAAATAAAGCAGCCTCTGCACGACTTTTTGCATTTATGTAAGCAAGGTATGCGGGGGAATTATGATAGGCCTTCATAGATTCATTGTACTCTATCTTTTCTGCTTCGAATTCGTTTAAATATTCTTGTTTTTCTTCATCAGTGAGATCTCGCCACATGCCACCAATAATCTTGCCAATCTCCCACAACTTTAGGTCAGGGTTGGAAGCTTTTACTTGGTCAGACCTTTCTGCTGTACCTCATGTAGGGCATCAGTGGCTTATCTGGTGGCTTTGGGGGGTTTGGAATCGTAATACCAGAGGATGCCGTGACCCGGCTGTTGGTGCCCGGGTTCCCTCCCAGCCTGTAGTTGTTGTAGGCGAGATGACTGTATGGATTGTATCCCACAAACCCTGGTGTGCTGGGCATTTGTGTTGCAGGAGCTGGGGTGGGAGGTGGGGCATAAGATGGTCTTTTTGACATTTTGGAAGATTAAGTTCTCAGTTCCTTAAGAATGAATCTGAGACACCGCGGGCAGAAAAAGCGCCCGCAGCTCCGGCCTCGTTTCCCTTTCGATACCTACAGATCTTATAGCATCTTCTAAGAAAGGTCTAATAAGGCTTTCCAAGCTGACCCAGGAAAGGTCAGGTTAGGGGATTTATCTACTCCAGAGAGATGAGTAGGGAGTAGAGTCCGACAATTTGCATCATCTCAGGGAACAACAGTCATGGCTTAATTGGACAACATTCTACCATACTATTGTCAGCTTAGAGCCACTGGCATGGACCCCACTTGCTCACTTACAAATACTGGCCCTTGGCCAATTCTAGTAAGTGGACATTTTGAGAATTAAATGTGGGGATTCTGTGCCATGTTCTGTCCAAAGCCCCACATATTGCCAAAGTTTAAGTGAATAAGAGAGAACTAACAGTAAACTAAGTATACCCAACTGATCGAGAAAATTCAGGTCTTCCAGAAAAGAAGACTATGAGACATTAAGTCTGTAGATAGTTTCCCCTTGTTCAATGGCAGAGGTCACTTGGAACACAATTGTATCACTGAGAGTAAGTAAACGAGTATGTCACTTAGAGACAACTTAGATAAGTCACCTTGTATCACTGAGGATAGCTATCATTAAAAGATCAAGGATTGTTGATTTGTCCCACTTCCCATAGGAGATTTATTAACAAGAAAATCTTAATTCTAAGAGTTGGGTTTTTTTTTTTAAGATTTTATTTATTTATTTGACAGATTACAAGTATGCAGAGAGGCAGGCAGAGAGAGAGAGGAGGAAGCAGGCTCCCCGCTGAGCAGAGAGCCCCATGCAGGGCTTGGGTCCCAGGACCCTGGAATCATGACCTGAGCTGAAGGCAGAGGCTTTAACCCAACCCAATTCAAAGAGTTTTAAAGAGAAGTGGAAGAGAGTGTTTGAGAGCTTCAGTGTGGTAAATGCAGAACCAATCACCAGCCAAGGAGAGGAACCTAGCCTCATCTACATTTCATCCCTCAGCTGTTTTCACCTGCTATAAGTCAGCTGATCTAGCTTCCCAGGAAACGAGACCACTGAAGCTGAGCTGGTGCCACGGTCAGGGCTCCCTGTGTTGCTCAACTGATTGAACAATAAATTGGATAAAGACAAGGAATGTATGTCCAAATTTTCAGGTGACACAAAATGGAAGGATACCAAGGACACTGGTTCACATTGGGAATTCAGAAAGAGCAGAATAGCTTGCAACATTGAGCCAAATGTAACAAGATAAACGTAACAGGCATAACAGGTTAAACAGACAGCCTTGCATCTATAGAAAAACATCATCACCACAATAGATCATACAGGGGCGGATGGGTAGCAGCACCTAAATCATAAAAAAGAAAATTTAAATCAACAACGTGTCAACTGTCAGGAGCTTGATGCAGGCAACCAAAATACCTAACATGGTCTCAAGATTAATAGTGTGGTATTTTCCCTCTGGGGAATGATGGAAGAAAATTCTTGCAGCTTTGGCTGTAATAAGTAACAGCAGAACTGGGCATCCTCAGTCTTAAGACGGATGACAATGGGCAGAGGAAGCAAAAGTGGATCTCCAGCAAATATTTAGAGCATGATTGTCACATGTGGGATCAGAGCTAAATCAGGAAATACTATAGCTAAGAGATGGAAGGGAAGAACATGGGAAGGTGTCCAATGCATAGAGAAACCACGAGGACTGCGGGAAGTGAGACCCCTATCTGAAGATTCCTAGAATCGCTTGGGCAAAATTTTAAGGGATGTTGAAATACAGTCTATAGGTATTACCACCAGTCTTAGAAGCCATGGCCTCCTGAGGTCCTGAGGTGATGATCATCAGTCTGGCTCATGGCACACTAGAAAGGACAAGGTCTCCTCTCAAGTCCAGGTCAAAGAATTACAACAGATGTCTATCTAGGTTGTTTCAGGGTACAGTAACTCGCCCACCTCCTCTGCAGTCAAGCTCCCCACTATTGGCCTAATCACTCATACCCAGCGACAAACAGTGTGGTTACCATGAAAAGAGGAGGGAGCATGATCCTGACATCAAAACAGCTCATCCCATGTGGACCCATGAGTTCTTTGTGTCTTGTGATTTCTGATGCAAGTTGGAAGTTTAAACCCAACACTTGACTTGGGTGCAGGTGAGTCTGACCTCTTGGCACTGGAGCCATATTTAAGAGCCTAAAAACAAACAAACAAACAAAAAAAAAAAAAGAGCCTAAAAACATCTGCCATGTAAAGAAAAGGCCCATACCACAAGTCCAATGGGAAAAGAAGCCCATAGAGGAAAGAAACGGAGTGGTAGAGAGTGTTCAAGAAATGGAAAACACAGTCGACCAAACTCTTTTTGCTTCCTAACTATGCTGGATGCTTTCTTGCCTGGAGGCATCCACAGATGCTGTTTCCTCTTTTCACCTGACGACTTCCTATTTATATATCAGACCTCAGCCTAACCATCACTTTCCAAGCAAAGATTCCTGTGACCTCCTAACCAGATACTCGCAACACGGCCCGTCAGCATTTAATACCTCTGTCACGTTGCTCCCTAAGGCTCCTTGTGCCCCTCCTGGCCTCACATTTATCCTCCGGCATCAGCGGTCAGATAATATGTCTCTATCTTGCCCCCATCTATAGTTTCTCTGAGCAGAGGGACTGTGGCTATCTGTTTGTAATTACTTCCCAGTGCCAGATACATATTGGGGCTAAGGAAGTAGTTCACAAATGAATCAGGTAATTGATTTTTTTTTTCTTTTCACATTATATGTCAGAAAGACATAGCCTTTCTAGAGAAAGGAGACTCTGGAATGGCACATTTCTCTTCATTTCTGAGAAGCATCTCGGAAAGAAATTACAATGTGATCTGTAACTTTTTTAGCCCCCATTCACTTACACTAGTCACTAACTGCTCCACAATTTATTTTTTAACAGTTCACTGTTGCCTTTTATATACTGACTAAGTATGTTTGAATTCAACCCCCCACTTCTCTTTGCTTGAAAAGGAAAGACAAATTTACTTTTTGGCAAGAAATTCAAGGCAAGTGATTCTTTTTCATCTGTCAGCTGTCAGTCACAATTAGCAGATGAGTGACCCTACAGTCATCAGTAAAATACTTTATTCAGTGCTTGTGTCAAGTTGCTAGAGTATTTGCCACCTTTACCTCTGGAACATAACCCTCTTAAAATTGCCTTGCCCTCCTCAGATAGAATGCTTTACTGGAAAAAGTGAGGTGGAGGGGAGAGAACACATTAACATTTAAATTATGAGGAAAAGATTCTTTAATTATCACATTTCCACTCAGAAGCAACCTTGAGTAATACATTCATTAAAAACCAACAGTACTAGGTCTCTTTTAGTCACTTTATAACACTGACAGAATTATTAGTTAAAATTAGACTTCTCATTTTCATATCAAGGGAGACATCAACATTAGTTTCTATATTAAACATAAAAGTTATTCATACTTTCTACAACTGTTGAAAGCTTTTTAAATGGATTTAAGGTGATAGATGCAGGATTGTCTGAACATTTATTTAATAGAAATTATGATTATCAACCAAGTTGTATTTTGGAAAGGCAATCACTTCATCACCGCAATGCAGTAATACATTTTCCAGTCTACCAAAAATACTATGTATGAAAAAGTATTTTACAGTACTTTTTATAGTTCTACAGAGTACCACATTACTACTTGTCACCGGGCAATTGCATCATAATTCAACCTGCTGCAACTATAAAGCTGTATGTTGACTTGATTAAACAAAAGACCCAAGTATATGAGCTATACATGAACGTGTGTATACAGACACACCAGGGATGAAACAGTAATGTTTTAAATGTTGAGCATGTAAATAGCACCTATGCAGTGAGAAGAAAGCACAACATCTAATGGGAAATCTAACAGATTCTGTTTTTAATTTTCCTTTCTACTTGGTGTAGTTTTTGGAACAATATTTGTCTATAGAAAAATACAGTGAATTTTCTGCAGAGAGGTGACTATTTTTATCATCTACTATAGCAAAAACCTGAAGGAGAGAGGAATACTGTCCTAAAAAAGTCTCCTTATCGTAGATAACAGTGTCCATAGGAAGCGGTAAGTCAGCACCACTCCGGGGCCTCCGGAGCCTAGATTTTAAACTGTTGCTGCCCCAAGTTCTACTGGTCACTCCACCCAGGACTGAAAGGTCAGATTCTCAATGGATGCAGGACTCATTCATGGCACATGGACTGGGAAGCTCTGTCTTAGGAAATGTTGGGATTAACAGATGAACACAAATTGTTATAAACATAACAGATTGAGGAGAATTTCCACAGATCCAAAATATTTTTTATAATAAAGTTACAGAAATAAAAATTTTGGATGACTGATAGGGATTTCAGAAACCAAGTCTGAATTGCCAGGGGATGGGAAAGCTTAGTAGTTACAAAGGAGGGTTTCCGCCATGAGAATGCCTTAGGTCAAAACACAATTCCATTATTTACTCATCACACAGATACAAAGAAGTCATCTGGCTCCTCTGTGCTTTGGTTTCCTATTCTGTCCTGTAGGGAAGATAATAGTACCTATCTCACATGCTTGTTCTAAGGAGTCGATGACTTAATATATGGTAAGCCCTTACAGAAGTATTAAATACTGGCTTTAATCATAATTTTAATGAATACAATTTTAAATATATATATATTTTATATTGGTATTAAGGAGGGCAGATTGCATGGAGCACTGGGTGTTATACACAAACAAGGAATCATGAAACAATATATCAAAAACTAATGATGTACTATATAGTGACTAACAAAAAAATAAAGGTAAATAAAATTGTAAAATCTAAAAACAATGACAAAAAATTATAGAAGAGTTACAAGGAAAGAAAATTTTTATTCTGTTTTTTTTTTGTAAAGACTATTTGTTTACTTGGTAGAGAGAGAAAGCATCAGTGGGGGAAGGGGCAGAGGGAGAAGCAGACCCCCCACTGAGTGAGGAGCCCTGCTCTGGGCTCAGTCCCAGGACCCCTGGACCATGATATGAGCTGAAGGCAGATGCTTGACCAACTGAGTCACCCAGGTATCCCTGTTTTCTTTTGACCTGGAAAGAATCCTTCATCTTTGCCTGACTGCATTCTCTAGGTGTGTACACATTTTGATTCATCTTTTTTTTTTTAAGATTTTATTTATTTATTTGACAGACAGAGATCACAAATAGGCAGAGAGGCAGGCAGAAAGAGGAAGGGAAGCAGGCTCCCCGCCGAGCAGAGAGCCCGATGCGGGGCTCAATCCCAGGACCCTGGAATCATGACCTGAGCCGAAGGCAGAGGCCTTAACCCTGTGAGCCACCCAGGTGCCCCCACATTTTGATTCATCTTATTTGTGGTATTGGTAACTTTGATTATTGTATTAGATGATGTCTACCAGGTTTTTCTACTAAAAAGTTACTCTTCTTTTTCTTTATAGTTAAATATTTGTGAAGAGGAGGTCATTACTGTAAAACTATGAAAATCGTTTCTAATTCCTAATTCATAATCAAACTTCCAATACATTTACACACATAAAGTGGAAACACTTTTATGCTGCAAAAATCTACTTCATATGTTTTTCTGAGAATAATTAGACACATTACTCAGTCTTTTCCTCTTACCTAAGGGATTCTATGGATGTTAGTCTCCCCTACTCTCCAGCAGTGTCCATAGCTGGCATTGGTAGAGTCCACCCACTGTGTCTTTCAGCAATAATCACCTTCTGTTTGTAGGCACAGGTAAAGAGCTACAGAAAGGCACTTCTCCAGGGCCTGAATTGGGTTAGTCATAAAAATGAGTGTTTAGAGTTACAGTTGTTATTTCTATCCCTCAGTACAAGACCCAGAATGACAAGTGCCCTTTAGTTCCTAATAAATGTGTGAATGTATTATTTGAGATTGTTATATATGAGGCCAAGAGCAGAATTCCTCTTTTTCCCCTGGGTTATTAAAAAAAATATGATTCCATAATATAACCATTTTGAACAGTTCAAAAGCTGTATCTATATATACTGACATAAAAAGAAATTTTGTTGTATGAAAAAATTTAAGTTCCAAAATCAATGTACAATACCATGTGTACATATTTTAAATTAAAACATGTTTCTATGTATTGTACTAGTATATACATGTTGGAACTATGTACAGCTAGAAACAGAGCATCTTATCCCTATCTACAATACGTAAGTTTTCATAATGAGAATGCATTATTTACTGAAATAATTAAAATTTGAAAATTTCCCTTCAAAATGAAATGTTGTAAAAACTTTTGATTAGTAAATTTGATGATATGAATGTTAAATCATGCATACATAGGATTTAAATCTTTCTTTTAATGAAGGTATAATTGACATAACATTAGTTTCAGGTGTACAATATGATTCAGTATTTGTATGCCTTGCAAAATGGTAACAATAGCAAGTATAACTATCATTGATCACCATACATAGTTAAAAACTCGTTTTTTTTCTTCTTTTCTTGTGATACAGATTTTACAATTTATTCTTTTAGCAACTTTCAAATATGCCATATAGTATTATTAACTATAGTCACCATGCTATATATCCCCGTGACTTATTATAGGATATTTGTACCTTTTGATGGCTTTCACCCATTCTCTACCCTCTACCACCCCTCCCCCCATCAATCACCAATCTGTTCTCCATGTCTATGAGCTTGTTTTTTGTTGTTGTTGTGTTGTCTTAAATCCTTTCTATAAGTGAGATCATGTGGGATGTCTTTCTCGGATTTATTTCACTTAGCACGATGCCCTCAAGATCCATCCATGTTGTTAAAAATGGCAGGATTCCCTTATTTTTTTTGACCGAACAGTATTTTATATATATAGAATACTATTCAGTCATAACAATATATATGTGTGTGTGTATATATACATATATACATATACATGGGCACATACCTATAAATACACACATGCATACACTGTAACTCCTTTATCCATTCATCTATCAGTGGAGTCTTAGAATGTTCCATGTCTTAGCTATTGTTAGTAATGGTGCAATAAACATGGAGGTGTTCTTTGCTTTTCAAATTAGTGTTTTTGTTTTCTTCAGATAAACACGCAGAAGTGAAACTGCTGGACCCTACAGCAGATCTATTACTAATTTGGGGGGGAATCTCCATACTTTTTGCCATAGCGGCTGCACCAATTTACATTCCCACCAATAGCACACAGAGCTCCCTTTTCTCCGCATCCTGGCCAAGATTTACTTCTTATCTTTTTGATAATAGCCATTTTAATACCTGTGAAATGATATCTCATTGTGATTTTCATTTATATTTCCCTGGCAATTAGTGACACTGAGCATCTTTTCATGTTCCTATTGGCCAGCTGTATGTCTTCTTTGGAAAAATCTCTATTCATCTATTCAGAATTTTTGTCCAATTTTAATTGGTTTTTTTTTTTTGGCTATTGAGTTGTATAACTTACTTATATACTTTGGATATTAAACCCTTATCAGATATGTGATTTGCAAATATTGTCTCCCATTTAGTAGGTTGCCTTTTTATTTTGTATATGATTTCCCTTGCAGTGAAGAAGCCTTTCAGTTTAATGTAGTCCTTGTTTTTTTTTTATTTTTTGCCTTTGCTTTTGGAGTCAAACTTAAGTACTACTGCCAAGTTTGACGAGGCCGAGAAGTTTATCACCTTAGTTTTCCTCTCTTAGCTTTATAGTTACGTTCATCTTCAATCCATTTGGCTTTAATCCATTCGAATTAATTTTTTGTTTATGGTGTAACATGGTGCTCTAGTTTCATTCTTTTGCAAGTAGTTCTCCAGTTTTTCCAGAATCATTTATTGAAAGACTATCCTTTATCCATTCTATACTCTCACCTCCTTTGTTACAAAATAATTGACATATATGCCTCGGTTTATTTCTGGGCTTTCTTTTCTATTCCACTGATCTATGTGTCTGTTTTTATGCCAATACATACTGTTTGAATTACCACAGCTTCCCAATGTAGTTTGAAATCAGGAAGCAAGATGCCTCCAGCTTCCTCTTCTTTCTCAAGATTACTTTAGCTATTGAGAGTCTTTTGTGGTTCCATGCAAGATTTAGGACTATTTATGCTATTTCTGTGAAAAATGCTACTAGAATTTTGATAGGGATTGCACTGACTTCGTGAACTGCTTTTGGTAGCAGAGACATTTTAACAACATTAATTTTTCTGAACCATTAGCATCAAGTATCTTTCCATTCATTTGTGTCTTTTTTTATCCCTTTCATAAATGCCTAATAATTTTCAGTGTACAAGTTTTTCACCCCCTTGATTAAATTCATTTCTAGCTATTTTGTTCTTTTTGTTATAGTTGCAAATGGGATTGTTTTCTTCATTTCTCTGATAGTTCCTTGTTAGTATAAAGAAATACAACACAGTTCTGTAAATATATTGAGTTTGTATCCTGCAACCTTACTGAATTTATTAGTTCTAGCAGTTTTTTGGTGGAGGCTTTAGGGTTTTCTATGTATAAAATCATGTCATCTGCAAATATTAGCAGTTCACTTCTTCCTTTCAATTTGGATGCCTTTTATTTAATTTTCTTGCCTAACTGCTCTGGCTAAGACTTCTAAAAAAGTGAAAATAAAAGTGGTTAGAGTGGGCATCTTTGTCTTGTTTCTAATCTTAGAGGAAAGATTACAGCTTTTGACCACTGAGCATGGTGTTAGCTATTAAATCTTTAGAAGACTACTTTTCAAGGTGTTATATGCTTTTCCATCCTACCTGACATCCCAAATCTCACAGCTCCTCAAAATTTGATATATTTACAAATATCATTCTTAATTACTCCATCAGACAGGGACTGTTTATCTGGATATCCTCTATGATTTCAAATACAAAAATCTTTATTTTATTTAATTATAACAATTCCTGGATATTCACGCTGTGTGCCAACCATTGTGATGAATACTTTTTTACATGTTAATTTTAATCCTTACAGGTACTTTTAAGGAAATATTACTTTTACAAGTAAAAGAGCTAACAATCAGAGGTTCACTGTAGAAAACAAATGTTGTCAGCAAAAAGACCTGGATTGAGACAATGTAGAAGTAACAAAAGTTGAAAAAAAAAAAATCAAGCTCTAATCCAAGCTAGTACGTTCTGGGTAGGCGAAAGAAAATTAACTAAATGAGTGACCAACAGGGGACAGACTCATTTTGGATTTTGATAGTTTGAGGAGAGAATTATCCAAAGAGTAAAATGTTTATCCACAATGCCTATGTTCAGTCGAGCTGGATTCACCCTTAAGAAAAAGCTGAAAAATGTGTATTTTCAGAACCATTCTAAATAAAGTATCTATAGAGCTTTCCAAGTTTGACAGCAAATAGTCCCAGATAAGGGCGTTAGTTAAGAAATAGAATAAGTAAATAAGGAAAGATTTAGTGCTGGAAGGGAAAAAGAGGAACACTGAATGGATCAGCTTTCACACCTTCTGGACGGCCAGACAAGACGGTTTTTTGTTGTTGTTGCAAAAACACCAAGCCTAGAAATGTAGACCCTTCCAAGCCTCTATAGGCTTAAGCAGTGTGATGGCCTCTATGCCAAGCTGCTAGCAGATTACAGTTAAGGAAATGCCAAAACTCAACTTTGTTTAAAAAGTACCAGAAAAATTTCACTGGAACTTTAAATAATATGAAACAAAAAATATAAGTAAGATTAAAAGTTATAGAGTATCTCCAGTTTGTTCAAAATGTTTTTCTAATTTTTGCTCAAAGGAGGACTTGTGCATATTTTCCTAGAGAAGTATGTACTTTCATACTGATTTTAATACATATAATAAATAGTATTTATATATAAATACATACTAATATATTTATCAGAGGACTAAAAATTATTGCAATTTCCTTAATAGCTATATAAAAAGATTCTTTGTCTATATAATCATTCCATTTTAGAACATTTTACTTTTCTTTGTGACATTTAATACAGTTGTATGTTCATGTCTATTTAACAAATCTATTGTAACATCTTGCTATAGTCCACATTTATCCCTTGCCTCCCACCATATTCCAGACATTCAGCCAACGATAACTAATTCTATATAAGCATATGGCCCTATGACTTAACAAAAGGGCAATGTATGTCATCTATGGCTTTCTTGCTAATTTTTGAAGCTTTGGCTTACAAATGCACAATCTTCTTAACACTGTATTAAACACAGTCATTAATACTATCTATGTAAAACCAAGCATCACTTAGGCCATCAATCAAATCCATAGGAAAACTCCAACAAGCATCATCCCTAAAATGAAAAAGCATTTAAGCACCTAATCATGCATGAAGCTCTCAGTGCTGAAAAAAATTAATTACATAGCTCTGGGCCCCAGACCTATAGCAGTTTTACAACCTGAAACAGACAATGAAATAGAGTCATGTCTATGTAGGTCATATGGTCAACAGAAAAGTAACCATATCCTCCAATGAGTTTAGATGCACATCTGGTGATTTTAGGGGGGAAAAATTTAGGGTAAGCATCCCCAATGAGATACTTCCTTGTTTTGTTGTTCAAGAATGGAATAACTCACACCCAATTCACAAGAAATTTCTCTTTCAGCATAATCATGTGATAGATACCACAGAGAAAGGCAACCTGGCCTTGTCTAGTATGGAGATTTCCTTGTAAAATATGTACCATCAGAGGTAACGATGTCCAATCTTTCACAGATTTACCACCACAAACTTCTACCACCCAACCCCAGCATGTCATTCAAGGAACTGATCACTATTGCAATGAAATCATGGAGTACTTGCTTTCTTCCATGTTTAATCTCCGTTTCCCCTACATACTTTTTGAACCCAACTACCTACTTGCAAAGACTAGCACATGGTAGTTGTTCTTTTAATGTTTCTGAAAACAAGGAAGTGAGGGAGGGTTGAAAGAAAAAAGAACTCTGACCATAAAACATTAAGTATAACTAAACATGAGACTTCTTAACACATTTAGCAAATGCTGAATAGCTAGACTAATAGATAAGCACTTTGAGACCCACAGCTGGCAAACTTATTCACTTCAAACCATAACCACTGACATCTTTACATTTACTGAGAAAGTACTTAAGACTTAGGACTCCTCAGCCTGCACTTAAATCTTCACAGGGCCCAGAAATTCCTCTTCCATTCTATCATGTCAAATCTTCATCCCTTCGCTGGTGTGACTCTTCTCCCTGGTTACTGGGCTGTGACCTCCTCACTCCCCACTTTCTGAGAAGTACTTGCTAAATTAAAATGATGGACCACAGAAAGTAACTTCCATGGCAAAAACAAAGGCCATCTTGTCAGCAGTTGCCATTCTAGCTCTTTTTTCACTGGATAACTCTAAATCTCTTTCCCAGAGTTGCATCACATCCCATGGACTTTTCAGAGCCGAGGTGTGCCTTATACCAGGGCTTCTCAAAAATGTGATCCCCAAGCCAGAATCAGCAGCACCTCAAACTTAGAAATACAATTCTTTGTGCCCAATGTCTTGAAGTGGGAGATCTCAAATGAAGACCATTTTAGCAGGCTCTTCATATGTTTGTATGTACTAAACTTTAAGAAGCATGCCCTGTAACACCATGTTTTACTAGCCTACAGCATAGACATTCATCCCTTATACTTAGGTACAATTTGTTGCTGGAAAATATGCAGCAGCTGGCCTAGACATTCCAAGACCCTCTCTCCCTGTCCCCACGCTCACCAGCTTCCCAGTGGGAGAACTAAGAGAATGCTTCTGGACTTGAATTGCCAGTATTTGATTCCCAGCTCCACCATTTGGTAGGCGTGTGATCTCAGGGAACTATTTCACCTCTCCGTGACTCAGTTTCCTCATCCATAAAGAGTAAAAATGTCATGTCACCAGCTAGACCCCAAGGCATAAGCTTTTCTCTGCTTTTTCTCATGAAATCTGTCCCGCATTTTTCCTTAAGCTCTTCTTTCCAGCTTCTCTCTTAACTCAGTCAAACACGAACAAAAACCACCTCCCAAACAATACAGACTACCCTGCCAGGAACTTCAGCAGGCCCAGGCCACCCAAACTAGTTTGAGCCTAAACCTTGACACATACCTGCACAGATGGCCCATGCAGTAACCTCCAGAATGACCAACAATTACTGTTACTTCCTTGTAAGACTAAAATCTCCACCTAAGAAGGAACACAATCCTACCTTCATGACATACAATGTACACAAAGGCCTGTTCCCTTAAGGTGCATGTGCAACCTTATGCCTGCCTCTACAGAGAACGAAAAGACTTCCCTATCTAAATATTCATCCTAAACCTAAATAAAAGGAACCCAACCACCCTTGTTTGGAGACTTATGGCTGTGTAAGTTATTCCCCATGATCTTGTTATTTGCTGCAAATGAAGTTTACTTTATACAACTACTCCACCTGGTGTATCTGTGACTCACCAAGGTACAAACTTACATTGATTCACTCACAATAACAGTATCCTTCTCTTGCCATTGTGGAAAGGACTGAGTTGATATATATATCCAAGAGCTTAGAAAAATATGTGGCCTATCATAAGGGCTGTGTTTATTAGCACTGAAAGCTGACTGAACTCAGTCTTCTTTTACTATCTAGAGAATTTGATTATTTTGCTTGTCATTTTTCCTCTGGAAAATAAAACCATGCTGAATGTCTCATGCAAGCTAAGTTCTAGTTTCCATGATGGTTGACAAGGTTTAGCCTCTTTGAAAGTACCTTCCTAGTCTGAAGTGTGGTATGGCAGTATAATGAAGAATTACACCAATGTATTTCCTTTTATTTGTATCCTTCTTAGCAAGTGAGTTAAAAACACTCTGTATCTGTCATGAAATGCTGTTATGCACAGATAGGACTGGCAGAATATATAAATTAAATTGGAAGGTAAATCCCAAAGAGAAGGGGTGAAGGAAACCTCTACCGGGTTGATTTATAGTCTCTATAAAATACAAATATGGGTAAGATCCCATTATAATGAACTCCACTGGACCTATAACTTGATTTTGCTTTAATTAAATTTTGTTATTGTGAATACATTGCTTGACATCCTATCCCTAGTCAGAGGAGCTAGAACTGAAACCCTGCTGATGGGTAGTCATTCTGGCATGAATTACCCAAGCGAAAAGAAGTTCTGTAGGAAAGAAAAAAGTATAATGAGCTCACCACCCTGTACTCTTTCTTCTCCTATTACTGCTCAAATCTTTGGTTTGGCCTTACATGGCATTTTACTTCTTCTGGGGATGGTTGTATAGATGTGGTTGTGTTTCTTTTATTTTTTATTTTTGAGTAAGGAGGAGACCTACAGTGCGGAGAGGAAGAAATGTTATTTATTGTTTATTTTATCAACATAAAAGAATTAGAAACTTTCTCTTTTGTTTTGCCTTCTTTCAATGCAAATAATACCTGGACATAACTGGCACATATAAAACTATCAGATAGGATCACTTGTTGTCAAGAAGTATTTGTAACAGAAACAAGACCCTGTTGGTTTGGGCCACACACTACTATATGGGAATCTTCTGTTCTCTGGAATGCTTATTTACAGTGAAATATTTGAAAGACTGACTGATTTTATGATATCCACAATCTGTGTCTTGAATCTTCTACTTAGGCCTAATTTCATTTATTCAGGATGCAGTATTAAAGTCAATACTGGATATTTGTACATATACATATTTATATATACACATATACACATATACATATATATGCATATATTTTTAGGGTAGTTTGATTCCTTTGTTAAGATTTTATTTTTTTAAAGATTTTATTTATTTATTTGACAGAGAGCGAGACAGAGAGAGCAAGCACAAGCTGGGGGAACAACAGAGGGAGAGGCAGGCTCCCTGTGGAGCTGAGAGCCCAACACAGGGCTTGATCCCAGGACCCTAGGATCATGACCTGAGCCAAAGGCAGATGCTTAATTGACTGAGTCACCAGGTGTCCCAAGAGTAGTTTCTTAACAGTGGAGTTTTTGGAATTTCAAATTTTGTTGATATTATTATACTATTAAAATAGATAAGTAAAATGTGCTAGTTCACTCTATTAAATCCACAAATTTAGCTTAAAGGAACCTGTCCTAATAACCGGGAATGGGTTAAACAATATACATATGAGTATTTCCCCTTCAACATTATTTGTGAGTGAAAAATTAATACAAAATCAATGTCAAACAAGAAATTACTTAGTAATGGATAAAAATTTAGAATATTTGAAATAATTAGGAATTATACTTATGAATACCATGAACCAACATGAAAGGCAATTTACACAATCAAGATAAAGGAAAAAAACTGGGATCCCAAACTGTTCAAACAGTGATACTGAAAAACAAAAACGGTGTGTGTGAAAGAGATAAATACAAGATTAATAATTGTAAAATAACTTTTTTGAACTTCAAAACTTTGCTTAGCTTTCTTTTATTTTTAAGATTTTATTTATTTATTTCAGAAAGAGAGTGTATGAGCAGGGGTTGGTGGGGGCAAAGGCAGAGGGAGAGGGGAAGAAGACTCCCTATTGAGCACTGGAATCTGCGGGACTTGATCTCATGACCCTAGGATCATGACCTGAGCTGAAACCAAGAGTCTGATGCTTAACCAATTTCGTCACCGAGGAACCCTTAAAATTTGCTTAGCTTTTAGAGCCAAAATAAAAAAAAATTGTTTCAGTATAACCCAAAGATAAAAGCATTTTGTTTCACCTAGAAGCTTACATAAATACCCCTTGAGATGATTGAATTAAGATGTCTTAAATACTTCAGTAGAGATTTTATTACATTAAATGAAATATAAGAGACTTTGGCTTAAAAGATTTCTGAACGACAAGTGTACCTTTGTGCACTGATTTTACAATGGTGTTATATTATGTGAGGTCATATAGAATATAATAAGCTACAAATTATGAGCTATGTTATAAACTACCATATATATTGAGTCTACTTTAAATACTTAACAGACAAAATTACTGAGTGTCATGGGGGAAAAAAGCAGTTGATTTGGATGAGATTTTAAAGGATGTAGTTTAGATCTATCTGACTAGATATTTATATACTCAGTTAACAAAAATATTTTCATCTAAACATCATATACTTTGATTTTCTAAAATAATACTTTCCATTAAAAATTACTCTATTTCCTAGGATATGAATCTTTCCACTGAAATTCTCCTTTTAAAAGCAATTGTTTAAATGAGTACACTAAGAGGCTTTTGTCTGGAATTTGATTTTCGTGTGTGATCAAACTCAACAATTTCCATCTCAGTGATATTAACAAATATAGGAATGCTAACAGGATTGTACAGTCTTTCTGTTTACTCTTCCCTCATAACTAGCTTCCATTTTAATGCAGGTATGGTAAATATAATTAACAAAATTAAATGATTCACTTAATATGAAATATGAACCTCTTTCATATAAGAGGCACCATCATTGTACAGAACCCCTTATAAATGCAAATCAATCCAATTTTTCCTCCATGAGACATTGGCCAAATTCTACAAAAGCAAAAGGAAGGAACAAACTTGTCACAGTAATGAATAAAAATTTAAATGAGTAATTAATTTCCTACAATAGAATATTTGGTATTTTTAATTTTTTAAGTAATCTCTACACCCAACATGGGGCTCAAACTTAATATCCCTTAGATTAAGAATCACATGCTCTACCAACTGAGTAAGCCAAGTGCCCCAAATACTTGGTATTTCTAATCAATTATATTTCAATCTATTACTATTAATGTCATAAAATAGGATTTTCATCGTAGCATTATTTTGTGAAAGCATTAAGCTGTAAATAGTTTAAATGGTCAAAATGAAATGGTAATTTTAATTATGGCAGAGCCTTACTATAGAATATTAAGTGTGTAGTAAAAAAGAATGAGTAAATATAATCTACTGAGAAAAATGTCCATGATAATATTATTTTTAATAAATGTAACCTCTATCTAGTTCATTATGTTTGGCAAGATTCCATTTTAATTTTTAAAATGTATTGTAGGATAGGTCATTAATGGTGGTTATACTTCTGAAGAGTAAAGTTTGAGATGTAAAGAAATGTTCAATTCTTAGTTTTTAGAATTCTCAACGTAATAGAATTATAGGCAATGTCTACTTTTTTTTGCCTTAATTTCCTAAGATTACAGTTTTCTAATAATGAAATGTGTATTAGAGAAAACCTTGATAAACACAAAATATTCTGAAATTACTTTTAATTATATAACCAAGAAATCATCAAAGTGAATAATTGGGTACATTATCTTCTAGTACTTTTTGATAATTTTTTCGTAATTTTTATCTGTGGTCTCAAACTTCCACAAGCATCAGAACTAACTGGAAGGCTTGGTAACACAGCTCGCCTGCATCCCCAGAGTTTCTGATACATTAGGTCGGAGTTATGCCCCCAGATTTTGTGTTTCTCACAAGATCCTAGGTAATGCTAATTGTTGCCGGCCTGAATATTACACTTTGATAGCTATTATTTGATATTTTAGCTATTAGCTATTTGAAATCATATATTTTGAGTTATTCTATTAACATCACATTATAAATATCCCCTATGACATTAAAATTTCTTGAAAATATTTGCATTACTTAGTCATTTCATATAAAGAAACCACAACTTATCATTTTTATGTGAACATGTGTATTTTATCTATTTTTATTACCTCAAATAATCCTGAAATAATCTTCTCATATCCAAAATCCCTATTTCCTCTGGGAAATTTTGTAGAAGCAAAATACTGTATCCTAGATCATGAAGAATTTAGGGTATTATGATCTATTTCCAAACTAGGATCTATTTCCTAGTTTGTACCAATCTGTAACAGCAATCTATGAGACCATCTACTACCCCATACCTGCCCTAGTAAATTCACGGTTTGGGCTAAAGTTTTTCCTCCAAATTGATCTTGTTTAACTTTACAAGAGAGATCAAAGGGAGAAATGTTAATTTACAAATAATTTTTATAATACTTGTCCAATCTGTAACACAATGTCAGTACTAATTGTATCCCAGATTAAATCTATTAGAAGTTCTTTCAGACCACTATCACAGAGGGTAAAATTCATCTTCACATGTTGGAGTGTACATCAAAAGGAAACCAACTAACAAAATACATTCAATAACTAAAAACAAATCTTTTTGGCATTTTTTAGACTTTATTCTCTCCCTACAGTTCTCTACATTTTAAAGTAAAGCTGATGCCTGGAAATGGTCAATCAGGGAAACTTCTGAAATTCGAAGGAGTAGAACCATCCCCTAGTAGTTTTTTCTGGAACTTTTTTCTCATCCAACTTTCGGCACTGACAGGATCACTCTATATTCTGATTAACACTGACTTCATTCCTCTCCCTGGAGATTCATACGATAATAAAGAACCTTTTCTATGAATTTCATGGAGGCAGGAAGAGAAAAGAAGACATTCATAGATCATGTGTTCTTAACCAATTTTAAGAATATCCCAGGATTCAGATCCCTGTCAAGTCTCTTCCACTGACTATCTGATGATTTGGGGCAAATTACTTCTTGCTGTTCTTCAGTCTCCTCGTGGAAAAATGAGTAATTCTTGTACCTTTGGATTCTTGCCAATACTAAGTAAAACATCCTATTTAAAGTATATTGCAGATGGTAAGCACTCGATAAATGGTAGTTATTACTATTCTCTTTCATCCCCCAGCACTTGGGATAGAGTAAGCATTCCATGAATGAGGGAGGGAATGAGTAGATGAACACAGTTATGGATGCATAACTCTACCTCTAATGTAAAATCTGGCAAAAGCTTCCAGATGCTCTGCTTTCAGGCCCTTAGACCAGGAAGACATGGTGTCATATATTATTATTTCCTCCGAATTCCTTACTTTACTCTCACCTGAAGCATCTCATGTCTCTTTTGCATGGCACAGCAAAACCCTCCCTCAGAAAAAGGCTGGGAAATATGAAATAGGGGCCTGAGTTTCTGGAAAGAAAAGACTTTCATCGGAAATACCATCATATTTAACCAGTCTTCTTTTTGGACTGGCAGGGTACTTTGTATTGATGCCTTTTGATGTGAATTCTCCTATTTCCCCAGTAAGTGGCATTTCAAAGCTGACAGCTCCAGCTGTCCACAGTTCCTCCCTCCACTAACTCATGCCCAACAGATGGTGCAAATAGCCTGGCACAGTTTCACTGGATCAGTGTTAGGAGAAAAACCTTGCCAGACGGCTGATGGGTTCTTTGAAGTTGTTCATTCTGGCAACAATGGATGGCTAATAGCATAGCCTTGGCCAAACAAAAAGATATAAACTGAAGTTTGAGAGCAAATTTGGAATATGGGCTTCTCTATCTTTTATGGGGCCTGCAATTATTTTCTATTAGGAATATCTTTTTTACTAACATTGTGTTAGAGCCATGTCATTCTCTCACTTCAGATCCCCATTGCCTGGAGTTAAACTCAGTAATACCACTTAGATGACAGTGGAAAAAACACTGGGCTGACCATCACTGCATCCAGATCCTACTCTCATTCCCCCCTTTAAATTTGCTGGGTAATCTGAGACAAGACATCGATGTTCTTTGACCATCAGATTTTTCACCTTTCAAAACAGAGATGAAAATATCTTTCTTGATTTCAAACAGTGATTTTGAGGAACATATGGAAGAATAAATGTATAGTGGTTATATAAAGTATTATAAAATGTTATAAAGTTTTAATGTTAAGAATACTGTAAGGACCCACCATAAGGACCTACCATAAGCAGGTATGAACTCTTAAATGAGCACGGGTTTATACAGGTACCTATTCTCACCCCTCTGGATGGCTACTGTGAGATTTGGGGTAGGACTGGAGGACAGCAGGCATCATGGAACAAGGGGCTCCCACCAGCTCACACTTAAGAACTCAGAAGCAAACCTTAGAACCATATTAATTCCATAATCCTTTAAAATCTGCTCAAATCTTGGACTGATCTAAAAATTCTTGCATAATGTGAATAATTTTAGGAAATTAGATGGTATTATTTTCAAAAAATAAAACATTTTTTAGTTTGTGGTACCATCAAACCAATCATTATCATCTCAAAAAATAAAGATCCTAAACACAGTCTCATAAATATGATACTAGAATCTGAATTAGGCTTTTTTTCCCCCCAAGCAAACTGTAGTTTCCAGAATCAGAGATTTTTTTACCATTTCTATATCCTCAACTCTGAAAGTCAGTCTGAAATGGCCCAGCTATTTAACATGGATACCCAATTCGAAGTACAATTTTCATAGATTTCCTTACCTGAACCAATTCTAATTGTATCTGACTCTGAGAAAGACAAATGTTGAAATCACCTTGTCTATTCTTTTTAAATCCTGTGTATCTGTATTTCCCAGAAAACATCCTAGAATATTTTATGTATGCATTTGCAAGCTACAACATCCAAAAATACACTGGAATATCTCCTAATGAAAAAAAAAATATTACTCAGCCTCAAAAATAATGAAACCTTGCCATCTGCAGTAACACGGATAGAGAGAGACTATATTATGCTAAATGAAATAGTCAGAGAAAGACAAATAACCTATGATCTCACTCATATGCGGAATTTAAGAGAGAAAAGAGATGAACATATGGGAAGGGGAAAAAGGGGGGAAAGAAAAAAAGAGAGGATAAGAACCCATAAGAGACTCTTCTGGAGAAAGGTGGGGGGGTATTAAGGAGGGCATTTGTTATGATGAGCACTGGGTATTGTATTTAAGTGATGACTCACTCAATTCTACTCCAGAAACCAAATACTGCATTGTATGTTAACTACCTAAAATTAAAATTTTTAAAAACTTAAATTTAAAAAATGAAAACAAAAAAGAGAGAAGCCTGAATATTTTCTCTTTCTGCTTACCAAAAGAAGTTTTTCTAATTAATTATTAGTGGTTTTTTTTCCTCTTTCTCCTTTTCACTAAAAATTAGTTTGTGGGAATACGGAGGATATTGAGGTCAAATGCCTTATTAAACTGAAACTGATTATTTTTAATAATTTATTCAAAATTTCACTTCTGTTATCAAAATAATCTATTCAAAATGAAGGTAATGAGTTGTTAGCTTTTTTCTTTCAAATGAATTTAGACGTAGACATCAGGCTAAGCTTTAGTCTTTTGGCTCATAAAAATGGATGAAAGTTTCCATTTCATCCATTTGAGGCAGTGGTTAAACTGAAAGACTGTTATACTAGTCTTCCATTAAAGTTTGATCTAAAAAATGGAAGCCACTCTAGACATTTTGAACTCTCCAGGAAATTCAGAGTCTCAGGGTTAAAAGGAAGCTACCACCAGTGTTCTCACCTGCCTGCCTCATCAAAAGGAGGGATTTTGAGGAAGACACCCCCAAATTGCAGGCAAAACGTGCCTCAGCCAGCTGCTGATACCCATGTGCCTGACCTGGTCCATCTGCAGATTAAGTTTCTCCTCTGCACCATTTTGAATCTTCATGAAAGCCTCTAATTCGCAGAACATAACCAGAATCTTGCAGGCAGTGGAGTCCTGAAAGTGTGGTCTCCAGGCTGCCCAGGGTGCCCATAAATCAGGAAACATCACTCACACTTCATCTTATTCTCTCTTCTCAATCTTGAGCCAAATCCAACATCACAGAGCAGTTTCATCTCGTGTAAAGTCTCATGTGCAATGTCTTCAGACACCCACAACCCTTGTAAGAGCTGTGCCTTTGCCAGGAAAGATATCTTCATGAAGAGAACCTAAGAGCACATTTATTCCTACACACACACACACACACACCAGCACAATTCCTTCCTTTAAGCACATGATGCCTTCATAAGAAATATAAGACTTATTATTTTTAAAGTGTATTGAGCACATATACCAGGGACTTTGCTTAAGACCTCAGAAAATTTATTAAATCCTTGCAATTTGCCTGTGATGATATTTTACAGCTAATACAATTGAGATTCAGAGCAGTTAAGAGGAAATAGTTCAAGTCCAATAGCTGGCTAAAGCTAGATATGACCTGGGTGTCTGGTTCTGATGCTTTCACTCTTTCTGCTACACAAGGGGGGTGGTAAGGTAGTATATTCTGAGGATAAATTAATCACTGTAAGAAAACAGATGCTAAAAGCACTCAGAGGGATTAACAAAAGGAAGTTCCTATTGCATAATCACACCTATTTCATTCGGCCAGTAGCCATATTATTATTCTATGAAAATCTGGCATTTGTAATAATCACAATCATATATTTATCTCACAAAATACACATTTGAGAGCCTAAAAACTCAGGAAAAATAAATTCTTCCCCCAAAATCTACAGAGTAACTGCAGTTTAACTCTTTTTTTTTTTTAATAGTTCAACTCTTATTTTTACCCCCAGAGACCATTTAGGATGTATCTCTTTAAAACTTTAAGCTCTCTCACTAGTTAACAGGCACCTGCTGACTTGGGGGGAGTAAAGATTGAAACTTGAGTTAACTTTAACCAGCATCAATTTGTTGCTACTAAACCCAACCTTCAGGGGGTGTGGGGGACCAAAAAAAAAAAAACACCTTAAAAATACTTGAGCAAAGACTGTCCATTCACTGCCCGATGCCATCTGGGGACATAACAGCTGAATCTTTTTTGCCCTCAGATTAATGAAGCAAGCTCATGCGTATAAAGAGCACTTTAATTCCCTCTGATATTTTCATTATAGTTTTCTTTGTGGCAGAACTCATTTGCAATAATGAATATGTAATCTGGTAAACAGAACTGGAAAATCTGGCATTTAAGGACACTCCTTCACTAAGAGCAATATTGAATACACAACAAACTGAAAAGAAAGGCAAGCCTATTATTCCTCACCTTCCTCAGTTCTTTGACAACAAAAGTGAAAGTTTCCATTTGTTACCAGACTGTAAGGAATGGTAACTCAAAATTCAAGAAGAGATTTAATGAGAGGAAGAACACTAGTAAAGTTGTTTTAAGCTCCCTAAGTATTGAAACCTGTATTGTAAAATGTCCTCTGAAGAGTTTCAGTCCTTTGTGACTTAAAATTAAGTCAATGTAAAAACTCATGAAATCACTAGCACAAATATTTCTCTATTTGGAATTTTTCTTACGTAAATATCAGGCACTAATTCTTAGATTAACTGGGTACTACAGAAAGCCAACAAGGCTGAACCAATGGGAAAGACCTCTCATAGGATGCATTTTTTTGAATGATCGAAGTGTATAATGAACCACAACACAGCAAAAGTCTGTATCACTATCTTTGAAGTAATAAGTCATGGTGTTTATACATTAAAATTGAATGATTTTTATCTATCTGATCTGGATAAAGAAAACCAAAATGAACTTTTTTTAGGTTTTGGTTTTATGTTCAATTAGTTCATATTTTAGAAATTCTAAAAGGATTTTTGTTTTCACGTGGATGTAATTCAGCTATATTTTCATTTGAATTTAGGACAGGATGGGCTTGTTTTCCACATTACACAGAAACATATGCTCCAAGGATTTCAGTATCACCTTTGGGATCTTATGGGGTCAATAGATAATACCCCTTTCTTCCCATCTTAGGTTCAGAAACAATTAAAAATAAAGCACAGAAGACAGACAGATGGAGATTTAAAACAGATTTATTGCTGATAAAGCAGATTAGAGAATGTGGCTTTGAACCTGAACCTAAAAGACTTCCCAAAATTCTATCCCTTATGTAGAAAGGGTCACACAGCCCAGTGACAGGCAGGGATGCAGGCTTAGACCATCCCTGGGAGTTCACCTGAGTACAGGAGAAAGAACAAAAGTATATGAAGCTACTCCTAAAAACAGAAAGCCAAGGGCTGAGTGAGCTCGTCCCATTCTTTCTCCACAACCTTTCATCAGTGAGGAAGGGTGACTGATGTGTCAGCAAAAGAGTCAGTAGCACTATGCTAGCATAGACCCTCTGCATGGTAAAGTAACGTGCTCTGCCTCCAAAGTTACAATGGAATAAGGAATCAATAAGGACACATGGCTTATGGATTAATAGTTTGTCTTCATTCTCCACTTATTAAATGTACGTGTGTCTTTTCCTGCATATAGTACATACAAATAATTTGTATTCCATTTCTAGGAAATGTTTCCTCCCTATTTTATCTGCTCAGGCATTTTGATCATTACATCATTGGGAGTAAGTAAGATCACATGAAACTGACAGCATACGGAGTTGAATTTTGCATTTGTCAAAATCTAAAATAGTCATGATTACGTATTTGGGAGGCACTAAAACTAGTTTGAAGTAACCATTATTTCAATAAGAGGAGGGGCTCTATCCTACCAGTTATGGGAAATGCAAAATAAATTATCTAATCTCCTTAATTATGTAGAATATTTTTAAATATTCAAAATTAAATTTTAAATGATTATTCAGTGATATCAAATATTCATTAATCACTATGTAATTACTGTTCATAGTTGCTAATCCATTATAATTTAAGTTGAAGTTAAAAGAATATGCTAGATTTGCAGGTTAGCCTTTTACATTCTTCTGATATTATGGTCCAAAAAATAATCAGAAAAAATAAAATCGGTATTAGGATTTTGCTGTCGCTTCTCTTAATATTCCTAAAAAAGTAATGACATGAAGAACTGTTATCCAAAATATGCTAAGGCGGCTTAAAATTCATTAATGAGAAATAACCTGATTAAAGATGGGTCAAAGATCTTAAAAACACATCACCCAAGAAGATACACAGATGGAAAATAAGCATAAAAAAAGATGCTTCCTGTCATATGTCATCAGGGAAATACAAATTGCAACAGCAATGGGTTATTAATACACACCTATGAGAATGGTTAAAATCTTCAACACTTACAATACTAAATGTTGACAAGGAATGAGAACAACAGGAACTCATATTCTTTGTTCATGGTAATGCAAAATAGTGCAACTACGTGGGAAGATAGTTTGTCACTTTGTTACAAAAATAAACATACTCTTAACATAAGATCTAGCCATCTATGCTCCTTGGTACTTACCCAAAGGAGCTAAAAAGTTATGTCTACACAAAAACCTGCACATGGATGTTTGCAGCAGCTTTATTCCTGATTGCCAAATCGTGGGACCACCAGGATGTCCTACAGTAGGTGAGCGAATAAACTTTCATCCAGACAATGAATTATTTTTCAGCACTTAAAAGGAATGAGCTATCAAGCTGTGAAAAGCCATGGAGGAAGTTTAAATGCATATTACCAAGGGAAATAAGCCAGTCTGAAAAGGCTACAAACTGTAATGTAGCCATATGACATTGTGGAAAAGATGAAACTCTGGATATAGTAAAAGATCAGGGTCATCAAGGGTTAGATTCAGGAAAGAGATGAGTAAGTGGAGCACAGAAGATTTTTAGGGCAGTGAAAATACAGGGTATGATACTGTAATGATGGATACATGGCATTATACACTATATATATATAGCTTATCTTAGGGTTTGCCTTTGGTACTATGCATTCTATGGGTTTAGACAAGCTATATATAACATATATAAATACGTGTATATATATATATAGCTTAAGTTTATATTATTTACGTATTTATATATGTTATATATTATTATAACAAACGTATGACTCTTATGGGGAATGTTAATAATGAGGAGGCTACAAATGTACAGGGGCAGGAGGTATATCGGAAAATCCATAAACCACCTCTCAATTTCCTTGTAAACCTAAAACTCCTCTAAAAAAATAAATAAATAAAAAGCCTTAAATAAACGGTGATGACTATCTTTCTCCATCCTCTGTGATCCTGGTTCTCCATCAAGTAGAATCTTAACAGGCTGTGTCTTAGATAGCATGGGCTGCCATAATAGAATGTCATAGGCTGGAACGTCTGCTGTCAGGGAGCCAGCATGGAAGATTTCAGATTAGAGCCCTGTTCCTGATTTACAGATGGTCATCTTCTTCCTATGTCCTCACATGGGGGAGAGCAGAGCTCTCATCTCTTTTCTTATGAGGGCACTAATCCCATGAGGTCCCCACCCTCATGACCCAATTCCTTCCCTAAGGCCCCACTCCAAATACTGTAACATGGGGGATTAGATTTTCAACATATTAATTTTGAGAGGAATAAATATGTAGTCCATAACAAGTGACATTGGAATTCAGCATTAAGGCACTTTTGGTGGCTGAAGTAACACCAGTCCTGTCACAATTAAGATTTTATTTATTTATTTGACAGAGAGAGATCACAAGTAGACGGAGAGGCAGGCAGAGAGAGAGAGAGAGGGAAGCAGGCTTCCTGCTGAGCAGAGAGCCCGATGTGGGACTCGATCCCAGGACCCTGAGATCATGACCTGAGCCGAAGGCAGCGGCTTAACCCACTGAGCCACCCAGGCGCCCCGTCCTGTCACAATTAACAAAGGAAATTAGTTTAGAAGTTACCCGTAGAACCATTTTCATCATTAGCTTCTACAACCAACAAGCTAGAAAATGATACACTGCATGTGTATTCCCCCAAACTTACATAAATGTCTCAAAGGATCTGTCAAGAAAGCCACAGCTGACTTAGCACAAGTCGTAAAGACTTGCCAAGGCAATCAAGGAAAGGTAAAAATAGTATGAAAGCCCTGTTAAGAGAATGGAAAAATGAAAGGGGAATAAGGAGCTAGAAGACAAAGAATATCATCATTACCAAAGTCTCTTTTTTTGTTTGTTTTCTTTTTTTTTTTTCCAAAGTCTCTTTAAAAATAATTCTCCAAAGACAACCAAGTGAGTTAGTAGGAAGCAATGTATTTATAATGGAGAACAATGCAGAATTTAAAGTCAGACAAAGCTGGACATGAATTTTAGCTCCTACATCAATATGTTGTAGGCAAATTTTCTTAAGTTCTAAAACTTCAAAACTGAAAAATGTAGTAACAATAGTTTCACGATTGTGGTGAAGAAAACAGCAATTATTTAGGTATAGTGCCTGGGATGTCAAAATTGTTCAATAAACACTCCCTGTCATGTTGTAGTTTTCTTCATTAATATAGAAAGGCATTAGCTCCCATGTCTTCGAATGTAGCAGTGAAATTATGATTATTCAGCACTACTTCCACTGTTAAGACCAATGTAAGTAGATATTGAGAAAGGAATGGCATACCAAGATGGGAGTCAGTGGAAGTAACCTTCCCCTGTGTTAAGGGTTATTTTATCATTAACATTACCTAGAATCACCTGTGCATGGTACTTTTAAAAAATGAAGAAGGAAAAGAAAAAAAAACTGAATTTAGTTTAAGTCTCCTAAAAAGAAGACACGCCCCCTATAATCTGTGTCCAGTGAGACCTTCCAATCACTCTCCCTTCCCCCATTGATCACCACAGTTCTTTATACAAATGAAGAAATTGAAGACCCAGAAAACACAAGCCAAAGTCACCTACCATCATTTTTAGGTCTCTTTTGTTAATTTACATTTTGCTATTTCTTTCCGGAACACTGGCTCCCTCCTAACTTCTTTTGACTTGTGTGTCTAATTCTGGTCTTTGGTTTTCTTTTAAACCTTAACTACCACTAACAAAATCCATTCACCTTCAGAAGTCCTTACAGAAAAAAATAACAGCTCTAATACATCCACTTTGTAGGATTCTTATCATTTCTATTTCTGCTGCTTAGCCAATAATCCTGGTGTCGGTCTAATCTTTACAGGCCCTGTTGACAATTCCTGTGATGTGGTAAAATGTTTGCCTAGAAAAATATGATAAGAGGAGTAGAACGTATTTTTGTCATGTTATATTTCAAAAGCATTCTGCTTCCTAATTCTTCCCAAAGGAAAAAAATATCAGTGATAGTTTTTGTTTGTTTTTTTGGTTTGGTTGTTTGTTTTTTCCTGCCAGCTGTAGAAGGGGCATAAAGAAGTTCAACAATGATGGAATTTCTTACAGGCTCTATTTCTTCTTCATTGTAACTGTTAAGATGTTTCTTTCAATATGTGTATTAAGAATCTGTTCTTCTAGATTCAATCACTAGCTTAACCACTTCTCATTGACTCAAGGAAATAAAATGCCAAAAATGAAACAAATGGTATACACCTCCATTTCCACCACACTTAAGGAGCCTCTCCACTCCACAACAGAAGGGAGTCCCCTTGGCAGCAGAGATGAATTAATACTCTTCCTATGTAATTATGCTCATGGAAAAAATGACTGTGCAACTCAAAAAGAAAAGTCAAGTTATATAATTTACTAGTTGCAAGTCACATTCTTACTGTCAAAGATCAACACTGCACTTTGTACCCCATTGTTCTAAATTAATAAAACACTATTCGCATTTTGAGTTAAGGATAAAGGAGCAATCTGTCAAGGGAAGTATTTCTCTTTCACTAAAAACAATATTATGGGGTTCTGGTTCAGGATGGCTATGTAGGAAGACTGTGAACTCACCTCCTCCATGGAACACATCAAATTATACTTATTAATAGGACAAGTCCTCCTGAAAAAGAACTGAGGGCTGACTGAAGAGCTACTGAACAACCAAAGATAAAATAGCAAAAGAACATCAAGAGAGACATGGTAATAAAGGGAATTCCCATTCCCAACGCTGCAAATGGCAGCAAGGAGAGAGAATACTCAGAGACTAAGAACAGATTCCTCGGTTATTAGGCACAGAGAAAAACCCACAGCTTAAAAAAAACAATTAGCATAATAACACCAGAACTCTGCCAAGTGGTGGAGGAACTGTGGAAAAGCTCACTAGGTCAGAGGGACTGGAAAACTACATGGCTTATGCTTCCAGCTCACCTTAACAAGCCTGGATCAGAGCAGAGTCCCTACACCATAATGGGTGGATCTAGTCCACTTAGTGAGCTTGCAAATTTGAAAGCCCAGGGTTTACACACCCACACCAGGGGGCACAGAAAAAAAGCCAAGGTTTAAAAGGGCTGAGGAACTACAGAAGCACAGGCTTCCCCTCAACCTTAAAAGCTGACATGGATATTGTTAAGGGACAGGTTCAGACACTCTAACTGTAGAGTCCCTAAACCACAGCACGCAGTTTCAGATGCCATAACCAGTGGGTCTGGTCATCATAGGGAGCTTGTGACCTCAGCAAATCCAGGGTCCTCAACTCCACACCAGCCCCAGTTGTGCTGGGACAGAAAAAAAGCCATGGTTTAAAAGGGCCGAGGTACTATAGGAACATATGTTCTCTCCTCCTCCACATTTTTTTTTTAAGATTTTTTATTTATTTGAGAATGAGAGAGAGAGAGCATGAGAGAGGGAAGGGTCAGAGGGAGAAACAGACTCTCCACTGAGCAGGGAGCCCAGTGTGGGACTCAATTCTAGGACCCCAACAACATGACCTGAGCTGAAGGCAGTCACAACCAACTGAGCCACCCAGGCACCTTCTCCTCCATCACATTAAAAGGCCAGAGTGCAGCAGGGTCCAGGCTCACGGTGAGCATAGAATCTCAGCAAACTCAGAAATGCCTCAGCGTCCTTTTGTGCTCAGGGAAAAAAAACAAACTCTGATTTAGTGCTTTTGTTTTCTTTCAATTTTTACTATTTATTTTTTTACTTTTTAAAATTTGTCTTGTCTTGTTTTTATTGGCTTCTCTTTTTGTTTTGTTCTCTTGTTCTTTTTCCTTTCTCCTTTTTTTCTTTTTTCATCATTTTCTTTCTTTTTATTAGTCATTAGATTAAAATTATTATTCTAAAAAATTATTCTTTCTGTAAAAAGCAATTCTTAAAGATTAACTAGCATATACAGCCACAACTCCAGCCAACCAGTAAAGGTCACCAAACACACACAATCTTCATAGTGAACACCATACACAAGACTACTCCTTAAACTTTAGGAGAAGAATCCATTTGCATAATGCATAGAATAAGCACAGCAAGTCAAGCAAAATGGGGAGACAGAGGAAGAAAATCTCCAAAGAAAAGAATATAAAGAAAACCTCAGAAAAAGGACTACATGAAACAGAGATAAGCAATATGCCTGATAAAGAACTTAAGGTAATGATTGTAAACATACTTAGTGGGCTGAAAAAAGAATGGAGGAATTCAGTGAGACCTTCAAAAAAGAGATATAAAATATTAAAAAGAACAAATCAGAGTTGAATAATACAATAACTGAAATTTAAAAACACAGTAGAAGGAATCAACAGGAGATTAGGGGATGCAGGTGAATATGTCAATGATCTGGAAGACAGGGTAATAGCACACAAGGTGAAACTAGAAATAAATCACAAGAAACAACAGGAAAAAAACACAAACACATGGACACTAAGCAACATGATACCAAACAATCAATGGTTCAATGAAGTAGTCATTACTTCATTAAATGAAGTGAATTGAAAAAAAAAAAAATACACGGAGACAAATAAAAATGAAAACACAATGGTCTAAATTCTCTGGGACACAGCAAAAGCAGTTCTAAGAGGAAAATATACAGTAATACAGGCTTACCTCAACAATCTAAGCCTATACTAAAGGAACGATAAACAAACAAAGCCTAAAAATGAGTAGAGGGAAGGAAATAATAAATACTAGAGCAGAAATAAATGACCTAGAGACCAAAAAAAAAAAAAAAAATTAATGAAACCAAGAGCTGATTCTTTGAAAAGATAAACAATACTGATAAAGCCTTAGCTAGACTTCAAGAAAAAAAAAGAGAAAAAAAAACAAATAAATAAAATCAGAAATAACAAAAGAAGAGATAACTGACAATAGAGAAATACAATGGGTTATAATACTATGAAAAAGTATATGCCAACAAACTGGACAACCTAGAAGAAATGGATAAATTCTTAGAACTATACAGTCTTCTACACTCAATCAGGAAGAAACAGAAAATCTGAACAGACCAATTATAAGTAACGAAATTGAATCAGCAATCAAAAAACTACCAAAAAATAAAAGTTCAGGACCAGAAGGATTCACGAGTGAATTCTACCAGACATTTAAAGAGTTAATATCTAAACTATTCCAAAAAAAAAAAATAGAAGATGAAGCAAAGCTTCCAGATACACTCTATAAGAACAGCATTACCCTGATACCAAAACCAAAGACAACACAAAAAAACAAAAGTATAAGCCAATAACCTTGATGAGCATAGATGCAAAAATCCTCAACACAGGATTAGCAAACCACCCACATTAAAAAGATTGTTCATCATGATCAGGTGGGATTTATTCCTGGGATGCAAGGATTGTTCAATATTTGCAAATCAATCCACATCATACACGACATCAACAAAACAAAGGATAAATATCATATGATCAAATGATCATTTGATAAAGTATAACATCTGTTCATGATAAAAATCCTCAACAAGGGGCGCCTGGGTGGCTCAGTGGGTTAAAGCCTCTGCCTTCGGCTCAGGTCATGATCCCAGGGTCCTGGGATCAAGCCCCGCGTCTGGCTCTCTGCTCAGCAGGGAGCCTGCTTCCCTTCCTCTCTCTCTGCCTGCCTCTCTGCCTACTTGTGATCTCTGTCTGTCAATAAATAAATAAAATCTTAAAAAAAAAAAATCCTCAACAAAATGGGATTAGAGGGAATATACCTCAACATAAAAGGCCATTTATGAAAAACCCACAGCTAACACCATACTCAATGGTGAAAAAATGAGTGCTTTCCTTGTAAGGTCAGGAACATGACAAGGATGTTCATTTTCACCACTTTCATTCAAAGTAACACTAGAAGCCCTAGCAACAGCAATCACACAAGAAAGACGAGGCAACCATATTGGTAAAGTAGAAGTTAAACTGTCAATATGAGCACATGGCATGATACTATTTTGGGGGGATATCCTAAAGATTTCACCAAAATCTATTAGAAGTAATAAATGAGTTCAGTAAAGTGGCAGGATACAAATTAATACCCAGAAATTGGTAGTATTTCTATACACTAACAGTAAAGTCAGAGAAATTTAAAAAACAAGAAACAAACAAAAAAAAAAAAACCAGAAAAAAAAAAAAAAAAACAAAAAAAAAAAAAAAAACAAAAAAAAAACACCAGAACAAAAAGCCACAAGATCTACAATTGCATGAAAAAGAATAAAATACACCTGGGAATAAATTTAACCAAAGATGTAAAAGAACCATACTCTAAAAACCATAAAGCACTGATGAAATAAATTCAAGAGGACACAAAACAATGGAAAGATATTCCATGCTCATGGACTAAAACAATTAATATTGTCAAAATATCCCTATTGCCCAGAGCAATCTACAAATTCAAGGCAATCTTTATCAAAGTACCAACAGGATTTTTTTCATAAAACCAGAAGAACAATACTAAAATTTGTATGGAAAGACAGAAGACCCTGAATAAGTCAAAGTAATCGTGAGAGAAAAAGAATAAGGTGGAGGTATCACAATGCCAGATTTTAAAGCCATAGTAATCAAAACAGCATGGTAGTAGCACAAAAATTGACATACAGACCAATGGAACGGAAGAGAGAGCCTAGAAATAAACACACATTTGTATTTTCAGTTCTCTATGACAAAGAAGGCAAGAACATACAACAAGACAGTTTTTTCAATAAACGGTGCTGGGAAAAGTGGACAGCTACATGTAAAGAATGAAACTGGACTACTTTCTAACACAATACACAAAAATAAAATGGATTCAAGACCTAACCAGGAGACCTGAAACCATAAATATCCTAGAAGAGAACAAAGGCAGTAATTTCTCTGACATCAGCCATAGCCACATTTCTCTGTATCTCCTGTGGCAGGAGGAAGATAAGCAAAATTAAATTATTGGGACTAAGCCAAAATAAAAAACTTTTGCACAATGAAGGAAGCCATCAACAAACCAAAAGATAATCCAATGAATGGGAAAAGATGTTTTCAAATGATTTACCTGATAAGGAGTTAATATCCAAAATATATAAGAACTTATACAATTCAACACTCAAAAAACAAATAATACAATTTAAAAATAGACAGAAGACATGAACAGACAATTCCCCAAAGAAGACATACAGATGGCTAACAGACACATGAAAAGATGCTCAAAATCACTATCATTAGGGAAATACAAATCAAAACCACAATGAAATCACCTCACACCTGTTAGAATGACTAAAATCAAAAGGATAAGAAACAAGTGTTGGTGAGGATGTGGAGGAAAAGGAATCCTCATGCATTCCATGTGGGAATGTAAATTGGTATAGCCACGTGGAAAACAGTATGGAGGTTCCTCAAAAAAGTAAAAATAGAAATACCATATAGCCCAATAATCCCACTATTGGGTATTTACTCAGGGAAAACAGTAACTCAAAAAGATTTATGCACCACTATGTTTACTGTGGCATTATTTACAATAGCCAAGACAAGGAAGCTACCTCAGTGTCCACCAATAAATTAATGGTTAAGGAAAATGTGGTATTCCTATATAATGACTATTACACAGCCATAAAAGGAGATGAGATAATGCCATTTGATACAACATGAATGGACCTAGAGGGTATCACACTAGGTGAAACAAGTCAGACTGAGAAAGACAAATACTGTAGGATCCCACTCATAAATGGAATCTAAAAAAAGTATAAGCGAACAAAAAGCAGAATCAGAACTATAAACACTAAGAACAATCTTATGGTTGTCAGAGGGAAGGGAGGTGGGAGATTGGGCAAAATGGGACACGGGGAAAGGGAGATATAGGCCTCCAGTTATGAAATGGGTAAGTCACAAGAAAAAAAGCAAAGCATAAGGAATATAGTCAATGATATTTTAAAAGCGACCGAATAGGACAGATGCTAGCTATACTTCTGGTGAACAAAGCATAAGGTATGAACTTGTCAAATTAGTAAGTTGTACACCTAAAACTAATATTGTATGTCAACAACAGTCAAATAAAAATAAATTTAAAAAGCTAGTACAAGGGGCGCCTGGGTGGCTCAGTGGGTTAAGCCTCTGCCTTCGGCTCAGGTCATGATCTCAGGGTCCTGGGATCGAGCCCCGAGTCGGGCTCTCTGCTCTGCGGGAAGCCTGCTTCCTCCTCTCTCTCTCTCTCTCTCTGCTTGCCTCTCTGCCTACTTGTGATTTCTCTCTGTCAAAAAAATAAATAAAATCTTTAAAAAAAAAAAAAAGCTAGTACAAAATCTAAAATGTTGATTTATTTTCCCTTTCTTGGCTACACTCTGAGAAAATCCATGACAGTTAGTTTTAAGCCACCCAATTAAGGCTGACCCCACAGAAATTCTACAGTGGTGAATAATTCTTTCCAGAATCCCATTTCCTTCATAATTATTCTGTAAAACAGATCCCACACCACAGGTACAACACATAAAATACATGCTAAAACTTAGGACTCAAGGTTTAAAAAGTCTAAAACATTTTTGTTTTAACAGTCTATTTTTTTCCAATCGTTTTCTATAAATAACTATACCCATGTGTACTTTTCAGAAAAGTATGCAGGAGTACCCACTTGTTTCTCCTCAGAACAGCACGACAGTACAAATGATTATTTACTTCAAAGCCAGAGGTCATATTTTAATAAAATTGGGTGGGAAAATTTCTTCATAAATAAATATTTAAAAGACTGCTGAGGACCTTTAAAATGCTCATTCCACATTCAATTGCAGAGTTTACTAATGATTTGACTAAATGATAAGTGGCCCTACAAGAAAAAAGCAACATAATAATACACCTTTCAATGGAAGCTTCACCAGTAAGGAGATTTCTTTGTAATTATTAAAAGCTAAAGCTTAAAGGGATAGGAAGCAAAACACTGTAGAAGCATCAATAAAGGACTATCTAAGAGTGAGCATAATTATTTATTTAGGAGATTCCTAGAGATAGACACGGCAGCCATTGGCACAGAAACCACAAGACTGAGGGGAAATGGAGCAATGGAAAGGCAGGATGTAATGCACAGCAGTGTCCATCCCAGGACAGTAATTTGGACTCAAGCTAGGCCAACAGTGATAGAAAATCATTATCACTGGATGGGTGATTCTTTAACTGTGTCTGGTTACAGATGTGAGGAAAGTATGTGTGGCCTGGACTTGTTAACTACTGTTTTTATCCCAAGCATCACATGATAATTGGTTAACCCAGAACTGCCAGGACCATCACAGCTTCTTGTCACACCAAGTACCTTATCACTGATGGTTAGAAAACAAACCAAAATACAATCTTTTTTTTTAATTTGAAACAAAAAGTTGACATCTAAAGTAGAAAAGAATTAAAAACCTATTTACATAATACAAATTCTCGGTATATAAGGATTTTTTTCAGCAAGAGAAAAAGCTCTAATTCAACCTTTGAATAATCTGTTGGTTGATTCTCTATCGAAGGAGCTTATCAAGAAAAAAGATAAATCATTATATCTATGCAATATCAAAATGTCAAGTTACAGACACTAAATATACGTAATTTTGTTAATTATACATACTTTAATAAAACTGAAGAAAAATTCATAGGGAACCACAAAAAACCCTAGAAGAGCCAAAGAATTTTGAACAAAAAGAACAAAACTAGATGTCTATTTCCTGATTTCAAAATAAGTTACAAAACTATAGTATTCACAACAGTATGGTGCCAGCATTAAAACGGACATAAAAATCAAGAGAACAAAACACCCAGAAACCAACATACACACATATAGTCAACTGGTCTTCCACAAAAATCCCGAGTATACACAATGGGAAAAAGATAACTTTAATAACAGTGCTGAGAAAACCCCATGTACCTACATGCAAAAGAGTAAAATTTGACCCTGATCTCACATTATACAAAATTTACACAAAATGAATTAAAGATTTAAGTGTAAGACTAGGGGGGTGCCTGTGTGGCTCAGTAGGTTAATCACCTGACTCATGATTTTGACTCAGGTCATGATCTCATGGATCCTAAGATGAAGCCCTGGGTCAGGCTCTATCCCTCTGCCCCTCCCTGCCTTGCACTCACTCACTCTCTCAAATAAGGAAATATTTTATAAAAAATAAAAAGTAAATAAATATGAGACCAGAAAGCATAAAATCGTAGGAGAAGATATAAGGAAAATTTTCTGAACATTGATGGTGGCAATGGTTTCTTCGATATGATATCAAAAGTAAAGGCAACAAAAGAAAAATAGACATATGGGACTACATCAAACTAAAAAACTTCTGCAAAGCAAACAATCAACCCAACCAAAAAGCAAACTACAGAGTGGGAGAAAATATTGACAAACCATTCATCTTATACGGGGTTAATTTCCAAACTATACAGAGACCTTCAACAACTCATATCAAAAAAAAAAAAAAAATCTTTTTTGAAGATTGGCATAGGAACTGAATAGATATGTCTCCAAGGATAACATATAAATTGCCAACTGGTATATGAAAGGTACTGAATATCACTAATCATCAAAGAAATGCAAATCAAAACCATAATGAGCTATTATCTCATAGCAATTAAGATGGCTATTATCAAGTAGCAAAAGATAACTAGTATCAGTATGGATACAGAGAAAACACTTTTACACTGAAGATGGGAATATAAACTGATGCAGTCACTATGGAAAACAATATAGAAGTTCCTCAAAAAAATTAGAACTACCATATGATCCAGCAACCCATTTCTGGGTATATATCCAAAGGAAAGAATCAGGATCTCAAAGAGCTATTTGCACTCCCAAGTTTACTGTAGCATTATTCATAATAGCCAAGACATGGAAGCAACCTAAATATCGATAGATGAAGAGGATTTTTAATGTGATATGTACCTATAATAGAATATTTTTCAGTTGTAAGAAGGAAATCCTACTATTTGTGACAACATAGATAAACCCGTAGGACATTATGGTAAGTGAAATAAACCAGATACAAGTCAAATACTATGCAGGTCAAATATAAACACTACTTATATAATGAATCTAACATAGTCAAATGTATGGAAGTAAAGATTAAAAAGGCAGTGTTCATGGGCTTGGGAAAAAGGAAAACAGGGAAGTATTAGTCAAATGTTAAAAAAGTTTCAGTTATGCAAGAAAGATAACTATAGTGCCTATAGTTCATAATATCACGTTGTATACTTTAAAAATTTGCTCAAAATAGGTATCATGTTAAGTGTTATCAAAAAATAATAAATCAGGGCACCTGGGTAGTTCAGTTAGTTAAGTTTCTGACTTTTTTTTTTTTTTAAGATTTTATTTATTTGAGAAAGAGAACATGCAAGCAAGCAGGTGGAGGGGCAAAGAGAAAGAATCTAAAGCCGACTTCTCACACTGAGCATGGAGCTTGACTTGGGGCTTGATTCCACACCTGTATTATCATGACCCAAGCCAAAACCAAGAGTCAGACATTCAACTGACTGAGCCACCCAAGTGGTCCTAATTGTCTGACTCTTGATTTCAGTTCAGATAGTGATCTTAGGGTTGTGGGACAGAGATCCATCTTGGGCTCTGCAGTAGGCATAGAGCCTGCTTGAGATTCTCTCTGCCCCCTCTACTACCTTCTCTCACTAAATAATAATGAATCAACAAATAGGGCAGGAGGAAACTTTGAAGGTGATGCATATGTTTATGGCATAGATTATTCCAAAGATTTCACAGATGTATACGTTATCTCTAAAGTTGTGTATATTAAATATGTATGCTTTTTGTAGGTCAACTATACCTCAATAAAATGGTTTTAAAAAAGAAACAAACTAAAAAATAACTGTATTTTACATGTTTAAAGAAATAAAAATTTGATAATTTGACCAGTGTCAAGAAACTATAAGCAAGGACATGCAGATTTGAAAAGGAACCAAATAAAGCTCCAATAAATAAATGCTATACTAACTAAAACAAAGAAGTCAATATATAAATTTAGCTGCAGATATAAACTATGAGCTGGAATAGACCTTATAGCAAAAAGCACGTAATAGAAAAATAATTAAGCAGTCAAAAAAGGAAGAAAAGGTTAAGGAGAAAAAAATCACTCACAGAGGGAAAGCAATTATATCAGTAGCTGACCTCTCAACAGGAAAAAGGAAAAAAAAAAAAAAAAAACCCAGATGTCATGACCGTTATCTCTGTGTACTGAGATAAAATAACTATCAACCTAAAATTTTATACTTAGCAAAAATATCATCCAAAAAATGAGAATAGATAAAAGGATATCTTCAGACCAAGAGAGCTGCCACAAATAACTCAATTTTTTTAAGCTATACTTCAGAAAGACAATGATCCTAGATAGAGAAAAAAGATAAAATAAAGAATGAAGGAAAACAATCCTGGTAAATATGTGAGTAAATCTAAACACTGAATATAAAATAAGAATGTTCCATGTGCAGGTGAGTGGGAATAGGCTCAAAATAAAATAAGCTTTATATGGTTAAGAGAATTATGAGTTAATGTCTTCTTATGTTCATGAATTTAGACTTGCCAAACTTAGCAAATAAAAATCATTTTTATACATTACTTATGTAAAACTCAAATTTAACTGAGTGCCTTACATCTTATATGGTAACCCTATATGAACTATTCTGGAGGGAAGAATATATAAATATTAAGAATGACCAGTAAGTATACTATTATAAAATCAATCAATGAGGGCGCCTGGGTGGCTCAGTGGGTTAAGCCGCTGCCTTCGGCTCAGGTCATGATCTCGGGGTCCTGGGATCGAGTCCCGCATCAGGCTCTCTGCTCAGCAGGGAGCCTGCTTCCCTCTCTTTCTCTCTCTCTCTCTGCCTGCCTCTCCGTCTACTTGTGATCTCTCTGTCAAATAAATAAATAAAATCTTTAAAAAAAAATAAATAAAAATAAAATAAAATAAAATCAATCAATGAAACTTACATTTACAGACTGAAAAGAAAAATGATATGACAATTTCAGTAAATACAGAAAAATCAGTCCATAAAATTCAATAGTCACTAATGATAAATTCCAAAATGAAAACAAAATGTACATTGTTTTTAATCTGACTAAAGGATTAGGGAAATCCTTAGTAAATGTCATATTTATTGATAATACGAAATCATTTTCTTTATATTCAGAAATGACATAAGAATGGTTGCTACACTACTACTATTCAATATTGTATTGGAAATTCTGACCATTAGAATAAGAGTAAAAAAGAAAATTAAAAGTGATCACAATTAGGGGTGCCTGGGTGGCTCAGTGGGTTGAGCCGCTGCCTTTGGCTCAGGTCGTGATCCCAGGTCTTGGGTTCGAGCCCCGCATAGGGCTTTCTGCTCGGTGGGGAGCCTGCTTCCTCCTCTCTCTCTGCCTACTTGTGATTTCTCTCTGTCAAATAAATAAATAAAAATCTTTTAAAAAAAAAAGTGATCACAATTAGAAAACAAGTCATTATTCTCAGAAAATATAATTACTACTTAAAAAACAACAATCTATAGGCAATTGTTAGTAAGAGTGTAACAATGTTGCTGGAAATCAAAACAAATATTTTTAAATACAATTATAAATGGTTTTATTTCTATGTATAAATGGAAAATAGTTTTTAATACCATTTTTCTATATAGCACAAAAATATACAAATACCTAGAAATAAAACAAAAACAGAAAAGGAAAATTATTAATTTTCATAATGAAAATAAAGAAAATATTGAAGGGAAAGATAGGCCCTGAATCCAGGAACATACATCCTATGTATGCACACACAATCACATAAACCCATGTGATTCTTTTTTTTTTTTAAGATTTTATTTATTTATTTGACAGAGAGAGATCACAAGTAGATGGAGAGGCAGGCAGAGAGTGGGGGGGGGGGGAAGCAGGATCTCCGCCGAGCAGAGAACCCGATGCGGGACTCGATCCCAGGACCCTGAGATCATGACCTCAGCCGAAGGCAGCGGCTTAACCCACTGAGCCACCCAGGCGCCCTAAACACATGTGATTCTTAGTAATAGAACAAAAGCTTCTGTTTAGTGAGAAAGGGATTCTTCTTTTTTTCAAGTTGTTATTTAAACTCCAATTAGTTCTCATATAACATTAGTTTGAGGTGCTGAATTTATTCATCACTTACATACAACACCACCCAGTGTTCATCACAAGCCTCTCCTTAATCCCCATCACCTATTTAACCCATTCTTTCTACCCTCCTACCTCCCCTTTGGTAATAGTAAGTTTGTTCTCTATAATTAAGTCTATTACTCCGTTTTCCTCTCTTTATCCCCTTTGTTAGTTTGTTTTGTTCCTCAAATTACCCATATGACTGAAATCATATGGTATTTTTCTTTCTCTGACTTATTTTGCTTAGCATAATACTCTCTAGCTCCACTCACATCAGTATTTCAAGCAAGAGGGGTTTTTTGTTTCTTTTTTTATGGAAACCAGAAGAAATAGAAAACTCGAACAGACTGGTAACCATCAGAGAAATTCAATCAGCAATCAAAATCTCCCAACACACACACAGAAGTCCAGGTCCAGATGGCTCCACAGGTAAATTCTACCAAACATTTAAAGAAAAGTTAATACCTGTTCTTCTCAAACTTTTCCAAAAAATACAAATGGAAGGAAAATTCCCAAATTCATCATATGAGGCCAGTATTACCCTGATACTGAATCCAGGTAAAGATTCCACTAAAAAAGGGAACATCAGGCCAATATCCCTGATGAACATGGATACAAAAATCCTCACTAAAATGCTAGCAAATTAAATTCAACTGTACATTAAAGAATCATTCACCACAATCAAGTAGAATTTATTCCCAGATTGCAAGAGTGGTTCAACATTCATACATCAATCGATGAGATAAACCACATTATTAAAAGAAAAGATAGGAACCGTAGGATCCTTCCCACAGATGCAGAAAAAGCATTTGACAGAGTACAACATCCATTCATGATAAAAAACCTTCAACAAAGTAGGTTTAGAGGGAACATACCTCAACATAATAAAGGCCATATACAAAAAATCCACAGCTCAAATCATCCTCAATGGGGAAAAACTGAAGAGATTTTCCTCTGTAGTCAGGAACCAAACAAGATGTCCACTCCCACCACTGTTATTTAACATAGTACTGGAAGGTATACCCACAGCAATCAGACAACAAAACAAGTAAAACTGGCAAGGAAGAAGTCAAATTTTCACTATTTGCAGATGACATGATATTCTATACAGAAAACTGGAAAGATTTCACCAAAAAATTGCTAGAAGTAACACATGAATTAAGTTGCAGGATACAAATCAATGTACAGAAATCTGTTGCATTTCTATATACCAATAATGAAACAAAGGAAAGAGAAATCAAGGAACCAATCCCACTTACAAGTGCACCAAATACTGTAAGGTACCTAAGAATAAACCTAACCAGAAGTAAAAGATTTATACTCTGAAAACTATAAAACACTGATGGAAAAAATTAAAGATGACACAAAGAAATGAAAAAACATTCCACTCTCATGGATCAGAAGAACAAATATTGTTAAAATGTCTATATTACCCAAAGCAATCTACACATTTAACGCTGTCTCTATCCAGATACCACTAGTTTTTCACAGAGCTAGAACAAACGATCCTAAAATCTGTATGGAACCACAAAAGACCCTGAATAGCCAAAGCAGTCTTGAGGAAGAGGGTCAAAGCTAGAAACATCACAATTCTGGACTTCAAGCTCTATTACAAAACTGTACTCATCAAAACAGTATGGTACTGGCACAGAAACAGACATAGATTAATGGAACAGAAGAGAAAACCCAGAAACAAATAAACTGACAACTATATGGTTAATTAATCTTTAACAAAATAGGGAAGTATATCCAATGGGAAAAAGAATCTCTTCAACAAACGGTACTGGGAAAACTGGACAATAGCATGCAGAAGAATCATAATGGACCACTTTCTTACACCATACACGAAAATAAATTCAAAATGGATGAAAGGCCTAAATGTGAAACAAGAAACCATCAAAATCCTAGAGAATAGATAGTAACCTCTTTGACATTGGTAATACCAACTTCTTACTAGATAGGTCTCCTGAGACAGGAAACAAAAGCAAAAATGAACCACTGGAACTTCATCAAGATAAAGGGGCGCCTGGGTGGCTCAGTGGGTTAGGCCTCTGCCTTCAGCTCAGGTCATGATCTCAGGGTCCTGGGATCGGGTCCCGCGTCGGACTCTCTGCTAGGTGGGGAGCCTGCTTCCTCCTCTCTCTCTCTCTGCTTGCCTCTCTGCCTACTTGCGATCTCTGTCAAATAAATAAAATCTTTAAAAAAAAAAAAAAAGATAAAAATCTTCAGCACAGCAAAGGAAACAATCCACAAGACTAAAAGGCAAACTACTAAATGGGAGAAGGTATTTGCAAATGGCATATCTGATAAAGGGTTAGTATCCAAAATATATAAAGAACTTACCAAACTCAATACCCAAAAAACAAATATCCAGTTAAAAACTGGGCAGAAGACATGAATAGACATTTCTTTCAAGAAGGCATCCAGGGGATCCTGGGGCTCAGTGGCTTAAGCCTCTGCCTGTGGCTCAGATCATGGTCTCAGGGTCCTGGGATCGAGCCCCACATCAGGCTCTCTGCTTAGCGGGGAGCCTGCTTCCCCCTCTCTCTGCCTGCTGCTCTGACTACTTGTGATCTCTCTATGTAAAATAAGTAAATAAAATCTTTTTAAAAAAAGATATTCAGATTGCCAACAGATATATGAAAAGATATTCAACATCACTCTTCATCAGGGAAATACAAACAAAAACTACAGTGGGATATGCCCTCAAACCAATCAGAAAGGCTGAAATTAACAACACAGGAAACAACAGGTGTTGGCAAGGATGTGGAGAAAGAAGAACCCTCTTACAGTGCTATTGGTAAGAATGCAAACTGGTGCAGCCACTCTGGAAAACAGTATGGAGATTCCTCCAAAAGATAAATACAGAACTACTGTACTATCCAACAACCGCAGTACTAGGTATTTACCCAAAGGATACAAAAATACTAATTCATAGCAGCATTATCAACAATAGTCAAATTATGGAAAGAGCCCAAATGTCCGCTGACTAATGAATGGACTGTGTGTGTGTAATGGAATATTACTCATCCACAAAAAAAGATGGATTCTTCAAACATGGTACAAGGGCAACTGGTTTTCATACAGAAAAAAAGTGGATCACAAAGAAAAAATACAGTTTAAAAACATAACTGAGAGGAAATTTTAAAAATTAGAATACGAAGAAAAACATTTATTACTCTGAGATACAAAAAGTATATATCCTAAAGGCAATTATAAATTTGACTATAGTAAAATTAAGAATTCTTGTTCATCAAAGTTAAACAAGTCACAAACTAGGTGAAGATATTATCAACATACCTAAACCACAAAAACTATAAATACCCTATCAATCATTAAGGAAAAGACAAAAATTCAAAGAGGAAAAAGTTGACAAAAAAAAAAGGACTTTTCACAGGAAACACAAAATCCCTATATAAATGTATAAAAAATATTCAGCTTCACTAATAATCAAGAAATGAAAATGAAAATCACTTTCAAATACTCATTCATACCCTCAAGATTTGTAAAACTTAAGAAGTCAGATGATACCAAGTATTGGCAAGGTTGTACATTCACGAAAATTCTCATCCAGTGCTAGGAGGAGGGAAATTAGAACTGCCCTGGGGGGGCACCTGGGTGGCTCAGTGGGTTGAGCCTCTGCCTTTGGCGCAGGTCGTGATCTCAGGGTCCTGGGATCGAGCCCCGCATCGGGCTCTCTGCTCATCGGGGAGCCTGCTTCCCCCTCTCTTCTCTGCCTACCTCTCTGCCTACTTGTGAGCTCCCTCTCTCTGTGTCAAATAAAATCTTAAAAAAAAAAAAAAAAGAACTGCCCTAGGGGAAAGTTTGGCATTACCAAATAAAGCAGATCATGTGCAAACCCGATCCATCAAAACCGATCCATCAGTTCCATGTCTGTGTGTCAAGCAGAGAAACATCCTTGCAGATATGTTTCAAAAGCATGGCAAAAATGAAGCAACAAAGCGCAGCGTTTCTGAGCATGGACTATGCAGCTAGGCTCTTAACATTGAAATTTCATCTTCGTTGTAACCTAGTTAATTATCAGCACTTTGATGCTCCAGTCTCCTCATCTGTAAGTTGATAATAATAGTGCCTAGCTCATAGGCTTCTGCTAGTATTTAAAGGAATTGATATATAAAGTTCTTGGGGCACCTGGGTGGCTCAGTGGGTTAAAGCCTCTGCCCTCGGCTCAGGTCATGATCCCAGGGTCCTGGGATCGAGCCCCGCATCGGGTTCTCTGCTAAGCAGGGAACCTGCTTCCCCCTCTCTCTTTGCCTGCCTCTCTGCCTACTTATGATCTCTGTCAAATAAATAAATAAAATCTTTAAAAAATAATAATAATAAATAAATAAATAAAGTTCTTGCAACAATGCCCGGCTATAGAATTATAGCTTAAGCTGTTGTTATTATTATCCCCAGCAGCATCAATAACAACAACAACAACAACAAAAATGCTGCAGAAATTTATTACTAGCAGAGTGGATAAATAACACATTCATCATGAATACATACATGAAATATACTTATGTATACTCATATGTATATACAGATCAACACAATGGAATACTTTAGCATGGTAAAAGTAGATTACCACATTAACAAAAAAAATAAGATACATACAATATGATTCCATTTATGTGATTTTTTATTTTTATTTTTGTGACTTTTTTTAAAAGGCAAAATGATATATTGATCAGAGACAAAAAAATTTTATAAAATTAGAAAAGTGAGAATTTACAATTTTAGAAACAGAAATCATAATTTAGAATAGCGGTGCCTTCTTGGAACCTAGAAGGGGCATGGAAACTAGGAGAATCATGAGGCAGGTGGGTAGTCTTTTAGGAGTAGTAATAATGTCCTATTTCTTAGCCTCAGTGATGGGGAAATGGGGATTTACTGTGCCTCCAAAATGAACATACCTCTTAACACTTTATCTTCTCTACTTTACTAAAGCTTTTTTTGTATGAAATACTCCACAAACTTGGGGCATAAATATGACAATTTGCTTTCACTTTTAAATTAATTGCTTTACTTATAATTTCCTTATAAACAAAATGATTTTCTTTCTCAAAAACCACATCCTTTTGAAATCTCCCAAACACAGGATTTTTCTTCCATGCCTAAAAAAAAAACAAGATATGAGAGTCCTGGATATTAGCTTTCTCCCATTTCCACTCTTTTTGCAATTACAAAGCAATGTTTAAAGCGGATACAAAAACAACATCCAAGACAATGCTGATGCAATCTGACCCCAACAGGTAATTCCTGTTGCACACATCTCTTCTTGTCAACAACAATTTCTGAAATGAGGCTGGGGGAGCAGTAGAAATAAAGAAAGGACTGAGAAGAAAATGAAGAATGGAACTATGAGCAAGAGAAAAACATTTACCCCTTAAGGGTCAAATTGAGAATAGCAAAACCAAACCAGCCTCAAATAGCTCATATCTGTCCTTAATAATACTAACCACTATAATAACCATTTCCTGTAACAGGAAACAAACTCTGGTAACATTAAGGCTGAAGTATTTATTTTAAATTTCCTATTTTCTCCATACAAAGTAATGCATCTCATTGGAGTGTCAGCCACCTGCACAGGGCTGCTTAGGATCCATGGAAAGAATGAGTTACTAGACTGGGAGTTTCTAATGGAGAAAGTCAGAAAGTGAAGAGGGGAAATGGCATTTTAAAAATGCTTATTAGATGTGACATAAAAAACATTCTGAGGCCTGTATTACAAAGATTTTACTTATAATAACAGGGTAAAAAAATGTTAGGCATGACCGCAAAGCAATGATAAGGCACTGATTTATGTGTAGACCAGAGGAGACAACAATTTTTGGTTAGACTATTCTGTCACACATTATAAAATGGCTTTTCCTTTTTATTGTTTAGTTCAATAAATCTTCTTGTTTAATAATCTGTAAATTCCTGGCTCAAGCTACTGGCCAGGATTTCCTCATTGCAATTAAGTCTATGGGAGAGACCCCTGGCACAAAGCAAAATGCTCTACTGAGCACACATTTTTTCTGTCCCTTGCACACCCACTACAATATTTTACTGTGTTTACATACTAAAATAGACTCAAGAAATTTCCACTAATCTTTTAAGTGACAATAACCACCATGAGAACCCCAAGATATTTCAAAAAGAATTTTAAGTGTTTTGCAGACCCCAAGTTAGTAATTCTTCCAGTCAGAACAGACACAAGAAAAAAAAAAAAATGAGGAAAAAAAAAAGTTAAAATGTCTAGATAAATTAATAATTATAATTAGAGTGTTACATTTGTGGAGATGAAGAAAATAGTGAATACTAACAATAGTATGTAAGGGATGAAGAAGAGATCAAAACTCAAGCGTTCTATTGCCTTAAAATTCTAAAGCCAAGGTTTTGGTAGGTGGGAACTGGAGCAGCTACACCCCAGAGGGCAATGAGAGAAAAGTGGGGTCAGTACTTTAGAGTCAGAAAGGCAGGAAGTAAAGAAGAGGCAGTTGGCCTAGATGTACAGCAGCAGGAAGCAGCTCAGAACCTCAGAGGCCAAGTCTTCCAGCAACATAGTTTTATGAATACTGACTCTTGGGAAAGAAGCAGAGTCTTAACCATTTGCTCTGAATACATACCCTTAAGAAGCACAAGACTGCATATAGTCGTCTTGCAAAATTTCCAGAAATAAAAAACGTGCATAACTTTACAAAGACTGTCACACACACGTAAGGAAGTAAACCACTTTTAATTAAATCTAGCAAAAACAAAAAAATAACAGATCAAGTAAAAAAGTAATACCTACAAGCCTTACAGATTTTGAAAATGTCAGTCCCAACATTTAGAAGAACCATGAATGAAATGTTTACATGAACTAACTGGGCAATGGCAAAGATCAGCATAAAATCAAGAAACTAACAGAAATGAATACAACAAAATTTTAAAAAATTGAAATTGCAGAAAGTCAATTTAAAATAAATAATTCAAAGCATGTTTAAAATAGCAGGAAAGATAGAGTAGAAAAGACAATTAGTGTGCTAGAAGACACATACGAATAATTTATCTAGAATGAAACCATGGAGAGATCAAGAGATAAGACCTGTAAAACAAATTTAGGAAACATGGAGGACAGAATGAGGAAATCAAATGTTTATCTGCCAGAATTACAAAAGCTAAGAATGGTGAAGGGGCACTATTCAAAGAGCTAAATCCAGAGGATTTTCTGAAATGGAAGAAAAATATAAATCAACACAATCGAAAAACAGTGCATCCTATGGAGAATAAAACAGGAACACCAGTCTTTGCTAGCTTTCTTTCTTTAAACTCAAGTTTCTCATTTCTCCAAGATATTTTGGTTCCTAAAAGGACAGAGAATGGTATTTAGACATGGTAATCTAAGTAATATGGGTGCTTATTGCTAGAGAGTTAGTTAAAATTTCTAGGTCTTTCAGTAGATGAAGCAAAGAAATATGCAATTCTTCTTTTTTATTTTTTGAAATATGCATTTCTTAAAAGATAAAATACAGCAAAAAGTGTGAACTCATACCAGTAATTCCTAGTCAAATTTAAATTATTCTACTTTTCCCTCAATCTGAAAATTTTGACTTCCTTATATTAATATACCCCTTAGTTCTTTTATTCTGCTAATATGAGAATAACAAATCCAATATTATAATAAATAGCACAATTGATTAAAAATAATAATTCTTATATAATTTGTTCCTTAGAATATAATCCTGTGTCTGTAGTAAATTTACCAGAATTTTAAATCACTTCTAATTCTTCTCCATGTGATTTATACTATTACAGTGAGTCAAAGTTAGGTTTATTAGTTTATTCTGTTTTCAGTTTATGTACTGCTTTTGTGTTTATCTGTATTAATTTTCTAAGCTTATGTAAAAGTAAACACATTTAAATGGATTCAAAGTCAAACCCATAAAATGTGGTTCAAGCAGTTCATCTTCTATTTATTTGCCTCCACATATTGTTCATCTTTGACAAATGTTCTGATTTATTCATCCATCCTTCTAATATAAGGAAAAATATATAAATATATACCTATGCATATATTTATACATTTTCTATAATGTACATACATGTTTAACATTATATATTCATATTATGCATATGTATGTGCATAGATGTGTGTATCATATATAGGCTTGTATGTATATGTATATTTATGAATCTAAATATATTTACTTAGCTATAAGTGCTAAAACACTATACAGTTTTTTCTAACATATTATTTTACTCCATATAGTATTTAGAGACGTTCCTCATTTTATAAAACTTTTATTTAAAACTTCATTCTGTGAAAAAAAAATAATAAAACTTCATTTTGTGGATGTAATAGTTTTGTATAGTCTCAAACTCAAATATCCCATCAAAGGGGACTGGAAAAATAGACAGTCCTATGCAAATATCCTTTTTGCATTTTTGCCTGAGTAACTGTGAGACAGATTTCAGAGGACTTGCCAAGTCAAAAATTAACGTCATCCATAATCTTACTACATATCGCAAACTTTCTCTTCATAATAGTTGTGTCATTTCGTAGTCCCACTAGCAACATATGAGAGCACCTGTTTCCCTACAAGCTTGATCCAAGAGTAGACTGCCAAACTGGAATTTTTGCCAATCTAATAGAAGTGGAATTCCATTGTAGTTTCAATTTGCCTTTTACTTATTGGGTACAAAGTTGAGACTCTTTCATGTTTGAGTCATTTGCCTATCTCTTTTATTATTATTACTATTATTATTATTATGTTCAGTTAACCAACATATAGTACATCATTACTTTTGATACAGTGTTCAATGATTCATTATTTGCATATAACACCAATTGCTCATCACAACACATGCCCTCTTTAATACCCATTACCTCGTTACCCCATGCTCTCACCGCCCTCCCTTCTACAACACTCGGTTTGTTTCCCAGAGTCCAGCATCTCCCATGGTTTGTGTCCCTCTCTTATTTCTTCCCATTCAGTTTTCCTCCCTTCCCCTGTGGTCCTGCCTCTTTCTTTCAATGAACTGCTTATTTTTCTCTAAAGTTATAATGTTTTTCCTTTTCTATTTTTACAAAAAAAACTCTGTCATTGTAACTTTATTTCTGAAATTGTTTCTAGTTAATCATTTATCTTTGATTTTGTTTATAATTCTTTTGCCATTCCATTTTTAAAAGTGATCAACTATACCAGTTTTTCCTAGAACTATAATTAAATGCAGAAGCAATAAAGTTCTCTCTACTCCCCATTTACAGAATAATATATTCAGATTTCCTTCCAGTACCTTTGTACATTTTGTTCTTTAAATTTGCATTTCTGGTCCATTTGAAATTTATCTTTTGACATACAGTGTGAGAATGAATTGAATTTTATCTTTTCCTTTATGTCTAGTCAGTTATCCCAACATCCCTTATTTAAAAACATCTTTTCCCTCCCCACTGACTTGATACACTGAAACTTACAAAAACTTTTCACAAGGATTAGGATGTATACATAGATTTTCTTATTCTCTTTGCTTGGTCTGAATATCTCTTTAGCTTTCAGTAATACACTACTTTAATCTTTATATGTTTTACTATCTGATAGAGCTAGTTCACCCCATATACCATTATTCTTCTTATCAGGACATTCATGGCTGTACTTGCTTATTTGCTTTTTCAAATGAAAGTAATAGTCAACATGTTTACACCCAGAGAGAGAAAACTATATAATTCTGGTAATTCCACTGAGACTGCATTAAGTTTATTAATTTAGAAAATATTAGTATCTATATGATGTTAAGATTTTCTCTGAAGAAACGTAGTATGTAAACACACAATACAAAACCATTATAATAGTATTTGTTTCCAAGCTTCAGATGTTCAGAAGTTATATGAGGAAAGCCGTAACATACTCCTGAAAGACACAAAAGCAGCTAGAACAAAAGGGGAGCTATACCATATACATGTATACACAATTCACTATCACAAGGATCTTAATCATTGCTTGCAAAACGTGACCTCAGTTTTCAGTCCTAGTGGCATGACTAGACAAATGCAACCCCTTACTATTCAGTCATGAACAACTTTGGAAATATTTAAGTAATGTGCATCCTGCTTTTTTGTCTGAAATCCTTCTGTTGACACTTTCTGGAAATAGCATGAAAAGTTCAACATCAAAACATACTGGATGGCTATCAAACTTGGAAGGAAACTGCAGAGAATACAGCGGAGCATCCTTTAAAGAAATGCTCCATCATTGATGCTGCTGGTGATACAGAGTATAATTCTGTATGAAAAAGATGGGCATCACAAACCTTAAATCTGAAAGAGCTGGACTCTAGATGCAAGGCTATTTTCGAATACCTCAACATAGAAGTCCTCAAGGGTTCCCAAGACCTTTAAGGGGAATGCAAGGTCAAAACTATTTTAATCATTTTTAGTATGTTATTTGTCTTCCTTCACTACGTTGACATTTGCACTGGTGGTTCAAGAGCAATCATGGACAAAATTGCTGACTCTTCCACATGAATCAAGTGGTACCAAGCTGTACTAGTATTCATATTTCCTACTCCCACACACTCAAAGTTCCAAAAAAATAAAAGAAAAATAAGGGGAAGAAAATAAGGGGAAAAATCCAATTTCACTTAAAAATATCCTTGAAGCAGTAGAAATCATTAATATTATTAAGTCTCAATTCTTTGGTACGCATCTTTTAAATACTCTGTTTGACAAGGGAGAATTCTACAGAAAGTACTTTTCTGCATACTGAAGTAGGATGGTTGCCTTTGGGAAAAGCACCCATGCGACTGTTTGACTTGTGAGCTGAACCAGCTACTTTTTTACAGAACACTATTCTTACTTGTAAGAATGACAGACAAACAAATAATAGTTATTCAGATTGGGGATATTTGGTAGAACATTTCTTAACAATGAACAAAGTGAGGCTGTCAACTCAAAAAAAAAAAAAAAAAAAAAGAAAGAAAACTGACTAGTTGCTGCCAATAATAAAACTGGAACTTTCAAGTGAAAATGATAATTTTACGAAAACTATCTGCCACCATGCATGTTCTCAATCTTCAAAGAATTTACTGATAAGTTTTATGATATTAGTAAGTGGATTTTTTTATACTATATAATAAAATTTATCAATGTTTGGCAAATCCTCGTAATTTGGTAAATGAGTATATGCCAAATGACTAATGTATGATGTAATAGTATCATGTGTGATAAAAGACCATTCAGATCGTAAGATAAAACAATAAATCTTAATGAAATACAGTAGGACAAGGTTATTGACATGTCTCATTGGCTGAATGGTGGCCCCCCAAAAGGTCCTTCCTTGTCTTTATCTCCAGAAGCTGGACCTTATGTGATAAAAGAGTGAATTACATGTCAAAGACATAATTATTTTTATTTTAAAGATTTTATTTATTTGACAGAGAGAGACACAGTAAGAGAGGGAACACAAGCAGGGGGAGTGGGAAAGGAGAAGCAGACTTCCTGCGAAGCAGGGAGCCGGATGCAGGGCTCGATCCCAGGTCCTCGGATTGTGACCTGAGCCGAAGGCAGACATCTAACGACTGAGCCACCCATGCACCCCTCAAAGATATAATTATAATAAGGATTTTGAGGGAAGCTTATCCTGCATTATGTGGGTGGGCCCTAAATCCAATGACAACAGTCTTAAGAATTAGACAAAGGCAGGGCCCTGGGTGGCTCAGTGGGTTGAGGCCTCTGCCTTTAGCTCAGGTCATGGTCTCAGGGTCCTGGGATTGAGCCCCGCACTGGGCTCTCTGCTCAGCGGAGAGCCTGCTTCCTCCTCTCTGTTTCTCTGCCTGCCTCTCTGCCTACATGTGATTTCTATCTGTCAAATAAATAATAAATAAAATCTTAAAAAAAAAAAAAAAGAATTGGGCAAAGGCAAATGTGACCCAGAGGCAGAGACTAGAGTGATGAGGTCACTAATCAAGGAATGCCAATAGCCAACAGAATATCCAAAAGGCACAAAAGAGAATCTCTCCTTGAGCCTCTAGAGAAGTACAACCCAGCTGGCACCCCAATTTCAGACTTCTGGTCTCCAAGTAATAAATTTCTGTTATCGATCACTCCATTTACAATAATTTGCTGCAGCAGCAGTTAGGAAACTAATATGATATAGTTTCACATTCTACATTGCAACTAACCTTTAAGAAACTGCCATTTAGTAAGTTTTGGTGTAGCATTAAAAAAGGAATATTCACAATTATCTAAAAAGCTATTAAAATATCCCGCTCTTTTCCAGTTACATGTGTGAAAACAGATTTTCTTCATATATTTCCACCAACACCATATAGGGCAGCAGACTGATGCAAAAGCAGATATGAGAATATAGTTGTCTTCTATTAAGCTGGACACTAAAGCAATCTATACAATTGTAGAACAATGCTACTCTAATAGCTATTTTTTATTCTGGAAAAAATAGTTAACTTTTAAAAGTGCATTTATATTAATAATAGTTTCAGTTATTTTTAAATTAATATATAAATATTTTTAAATTTTCTCACTTGTAATTTTTAATATGGTAAATACTGATAGATGAAACTCATATAAACAGAAGTTCTGGGGTGCCAGGGAGGCTCAGCAGGTTAGCAGGTTACAGCCTCTGCCTTCAGCTCAGGTCATGATCCCATGATCCCTGCTCAGCAGGGAGCCTGCTTCCCCACCCCCCACCCCTCACCCCCACCTGCCTCTTTGCCTACTTGTGATTTTTGTCTGTCAAATAAATAAAATCTTTAAAAAAAAAAAAAAAAAAGAAGTTCTTCAGGATCCTTAATAATTTTAAGGAGTACACAAGAGTCCTGAGACTACAAAGATAATTTCACAGTCACCAATATATTATAGTTAAATTTTCCTGTTTTATGTTTTCATAACCGTGATATCTGAGAAAAAAAATCTTTATTTCTATGAATTTAAAAAAGTTTCTTAGGATAAAGTAGAAGAAAAGGAATTCAGAATTCTCTGTGAGGAGTGTTTTTACAAAGAAGCTAAATTTCAGTATATAAATTGTGTTTATTAAAGGTCCAGAACTTAATAATAAGAGAATAAAATCATTTGACTTTTCAATGAACAAAAGATAAAGAAAGACAGAAATACAGACCTTAAAAAGAAAAGAAAAAAGCCATGGTCAGAACCTGTCTTTGCATTTCTTACACCATTAAAGGCTTACACAGACAAGAATACTTCAAATTCCTATGAACTTTCCCATCCAATTCCCTTTACACATGACATTCTTTCTATTCCTTCTCTCTAAACTCCCTCCAAAACTCCTCCCCAGCCTTCACACATCCTTTGATCTTCTCTCCTCTAGTTTCTTCATCACAAAGCCCTCAAACTTGGTAGAGCAACCCTGGAATATCCTCAGAGAGTAGAGGAAGAAAGGATGCTCAGTGGGCAAAGCTGGAACCAGCATTTGAAGGCAAAGGTAGGAGAAAGATTCTCACAATGTTAATGATTTTGGTCCCGTTACACAGGCATACGTTTTCTTCTCCACAGATCATGGATCAACCACATAACTTCATCAGTTTTCCAAATTTAACTGCAGGCAAAGGACAGAAAGCATAATCATAATAACCAGAAATAACAAGATTTTTAAAATATTAACAACATAAAAGTAATGGTACAGTTGACAGAAGTTGAGGTGAAAGCATGAAGAATAAAGAGAAGGGAAGATTCACAAATTTCTTCATCTAATAAATACTATCTGAAGGGGTAGTTCTCTAAGTGTGCACCCTGGGACAAGCACAATCAGCATCACCTGGGAACTTACTAGAAAAGCAAATTCTCAGGTCTCACCATAGACCTCCTGTTAAGAGTTTAGCTAAGCTGCTCCACGATAGTGCTGCTTTGGCATTCAACTTCTGTGGCCTACAGGGGCCTTGAACTTGCACTAGGGCTCCCTGAGTGCGTGCTCTAGGTAACAGTCCAGGGAGTCATGAATAAATACATTCCTGATAGGACTCCTCTAGCTACCATTGTGTTAAGCACTCTCCCCTTCATTCCAGGGCCTTCCCTTTGGACACCCCTAACCCCCCGCCCACCTATGAAGCTTAGCAAAACACTGCTTTTTTTTTGGTTTCAACTGACCAATCTTGCTTTAGCCCAGACATTTCAAAGCACTCCACCCTCAGATCCTAATAAAGTCCTGTGGCCCATGTCCTGTTCTGCCTCTCTCTCTGCCTGCATCCTGCCTTGACCCCTTTCATGGTCTCTTCTCATATACTATGTGTTTCCTCCAGGACTTATGAGTAGTGAGTCAATTCATTTGTAGTTTTCTGTTGACCGCTGACTCACCATATGACAGCCTGACAGCCCAGTCCAGGGCTGTAAGCAGCAAAGTTGGTTTAACGAAGTCACAACACCTGCTGAATCATATTCTAGCGACAGTGCCCAGGAATCTGTGTTTTAACAAACCCTTCAAGTGATTTTGATGCTTAAGTTGGACAAGCATTAGTCTTATCAGATCAAGAAACAGAGGTCTATGTATTTTTAAAAGAATAACTATAAGAAGAGCTTCTTTATATGATAATATATGTGAAAAAAAAAACAAAAGTAGAGTTTGTTGGGGAGAAAGAAGGCACGGATTCATAAGCATTAATTGCCCTGGTTTTCAGGAGATAGTTAAAAAAGGATACCAGGAGTTGATAAATTAACAACACTGATGGAAATGTATTATTAGCATTATAATACCAAGAGTTAAAAACAAACAGTTATAAGTGGCTGTATCTGAGAAGTGAAACTAGAGAGGACAAATAAGGGACACCTTCATTCTTCACTGTATACCTTCCTGTGTTTTCTTTTTTTGACCAAATTATCACTCTATTATTTGAAATTATGTCCAGCGTTCAATTTCCAGATCCCTGTAAATTTTTACCCCAATTTACACCTAAATATTTATCTGAGCATTTTATTTGGGTTTCCCTTAACACCAAAGATGTAGACTTAAACGATTCAATCTCAATTCTGCCTTCACAGACACTGGTGTGCTAGGCCAGATGACAACAGGGATTTCCAGCACCAAAGCAAAATCCACGCCAAAGTTAAGCAGGTAAAGACAACATTACTCAGACTATTACAGTAGGAGACAAAGCCTGAACTCAGCTCTGCTGGAAAAAAGCAAGAGGATTTTTAAGTGATGGGGTGAGCTAGAGAAAAGTACTGGGGGACATTAGAGAGGAGGTTCATTAATGGAATGCATGGAGGACACGGGGTTATTTCTGAGTTTCCAGATGTTTCTCTCTGATGGTGTTTATGCCATCTAAGTTTACTAGTTGGTGCCCATCAAAGTTAGGCTCTTACTCTCCTGCAGAGACTAGGAGATAATGGATGTTTTTGTTGTTTTCATTTCAAAGAGATGGTTCCCAAATCCTTAAGAAAGGCTTATCCTGGGTTGTAAAATTGGCAAGAGTCTGGGAGAAGATTTACATACATTTCAAGGAGGCAGAGAAAGAGTGTACAATTTCAAGTTTTCTAAAGTAAATGCTCTAAGGAAAGGGAGATCAGAGGCCTATATTAAGGAAGAAAACTCTTGAAGTCTAGTCCAGTAGAGGGAAATGTTAAGGCCATCTTGGTCACCAGTCACAATATTCCATATGCTCAGGTGCTGCTTGTGAATGAACATTCCCATGCTGACAACCACTCTCACTTCCCCAGCACCTCCCAGAGAGCACTCTGCAAAGAACTGTTAACTGGCCCTGGATAGTCCATAATCCTGTGAGACATTCAGGATGAATAAGCACTCCTGTTCCTCTACCTTTCTTGTGATATGCAGACCACCACTGCCTATAAAAATGGTATTTGACTATAAGCTACTTAGGAAAGACTCTTTTTCCATTGATCTTTTCAGCCTTCAGAAGTCTTTGCACAGTACCCTACAAATGGATTATGTTCAAACAATGATGAATGCAATGAAAAAGTGAACATAGCCTCCCTGAAGATACATATCAAAAAGCCTACAACAGAACCTGAGAATCTATTCAGGGTCACAAACCCCATCTACGTAATCTCAGCTCTACTCCATTTCTACCCCTTTTGTTAGACTAACAGTCAAGTAAGTACAGCTTTCAGAACACTGCCACAAGTCCATCTGACCTTTGGACAGCAAAGAGAACCTACAGAGTTCATGCCCATGACTCCCTGATGCCATGGTAAATGTAGGTGGGTTTAAAAAAAAAACAAAAACAAAAACAAAACAGGGCGCCTGGGTGGCTCAGTGGGTTAAGCCTCTGCCTTCGGCTCAGGTCGTGATCTCAAGGTCCTGGGATCGAGCCCCGCATCGGGCTCTCTGCTCAGCAGTGAGCCTGCTTCCTCCTCTCTCTGCCTGCCTCTCTGCCTACTTGTGATCTCTGTCAAATGAATAAATAAAATCTTTAAAAAAAAAAAAACAAGCAATCTCTTCAGGAAAAATATGGAGATAACCAAAAAGTAAAACTACTTGTTTCATTATGAAGTATTACATGTGCATTTAATGAATCACTTAGCAGATTCCTGACCTTTGTGAGGAATGAAGTTAACATGTTCACTATTTATCTTACCAAGTATACTGTTGTGGAATATGTCTTCTTATGGATAAGGATTGTATTGACTAGTCTAGCTAGGTAAAAATATAAGCATACAGAGTTATGCACACATAGAGGATTTCATAAATTGAACTGATCTGAAGTGAATTATTCCTGGCACTCCTGTCTCCCATCTCAAGACAGAATAGAGACTACATCTATGTTGAACTTCACATTACTTTCATAGCATAGGTGACTTCTTTTTGAAAACCAACTCCCCAGATTAATTTCAGATCCCTGAATTTTCCAAACACTCAGAGCTTAGTTCTATAACACTCCTACCCATATTACCATCTTGAATCATTCTAATATTTACAAGCACCTTAAACATATTCAGAGTAGCCAGCAACCCCCCCCCCCCAAAAAAAATTCACAGTTCTACTAGTCAAAAAGAGATAAACACATATGGAAGAGAATATCTAAAGAAATATGTATTAGCTATCAAATACATATGAGAAATTATAGTTGACCCTTAAACATGGGTTTGAACTGCACAGGTCCAATTAAACACTTTTTTTTTTTAATGTAAATACAGGAGGACACTAAAAACGTATTCTCGTGATTTTCTTTTCTGAAGTTCACTGTATTGTAAGAATACATATATAATTTATGTCACATACAAAATATGTTACTCCACGTTTTATTTCATCAGTAGGCTTCTGGTCAACAGCAGATTATTAGTATTTAAATTTTGGAGGAGTCAAAAGCTATTTGACTTTTTACTTCCTCAGGAGTTGTCATCCCTAACTCTCATGTTGTTCAAGAGTCAACTATACTCTAAAACTTAGTCTCTTAAAACAAACATTTATCGTCTCACCATTTCTGTGGTCACAAATTTAGGTGTGGCTTACCTGGGCGGTTTTTGACTGAGGATCTCTTATGAGGCTGTAGTCAGGAAATCAGCAGGTATGTGGAAGCTTACCTGAACCTGGAGGATTGGTTTCCAAGACACTAACTAACTGGTGCCAGGTGCTGGAAGGAAGCCTCAGTTCCTCTTCCCAAGTTGCCTTGAGTGTCACCATGACATGAGGGCTGGCTTCTTCAAACATGAGCAATCTATGAGAAAACATGACAGAGGCACAGTATCTTTTATGACCTATCCTCAGAATTCACACACCACTATTTTTGCAATACACTATTGGTTACACAGGTCAGCACTATGCCATATAAGAGATAACTACACACAGGTGTAAAGAGCAGGAAGTGAAGATCACTGGGGGCCATTTTGGATGCCAGCCATCCTAAGAGCCTTCTTTTAACTCTCATCTCTTCTACTTACAAATCAATATCCCTCTCTGGTTTTCCTCCCAGACTATTCCAACCTTTGATCTACATCTTTCCTTCTTCTTTTTCACTATTCTAATTCTTTGTTATCCCCTTTACCACTTATTTCACTGCATACCACTCCATAGAAGCTATTTCCTTGAAGATTACCAGTGATGTCCTGCTAAATTAATGACCCTGACCTTTCCTCAGACGTTTCCTTCAGTATCTTATAATGTTTGGTGTTACAAACTACCCATCATGAAATTCTCTCATTATGTGGCATATTTAAGAACTTTTCCCATCTTTCTAATATAGTTTCTCCTCTCCTGTTCCTTACTAGGTTCTTAAACGTGGAATGTTCTTTAAGCTCATCCTTCTGGTTTTCTATCTAAGTACAAGTGGGCTGATACTCATTCATTACTTCAGCTATGTCATGTATTATCTGGCCACTAGTGAATCTGCATTTCCTTCCCTACTTAGTCATACTATGTCCTTTCTAGCTGCCTACAGACATCCGTTCTCTAATCTCTAAACATCATTGTTCCTCCCTTTAATGCCTCTTGGAAGAAGTTGCCTTATTCTATCCATTCCAACTACCATTACCCTCGTCTAGGTCTTCCCTATAACACAACCCGATTAAAACAGCAATATTTTAGCTGCTATGCTTACTTGACTTTAACATTGACCCCGCTTCTCCTCTAGTCCAACCGTCATTATGTTTTGATTCTAAATCTCTGAGAAATTCCTTTTATCTCTTCATTTTCCAGCACAAGAGGACTCATTATCATCAACTGCTTTTAAATCTAAACTCCTTAGACTGACTTTTAAAGCATTTATTATTTTCCCATTTGGCTACCATACCTCATTTCTCTTCCCCTTATTTCTCTTCAGTAAGGTTGATTCATTCACTGTCCCTCAAATATGCAAATTCCATATTTGCCTTTTTAATTCTATTCTCCCCCCAAAACACACACACAATGTTCTTATTCATTGCTTCCATCCTCCTAATTTTTGTAGGTCTACCTCATATTCTACAGTCTCAATGAAATCTTTTCTAACTACTTTAGTTCATACTGGGCTATTTGATTTTTGAGCTCCTAATGCTTGATTAGGTATCCATACCTTTTTTTCCTCATTTGTTCTAGAGCTAAGTTGCAAGCTTCTTTTCTAACTACTTTGGTTCATACAGCGCTATTTGATTTTTGAGTTCCCAATGCTTGATTAGGCATCCACACCTTTTTCCCTTGTGTTCTACAGCTAAGTTGCAAGCTTCTGAAGATTGGAGTCATATCTTACATTTTTTATTTCCTTTAAAAAACCTAACATAGTCCATAAGTTAACATGCAACATGCTTAGCACATAATAGGCCATGAATAAATATTTATTGGTTAACTAAATAAGGAAAATAACTAGAAAACCCCCATATCATTTGGTAGAATGCTACAGGCAAAGACTCCTTCCCAAAATTTATTTTCTAAAAGTGCATTTTCCCCATGTGTCAATGAAAAAAATGACTGTCTTCTAGCATAGCCCAACTTAGTTCTTAAAGCATGAGTAAAATCCAAAAGACAGAATTGTTAAAGGTACAACTATTTAAATAAAGCCAGATATATAGAATTATTGCCTCACTTACCAAGTACAGAGGAAATCAGATCACATTTCCAAAGTAATTTGATAATTTTGGCAGTTATAGAATAATTAGGGGGGGAAAAGGCAGTAAGGCTGTTGCCTTGGATTTATTAAGGGAAAAAAAATTCTTATAAAACCAAAAAGATAATGGGAAAACTACAGGATATTTAACAGGAAAAAAAAATAGTGGAAGTGATTGCATCACTGCAGAAACACTATTTTTTTCCAATTCAAGCATATTAAAAATTACTAAGACTATTAAAAATACCCATAACCTGTCTTTGGAAGGAGAACATATTTGTATTTCCCCCAAGTCTCATGGCTTGTTGAACACCCTCTTTGGTAGCAGTATTATATCTTGGAAACAGCATGGGTTTTCACAGTCAGAGAGACCTGCATTACTAGTTGAGTGACCTTAGGCAACTTACCCAACCGTAAGGAAATCTACCAATCATTAAGGAAACCTACCAATCTCACCAGGGTGTTGTGCAAATTAAATGAGAGTACATATCTGAAAAAACCTGGCATGGTGCAAACACATGCTGGTCAAGACATTTTAGTTTCTTTCCATTCTGTTTAGCAGCAATGAAGAGCAAATCAGAGACAAAACAACACTCGATTAGGAGGGAGGAAACAGGGATTATGATCCTAGCTCCGTAGCCAGTTAGATATTGTGGCAGGAAAGACAACATCTTCCCGATTCCATTTACCTCTCCATTTTGGTAGTGGATCCCCCTGGGCACATAGGAAGCCAGAGAAAACTATAGGTCTTATGCCTTCACAGGGCTTTTAACCATTTGATTTGCAGTTCCTTTGGGTAGATTAGACATTTTACTTTTCTACCTTCACCATGCACTTCTGTCTTAACCTAGCCCAACTCCAACATCTATGACTCATTCCTGACATCTATGGGCTCTTCTGCGTCTGTCCACTGGACCAGATGATCCCTACCTTGACTGAGCCCTACATTCAGTGGTTCTGGGGTAACACATGGGATAACGTTCATTCTTCCAATAGTCAATATTCTAAGGACTTAAATTTTGGAACAAAGGAAAAAACAACACACTAAGAAAATATGAAATAATCTAAGCTTTAAAATTCTCCGATCTCTTCTGCATATTAAACCTATCATATTTTTTTACTTAGATGTATGGTATATTAGTTTCCTGTGCTTCTATAACAAAATACCACAAACCTGGTAGCTCAAACAACAAATGTATTCTTTCACATCTCTGGACTCCAAAAGTCTAAAATCAAGTCATCTGTGGGATTCTATTCCCTCTGAAGGCTCCAGGGCAGAAGCATTCCTTGCCTTTGCCAGCTCTGGTGGCTTCAGGTCTTAACTTGGCTTGTGGCCACATCATGGCAATCTCTGCCTCTGTCTTTTCTTCTTTTGTCTAAAATCTGCCTCGGTCCAACTCTGTTTAGGATACTTGTCACCAGATTAGATAATCCACAATGATCTCATCTCAAGATCCTTAACTAAGTTACATCTGCAAAGACGATTTCCAAATAAGATCACTTTCACAGGTTCCAGGGATGAGGACTTAGATCTATCTTTTGGAAAGACACTCTTGAACACACTATAGACAGCTACATAAACAATCACTTCCTTATAGAATACATGCAGGCCAGACATCTCACACACTGAAAAGGAAAGAGTCAAAAAGCAAATTTTTCAACTACTGACAAAAGGTAGCACTTTCGTTCATGTTTCAATATATCTTGTGAAGCTACCAATTTAAATAGCAATATTTGGGCGCCTGGGTGGCTCAGTGGGTTGAGCCGCTGCCTTCGGCTCAGGTCATGATCTCGGGGTCCTGGGATCGAGTCCCGCATCGGGCTCTCTGCTCAGCGGGAAGCCTGCTTCCCTCTCTCTCTCTCTCTGCCTGCCTCTCCGTCTACTTGTGATCTCTGTCACATAAATAAATAAAATCTTTAAAAAATAAATAAATAAATAAATAGCAATATTTTCAATCAATATGTTCTATATCATGCAATTTTCACACTACTGTTAATGGTATTCTAATGTGAGCATGTACTATTTCATTAATAGATCACTATTTAAAAAAATCTTACATATGACTTTTTTCTTACTATTTAGCTTAACAAGTAATACCTATATACCATCTTAAAATTCACAAGTACAGAGAAAAATTCCTCTTCAGTACTGTTTGCATAGTTCCTTTCTTCTCAACTAGCAGTTTAAAATTCCTTTTGGAGTACTTTGTACACACATGAACTGATGAAAAATTAGGTTGTGTTCAAATTTTTAGTACTATAAAAAGGTTGCAATGGATACATGCCTTTAAGAATGGGCAAAGATTTCTGTAGGTTAGATTTTTATAAGTGAAATTTGGTCGAAGGTTTTACACGTTTACAATTTGGTCAATTGAGCCTGCTAATTTGTTCTCCAAAAAGTGCTTTATGAACTGGCCAATTAATGCTGCAGAATAATTTTTACCTGATCAAACAGCTATGTGTGTATGTGTATGCATGCACATTAAATGTGCATGTGTATATACACATTTTAAAATGCATAAGAAACCTACAGCACACACTTTTTATATTATTCCTGGTGTATGGAAGGCCACTCAAAATCAGTTATACGAATTAGGAAAAATGCCACTGATGCCCTTGTCTTAACCCACCCAGGGTTAGGATCATTGGGCTCTCAAAGAAGGGAAAAGAGATCCCCTTCGGGGGTGTAGTGAAGAAAAAAGTAAAAAAAAAAAAAAAAAAAAAAAAAGGTGGTATCTCTCATGCCTTCTGACCCAATTCTATGATCATTCCAAGACAGAATACTCTCCCAGATCAAGAATTCTCCCTCAGAACAGTTGTAGCGACTAATATCTACTGAACGCATCCTAAGTCAATGTAGGAGCTCAACCACAGCTTCAGACCTCATTATGCTTTTTTCCCTCAAAAGTTGTAGCAAGGAAAAACTTGCTAAGAGTTACATGTAACCTGAATTCCACGGTGATCTGATTAAAATGAGCCACCACCACAAATTATGTATTTAGACACTTTTCAGCTCTGCCAAGAGAGGGAGCTTATCTTTCGATCGGGCTCAAAGTTCAACTGGATTGACAGTGGAATAATAAATTCATTGAGGCACCTCAAAAGTGGTCACTCCTCATCAGCTCTGGTATAATTATAACAAGATGGTAATACAATGTTTCCAAAGCATTTGAGCAATTACATGCTCTTAAAACAAGCTGACTACTAAGGATGCACATATTTTGCAAGTAGGACTTACAGCTCTTTAAAATACAGCCGGTAACTGTGTTTCTAAGTTAGAGGCGTACATAAATTTATTTGTCAACCCACGATAGGACATTTACAGACTCAGAATTTATCATGTTCCACTAGATAAAGAATTTCATTCTATTGAGCTTTTCCTTATTCGCAGACTAAAATATCCTTCACCCAAACCCATTGCAGGAAGCTCAGTATACCCTAAATTTCTACCCCCGAACACCTCCACATAGATCCTCCTATCACATATTTGGCAAAACAGAGTGCCAAATAATGAAAACATGATGGGTTGCACTGCAAGGAATTGCTTTCTGATGAAAATCTAAAACGCATAAAATCTTGCTTTGTTGCAGCACAACAAAGTTGCATTGTTGTTTTATTTACCACAAAGAGAACAGGAATGTTGGTCAATTTAGATATAGGAAATCAGGTGCACTAGAGATTAGAATACACCGGGGATTAGAGACACGGTTCAGAATGGCTGCACTTAGGCACTGTGACATATTTCAGGACAAAAGGATTTGGCACTGAGGGAGGATTCTATTCTGCCAATAAACAAAGAGAACAAATGAGTATTTATGTTCTCTACAAAAATATTTTGTGTTCTTTATAATTCTGCTCATTAAAAGAATTCATTAAAAATGAATAAATAAACCACAAACTGTAAAATAAAATTTACAGAGTATTTGACAGAAGATATTTAGGACTAGATAAAGAATTCCTATCAATCAACACAAGTAACTCCATTATGATATGTGCCGTAGAGCAGACACTTCACCAAAAAAAAAAAAAAGTACACATTAAAAGTGTTCAGTTTGTGTTTTTCTGTCCTGTACAGGACATCCTGCCTAACCTGAGGAAATGACAATCTTTTTCTGTTTTCTTGTAAAACTTGGAGTCTGGTTTTACATTTGTATCTATGATCCATCTGGAGTTACTTTTTGTTTACGGCATGAGATCAGAGTCAAATGTACTTTCTTCCATACAGATACCTACTTGTTCCAGCAACATTTGTGGAAAGGTCTTTCCCCAAAGAATAGCTTTGGCACTTTTTGTTAAAAATCAGTTAACCAAATATGTATGGTTCTGCTTCTAGACTTTATTTCATTTTTCTATTTGTCTCTGCTTAGGCCAATAGCATCCTGCCGTGATTGCTGTACATTTATAGTAAATTCTGAAACCAGCTCGTTCGAGTCCCCCAACTTTGCTCCTTTTCAACAGTTTTAGCTATTCTATTTTCTTTGCATTTCTATATATAATCTAGAACCATCTTGTCTACTTCTTCACAACAGCCTTTGACATTTTGATAAAGATTACATCGAATGTATATATCAATTTAGGAAGTATAGACATTTCAACATCTCATTTTTTAAACGAGAAACCTGCTAGATCCATGTTTTAGGTCCTATTTAATTTCTCTCGGTAATATTTTATAGTTTTCTGTGTGGACATCTTCGGCATCTTTCATTAGATTTATGTTTTCTTATCTGATTTTTTAATGTTCCAACTGGTGGTGAGTGGAGACTTGCTCTATGGCTGGGGTCCCTTGGAGTTCTAATCTATTACAAGAGCTCAGACACAGCTATTACACATGTGTTAGCAGTTCAGGTGGTTTTTCCCTCTTATCTGTGGTAAGCATTTCTTCAGTAATAAAAGCAGTGCTAAGTGTTTTCTATCCAATAAAGATCTTCTAGCACTCTGACGTTTGGTTTGTTTCGATTTCTTTATAAGCTTGGCTTTATGATCAACTATGATTTTTTTTTTAAAGATTTTTTTATTCATTTATTTGACAGAGAGAGATCACAAGCAGGCAGAGAGGCAGGCAGAGAGAGAGGAGGAAGCAGGCTCCCCGCCGAGCAGAGAGCCCGATGCGGGGCTCGATCCCAGGACCCCGAGATCATGACCCGAGCCAAAGGCAGCGGCTTAACCCACTGAGCCACCCAGGCGCCCCTCAACTATGATTTTTATAGTTTTTCTGATTTAATTGCTGGTCTCCTATGCTGTTTTATATCCAAAATAAAAATCAACGGTCTTACAACTATTAAAAAAAAGTATCACCAATCTTCCCTTTCACTCTCTCTGAAACAACAAAAAGATATCAAATAGTGCCCAGGAGTCCAAGCAACCGTAATGAAAATGAATGTTTATTCCATGTTTGCTATGTGCTAGGACTTAAGATTTACAAGTATCAACTCAATTCATTCAATCCCTAGAACAACCCAATCAGGCACGTAGGATTATCATTATTCCCATTTTACAGATGAGTAAACGGAAATCTAAAGTGTATAAATCATTTGTCTAAAAAAATAGAGCTGTTAAAAGGGAGCACTAGGATTTGAAAACAAGTAATCTGGATTATATCCTTACCTACCTTCCTCACAATACCTCTCTCCCAAATCTTAACACTCCTATGTATACCCTGACTTCCCAAATTTAATAGCTATCTGGGTTTTTCATTGTAAACGCTCACCTCTTTTCTGAGTTGTAACTTACCTGCATTTTTTTTTTATCTGAGGACCCAACTTATTAAATACTTATATGAAAAAACAGTAGTTTTGTATGTTATTTTCAAACTTCCCAAACATTATGATAGATGCCATTAGTCTTGTTCTACTTTGAAGGGAATTAAGGTTCAAATAAAGGGACTTTCTTAATTGACATAAAAACTAGTGAATGAAGGAGTTTGGACTCTGACCTGTCTTGAATCCAGAGCCCTTACAAGGTTCAACTTTTCATGAATGGTTACCCAGGTCTTCTCAGGTTGTCTTTACAAACCCCCTTTCCTCACCATTACTTACTCTAACTGGGTATTTAGTTAAACACTACCTCTCTGTATAACATCATTACAACATTCGAAGGAAACAGTCATTAATGGAAAAGAGTATAAGTAGTGGAACAAGTGGGCTTTCAGATGGGCACAGGAGATTGTGGCTTGGGGCGGGGCTTGATTTTCAGCTCCCGGAGTTGGGAGAAATAATATATAATCTTTCTAGTAATGCTCAAAAGGTCAGAAGCAACTTACAACCTCACATCACCACTATGACCATACCCTTCCAAACAGCTGCTCTGACTTCATCCACTTCAAAATATCTCCTGTATCCATTTCAATTTGGGTATGATAGAAGGAAAGGAGTTTAAGAAGACCCCAAACTGGGGCACCTGGGTGGCTCAGTGGGTTAAAGCCTCCGCCTTCAGCTCAGGTCATGGTCCCGGGATCTTGCGATCGAGCCTCGTGTCGGGCTCTCTGTTCCGCGGGGAGCCTGCTTCCTCCCCTCTCTCTCTGCCTGCCTCTCTGCCTGCTTGTGATCTCTGTCAAATAAATAAATAAAATCTTTAAAAAAAAAAAAAAAAAAGAAGAAGACCCCAAACTCCTGATGGCTGACTCTGGGACTCTTATTCCACCACCTTTATTGCCCAGAAAATTAAACCAAATCTGGCCTCATAGATCAAAAATCTGATGGAGAATTTCTAGTGAATTTTTTAAACGGGAAAAGAAACATAAGAGCTTGCAATCAGAGAACTCGTCACTTGATCTGCTAATACTCAAATTATGGTTAGGCCCTATGCAAAAAAACTGTAATCCATGATTTTTGGCCTATTTCTGAAATGTAATGGCACTTAAGATTCAAAAAGACTGAACACTTATCTTCATTCTCAGTACAAGAACTCTTCAGAGAAAACATTGTGCTACTCCCTTAGGACTGAATCTCATTTCAGACACATGTTCCTTACTATTGCCCATGTGTAATTATTTAAATGTCATGAAATCCTGAAAATGTGTTTGATAAAGTAATTGAAGTTACATCATGTAATTTATTTTATTTTCAATGATGGAAATGTGTGCATATAATGTCACTGCACTGTCAATGAAGTTAATGACAGATGAGTTTACTCTTCAAGGGAGGAATTTTCCTCCCAAGTCAAAATTTCTCTTGCAGCACATGTGTGGACTGAGGCACTGAGTGGTATATATTGTTCATAAGATATTCCCCTCATTAGATCCTCTAATCAGAGAGAGGAGACCAGGACTATGCAAACCAAGTTCCTGTCCTAACATGATCTCTGTGATACCTCCACAAATTATGTAAGTGGCTTTTTTTTTTTTTTGCAAATCATATATATCTTTGTTTTTATTAGTTTCAGAGGTAGAACTTAGTGATTCATCAGTTGCATATAATACCCAGCGCTCATTACACCAACTTCCCTCCTTAATGCTCAACACCTAGATACCACACCTCCCTACTCCCTTCCCATCCAGCAACCCTGTTTTGTTTTCTAGAGTTTAGTATCTCTTATGATTTGCCTCCCTCTTATCTTATTTTTCCCTCCCTTCCCCTATATTCATGTTTTATTTATTAAATTCCACGAGTGAAATCACATAGTATTTAGCTTTCTCTGACTTATCTGCTTAGCATAATACCCTCTAGTTCCATCCAGATTGTAGCAAATGGCCATATTTCATTCTTTTGATGGCTAAGGAATATTCCTGTGTGCATGTGTGTATACATATATACACCACATGTCTTTATGCATTCATTTGTAGATGAATATCTAAGCTCTTTGCATATTTTGGCTCTTGTGGGCATTGCTGCTATAAACATTGGGGTGCACATGTCCCTTAGTGGCTCTTTAAAAGCAAGACAGCAGCAACAAACAGTGCACTTTTGGCAACAGATTTTGGCATGCCACGGACAGAGCGAGCAGTCAGTAAGCACAAGTGTACGGCCAAACCAAACAGGAGAAATGACAATACCTCATCTGAAATAATTTATACAAAGGGTCCTATGCCTTTGTATCTCAAGTTTTGTATCATACACGAATGTATGTATGTATGTATGTATGTAAGTAAGTAAGTATGTAACGAGTAAAGATGGAACTACAACCTGCTTTTAGTTAAGGAACTTGCTCTGCATTCTTACTTAGCACAGCAGCTTTTGGCTGACCTGACAGAAAGTTGATTTTGTCTTTGTCATTTGTAAAGCATAAAACAACTTGTTATTTGACAAGGGATAGTCTTTCAGATGAATGTATTAAATCTGGTTTGATAAAGCATGAGGAGTGAAGGAAAACTAAATCCTTGACTGCATACTTGTAATAAAACTTTCAGTTTGATGTGGAATATAATAATCTACAGTTGATCTGGGTAAATATTCCCTCAGACTGATTAGATAACAGCAGTGATAGTATATTCCAGCAAAGCAGAGAGGGAAAAAAAATGATGTGGCTTCTTTCTACATTTTAATTCCACAAGGACTATTATTTCTATTTCAGAATTACTGGCAGTTGAAAAATCATTTTTAGTTACTTTAGTGTATTTAGGTATGAAGACAAATGAATCACAAATCTAATTTAAAATACAGTCATAGGATTCTTCTGGTTACTTATTCTTCTGGTTTCTACAAATGTCAGATGACTTACAGATAACAGGAAATTGCTGGATTTTGCTATTTCAAGTTTTAAGTAAAACCTACATTGTACAAAATCACAGAAGTATATTTATTGTCATGCTAGAAGTTTCTTTAAGTGCCAGGATTTGTAATATATATTAACCTCACTGATAATTTCTTGGGTAATCCACCCTTATTTTTAAAATACCCGCATGTAAATAAACAGAGCTTCTTCTTTCTCTTTAGATCACAGAAACAGCAGAAATTCGACTCTCAAAACAACGCAGTCATCAAGTGAAGTAAAAGAAGACTAACTTTCTGGGTTGGACTCTCAGGAGTACCACCTAGACAAGAAGCCTCCTGTCCCAAGCCAGGGTATGAGCAGTCTACTCGCACCCTCCTACAGGTATGTTACTCTACACAGATGAGGGCCCAGAAGACCAAGGCTCTAGGAACTTGGGGCCCTGAAATTAGCTACCTCAATAGCCTTCATGGGGCTTACATAAAAGTCTCTTACTAGCTACATCATCCAAAGGGTGAGCTAAACCACCACTGCAAAGCTGAAAAGTGGCCAAAAAAGACTTTTGTTCAATGAGGCAGCTATAGATGAAGCTTGCCTGGGTGGGACTAGTGGATGCACACACGTGTACATAAGGCACCAGGTGGCTGTGAGGTGGGACAGAGCTCGGTGGGCTGAGTAAGCCACCACAGGCCACATGCTTGGCTCCTTCTGGGAAGCTCCGGTTATTCAAAGGTTTCAAATTCTAACTAATCCTGCAATCCATTATGAATAGGCCTTCATCAAGGTAAGAGAGTAGCACATATTTTAATTTTGTTAGTTTTATACCTTTAAAATCTTATGCATATGGCATATTAATCACTATTTATAGTTGTACCTCCAACCCAGCAAATGTGAAGACCAGGACCAGGCTTGTCTTTTAGTGAGGCCCCCAATATCTTTGAACGTGACTACAACTTTCTCACTTCACTGCTGCAAGATTTGCACATTGGCTCTAATAAACAGAACTGCCTGTATATACATAATACATCATAAGAGCTACAATATGCTTGCCAAGGGTAAACATGCTACATATGTATATTATCAGCTTAAGTCCAGCAAAGAACATAAATGTATTATTCATGACATGAAATGCAAATGATTGATATCTCCAAAGCTACACTGCTTCTACCTGTGGACATAAAATGATTCATTTTTTTAAATGTTGGGGTGTGATTTCACAAGTTTTACTAACTAGATTTTAGCTACTTCAACAGGAGCCTTGATGAAAAACAGCAGGCTAAAAAACTGAGTTCTCAATTCTGAAAAATACATATTTAAAAACACATTTTTCTTATTATTATGAATGTTATAAAGTCAAAGGCTATGTAAAAGATTATGAATTTATGGCTGTAACTCCACAAAGTACACTGAACACTGAAAAAGGGGCATTTTACCATTTTGAGTCCTTGTCACTATATACTTCTCTTTAAAATGCTTTAGAGAGGGGCGCCTGGGTGGCTCAGTGGGTTAAAGCCTCTGCCTTCAGCTAAGGTCATGATCCCAGGGCTCCTGGATCGCATGGACTCTTCGCTCAGCAGGGAGCCTGCTTCCCCTCCTCTGTCTGCCTCTCTGCCTCCTTGTGATCTCTGTCAAATAAATAAATAGAATCTTTTAAAAAATAATAAAAAATAAAAATAAAGTGCTTTAGAGAATTCTTTGTGGCAGAGGGGATAAAATAGACAACGATGGACTAATGAAAGAGGTAGTGCCTGTTTGTAGTAAGTGTATGGCATGTGTCAAGGCCCAGACATTTAATTTTTAAGCTTATCTATACCATATTTTAAATTCATAAGAAATTTGCTATAATTCCAAAGACTGAAAAAGATCCACCATTGATGAGAATTAACAGTACCCATATTAGCTGATACCCAAAGTCTTACACCCAAATAGTCCACTAAAGTAACGTGGAATGTTATTTTTTTTTTAAGATTTTATTTATTTATTTGACAGACAGAGATCACAAGTAGGCAGAGAGGCAGGCAGAGAGAGAGAGAGGAGAAAGCAGGCTCCCTGCTGAGCAGAGCAGAGAGCCCGATGCGATGCGGGGCTCAATCCCCGGACCCTGGGATCGTGACCTGAGCCAAAGGCAGAGGCTATAACCCACTGAGCCACCCAGGTGCCCCTGGAATGTTATTTCTAAATTAGAATACTTGGTGAATCAGAAAATCATCAAAGATTGTGCTGAGCCTAAACTCTGTCATGATGAAGAGTAATTTGGCTACCAACAGGAAAAAAATGCAGCATTCTGGGCATATTCTCTGTACTTTTTAAATGAATCATAAAAATCAACGATAATTTAACATCAACTCTTCCTCCATAATATGAAAAAACCTACTTTCTATTCAGTCGTTATTCCCATTTAACATTGTATAGTATATACTATGCACAGTTCTTATAGGCACTTTATTAATAACTCAATCAACCCTCTGAGGTGAATACTACAGTGATCTGTTACATGTGAGAAAACAGAGGAAGAGAGGTTAAGTCACTTGGCCAAGATCACACAGCTCCAAGTGCAGAGCTAGAATTCAGACCAAGGCCAGCTGTTTCAGAGTCTGAATCCTTAACTGCCTGCTTATGATCTCTGTCTGTCAAATAAATAAATAAATAAAATCTTTAAAAAAAAGAAAAAGAACGAAAGAAAGAAAAAATGTTTTCAATATGTATACATTATTTCTCTTTATCCCCAGTCTTTTTTTTTCTAAAGTGAATTTTATTCCCTTATTTGACACAGAGAGAGTATAAGCAAGGATAGCAGCAGGAAGAGGAAGAGGGAGAAGCAGACTCCCCTCTGAGCAGAGAGCCCGATTGGGATTCTATCCCAGGACCCTGACATGAACTGAACCAAAGGCAGATGCTTAACAGACTGAGCCACCCAGGTGCCTCGGTCCCCAGTCTTTTCTACTATTATTTAAGACCTTTATTAATAGGTGATTGTCATTTGTTGACTTTTTTGAAAAAAAAAATCAAATTGTAAACTTTTATTATGAATTTAAAATCAGGTTCTTAAAAATCTCAACTTGACCAGATATGATAAAATTTAAAACTTTTAAAGGTGTGTGGAGAAAAACCAGGCTTTTTTAAAAAACACATTTGTCATTACCAAAAAGAGACATCTTTAGGTTTAAAAAACAAACAAAAAAAACACAAAAAAACCATGCTTCATAGATAAATAGAACTATCTGCATTATCTGGTCAATGGGGAGAAAAAAAAAAAAAAGGCAAGCACTTCAGGTCTTCAGTACCAATCTTTTGTTCATATGTTATTGCCGGAACTTCATCTTCATTCCTTCATGCTGGATGACTAAACCAAATGATGGTAGAGATGGTAAGCCGGCATTTACTCAGCCAGGCCCTGCTCAGCCTCAGAAGTAGAGGAATTCTCAGCTGGTGGATCAGCTGCTTTCGTCTTTTTGGCATCTTGTGGTGCAGGGTTTTCTGGGCGCCTGTGTTGTCAAGTGAAGCTGTGGCAGCACCAACATCAAGGTGGCTGCTAACCTTGGGTCCCATCTCCTTATCTTCCTTATCTTCCTCCTTGCCATTCTCTCTAGGCTATCCTTGGAGAGGAGGACCTCTGCGGAACTGTGGTCTCTACAAGCCTGACACGTACTCTATCTCACTGGTCAGTCTTGTTCTCCTGCATCCTGGTTGTCAGCACCTTCCAACACTTCTCCCCACAAAGGATGGTTGGAAGACTGTGGTTGACACCCAGAGGGTCTGCACATGCAGTAAGGTGGGAACCGTCACCGGTGGTAGGGCTGGTGCTGTTGGGGTCTGGCCTTCAGGAGCACTTTCCCAACCCTCCTTCTTTTCCCCACTCTCACTGTTCTGTATTTCTGCTGGTAATTGTGTGGAGGACCCCTGCATCATGGAAAATGTCTTATGATGGTTCCGGTCTGCTGCGTATTTACTGCCTTGCACTGGAACTCAACAACAGCCTGTCACATTTGCTGCCTCCACACCCTTTTCTCCTTCGACAACATCCAACTCCACCGTCTCTCCACCTCCTCCACTGGGACAGCGTCTCCCAGGATTATTGTTCTTTATGGCAGTCGGGTATACGAACACATCTTCCTTGGTGTCATTCCTGTTGATGAAGCCATATCCATTTCTCACATTCAACCATTTTACTGTTCCCAAAACCTTCCTTGTGATGATCTTCTTACCCAATGGCAGGACAGGATGTGAGTCCGTGGCAGCTGTGGCTGTCTCCCCAGGTGTGATGGTAACTAGGCCAGTGGGAGTTGGTAGGGCTGCTCAGGGCTCTCTGGGGTCTGCTCTCTGCTTCTGCTACCAATCAAACTCTATCCCCAGTCTTAACAGATCTTTTGGATTAATTGGTTCACTCCAGTGCTGATCATGTTAGATAATAAGCTTCCACTATGGTGACATATTTTAATATCCTTTCTCATTATTTGACAGATTAAGTAGTCAAAAGTAAAATGATGCTATAGAGAATATGACTAATAATAAATTTGGTTTTGGAAATTTATGCTAGAGATAATATTCCTTTTAAAATGCCCCTTAGCCATTTAAAAAAATTGGCCATATATTAGACTAATTATGAAAATATAATTTTTTTTTAAATTGAAATATTAGAGTCTACATTCTTTGACTATGGTATAATGATCCTGAAACAAGAGTGTATCTTCTGTTTGAGGTACATAGGGTGTAGTATGACTAAAGCAGAATGGACTTGTAGGACATTATAAGGGCTTTGGCTCAAACTTTGGAAAGTTTGAATAAAAAAGTGCCATCATTCAATGTTCACTGCTTTGTATTTTATCCTATGAAATTAAAGAACAATCATTTTGTATAGATTTTAACAAATAGTATAGATCATGTAACCACCACTCCAGTACCACACAGAAAAGTTATTTTGAAGAAGTAAAGGAGGATGTTGATTCTGAGGTGGGAATGACAAGATGAAGAGCTCAGGATGTGACATGTTAGTTCTGAATCATCTTCAAGATATCAGTATCTCCAAATAAATGCATTGGATTTAGCCAACTTGGAGAACACTGGTGAACACCACAAGGATTCTTAAGAGTTCTAAGGTATGAAATCTGAATGAGTAGGTTCAGTCCAGAAGAGAAGAAAGAATTGGAGTAAAAGCTCTTTAGGAGCTTTGCTATAAATGAGAGAAATGAGGGGAGTAGCTGGGGAAAATAGTAGAGGCAGCTTGTTTTGTTAAGAGAAATCACTATATGCTCATGCAAAAGTCCAACAGAAAGAGAACAGATGATGCAAGAATGAAAAAGGGCAATCACCATAAAGTTCTTAAAAGGATAAGGGCATGAGACCTTGTGCATGAAGAGAGGCATTTCCTTTGTTAGGAATTTCGACAGTTCATTCATATAAAGGAGTTAAGGAAGAACACATGAGCTCTGATATACACGAGTAGAAACATGAGAAGGTGTAAACCAAGGCAAACTGTCTCGTGATGCTTTTATTATCATTAGGAGAGAATAAGAGTAAGAGAAGAAGTGATAAAGATTCTCAAGGAAAGGGGCACCTGGGTGGCTCAGTGGGTTAAAGCCTCTGCCTTCGGCTCGGGTCGTGGTCCCAGGGTCCTGGGATCGAGCCCCGCATGGGGCTCTCTGCTTGGCGGGGAGCCTGCTTCCTCCTCTCTGTCTCTGCCTGCCCCTCTGCCCACTTGCGATCTCTGTCAAATAAATAAATAAAATCTTTAAAAAAAATAATAAAAAGGATTCTCGAGGAAAGAAAAGGGCTGAAAAGTTATCTAAGTACTGAGTGAGTGAATACACAAGAGAAATATAAAAGGTTGTTGGGCATCATTAGGGCCCACTTGAGGGTGTCATAAATTTAAAATGAGACCCATCAGCAGGAGGGCAAGATTTTCTCCAACCATCTTCAACTTTCCATGCATGGGTGTGGGTGCTACAAAGAGCCTTATTTAACTATAGCCATGCAGCATAATGGGACAAGAGAGATACAAGGGAATAGTGGTATTGTGCAAAGGAATGATTATAAGGTGAAACATGGAATTGTAACAGAAGAAAGGGTGTGAGAAAATGTTTTAAGGACATGGAAAAAGTGGGAGATGAGATAGTTTCAAGTCCCTGAGAGTAAAAGGATTGTTGGAGCTAAACCATTAAAGGACATCAGCTGGAGAGATAAAAAGTGATGATCAGAGAAGGAGAAGCTAGAAATTGAAATGACTGAAGAGATATCATTAATAATAATGACAAAAAAATCTAAGCTATAAACAGGAGTGAGTAGCAGAAGTCAGGCCAGTATCATTGAAGGATCTGAGGGCAAGACACTGGAGGTTTTTGGTGATGTTGGCATCACCAATATTTAGGACAGCTGTGGTATTGGAGGAAGAAATTGATATACAGGAGCTGAATTTTTCAGGAAAAGAGACTTTTTTAAAAAGCAGAAATAGTAAGTGGTAAAATGTGTAACGGGAGATTCAAAACTTGGGAGTTCCTTTCTTTAGCTAGGAGGGAAGGAAAATAGTCTGTATTCATCAAGAAGTAGCTACAGAGGGGGCGCCTGGGTGGCTTAGTGGGTTAAGCCTCTGCCTTTGGCTCAGGCCCTGATCCCAGGGTCCTGGGATTGAGTCCCACATCGGGTTCTTTGCTCAGCAGGGAGCCTGCTTCCCCTCTTGCTCTCTGCCTGCCTCTCTGCCTACTTGAGCTCTGTCTTTCAAATAAATAAATAAAATCTTAAAAAAAAAAAAAAAAAAAAGGAATAGCTAAGGAAAGTCCTACTTTTCTTCCATTCTCAGTAACCTGGGGGGTTTTTCTCCACATTTGCTTTGGCAATTAGGATGGAGAGCAGCCAACCCAGGGAAGCTTGTCTCAGCCTCAAGTCAGAGACATGTCAGGGTGGGGCAGAGAAAGGGCCTGAGTGGAGATCTCCAGTTTGGCTATAAGGTCATGGAAGGAATCCAGAAATTCTCACCTGCCCTAGGAAGGGTTGTGGAAGTTAACTGATAAATGATCTGGTAATTGATGGAGTAACTAGCTGGGGTTAGCATCTTACCAGCAGAGCATGCAGGCTAGTAAGCAAAGAGTATCACAGCCAGTCCATCCAACAAGCCCATGTCCCCTGACAGAGTAGGGCTTCATGTGCAGGATGATGGAATAATGAATAAAAAATCCTTTCCTCACCAACTGGTCTCTAAGGACTTCAGAATTTAAGATGCTAATGTAGCAAAGAAAATCACATTTACACATGAAAAGAACAGACACAGAGCCTGGAAAGTCTTCATCAGACTTCCATAGGGAAAAAAGGAATAAGGAACAATTTCAATTAAACCTTAAAGTAAATGTTCTTATCCAGTTTTCTATTGTCAGCATTAATATGAACAATGATCCTATTAATAACATCTATAATTGCTTAGCACTTTCTAGGTGCTACACTGCAATATTTATATATATTATATCCTTCAATTCTTAAAACAATACTGCAAAGTAGGTATTGGTTTTATCCTCTTACAGATAGAACAAGGTTTAGTGAGGTTAGTATATAAGCTACACACGCTAGTAATGAAACAGCAATTTAGAACCAAGAATCTTCACTTCAGAGTCCAAATGCTTTACCAGTGAATAGTAACACCTGCTATACGATTTATATAAGACTTCAAATAAGACTAAGTATACAGAAGGCATTTCGTGTATCTCACCTTGGTATGCCCTCAAACAACCCTGTGGGGTAGGGACTAGTATTATCCTTACTGTTTAAGAAAAGAAACTAAGGTTAGACAAGTACGGAGCCCAAGATAATCTCCAGCAATAGAGAAATGGAGAATCAAGTTTGGGGAGAGAATTTAAGCTGCCTGCTCATAATAGACACTCTCTCATGTTTTTTAGGGATTTTTTTATGCACAATTTTATGGAAAACTGAATAACTTAAGTTAAAAAAAAGAAAAGAATAAAGAATCCTTCAATGAGTCACATTTGGAAGGTGCATATCACTGATCCTTTCTCTTCAAATTAGCAGGTTATATCTACATCACATATTGGTAGAGGCAAACCTCACTATAAATCCATCTTCCTCCCCAGCAGCCATTGCTCAACTAGACTAGCCTTTGTTGAAAGACTACACCCAGAGAGAAAAGCCCCCAATTCTTAGATCACCAAGTGACTGAGAGAAAATTTAAAAGACAAAGTAAGATGTATCTTTAGGCAGAGACCATACACCTTGATGGCTCAGGATTAACCCGATACACACCTGCTATCCCAACGGCCTGTCTTATTTAACGTTTCGCCAAGACAAAAAGCATCCTAATTTGGTAGTATCTATTGTATGATCACCCCAATCATAAGTGAGAGAAGATCCAGTTTGTTCCTTTTAGGAACCGCCCACCCCCACCACTCCCACCCCCTGCCATTTAGTAAAGTTGTCATTCATACCATCATCCATGCCTGGGACCCAGTCTTGCCGCACAGGTCCAGGCTGGGATAAAAAGAAGGGCAGGGTAGGAGCAGCAGCCCTGGAGGATCAGGTTCTTATCACCCAAGCACGGCTATACAGACCCACACTTCTCATCTGCTCCTATCTGTTTTCTCCATTTTTAAGTCCAGTTTTAAAATTGGTTCTCAAAGAAAAGAATTATATAGGTGAACAGTAACTACATGGGAAAAATTTTTAGCATTCATGGCTTTAACTGTGAGGAATATGTAGATTCATAATTTAATACAGAAGATTGATACTATAACTGAGAAATATACAAAATCTATGGCAATATGTTCTCAAAATACTTCATTTTCCTCTGTTTAATATTTAAGGAATAATAAATAATACATTCTAAGTGTATTTAACTTTTTAAAACTGATTTTCATCAGTTCATTTGTTCCCTATAACATCTGGTAGAAAATAGGAAAAGATAAAATCTCCTATTACTGATGTATTTTTAAAATTGCATCTGTGCCTTGGTCTCAATAATACATATCTCAAACCAGAAATATTCCCTTTAAATAAAACCATATCACAAGTTTGAACAAAATGGTGGCAGGCATGTGTCGGTCATATTTTTTTAAATCTCCCGATCCCCTTTTAAAAACCAAAAGAAATGTGAGTTACTTTTAATTGGTTCAGGATTTCTTTCTGGGGTGATGAAAATGTTCTAAAATTGTGCAAAAGTTGTACAACTCCATTCACATATCAAAAATCATTACACTGCATTTTAACCCACTGAGCCACCTGGGCACCCCTACACTATGCATTTTAAATGGATTAATTACAGGATATGTGAATTAGATCTCAATAAAGCTGTTGTTTTTAAAAGGCTAACTAGGTTATTATGGTGAGTTAAAGGAAGACACAGCTCTTAGGCATTCCTGCCATCAAGAGACAGATCTATTTGCCTTGCTTGCCCTTGAGCTTACTGTGGCCTGGGACTGCTTTGAGGAACAGTAGGCAAAAAAGACACTATGCCATTTCCAGGCCTAGCTTTTAAGAGATCTGGATGCTTTGATCTTGATCTCCTGGAGACTTCAGCTGCTATGCAAGAACTTCAAATACCCGGAGGTATTGAGGTATTCCTAGTTTGAGGAAGCCTACTTGTGAGCCATCTGGGGGAGAGAAAGAGTCTTGGGAAGCCCCACCCCCCGCCCCACCCCTCGACGGTCCAACTCTCAACCATTCCACTCATCTCACCTGAAATAGAAACAGAACACCCACCCTGTGCCACACCTCAATCCATGACCTGAAAACAGAAATCAATTGTACATATTTGTTAGGTAGCAAGAAACAGAAAAGACTGCAAAACAGGATGATAATTTATCCCATAAATCCCAGTAAAAGAGCAAGTATATTTAAAACACTGACAGTGAAAGGTCCCCCAATAATGGGTCCGTGATTAAAGGAGTGAGACTGATACAAAGCGAAGATCAAGCAAAGCTTTATTCCACGCCAAGCATCAAGAATCAAACCCACCGGCCGGGACCGTGCCTCTTACAGAGAGGGCGACCCCTCTCTGCTTTACAGACTACCCTTTAAGGGCAAAGGCCATGTGGTTGGGACTGGCCACACACAGGTGGCCAATGAAATTGTAACACACAGAGAAATCTGCACAGTCATGCTAGGTCACTCATAAGTGACCAGTTGAATTACAATTTACCCTAGTAGATATTTGAACTAGCCTATCACCTTGGTCAGAATTGGCGCCCAAAAGGCGGGGCCCATACTCCTTGGTAACTAGGGAGATAGTATGCACCTCCCCACTGATTGGATGTCTCCACCTGGCCTGACCCACCCTTGTATTTGGGCTTTGTTACCTGGGACTGGTTTCCGGGACTTGTTTTTAAGTAAGTCCCCTGGGCGGGGGCAGGGTCACTTTAAGTTTTACTGCATACACAGCAAAATTACTGTTTAATCCAAGATGGAATTGCTCTGGCTAAATAGGCCCTTACAACAGCAGCAAGATCCTAGGGAAAACAGCAGCTATGCTGGAATAAGCAAAAGGGAATACAAAGGGAATCCTGGAGGGGGGGGCTCTAAAAATTAAGAAAGGCAGGAACTGCCAATAGGTATTCTTTCTCAAAGAGAAGGTCTCCACTCAAAGTGGAGGAGGACTCAAATGGCCACACACAGGACGTTCATAAGCACTGGGAAGCTTCACTGGTTCCCATCTGCAGATGTATTATCAGAAGACCACACAGCTCTGAAGGTGTTGGGGTAGCCTGAACCATCCGGAATGTCAAAATAGTGAAAACCCTACTATGAACAGAAACCGGTCAGAGCAGATCACCATTTGTTCAAGGTTAAAAAAAAGAGACTATAAAGAAAGAGACTCATATTCTAAACAGAGAAAAAAGCTGCAAATGTTATCTAGAAAAGATATAGCCATGCAGATAAATATATTCTAAAATTTATTACAGTTAAACCAAAGAAGAAACCTAGTTTTGAAGCTAGCTAGAAAACCAGTCTTGACCTTCATTTCTGCTAAACAGGCACTTCCTCCTAAAATACAGGAGACTATCTTTCCTAATATAAACAACAACAACAACAAAAACAAAACAAAAAAAAATTGTGGTTAAACCCAATTAAAAATATTGCAAAATCTGGGGCGCCTGGGTGGCTCAGTGGTTAAAGCCTCTGCCTTTGGCTCAGGTCGTGATTCCAGGGTCCTGGGATTGAGCCCCATATCAGGCTCTCTGCTCAGCAGGGAGCCTGCCTCCTCCTCCTCTTTTTCTGCCTGCCTCTCTGCCTACTTGTGATCTGTCTGTCAAATAAATAAAAATCTAAAAAAAAAAAAAAAATTGCAAAATCTAAGATGGAATCAAATTTATACACTTATGAAAATGAAATCACATCAGAAAAATATGGCTGGAGAACAAAAAGTTGGATCCTATTATTACAAAAAAAAAAAGGGAAACTATAGAAGCTGTCAAATGAAACATAAATCTGAATTTTACATCATCATAAATGTTGAGGCATTTAAGGATGGTTAAGCCACAAATGTAGATGTATAGAGAGACATGTAGATTAAACCAGAAGGCATACAAGAACAGATACCACAGAATGAACCTCTGTAGAAATAAAGAGGAAAAAATAAGAATGTAAAAAAAGGAATGAATTTTAGAAACTGAAGAAAGTAATAACTACAGAAGACAGGCAAAAAACATGCAAGATAGATATGTAAGAAGTGTTTAAAAGAAAACCCACTCAGTGGAAAAAAATACTGACAACTATAATGGAAGGAAACTTCCCTGGAATAAAGAGAACAAACTCACATATTTAAAAAACATTTAACAGGAATCAGATGTAATTTTTCAAACTGGGGTGCCTGAGTAGCTCAGTCGGTCAAGCAACCAACTCTTCATTTTAGCTCAGGTCTTGATCAGGGGATCATGAGTTCAAGCCCCACATTGGGCTCTATACCCAGCGTGGAGCCTCCTTTAAAAACAAAACAAAACAAAAACAAAACTAAAAACTGAACTGAAAAACACAATCACCAAAACTAAAAAAAGACTTAAAAATTAAGAAAAAAAAAAAAAAAAAAGACTTGATGGATGGATCCCACAGTAGGATGGAGGGAAAAGAAGAACAATCAGTAAACTGAAATATAGAACAAAAGAAATTATTCAGTCTGAATAGAAAGAATACTTAAATATTTCTTTTAAGTCTTTAAACTATTCCAAATCAATTTTTTTGAGTGGTGTCAAGTAAGGGCCCTATTTCATTATTCTGAATTTAATTATCCAGTTTTCCCAACACATTTATTTATCCATTTCCCATTTAGCTTTCTTGTATCCTTAGTCAAATATTAGTTGACCATATATGCAAGGACTTCTTTCAAGGCTCTTGATTCTGTTCCATTGGTCCATGCGTCTATTTTATGCCAGGATCATACAGATTTGATTACTATAGCTTTATATAGTTTGAGATGAAGCATGGTACCTCTAAGCCTTGTTTTTCTTTGTTAGGATTGATTTGGCTCATCAAAGTGTTTTGCGGTTCTATACAAATATTAGAACTTACTTTTTGCTCTTTATCTGAAAAATGCTTTTGTAATTTTTATGACTGTATTGAATCTATAAATGACTTTTGAGAGTATGGACAATTTAACAAGATCTAAGATGGAAACCATATTTATTCTTCAAATCCACAAACAGGAGAAACCCTTCCACTTTTCGGCGTCTTCAATTTCTTGTAGTTTTCAGTATACAGATATTTCACCAACTTGGTCAAGTTTATTCCTAAATATTTCATTGTTTTTGAGCTATTTGCAAATGTTTTTAAGATATTTCATTGTTGGGGAGGAGTCAAGATGGCGGAGAAGTAGCAGGCTGAGACGACATCAGGTAGCAGGAGATCAGCTAGATAGCTTATCTAACCATTGCAAACACCTACAACTCCAACAGGAAATCGAAGAGAAGAAGAGCAACAATTCTAGAAACAGAAAATCGATCACTTTCTGAAACGTAGGACCTGCGGAGAAGTGAATCCAAAGTGACGGGGAGATAGACTGCGGGGGGAGGGGCCGGCTCCCGGCAAGCGACAGAGCAACGGAGCACAAAATCAGGACTTCTAAAAGTCTGCTCCACGGAGAGACATTGCTCCAGAGGCTAAACCGAGGGGGAAGCCCACGTGGGGTCAGCATAACCCCAGGTCCCACGGGGTCACAGAAGGAACGGGGGTGTCTGAGTGTCACAGAGCTCACAGGTATTAGCACGGGGAAGCCGGCTACAGAGACAGAGCCGAGGAGTGAGCTCTCAGCTCGGGGTTACCTTGAACGGGTCGCAGGCTGGGTGAGCTCGGAGCGCGGCCGGAGGCCACAGAGAGAGAAGCGACCAGGCGTTTTTCTCCAAGTGTGAGCGATTGAGCGCTTTCCTCCAAGTGCAACCAGAGGCCAGGGAGACGGGGGTGGTTGGGCACTTTTCTCTGAGGGCACACTGAGGAACGGGACCCGAGCTCTCTGCTCCTCCAGGCTGGAGATTGGGAGGCCGCCATCTTCATTCCCGTCCTCCAGAACTCTACGGAAAGTGCTCAGGGAACGAAAGCTCCCAAAAGCTAACCCGAGCAGATTACTCAGCCCGGCCCCTGGTAAGGGCGGTGCTACTCTGCCTGGGGCAAAGACACTTGAGAATCACAACAACAGGTCCCTCCCCCAGAAGATCAACAAGAAACCCAGCCAAGACCAACTTCACTCACCAAGGAGAACAGCAGAATTCCAGAGAAGGAGAAAGCAAATCTTATCTGGACAAAATGACAAGGCGGAAAAACTCACCACATAAAAAAGAGCAAGAGGCAGTACCGAAGGCTGGGGACCTAATCAATACAGACATTGGTAATATGAGAGATCTAGAGTTCAGAATGACGATTCTCAAGGTTCTAGCCGGGCTCGAAAAAGGCATAGAAGATATTAGAGAAACCCTCTCCAGAGAGAAAAAAGCCCTTTCTGGAGAAATAAAAGAACTAAAATCTAATCAAGTTGAAGTCAAAAAAGCTATTAATGAGATGCAATCAAAAATGGAAGCTCTTATTGCTAGAATAAATGAGGCAGAAGAAAGAATTAGTGACATAGAAGACCAAATGACAGAATAAAGAAGATGAGCAAAAGAGGGACAAATACTGGACCATGAGGAGAGAATTCGAGAGATAAGTGACACCGTAAGACGACACAACATTAGGATAATTGGGATTCCAGAAGAAAGAGAGAGGGGAGCAGAAGGTATATTGGAGAGTATTATTGTGGAGAATTTCCCTAATATGGCAAAGGGAACAAGCATCAAAATCCATAAGATGCTAAGAACGCCCCTCAAAATCAATAAAAATAGGTCCACACCTCATCACCTGATAGTAAAATTTACAAGTCTTAGTGACAAAGAGAAAATCCTGAAAGCAGCCTGGGAAAAGAAGTCTGTAACATACAAGGGTAAAAACATTAGATTGGCAGCAGACCTATCCACAGAGACCTGGCAGGCCAGAAAGAACTGCCATGATATATTCAGAGCACTAAACGAGAAAAACATGCAGCCAAGAATACTATATCCAGCTAGGCTATCTTTGAAAATAGAAGGATTAAAAAAAAAAAAAAAAGCTTTCATGACAAACAAAAACTGAAAGAATTTGTGAACACCAAACCAGCTCTACAGGAAATATTGAAAGGGGTCCTCTAAGCAAAGAGAGACCCTAAAAGTAGTAGATCAGAAAGAAACAGAGACAATGTACAGTAACAGTCACCTTACAAGCAATACAATGGCACTAAATTCCTATCTCTCAATAGTTACCCTGAATGTTAATGGGCTAAATGCCTCAATCAAAAGACACAGGGTATCAGAATAAATAAAAAAACAAAACCCATCAACATGCTGCCTACAAGAAACTCATTTTAGACCCGAAGACACCTCCAGATTTAAAGTGAGGTTTGGAAAACAATTTACCATGCTAATCGACATCAGAAGAAAGCTGGGGTGGCAATCCTTATATCAGATCAATTGGATTTTAAGCCAAAGACTATAATAAGAGATGAGGAAGGACACTATATCCTACTCAAAGGGTCTGTCCAACAAGAAGACCTAACAATTTTAAATATCTATGCCCCTAATGTGGGAGCAGCCAACTATATAAACCAATTAGTAACAGAATCAAAGAAATACATCGACAATAACACAATAATAGTAGGGGACTTTAACACTCCCCTCAGATGGACAGATCATCTATGCAAAAGATCAACAAGGAAATAAAGGCCTTAAAGGACACACTGGACCAGATGGACATCACAGATATATTCAGAACTTTTCATCCCAAAGCAACAGAATACACATTCTTCTCTAGTGCACATGGAACATTCTCCAGAATAGACCACATCCTGGGTCATAAATCAGGTCTCAACGGGTATCAAAAGATTGGGATCATTCCCTGCATATTTTCAGACCACAATGCTCTGAAGCTAGAACTCAATCACAAGAGGAAATTTGGAAAGAACCCAAATACATGGAGACTAAACAGCATCCTTCTAAAAAAAAGAATGTGTCAACCAGGAAATTTAAGAAGAATTGAAAAAATTCATAGAAACAAATGATTATGAAAACACAACGGTTCAAAATCTGTGGGACATAACAAAGGCAGTCCTGAGAGGAAAATATATAGCGGTACAAGCCTTTCTCAAGAAACAAGAAAGGTCTCAAATATACAACCTAACCCTACACCTAAAGGAGCTGGAGAAAGAACTACAAAGAAAGCCTAAACCCAGCAGGAGAAGAGAAATAATAAAGATCAGAGCAGAAATCAATGAAATAGAAACAAACAAACAAAAAAAAACACAATAGAAAAAATATCAATGAAACTAGGAGCTGGTTCTTTGAAAGAATTAATAAGATTGACAAAGCCCTGGCCAGACTTATCAAAAAGAAAAGAAAAAGGACCCAAATAAATAAAATCATGAATGAAAGAGGAGAGATCACAACCAACACCAAAGAAATACAAACGATTATAAGAATATACTATGAGCAATTCTACGCCAACAAATTCGACAATCTGGAAAAAATGGATCCATTCCTAGAGACATATAAACTACCACAACTGAACCAGGAAGAAATAGAAAACCTGAACAGACCTATAACCAGTAAGGAGATTGAAACAGTCATCAAAAATCTCCAAACAGGGGCGCCTGGGTGGCTCAGTGGGTTAAGCAGCTGCCTTCGGCTCAGGTCATGATCTCAGGGTCCTGGGATCGAGTCCCACATCGGGCTCTCTGCTCAGCAAGAAGCCTGCTTCCCTCTCTCTCTCTCTCTCTCTGCCTGCCTCTCCGTCTACTTGTGATCTCTCTCTGTCAAATAAATAAATAAATAATCTTAAAAAAAAAAAAATCTCCAAACAAAACTCCAGGGCCAGACGGCTTCCCAGGGGAATTCTACCAAACATTTAAAGAAGAATTAATTCCTATTCTCCTGAAACTGTTCCAAAAAATAGAAATGGAAGGAAAACTTCCAAACTCATTTTATGAGGCCAGCATCACCTTGATCCCAAAATCAGACAAGGATCCCATCAAAAAAGAGAATTACAGACCAATATCCTTGATGAACACAGATACAAAAATTCTCACCAAAATACTGGCCAATAGGATTCAACAGTACATTAAAAGGATTATTCACCACGACCAAGTGGGATTTATTCCTGGGCTGCAAGGTTGGTTCAACATCAGCAAATCAATCAATGTGATACAATACATTAATAAAAGAAAGAATAAGAACCATATGATACTCTCAATAGATGCTGAAAAAGCATTTGACAAAGTACAACATCCCTTCCTGATCAAAACTCTTCAAAGTGTAGGGATAGAGGGCACATACCTCAATATTGTCAAAGCCATCTATGAAAAACCCACTGCAAATATCATTCTCAATGGAGAATAACTGAACGCTTTTCCGCTAAGGTCAGGAACATGGCAGTGATGTCCACTATCACCGCTGCTGTTCAACATAGTACTAGAAGTCCTAGCCTCAGCAATCAGACAACAAAAAGAAATTAAAGGCATCCAAATCGGCAAAGAAGAAGTCAAACTACCACTCTTCGCAGATGATATGATACTATATGTGGAAAACCCAAAAGACTCCACTCCAAAACTGCTAGAACTTGTACAGGAATTCAGTAAAGTGTCAGGATATAAAATCAATGCACAGAAATCAGTTGCATTTCTCTACACCAACAACAAGACAGAAGAAAGAGAAATTAAGGAGTCCATCCCATTTACAATTGCACCCAAAACTATAAGATACCTAGGAATAAACCTAACCAAAGAGACTAAGAATCTATACTCAGAAAACTATAAAGTACTCATGAAAGAAATTGAGGAAGACACAAAGAAATGGAAAAATGTTCCATGCTCCTAGATTGGAAGAGCAAATATTGTGAAATGTCTATTCTACCTAAAGCAATCTACATATTTAATGCAATCCCTATCAAAATCCCATCCATTTTTTTCAAAGAAATAGAACAAACAATCCTAAAATTCATACGGAACCAGAAAGACCTCAAATAGCAAAAGGAATATTGAAAAAGAAAGCCAAAGTTGTGGCATCACAATTCAAAACTTCAAGCGCTATTACAAAGCTGTCATCATCAAGACAGTATAGTACTGGCACAAAAACAGACACATAGGAGCACCTGGGTGGCTCAGTGGGTTGATCCTCTGCCTTCGGCTCAGGTCATGATCTCAGGGTCCTGGGATCCATTCCCGCATCGGGCTCTCTGCTCTGCAGGGAGCCTGCTTCCTCCTCTCTCGCTCTCTGCTCACCTCTCTGCCCACTTGTGATCTCGCTCTATCAAATAAATAAATTTTTTTTTTAAAGATTTTATTTATTGATTTGACAGAGAGAGATCACAAGTAGACAGAGAGGCAGGCAGAGAGAGAGAGAGGGAAGCAGGCTCCCTGCTGAGCAGAGAGCCCGATGCGGGACTCGATCCCAGGACCCTGAGATCATGACCTGAGCCGAAGGCAGCGGCTTAACCCACTGAGCCACCCAGGCGCCCCCAAATAAATAAAATCTTTAAAAAAAACAGACACATAGATCAATGGAACAGAATAGAGAGCCCAGAAATAGACCCTCAACTCTATGGTCAACTAACCTTCGACAAAGCAGGAAAGAATGTCCAATGGAAAAAAGACAGCCTCTTCAATAAATGGTGTTGGGAAAATTGGACAGCCACATGCAGAAAAATGAAATTGGACTATTTCCTTACACCACACATGAAAATAGACTCAAAATGGATGAAGGACCCTCAATGTGAGAAAGGAATCCATCAAAATCCTTGAGGAGAACCCAGGCAGCAACCTCTTGGACCTCAACCGCAGCAACTTCTTCCTAGGAACATCGCCAAAGACAACAGAAGCAAGAGCAAAAATGAACTATTGGGATTTCATCAAGATCAAAAGCTTTTGCACAGCAAAGGAAACAGTTAACAAAACCAAAAGACAACTGACAGAATGGGAGAAGATATTCGCAAATGACATATCAGATAAAGGGCTTGTATCCAAAATCTATAAAGAGCTTAGCAAACTCAACACCCAAAGAACAAATAATCCAATCAAGAAATGGGCAGAGGACATGAACAGACATTTCTGCAAAGAAGACATCCAGATGGCCAACAGACACATGAAAAAATGCCCCACATCACTCGGCATCAGGGAAATACAAATCAAAACCACAATGAGATACCACCTCACACCAGTCAGAATGGCTAAAATTAACAAGTCAAGAAATGACAGATGCTGGCAAGGATGCGGAGAGAGGGGAACCCTCCTACACTGTTGGTTGGAATGCAAGCTGGTGCAACCACTCTGGAAAACTATGTGGAGGTTCCTCAAAAAACTGAAAATAGAGCTACCCTATGACCCAGCGATTGCACTACTGGGTATATATCCTAAAGATACAAATGTGGTGCTCCGAAGGGGCACGTGCACCCGAATGTTTATAGCAGCAATGTCCACAATAGCCAAACTATGGAAAGAACCTAGATGTCCATCAACAGATGAATGGATAAAGATGTGGTATATATACATAATGGAATACTATGCAGCCATCAAAAGAAATGAAATCTTGCCATTTGCGATGATGTGGATGGAACTAGAGGGTATTATGCTTAGCGAAATAAGTCAATCAGAGAAAGACAACTATCATATGATGTCCCTGATATGAGGAAGTGGTGATGCAATGTGGGGGGTTTGGGGGAGTAGGAAAAGAAAAATGAAAGAAGATGGGATTGGGAGGGAGACAAACCATAAAAGACTCAATCTCAAAAAAACAGACTGAGGGTTGCTGGGGGGAGGGGAGACGGGAGAGGGTGGTGGGGATATGGACATTGGGGAGGGTATGTGCTATGATGAGCGCTGTGAAATGTGTAAACCTGGCAATTCACAGACCTGTACCCCTGGTGATAAAAATACATTATATGTTTATTAAAAAAATAAATAAATTTTTTAAAAAAAGATATTTCATTGTTAATACATGAGAAACATAATGGATTTCTCTATGTTGAGGCTGAATCCTGCAACTTTACTCAATTTGTTGATTTTTTTTTTGGTTGAATCCTTAGGATTTTCTATAGAAGATCTTATCTGCAAACAGACTATTTTACTTCTGCCTTTCCAATTCAGATGCATTAAAATTGGCCTTGGAACTGATTTTTTGGATAGGAAACATAGCAAATGCAGTAAAAATTAAAATTTAGTAAGTGAGACTATATCAAATTAAAAATTCTACACAGAAAAAAATTAACAAAATGGGAAAACAACCTGAAGAATGGAAGAATATATTTGCCAACTATCTGATGAAAAGCTAATATCCATAATACGTAAAGAACTGCTATAGCTTAGAGGAAAAACAAGCAAAACACAATCTGCTTAATAAATAAGCAGAGGAAATAGATATTTTTTCCAAAGATGACAATGGTCAACAAGCATATGAAAATACTCTCAACATCACTAATCATCAGTTAAATTCAAATTAAAACCACAATGATAGGAGGTATAAACTCACACCTGTCAGAATGGCTATCAGAGAAAAGACAAAAGGTTAAGTATTGGCAAGGATATGGAAAAAAAGGAACTTTTGTGCACCACTGGTTGGAGTTTAAGTGGATACAGTCACTATGAAACAGTATGAAAGTTCCTCAGAAAGTTAAAAGCAGAATTACCGTATGATCTAACAGTCCCACTTTGGGGTATATAACCAAAGGAAATCTTCAAAGGACCTTCAAGACATATGTGCACTCCCAAGCTCACTGCGGCATTATCCACAATAGCCAAGATATGGAAATAACCTAAGTATCCGAATATGGATGAATGATTAAAAAGGATGTAGTACAATGTCGTACAATGGTAGGTTACTGAGGCAAGAAAAAGAAGGTAATTCTGCCATTTGCAACAACATGGATGGTACTTAAGGGCATTATCCTAAGTGAAGTAAGTCAGAAAGAGACAAGCAAATTTTGTATGCTATCATTTATATGTGAAATCTAAGAAAGCAAAGCTGAACTCAGAGTAAAATGATTGTTTCCATAGGCTGTGGCAGGGTGGGTGTGAGGGAATTAGGGAAATGTTGGTCAAATACTACAAACTTTCAGTTAAGACATGAATAAGTTGGTAACTTACTCATGGTAATTATAGTTAGTAAATATTAAACATTTTCACCACAAAAATGAAGTGATAATTAATGAGGTTATAGAGAGGTTAACTGACCTTACTATGGTAATATTTCACAAGATCTAAGTCTATGAAATCAACATGTTGTACACCTTAAACTTACATTGTTACATATCAACTGTATCTCAATAAAGCTCATTGTGCAGGACGAAAGCCTACATTTCTGAGCTCCCCTTGCTGTTTGGGCACTATCTGCTTGGGGGGCAGATAGATGCATGGGTATACTAGTCTAACACACTAATATGAGACTTTGATTCAGGACTAAGATATGTAGGGACACAGACTGAATATGGGGCATCCATTTTGCTAGTGCAGGGGCAGCAAAGGCTCTGTGGTTTCTTATGTCAGGAACAAGCACACTTTCATGAATAGGACAAATCTGCAGTGTGGATTTGGGAGTGGTTCTGGAAGCTTATTCTAGAGCTCCTTCTCTAGTCCTCCCAATAATTCTGTGAGATGGAGAAGGAAAAAAAAAAAAAAAAAAAAAGATTCTCTTTCAGGAACTCAAATAGATTTGGTTATCTGCAACTATCAACTTTGATCAATAAGGAAATACAAAAATTATATTCAGGGATCTGTGGGACTATAACAAAATATTTAATATTCAAGTAGTTCCACAATCAGAGGAAGGAAAAAAAAAGGCTCAAAAAGTAGTCAAATAATAGCTGAACAACTGACCAGTCACTGAACCCTACCTCTGAAACTAGTAATACATTACATGTTAATTGACTTTAAACTTAAAGAAAGAAAATATTTAAATTATTTGAGGGACACCTGGGTGGCTCAGCCAGTTAAGCGTCTGCCTTCGCTCAGATCATGATCCCAGAGTCCTGGGATTGAGCCCGGCATCTGGTTCCTTGCTCAGCAGGAAGCCTGCTTCTCCTGCTTGTGCTTGCACTCTCTCTCTCTCCCTCTCTCTCTGATAAATAAAATCTAAAAAAATTTTTTTTAAATAAAAGCTTTTAAAAAATAAAAGAAAATAATTTGAAAAAAATATGGCTGAAAAGTTTCCTGAGTTGGCAAAAAACATAAAGCTATATATACAAGAAGCTAAGCAATCTAAAAATTGGACTCAAGGAAATCCAACCAAAAAGCAACATGGTGAAACTTTTGAAAAAGAATAAAGAAGAGATCTAGAAAGCTGCATGAGAAAAATAACACCTACCTGTAGGAGAAAAACATTTGCATGACAGTGTGTATTTCTTATGAGAAAACATGGAGTCCAGAAATAAATGGCACAACATTTTAATGCTTAAAGAAATGAACTGTCAGCCCAGAATCCTACATCAAATGAAAATAGCTCTCAGCAATTAAGGGGAAATAAACATTCTCAGATGAAGGAAAACTAAAAGAACTTGTTACCAGCATATCTACCCTAAAAAGAATTGGTAATTGAATCTATATTTCAAAAACTTTCCAGAAGATTATATTCTGGTCCATCTGTTTGTTTGTTTTCTAAAATTAAAGAAAAATGAAAAGAATTGGCATCCAATTCTATACAATCTCTTCCAGAAAACAAAAGGTATACTTCAATTAATTTTATGAATTACCATTACTCTAAAACCAAAACCAGAGAAAGACAGTACTAAGAAAACTATAATCTTGTGGCGCCTGGGTGGCTCAGTGGGTTAAGCCTCTGCCTTCGGCTCAGGTCATGATCCCAGGGTCCTGGGATGGAGACCCACATCGGGCTCTCTGCTCAGCAGGGAGCCTGCTTCCCTCTCTCTCTCTCTGCCTGCCTCTCCCCCTACTTGTGATCTTTGTCTGTCATATAAATAAATAAAATGTTTAAAAAAAAAAAAAAAAGAAAGAAAGAAAAAGAAAACTATAATCCAAAACCTCTCAAAAATATACATGGAAAAAAAATTGTTCATGTATAGGATTCAGCAAAATATCAAACTTATTATATACCATGACCAAGTGGGGTTTGTTCCAGGTATGCAAGTCTGGTTCAATATTTGGGGGTGGAAGGGGGTAGAAGTCAACTCTCCAATCCAAATTTTCTTATCACTATTTTTTGGCATGAACCTACTGAGCTGAGCTGCACATAACTGTTGCTCTTCTGCCACATTTTTCCTTTTTCTCTCCCATTCAAATTCTACTCTATCACCCCCCTATGAAACAACCTGCAGGCTCTGGCCCATCTTCAAATTCCAGCCCACTCATTAGCACAATGATTGTGTTTTTTTAAAACCCATTAAACTAAGAAAAATGCACTTTATCTCTATTACAAAATCATAAGCTCCTAGAAAACAAAATCATAAGCTCCTATAAAACAAAAACTATTTCTGATAATAAGTGTCCTTTAGAGGCTAGCACAGTGCTTTCTATCTAGCTACCTACCACTGGATTATCTCATCCATTCATCAAGTATTAATTAAGCACTTATTATATAGCAAATACCAAGCTATTATTTCACAATACAATAGTGCACAAAATAGACAAGAGTACTGATAATAGTTCTTACAAAATATCTGTTTACTAAGAATGAGAATTCTTTTTAGCACCTTTAATAAAGTAGTGTAAGTGGGAAGATGGGGAAAATTTAATGTTCTAGTGGAGAAAGTGGCAACAGTGCAGGTAGGGTGAGGGTCTGGAATGCTTTAGAGCAGGTATCATTTACCCATTAAAGGAATAACTGTATGAGGGAGAGAAGGAAGAAAAAAAAGGATGAGGCAGGCATTAAAAGTTTGTTACTACATGTTCCTGTGCTTTGCTTACACAAAAATAAAGACAGAAATAGACATACTCCTACATACCGGGCTGTCTAAATATGTACTTACTTTTATTTATTTTTTTTTTTAAAGATTTTATTTATTTGTCAGAGAGAGAGCGAGCGAGCACAGGCAGACAGAGTGGCAGGCAGAGGCAGAGGGAGAAGCAGGCTCCCCACAGAACAAGGAGCCCAATGTGGGACTCGATCCCAGAACTCTGGGATCATGACCTGAGCCGAAGGCAGCTGCCCAACCAACTGAGCCACCCAGGCGTCCCTAAATAGGTACTTACTTTAAGAAGAATAAGATCTGATTCTAACCCCTAAATCTATAGCCCTCTATTTTCAGCAGAGATCCACCACAAGAATCCCATCACATACTTTAATTAGTAGAAATCTAAGCTCAGCAATTTCATTACTTTCTTTACTCAATTAACAACTGTTATGAGATATACAGGTTCTCCACAAACAAAAATTCACCAAATTACAGGGTGAAAAAAAAAATGTCAATTCAGAAAAGGCATTTAACAAATTTCAACTTCTATTCATGACAAAAGTACTCTGAAAAGTACAAACAAAGGGGAACTCCCTCAATGTGATGAGGAATATATACAAAATCCTACTGCTAACAGTATACTCAATAGTGACAGACTGAATATTTTCTCCCTTGTTCCCATTGCAAACAATGCAAGAATGTATGCTCTCACCACTCTTATTTAACACTGTAGTGGAAATCCTAATCAGTCCTAGGAAGTCAAGAAAAAAATAACAAATCAGAAAGGGGGCAATGGGGGAAACTATCCTTCCTGGCAAATGTCACAATTATCTACATAACGAAAATCCCAAAAGATCAACAACAAAAACTTCTGGCACTAATAAGTGACTTCGGTAAGGTCAAATGATACAAGATCAAAATACAAAAATCAGTTGTAGTTCTATTAATGAACACCAAAAAAAAAAGTAAAATAAAAATATGATAGCAGGGCGCCTGGGTGGCTCAGTGGGTTAAGCCGCTGCCTTCGGCTCAGGTCATGATCTCAGGGTCCTGGGATCGAGGCCCACATCGGGCTCTCTGCTCAGCAGGGAGCCTGCTTCCCTCTCTCTCTCTCTCTGCCTGCCTCGCCGTCTACTTGTGATCTCTCTGTCAAATAAATAAATTAAAAAAAAAAATCTTTAAAAAAAAAAATATGATAGCATTGGGGCCTCTGGGTGGCTCAGTCATTAAGTGTCTGCCTTCAGCTCAAGTCTTGATCCCAGAGTTCTGGGATCAAGCCCCACATGGGACTCTCTGCTTGGCAGGAAGCCTGCTTCTTCCTCTCCCACTCCCCCTGCTCGTGTTCCTGCTCTCACTGTCTCTCGCTCTGTCAAATAAATAAATAAAATCTTTTTTTAAAAAATTCCATAGCATTTATAATCATCCCCTTCCAAAAAAATGAAGTAGAGGGGTACATGGATGGCTCCGTCAGTTAAGCATTCAACTTGACTTTGACTCACATCATGTTCTTAGGGTCATGAGATTGAGCCTGGTGTAGGGCTCCATGCTGGGCCTCTCCCTCTGCACCGCACCACTCACTCATGCTCTCTTGTCTCATGTATGCTCTATTAAAAAAATATATTTAAATATAACAATATTTAATTATATATTAAAGATATGGGACTTGTATGCCATAAACTGTAAAACAAGAGCTACATAAATGGAGAAACATATGTGTTTATGCATTGAAAGACTCAACCTAGCATAGATAGGAATTCTTCCTCAAATTTATATGTGCTTTAATGTAACTTACATGAAAATCTAACGGTTTTTGGCAATATAGACAAAATTAGTTTTCAATTTTATACAGGAAGACAAAGAATTAGAATACCTAACACAATTCTGAGAAATAATGAGTGGTAGGAGCAGGTCTGATTTTAAAACAAGAAACCAAGATGTTATGGTATTAACCAAAGGATAAACATTTACACCAATGCAACAGAAGAATCCAGAAATAGATGCAAACAAACACCAACCAATGATTCTGAGAAAAATGCTGCCGTGATTCAGCAGAAGAAAGACAGCCTTGTCAACAAATGATTCTGGAACAATTAGACATCTACAGAAAATAAACAACCCTTTACCTAAGTCTCACACTTTCAACAAACAAACAAAAGCTAAAAATGGATCATAAGCTTAAATCTAGTTATAAAACTATAAAAATGTTTAAGAGGAGAAAATGGGGGAGAGGGGAAATCTAGGGTTAGACAAGGGCTTCTCTGATAGGTTAGTAAAAGTACAATCCATAAAAGAAAAAGCTAATAAATTTGCCTTCATCAAGGTTAACTTTTATTCTGAAAAATGTCTGTTAAGAGGATGGAAAAACAAGCTACAGAGTTGGAAAAAATACTTGTAAAATAAAAGGACCAGTATCTGCAATATACAAAGAACACTCAAAACTAAATAGTGAAAAACAATCTAATTAGGAAATGGGACAGATATCAAGTGCTATGATCTGAATGTTTGTGTCTTCCCCTCAACTCAAAAGTTGGAATCCTAATGCCCAGTGTGATGGTATTAGAAAGTGAAGACTTTGGGTGTGCTTAGATCATGAAGATGGAGCCCACAAGAACAGAATTCATGTTATTATTACAGAGACCCCACGGAGCACTGTAGCCTTTCTACCATATGAGTGCACCATGATAAGGTACCAGCTATGAACCAGGAAGAAGGCTCCTTGACCTACAACTCCCAGCTTCCAGAATTATGAGAAATAAATTTTTGTTGTTTATAAGCTGCCTAATCTATGGTATTTTGTTATAGCAGATGGAACAGACTAACACACCAAGTACACGCATGAAAAGATGTTTAACATTCATTAGCCATTAGGGAAATACAAGTTGACACTACAATGAGAGGTCACAAAATGGCTTAAAAAAAAAAAAATAGTGGTAACACCAAATGCTAATGAGGATACTGAGAAACTGGATTATTCTTATATTGCTGGTGGGAATATACAATGGCACAACCACCCTGGAAAACATTTTGGTTCTTTAAACACTAAATATGCAACTATAGTTTGGTCGACCAGTTGCACTCCTGGAAACTGATCCTAGAGAAATGAAAATTTAGGTTCACATAAAAACCAGTACATAAATGTTTTATAGAAGCTTTATTCATGAAAAACCGGAGAATAACCTAGATGTCCTCCAATGGGTGAATGGTTAAACAAACTACAGTACATCCCTATCACAGACTACCACTCACCAATAAAAAGGAATGAACAATTGATACATTCAAAAACTAAGATGAATCACCAGAGAATTGTGCTGAGTGGAAAAGTACCAATCCCAAAAGTTGACATACCATTGGATTTCCTTTAGATAACATTTTTAACTTAAATGACAAAATTATAGAAATATAGAATAGATAAATTACTGCCAGAGGATGAGGATGAAGGTAGGGGCAGGAAGGAAATGAGCATGGCTATAAAAGGGCAACTTGAAGAATTTTTGTATTGATGAGAACATTCTGTACTAATGTCAGTACCCTGGTTGTCATTTTGTCACATAGTTTTACTAGGTGCTCCCATTGGTAGAAACTGAATAAAGGACACATGGGATCTCTTTGTATGCTTTCTTACAAATACATGTGAATCAACCATTTTCTTAAAATAAAAAGTGTAATGCCATCACAATTCCAGACTTCAAGCTACATTACAAAGCTGTAATCATCAAGACGGTATGGTACTCGCACATAAACAGACACATAAGTCAGTGGAACAGAACAGAGAATCCTGAAATGGACCCTCAACTCTATCTCAACTAATCTTTGACAAAGCAGGAAATAATATCCAATGGGAAAAAAGACAGTCTCTTCCAACAAATGGTGCTAGGAACATTGGACAGTCACATGCAAAAGGATGAAACTGGACCATTTCCTTACATCATACACAAAAGTAGACTCAAAATGGATCAGAGATCTCAATGTGAGACAGAAATCCAACAAAATCCTAGAAGAGAACATAGGCAGCAACCTCTAGGACCTCAGCCACAGCAACTTCTTGTTAGACATGTCTCCAAAGGCAAGGGAAACAAAGGCAAAAATGAACTATTGGGTTTTCATCAGGATAAAAAGCTTTTTGCACAGCAAAGGAAACAGTCAACAAAACCAAAAGACAACCCACCGAATGGGAGAAGATATTTGCAAATGTCTTATCAGATAAAGGGCTAGTATCCAAAATCTACAAAGAACTTCTCAAACTCAACACCCGAAGAATAATCCAATCAAGAAATGTGCAGAACATGAACAGACATTTCTCCAAAGACGTCCAAATGGCCAACAAACACATGAAAAAAATGTCTGACATCACTTGGCATCAGGGAAACACAATTCAAAGCCACAATGAGATAACTCCTCACATGAGTCAGAATGGCTGATATTATCAAGTCATGAAACAACAAACGTTGGCAAGGATGTGGGAAAAAAGAAACCCTCTTACACTGTTGGTGGGAATGCAAGCTGGTATAGCCACTCTAGAAAAAAGTATGGAGGTTCCTCAAAATGCTTAAAAATAGAGCTACATTATAACCTGGCAATTGCACTACTGGGTATTTACCCCAAAGATACAAATGTAATGATCCAAAGGGGCATCTGCACCCCAATGTTTATAGCAACAATGTTCATAGCAACAATGTCCATAATAGCCCAACTATAGAAAGAGCCCAGATGTCCATCAACACATGAATGGATAAAGAAGATTTGGGGTGTGTGTGTGTACACACACACACACACACACACAGACACAGAATGGACTACTACTCTGCCATCAGAAATGAAATCTTGCCATTTGCAATGATGTGAACAGAACTAGAGGGTATTATGCTAAAAGAAATAAGTCAATCAGAGAAAAACAATTATATGATCTTACTCATATGTAGCATTTAAGAAACAAAACAGAGCAGCATAGCGGAAGGGGGGGGGGAATAAAACAAGACGAAATCAGAGAGGGAGACAAACTGTAAGAGACTCTTAATCACAGGCAACAAGATGAGGGTTGCGGGAGGGGAGGAGGGTCATGGGATGGGGTAACCGAGCGATGGGCAGTAAGGAGGGCATGTGATGTAATGAGCACCGGGTGTTACATAAGACTGACAAATCTCTGAACTCTACCTCTGAAACTAATAACACACTATAGGCTAATTGAGTGTAAATTTTAAAAAAGGAAAAAAAAAAGCGTAAATACTTTTTGAAAAAGTATATACATGCTACTTTTGTGAAAGAAAGGGTAGACAAATACATTAAAGATTTGCCTATATTTTTAAAATTACCACTAAATAGAGAAAGAGAAAGGTGAGGGGAGGAGAAAGGCAAAGATAGAACCTAGGTATCTTTAAATGTTCCTTGCTTCATAAATTCAAACCATGAAACTATCTTTGTAATTTTTTCTAAAAAGTTTAGAAAAACAATGGTCATCAAAAATGGGGGGAAAAAAATCACCTGAAGAAAAATCTGCCTATTTATGATGTTTATGGCATAACCAGAAGTAGATGAATAACTGCAAATGGCTTTAAGACACATAATTTTGATTGAATATCCTGAAGACCAAAACACATATGCACACACACAGAAAGGTAAACAGAATGTATTCGGTTTTTTATTAGTAGTACTAGAGGCATTTTATAAGTGAAACCACAGCAAAATATTAAAGCATATATACAATTACATTAATATAGTTAAGAAACATAGTTTTTAGAACAAGAGTTATTAACAAAAGAAAAATGGTTAAATAAAAACCTTGTAATCTTTTGTTTAAATTAGAAATACAAGTATGATCTCATGATTTACTTTTCTCTTTCAGTAAATTTGCATTTCCTACTTCCATCCATTAAAAGAGCCTGGAAGAAATGTCATCTCACTGTAGGCTCAGATTATCATATCGAAATACCATTTCATACATAATGGAAATAAGTACAATGTGACAATTGATTGATTCCAGATCTTTGCAAGAAATGAACAAGAGGATATGTTGCTATACCTAAAAGCAAGGCTGCTAGGTAAAACTTCTAAAGACATACCAAAAAGGACTTGGGAGTACCTTGAAGAGCTCCCATAGTCCAAAGCTAAAACAATCTGAGTATCATAAAGAATACTGATTGCAACTGAATAAACAGTAAATATATAAAACCCATGAGGTCAAAATCAGAGTTGAAAAAAAATTGTACTGATTACCTTTAGACATTATTAGCATACATCCCATCATTGTAAAATTTCCAAAGGAAAGTTGATGCATTTATCTTTACTTTCCTTTATGAACAGTTTAACTAAAAAAAAAAAAAAAAAAAAAATCAATGAGGGTCAACCTTCTTTATATAAGAATCACAGCTAAGACATTCAGAAGACATAGTAGAATTAGGAAAAAAAAAAATCACCATTTTGCAACTTGTAATGAAATAATGGGTCAAGGCAATGGTCATTCATGAGCTGCTAAAATACTAAACTAAAGGATAATGAGGAACTTTTTTGTTTTTGAGGAACTTTCTTTAAATGGACAAATGAAGCGGATACCACCCAAGCCCCACTGAGAAATCTTATCACTAAAATTGAACAATCTGACATCATGTTACTATTGATATTATATACTAGAAGATACAGACTAGAATCTATGAAATATTCTATTACAAAAATTGAACCTCAATTTAAATCAATTCTCTGGATGTAACTTTACAGGATATAGGAATAGAGGAACGTGTTAAGTAATGTAGTAATAGAGTCAGCCAAATCCAAATTGTGGGAAATGCTCAAGGAAAAATGATCTATTTTATTTAAAAATTAAATCGTAGAAGAGGGAATGCTCTTTCCCATTAGGAGTTTAGAGACACAGAGTAAATACTATTCATAGACTTTGGCAGGAAGGACTCTCATGCAACCAAACCAACAATTCAAAGACATTTTGGAGACAACTGGGGAAAACTAAATACAAAATAGGTATTAGATAAAAAAGGAGTTACTGCCAGTTTAAACAAAACCACAGTGAACAAACGAAGTCCTTACCTACTAATGTTATCGATGAATTTATAAATAAAAATATGAATGAGATTTGCTTTAAAATATTCTATCAAAAAAAAGAACAGAAAAAACAAAAATGGTACTATGTTGATGGCTGAAGCTACATTTGGAGTATACGACAGTTCATTGTATGAACTTCTCTACTTTTTTGTGTTTTTAGTGGTTTTTTTTTTTTTTACTTTTTTGTGTTTTTGAAGTTTTCCAGGATAAGAAACATTTTTTAAAGGTCATGTAATTTTCTGTATTTAGTCATTCATTTGACAAACTGAGTACATACTCTTTGCAGACCAAAATAAGTAAAATACAATTCTTTCTTTAAAGAAACTTAAAATCTAGTAGTGGGAAATATAGAGAACAAAAGAAGTACAGTGGAATATTGGATTTGCTCAAATAAGTACACCTTAGTTCCACTGAAGGCAAGCTGGAAGGGAAACAATATGTCCCCAGCGACATGAGTAGAGATTTCACAGAGGAGGTGATACTGCATCTGTCTTTAAGAATTTATAGGAGTTCAGCCTCAGCACTCACACAACAAAAAGAAGTAAAAGACATCCAAATCAGCAAGGAAGTCAAACTTTCACCATTTCAGATAACATGATACTATGTAGAAAACTGAAAGACTCCACCAAAGGGGGGAAAAAAATTGTTAGAAGTAATACACAAATTCAGTAAAGTCTCAGGATTTAAAAAAAAAAAAAAACCAACATAGAAAAATATGCATCTCTATATACCAATAATGAAACAGCAGAAAAAGAAAAAAAAAAAAAAAAGAATCACAGAACCAGTCCCATTTACAATGCACCAAAAACCCTAAAATATAAACCTAACCTTTTAGGTTTGTAAGAATAAACCTAACCAAAGGCATAAAGATCTGTACTCCAAAAACTATGAACACTTATTAAAGAGACTGAGGAAGAGACAAAGAAATGGAAAAACATTCTAAGCTAATGGGCTGGAAGAACATTGTTAAAATGTCTGTACTATCCAAAGCAATCATTTTATACATTTAATGTAATACCTATCTAAATACCACCCGTGTTTTTCACAGAACTATAACAACCCACCCTAAAATTTGTATGGAACTGCAAAAGACCCTGAATAGCCAAAGCAGTCTTCAAAAAGAAAAGCAAAAGCAGCGGCATCACAATTCCAGACTTCAAGTTACATACAAAGCTGCAGTGATGAAGACCGTATGCTACTAGCACAAGAACACATAGATCAATGGAACAGAATAGAAAACCCAAAAAAGGACCCACAACTACATGGTCAATTAGTGTTTAACAAAGCAAGAAAGAATATCCAATGGGAAAAAGATACTCTCTTCAACAAATGTTGAAAAAACTGGACAGCAACATGCAAAGAATGAAACTGGATCACTTTCTTATACCATACACAAAAATAAATTCAAAATGGATTAAAGACCTAAATTTGAGACAGGAAACCATCAAAATTCTAGAGAACACAGGTAGTAACCTTTTTGACCTTGGCCACAGCAACTTCTTCCAAGACACATCTCCTGAGGCAAGGAAAACAAAAGCAAAAAAAAAAAAAAAAACCACGATCTATTGGGACTTCAAGATAAAAAATCTCTTCACAGTAAAGGAAATAATCAACAAAACTAAAAGGCAACCTTCAGAACAGGAGAAGATATTTGCAAATGACCTTTCTCATAAAAGGTTAGTACTAAAGATATATAAAGAACTTATCAAACTCAACGCCCTAGAAAACAAATATTCCAGTTAAAAAATGGGAATAAAAAAAAAAAGGGCATAAGACATGAATAATCTTTTCCAAAGAAGACATCCAGATAGCTAACAGACAAATGAAATGATGCTCAACATCACTCATCATCAGGCAAATATAAATTAAAACTACAATGAGGTATCACCTCATACCAGTCAGAATAACTAAAATTAACAAAAGGAAACAACAAATGTTGGTGAGGAGGCAGAAAAAGGGAAACCCTCTTACACTGTTGCAGGGGAATGCAAATGGTTAACAGCCACTCTGGAAAACAGTATGAAGGTTCCTTAAGAAGTTAAAAATAGAACTACCCCATAATCCAGCAATTCCACTACTAAAGGTTTACCCAAAGGATAAAAAAAATACTGATTTTGAAGGGTACATGAACCCAATGTTTTAGCATTATCAACAATAGCCAAACTATGGAAAGAGCCAAAATGTCCACTGACAGATGAATGGATAAATAAGATATGGTATATATGTATATATGTTATATATGCGCATGCATGTATATAGACATACACATATATAATGGAATATTACTCAGCCATAAAAAGGAATAAATCTTGCTATTTCCAATAATGTGGATGGAGTTAAAGAGTATAATGCTAAGTGGAATAAGTCAGTCAGAGAGAGACAAATACCATATGATCTCATTCACATGTGGAATAACAAACGAATATGGGAGTAGAGGGAAGAGAGGCAAACCATAAAACAGGCTCTCAACTATAAAGAACAAACTGAGGGTTCTTGGACGAGGGGTGGATTAAATAGGTGATGGAGATGAAAGAGGCCACTTGTTGGGATGAGAACTAGGTATTGTATTAAGTGATGAATCACTCAATTCTACACCTGAAACTAATATACTGTATGTTAACTGGAATTAACGTAATCATGCCATACTCAATTCGTAGTAAAAATAGGAGACCAGATGGCAAAAACTAAGGTGGCAATTATAAAATGATAGACTTTTAATCACTTAAACAAAACTATTTTTGACAATAACATACAAAAATATGGCTTAATAGAGTAAAACTACAAAGTTTGTAAAAGCAGATAATCCAAAATGAAAGTAATATCTGAAAATCACCTAAACAAATATATTTGAGGTAATGAATAAAAGAAAATTAAATGATCAGGTAATTTAAAAATATGTACTTAAAGTTGACTAACAGAGCCTGGATAATTAAAGAAAATTTTCATTCCATATTATCTACTTACCCAATTTATTTTACCTATTCATTCTTATAAGTTTCTTATGATTTATATTCTATAGAAAAGAAAATGGGATTTAGGATGAAATCTGTCTCCTTCCAGCAATAACTCCAAAAATAGTTTGTGAATTTTTTTTTTAAGATTTTATTTATTTATTTGACAGAGAGATAGATCACAAGTAGGCAGAGAGGCAGTCAGAGAGAGAGGAGGAAGCAGGCTCCCCGCTGAGCAGAGAGCCCGATGCGGGCCTCAATCCCAGGACTCTGGGACCATGACCTGAGCCGAAGGCAGAGGCTTTAACCCACTGAGCCACCCAGGCGCCCTAGTTTGTGAATTTTTAACTAATTAAAGAAGACAATCATTTAAGAGAAATACTTTCTAAAAAAATTACCACTGAGGGGCGCCTGGGTGGCTCAGTGGGTTAAGCCTCTGCCTTCGGCTCAGGTCATGATCTCAGGGTCCTGGGGTCGAGCCCCACATCGGGCTTTCTGCTGAACAGGGAGTCTGCTTCCCTCTCTCTCTCTCTCTGCCTGCCTCTCTGCCTACTTGTGATCTCGCTTTTAAAAAAAAAAAGAAAAAAAAATTAACACTGATAATTATAATTTATCAAAATGTTATATACATTTTGCTTCATTTCCTCTCAAGTTTGCTGTATTTGAATTATGCTTTCTTCATTAACATGAACATCTGCTTATAAATTATTAGTCCTTTATTCAACACTGTATTTGACATTTTTGTACATTACATTATAGAAAATTAATAAAAATAAGGAATTTCAAAAATAAAAAAAGAAAGAATTTGTACGAGTTCACTCAGCAGACATGGAAGAAAAGGCATTCAGAGTGACAGCAATAATTCCTACAGCACTTCCAGGGTTCCCAGCACTGTTCTAGGAACCTCACATATTTAATCACTGTAGCCTCAAAACAAACCTATGAGATGTGCATTGTTCTTAGTACACACTCCCATTTTCCATAAAGCAACTGAGGTATAAGAAGGTAATCTGACCAAAATCACATAACTGTAAGTAACAACAATAGGCATCAAACCCAAATCCTTGGCTTTTTTTTTAAAGATTTTTTTTTATTTATTTATTTGACAGGCAGAGATCACAAGCAGTCAGAGAGGCAGGCAGAGAGAGAGGGAGGAGGAAGCAGGCTCCCCACCGAGCAGAGAGCCCGATGCGGGGCTCGATCGCAGGACCCCGAGATCACGACCCGAGCCGAAGGCAGAGGCCTCAACCCACTGAGCCACCCAGGCGCCCTCAATACTTGGCTTTTAAACACTATCTGGATTTCCTTTTTAGGAGACGGAATCATGTGTACGGAGGCAGAGAGGTCTAATACCATCACTACACTAGGAAACTGCAAATGCTACCATAATATACGGTGTGAGGCAGAAATCCGAAGGGGAGGTCAGGAAATGAAAAATGGATGAGCAGTCAAAAGGCAGACCATGAAGGGCTTCACATATCAAGTAAAGGAGTTTCTATCATTTCAAGTAAGCAAGTACAAACCACCGAAGGGTTTTAAAGAATGGAATGGCATGTATTGATTTATATATGGTACAAAAATAACTTAGGCAGTGGTGAGCACAACGGACAGGGGGGAAATCAATAAAGGAGACAGAGAATTCAGTTAAGAATCAAGTGGATGGGTCCAAGAGACTGATGGTGAGAACTGGAGTTCAGCACTGTTGATATACATAAAAGAACAGACTCAAAGGAGACTGAAGAAAAAGAAGCCACAGAAATTGGAGAAGGATTCTGTATGGGGAGAAATGGGATGGGAGCGGGTAAGATAAGGATATCTCTCAGGCTGCTAACTTGGGGGTGGGGAGAAGAGGGATGTTATTAATCATGACTGGGAACATGAGAGGAAGCAGTTTTATAATTTAAAAAATGAGTTCACATTTGGCCAGGCGAGCCTGTGGGCCCTCTTAACAGCCCCATAATGATGCAGAATCTCAGCAGACAGACATGTATTTGGGAGACTTCAATATACCGGCAGTATTTAAAGCCCCTGAAACAAATGAGACTCACTCAAGAACCCTATGAAGAAAAATCAACGAAAGCAAAAAGAAAACAAAAGACCGGTGTTTTTGAAACTTCAGTTATTCAAGAACAACCTCCAGAATTGTTCCCATGTTACTGTATATTACCTGTACTACTGTGTAACACTTTTTCTTGAACTGGCATATTTAAATGTGATCTCTACTATAAAAAAACCTAGTATTCTTTGGCATAATAAATGGGAAAATACCATACAGATACATTTTAATGCTGTGTTTATGTAAGTTCAGTAATTATTAAAAAACGGGCCAGTCTGGTGGGGATGTTGACAGTGGGGGAGGCTGTGCATGTGGGTGAGCAAGTGGTAGAAGGAAAATCTCTTTACTTTTCTCTCCATTTTGCTAGACATCTGACACTGCTCTAAAAAAATAAAGTCTTTAAAATAAATGCAACTTTAAGTGTTTGTACTTTATCTAGTATTACTTGGGAAACTTAAGTATGTGCTTCAGCTCCTGAAAGCTGTTCTTTGTCAAAATATTTTTTTTCCAGCAATACTGGGAAGACAAACTTGTCACAATCTAAAATAATACCAATTAAAGGTAATTTGAAAGGAGATAGAAATGAATTTTCACGGTGTGATAGGTTATTACTTAATGCCCTCTGAGTCACCTAATGTCATCTCATGTGCTGCCGCTGGCCCAAGATTTGGGAAAATTCATTATAGGAGAGTCAAAGGAAGTGGTTCAGATATTTGTTCCCAGGTGAACTGCGGTAAAGGAGGAGAATGGAATCTGTGGACACAGAATTAACAATGTGAAATTACACAGAAAAGTGTCAAATAGTATAAAAAGATTAGTATGGGGTTTTAACATGCACATTCAGGATCCTCCTGAAGAGTACAGATTATCAAAGGAAGAAGAGTCCCTTGTTCCTGAGTTACAGCTAAGGGTGAAGTTTAAAGATCTCACAATTGTTGCTGCCCAGCAGGTGACTAATTTGAGCCTGGACTTAGAATTCTCTCCTCTCCGGCGCCTGGGTGGCTCAGTGGGTTGAGCCTCTGCCTTCGGCTCAGGTCATGATCTCAGGGTCCTGGGATCGAGTCCCATATCGGGGTCTCTGCTCGGCAGGGAGCCTGCTTCCTTCTCTCTCTCTCTCTCTCTCTCTCTCTCTCGCTCAGCTTGCCTCTCTGCCTACTTGTGTTCTCTGTCAAATGAATAAATAAATTCTTTAAAAAAAAAAAAAAAAAAGAATTCTCTCCTCTCCAACACTAAATCCACTCCTCCTGTCCCCTGCCCTGACCCCACCATACTCTGGCTGTACTTAATGCTCTAGTAAAGTAATGCACTGTGAGTGTGTGGGCTCAGACCCCTTCCTTCTGGGACTATCTGACCACATTCTCCCCATCACCACTGTCTATTGCGATCAAAGGCTCCATGTCCTAGTCATAAGAAGCCAAAAGCCAAACAGGAAGAGATGTGGCAGTCAATGAAAACTCATGGGGGAAACACACACACACACACACACACACACACACACACACACTTGCAGGCATGTGCACTTGCACATTAACTTACTATGACTTCCCCGAGCTCTGCTTAGTTTCAGATAAAAATTGAGTGCCTTAGATTACTTTGCAGACTCTGCTCAGAGAATTCATTTGCATAAAAATGTTAGTTTCCAGGAGACAAACCATAAGTGACTCAATCTCACAAAACAAACTGAGGGTTGATGGGGGGAGGGGGGTTGGGAGAGGGGGTGGGGTTATGGACATTGGGGAGGGTATGCGCTATGGTGAGTCTGTGAAGTGTGTAAACCTGGCGATTCACAGACCTGTACTCCTGGGGATAAAAATATATGTTTATAAAAAAAATAAAATTAAAAAAAAAAAATGTTAGTTCCCTTTACTGTTCCAAAGGAGATTGATCATCTTCCATCCCATCAGTTTTGCATACCCGACTCCTTTTAATAAGGGGTCAAAAATGATTTTTTTTCTACTATGTGATCAACAAAACATTTGGCCAAAAAAAAAAATACTTTAGCAAATCTAAAGGACTTCATTTGCATTTCTTTTCTTGCTAATCTCTGACATAATGGTATTTTTCCACTTTTCTTTATTGCCAAATCCATTAGACCGTATGTGTCACCTACATTAAACGTCCTAAATACACAATTTCCTTTCAAATGTAGTTATGAAACTAGTTTAGGAATAGACGTGTGTTAAATCTAAGGAGAATTTTAACTTCTTCGATTCAACAGTTTTCATCCTAAATAGACTTTAGTATTTTTAAGCCTCACTCCCACTGAAAACATACTCATGTTAATGATATAAAATAGATGATAAACAGATGTGAACAGAACTAGAATTTTTCAAAAACATTACATCTTCCAAATGTCCAAACCCAATTTAAAACTTAAACACAAATTTAGACAAGTATTTTCATAAAGACTTGAACATTGTGCATAATCAACAAGAAATAACAATTGTAAGAATTTCTGTTCTACAAAACTACAATAAAAATACCCAAGTACAGGGAACATTTGCACTGAAATGGAATGCAACACTCATTCCACCATAGAGCAGAATTTCTAAGAAGCTGTAGAACATCTATTGGCGTTTTTGTAATCTAAAGTAAATTAAGACCAACAAGCACAAAAGGTAGTGTGTTTTTAAGTAATAAAACAACTAGAAAAGTACAGGAAGCACCACTATGCTGAACAGCTCTGAGACAGAGGAGAAAGGCTGAGATGTCAGTGGGCAGGAGGGGCCAGGCTTTAAGATGGGACTTGGTCATCTGTGCCCATGTTCCTACATGTGTATTCCTGTACTGTCTTCCCTGCCTTACGGCTGCTCCTTGTCACAGTCCATTACAGGTTTTGAAGGGGAGGAAAGGATTACACAATCCTCTTCCTAGACCACAAGCTCCTCAGGAACAGATACTCTATCATCTTTGTCACCTGCAACTGGCCCAGTACCTAGGCTGGGTAAGATTCTCAACTAATGTCTGTTGCATGATTACCATAGTTTGTTACTTGATGGGGAAAAAATTATATTGCTTCCAGCATTAAGAGAGACATTATCATGCTCTAATAAATCATTCTTAGCCTGCAACTGAAAAAGGTCCTTGAATAGAGGACAGGAAATTCACTGGTTTTTTTTGTTTGGTTGGATTTTGTTGTTTTTTGTTCTCCTCCCTCCCAAGTGGCTGCCTTAGTTGGGCTGCAGAAGCAGATTCAGAGATGGAGATCTGAATGCAGAAACTTACCTGGTAAACATTAACTACAGTAGCAGGATTGGGCAGAAGGAGAAGGGGCCTTGGCTGACCCCATACAGAACTCTGGAGTGGGGAATGATGCTTTACATGTAACCAGGATTGAGGCAAAGCCACCTTGTGCCCCATCCCAATCATTGGACACAGGTTCCTCTGGGAGAGAAAGGGAATGAAGTGATCTTGGTTGAAGATCCTTCTAGAGAGGGACCCAGCTGCGAGCCACTAGCAGCCAAAACTTTGCAGAGTAGAGGACTCTGAAGAGGGAACTGAGTGATGCCCCACAGCCCCCACCACCAGACACTCAGAAGCTCAGACCTCAGATTGTAGGAGAGTAACACCCAGACCTGAGACCACAGCAATGATCTTTCTTACAGGCTAAATATATAAAAAGGCACTGACAGGACCCAAGCCTAGGTCATCAGGTCTCTGCATAGCGACTGTCAATCTGTCACTATCTGGCCCTTCAGTCACTTAAAATTACTGTAGACTGAGAAAATTGCCCTCCCACTGAACTATGAGAAATCACAACTGGTAACAATCTTTTAGTCCAAATTCTGAGACTTCTTATAACTTGCACAGCCTGAAGCTGATTGGTCCACTCCAAATTAAGAAGCCTAGCAGGAAATGATTCAAAAGTATCCATTCAGAAAACATTCCCAGACTCATCACCATCTGGTCAGATCTGATTATTAAACAGTCAAGGAAACTCCTGCTGGAGACACCAAGGGAAGAATTCTTCTGAGGCTTCCATTTAGCGTTTGTAACAACAGTGGGGAATAAGCATGATGGACCACTGGTACCTCGTGCCAGGTCCCCTCACATCTGATCCACTCTAGCCACTCTCCTTCCATCACCTCCAGAGAGACAGGAAGGTGCACGGTGGGTTTAAAGCCCCTCAATGATAAAAGGAGCAAAGATGCATACTTTAAAAAGGAGGAAAAATGTTTTAAGTGCTCTCGTTTCATTCCACACTGGTCAACAACCTCCTCTCTCCAGCTAGGAACACCAATGCCATTTTTCAAACATCCCAGATGCTTCCCTGCATGCAAGACTTCCTAACCAATTTTTCAAATTAAGCCCAACCCTGAATTTGGCTGCTCGCTCAGTCTGCTTTGAAAGAATGTCAGCAGTTTTGATATCTGCCACATTTTATTCACTGTAGGTTCAGGATCCCCACAGAACAAAGCTACAAATAAAAGCTAAAGAGAATTAGGAAGGAGAAAGCCTTCTTTGGCAGGGTGCAAACTCCACTGAACTCACAATGGAGGGAGAGAGGACCTGCTGGGCTGAGACTCTTAGTTAGAGGAAAAGAAGAATCAACAAATCTCATCAAGAAATCCCAACCGCATCTCAGAAAAGCTTTCAAAACCCGACCTTCTGTACAGATAACAAGTAGAAGACATCAATTACAGTTACATTAATGAGACTGAGCATCACGAGCTGAGTAAATCAAAAAGCCTTTTCAACCTTTAGAGATTTTATCCAAGACATTTAACAAACTACAAACAAGGTGATATGTGAAATAGTCTAACTTGAATGCCCAAGAATTGTCTGTCATTTGCAGTCTTCAGTAGTACTCAGGTCATCTCCCTATGCAGTTTTGCAATGGGATCTTAGGGCCAGCAGATGAAGAAGTATCTATCTTTCTTCCAAAACTTGGGGGCTGACAGAGAAACTTCCCAAGTGTACGTTCAGCACTCTGGCTGCAAGGCAACTGTCAGCCAAGCTGGCAATGCTCAGAGCTTTTCAATCAAATCCTCTTTTCCTGATATGTAATTCATTTAGCACATTTCCTTCGTTATGTCATCATGTTAAGAGTTCTAACTCTACATGGGACGCCTGGGTGGCTCAGTTGGTTAAGCAGCTGCCTTCAGCTCAGGTCATGATTCCAGCGTCCTGGGATGGAGTCCCACATCGGGCTCCTTGCTCAGCAGGAGCCTGCTTCTCCCTCTGCCTCTGCCTGCCATTCTGTCTGCCTGTGCTTGCTCTCTCTCCCTCTCTGACAAATAAATAAAATCTTTAAAAAAAAAAAAAAAAAAGAGTTCTAACTCTACAGACCAAGCACATCTTGCCTGTGACAGCCATGATTTAAACCAGTGGTTCTCAACCAGGAGAGACTTCATCCCCCTAGGACATTTGGCAAGGTCTGGAGATAATGCTGATTATCACAACCGGCAGGGAGGGGACTGTGCTAATGCCATCTAGTGAGAAGAGGTCAGGAATGCCGCTAGCCACCCCACACTGCACAGGACAGCTCCCCCCAATCACACCACACAACAAAATATTAATAGCGTCAAGGTGGAGAAACTCTTAGACCTTGCTCTGGCTGAGCATATAGAAGTACTATGGAAGAAAATACTGGAAAACAGCTCAGTTTTGTGTAAAACACATATATGTGAAGGGAACAGAGCTCTTCTTCACTTGAAATCTACTAACCAGATTTTAGGATATTGTATTGTACACAGTCTGCATATTCTGTAATGCAGAAATTTAAGGAATTGCAATGCCTGTGTTTCTACTTCCTCTAATCCCTGCCCAGAGATCTTGCTCTTCAAGAATGGGAACACCATTTTGCTGGCCCCAGCTGAGTGACTGGTTCACATTTGCTGCTTTGCCTTGTTTCATAGCTTACCACAAACAGTCAAAGATGACTTCACACTGTTTAAAAGATGCACCTCTATGAACCTCTTCACACTGTTTAAAAGATGCACCTTTAGAGAAGAGGGACACTGTTCTCTAACTCAAGTATGATAGGATTCATAATGCTTGGTATCCCCCCCTTTCTTACTTGGGGAGCTCCTTCATTAGGATTTCAGCATCTTTCATCTTAACCCATGGTATCTACTCTTAGATATTTCCCCCTATCTTCCCACCTCCACAAATTTGTAACAGCAAACAAATGAATTAAATATTGACCAAGAGCAGTGGTCTTTCTCAATAGCCTATCTTCTTCCACTATTATCTGCCAGTCAGATCAACCATTTATACCTTCTTTCCCTCACTTCCTCTATGTTAGTCAGTTGTCAGGTTCTTTGTATTTTCATTTTGAAACACTTCTTCCACTCTCCCTTCTACTCCATTTATAATGTCTCACACCATCTCTCAGACTCCCAGACCCTCTTATGTGATGTTGCCGCCAACCAGAGGCATTCCTTTTCCTTCCTAACACCATTCCAACTGCATCTTTATGTACTACTCGTTTTCATTAAACCTCATTCATTTTAACCTATTTGTGTTCTATTTATTGAAGACTTACGGAGGTATGGCAATATAGTGCATTGGACAACTTCCCCCAGAAATTCACATCTATCCTGAATCTCAGAATAAGACCTATTTGGAAATAGGATCTTTGCAGATGTCGTTAGTTGAGGCCATCCTATAGTAGAGTGAGGCCTAAATCCAATGACTTTTGTCCTTTTAAGATGCGAGGGCACACAGAGACACAGGAAGAGTCAGTGTGAAAATAGGGCCACAGATTAGAATCAGGCACCTACAAGCCAAGAAATGCAAAATATGGACAGCAACCACCAGAAGTTAGGAGAGGTATGGAATGGTTTTCCCGTCACAGCCTCCAGAAGGAACCAACTTTGCCAACATCTTGATCTTGGATTTTCAGCCTCCTGAACCATGAGAGAATAAATTTTTGCAGTTTCAAGATATCCAGGTTGTGGTAATTTGTTACAGCAGCCCTAGGAAACTAATACAGACGGCCATGAGAATATGCCTCACACTTCAACTACAGGTGGCATAACTGTCCCAGTATTCAACTACTTCATTCTGATATCCACAGTGGAATCTGCCCCAAGGTCACACTGCTCACAAGCTATCCAAACCAGTGACCTACAGCAGCAGATATGCAAAGCAGACCAACTCATGTAAGATGCACACTCCTTTGATGAGCAACATTGTCTCAAAGACTGTTACACAGCCCTGCCACATGTCCTTAGACTGACCAATCTGGAACACTGACACCCAACCTTCTTTCCCTCTCTCCTTCTCTTACAATCAGTCTCGTATGTTGGTCTCCTGGCTCTCCAACGTTCGTTCCCTAGCTCCCTTCCCTTTCCCCTCTCACCCCACTAGAATTCTCCCAATAAAATCTGCACACAATTAACTGTAGCTTGATATCTACCTTTTGCAAAACTCAGAGAAATCCAGAAGGGAATTACAAAATCTGATTTCTATTTTAAGTGGATTTCTTTACCCGGTTTGTGGAGAATGGATTCAAATTTGGTAAGATTTTAAGAAGAAAGACCAAATAGGAAGCTCATACAGTGGCTTAAGAAGCCAGGCTTCTGGTTCACAGTATCCTAACAGTAAGGGTAGATTCAGTGGGGAGATTCCAGATATACTTTGGCAGCAAAACTTAATGAACTTGGTGGCATATTTAAGTGAGAGTTTGGAAAAACTGGCATTGAGGTTGATTCCTTAATTTCTATAAAGAGCAAATACACGGATATTGGTGCAATTCATGGAGACTGGAAAAAGAAGAAATCAAAACTAAAAGATTACAAGTTCAATTTCAGATATGTTAAGATCAAAATTATTTGGAATTATCTAAACAAAGATGTCTCAGAGATAGGTTTAAGGTAGGAAGCTAAGACTGCTCTCTGAACTGGGGAAGTATCAGAATATAGCATTGGAAGCTATAGTGTTGAGGAAGTAATTAGAATCACCTACAGAAAAAATGTAGAGTGAGCAGTAAAAGATAGTCATGAGGCTTTCCAAAATTTTAAAGTCAAGAACACAAGACAAAACAATGAATACTAAGAAGGAGTGCTTAGAGCTATACTCAGAAAAGTGTGAACATGGTGTCCATAAGCTAACAGAAAAGAACATTTGGAGGATGCATGGATGGACAACAGGCAAAATGCTGCTGGGAGTACAAGGAAGAGGATTTCAAATTGGTGGCTAATTTGGAGACAGAGTCTTGGGTGATCTGCCATATTGGGGGAATGGTGAGAAGGGAAATAAAACAGGAGTTGTCTGAGGAAAGAATGAGACTTAAGGCTAAGATGACACAAGGCTGGGAAACCTTTGTGCCCCAAGCACCAAGCACTGATAGAAAAAGCATTTTTTTTATATAATAAAAAGATACAGTCAAGGATATTTCCATTTCATTTGGTATTTTTTTAATGCACACTTTGCCAACACTGGCTCAATAGATTTTTTTTTTAATTAATTTTAACTAGGACAAAAAACAAGATCTATTCTTGTGTAGAAGAAAGGGTCAACAGAAACTTACAATAATAATGGGGGCAAAACATTCACTGGCTCAGGAATCAAAAGAAATGAAAGCAAAGCAGAGGCATCAACACCTGTCAGGCACCAAGTTCTGAGCTCTCAGCATTGAGGGATACTTACTACAAGAAGGCAAGTCAACTATTTAGTTGGCATTCACTGGAATGATCACATCCACTTTAGAAGTACTGAAATATTTCTGTACTACTTAGTAAATAGCCTCTATTCCAACACCTACCAAAAGGGTGTTGTTTTAAGCACCAAACTAATCAAAAGAATAAATCTACTCGTACAAATTCTTAAGTCGTCATCATCTCACCTCTGAAACTTCTTTCTCATTTTACTACATTCTTTCGTGCTTCCTGGTATAAACTAACTCTCTGGTTTCCTTCCAAAAAATCACTGGCACAGCCTCTCCAACTTCATTAGAAACGACATTATTCATCACTTTTAGGTCACTGGGGATCCTCGCCCATAATCTGTCCCTACTGCCACTTCACTTGGAAACAGATGGCCCTTCCTTAAGAAAAAGTGATCAGATTCTTAGACATCAGAAATAAAGACTACCAATCTATTTTACCCTAAAGAAGTAATATTCAGATATACAGTCAATGAAAGCTTCACAAGACTGATAATTCAGTTGCAAACACTCAATATAATAAGCTACTCATTAAAGATAAGGGACTAAAAATAAATTATAACAAAGTGAATGAAAAAAATATTATAACAAAGTGTGTGTGGAACATTACTCTGAATTTTTTACTGAATAATAAAATTATCTCAAGAGAAAAATGTGGTTATTTTTCTATATGAGATCTATAAGCACATACCTCCAAGTGATAATTAATATAGAAGTCTATGTAGTCAGAAACTAGGACTAAAATACACATTAAATGATTCTGGGGGTGCTCTCCCCAAACAAAACCTGAGCCAAAGAGCATCAATTTGGGCTCCCTCATATACCAATGATCCTTGGGAGGTTTGGGAAATCCAAAGTCACTGGTAACCTGACCCACAAAAAGAGCACTGGGTATTTCTGTTTGCAGTAAACGAGTATTTATAAATACACTACATATCGCAGAAATACTCCAGCTACCTAGAGAAAGGGTATGCATACCAAACAGGAGAAAAATAAAACAGAATGCATTTCTATATAAATAACTCTGCCTTAATAGCAATACCAAGGGCCAGTAGCTTTCCAACTAAGGTTTCAGATATCAGTGGAGGCCATCTACACCTGGCAGGAAAATAAGTCTTCAGGATATTCAAAAGGTCTATGTCCTGTCTTAAGAATACATGGTGGGAGGGGCACCTGGGTGGCTCAGTGGTTAAGCCGCTGCCTTCGGCTCAGGTCATGATCTCAGGGTCCTGGGATTGAGCCCCGCATCGGACTCTCTGCTCTGCAGGGAGCCTGCTTCCTCCTCTCTCTCTCTCTCTCTGCCTGCCTCTCTGCCCACTTGTGATCTCTCTCTGTCAAATAAATAAAATTAAAAAAAAAAAAAAAAAGAATACATGGTGGGAGAGAAAAAATTTTCCCCTGGACCTTCAGGTGCAGTTGGGCTGCCAGCAAGTCAGAGTAATGAGCAGCTGGACCCCACACGTGCTCGGCTCTCTGTTCACTGGGCAGGCATTTATCAGGGTGTAAATTATTTACAGTGCTCTCCAAATGCTTTGAAAAGTTACTGTGTTTTCTTAACAATAAAATAAAGAAATCCTGAAACAATTATTACATGAACTAGGGGCTTGGAAAAGTATATATATTCTAAGTAGCAAAGGTTGCCTTGATTGGAAAACCCACACACAAGTGCATGTGGCATGAAGGCTTGCCAACACCAAATGAAACATGTGATTCTAATTCCTCAGTCCTCTCTTGTCACTTTAGACTAAGGACGGCAAATAGCAATCTATAAATGGAAGTGCTGAAAACAGACAATGGTTTAAGGCCTCATCATTTTAACATCTCTTCACTGAGTGATAACAGATACCCAAAAAAATGCATAATCAGATAATTACTTTGCACTGATTGACTCCATCTTTTAAAGACTCTCAAGAAAATTAAAAACTTTAAAAGAGCAAAAACACAGCAATTTTTTAAATTAACATATCACGTATTATTTGCCCCAGGGGTACAGGTCTGTGAGTCATCAGGCTTGCACATTTCACAGCACTCACCATAGCGCATACCCTCCCCAGGATCCATAACCCAGCCACCCTGTCCCTACCCACCCTCCACCCCCTGTTTGTTTTGTGATATTATAAGTCTCTTATGAAAAATGCGGCAATTTTAACTGTTTACTGAAACTCAGTTGTAAGAGAACAGTACAGCGACACTGAAGTTCTGTTCCAGAAATGCCAGGAAAGAGAAAAGGAAACCAATTAACTGTATTAAGCAGTGTCAGAACGTGACACTGTGTCAGAATGTCACTTCCACAGCAAGGGACAGAATACCTGATCATTGGAAACTTAAGCGATAGAGTTACCCCAGTTCTCTAGGTAACAAAAAGTCTGAAGTAGCAGTTCTAGGACCGCCGGTTCAATAGCACAAATAGGTCAGATCACTGGGTCCGAGAGATTAACTTGCTCACCCTTCTCCTCGCAGCCTTCAAGGTACTGACTCCCAGCTCCAAGCAGTACATCCCATGGAAAGCTGAGGTGTAAGTGGGATCCCTAAAGAAGCACAAGAGAGGGAATGTGCTTCAGTTGAGGGCGCCCAAAAAAACAGAGCTGCAGAAAACTCCCGCCTACATCAGAGTCTCACGCTGACGAAAAAGCGGGCTCCTTAAACCCTCCCCCCGCGGATTCCCCTTGACTTCTCATTGGTTAGAAGTAACCCACATGCTCACACTTAGGCCAATCAATGGCCAAGGGGACGGGATTGCCACGTTGGATTAGACAACCAGCTTCACGTGGGGTTCGCTTAGTTGCAGCCTGACTAGAATCAGGATGCTGGTAACAGAAGAGAGGATGTTGGTAGGCGACAGCGTGTGCCAGGACCATGCTTTTTATACTACAGGTCGAAACGTTTGGCTCCACTGGACGTTTCAAGAAAAGTAGTTTCTCTGCAAAGTTTCAACTTCACAGTCCGGTTGCCTGCTGACCTCCATGCTGACATAATAAAGCACCACGAGATAGATGCCTGTGTACGTCCCAGGTGTTTATATCCCAGTCACGTGAAACTCGGTAGCTTCGAGTCAGCCGGCTGCCCTCCCCTACGTGAGATTAAGCAATTACTGCAGACTTTAGAACACAGAGTTCCGGAGAAAAACACAGCTAACAAATGCATGTTACTACTTCTACTTCTGAGCCGTTTCCCAGTTTAAGTGCAACCCGTTGCTATAATCTGATCAAGAGGTATCAAAGGTGAGGCCGGCTGCGACGAAGAATTTCCAGGCTGACGAGTTAAACACCGATTGTTCCCCAAAATGGAACGGCCAGTCTAGATTATATCAAAGAACTAATAAACATCATTCCCTAGAACTCGAAACTGAACCAGAAATAACTCGGCTTGAGATTTAAACAATTTCCCTTTGTTACTGATTTTTTTTTTTTTTCAAACTTGACTGGAATGGTCGCTGCAAACCCTATGATGAGAACACAGTGGTATTACAGCCAGTCGCTCCTGCAGTTGTAAATCAGAAATTCTAAGCACAATTCTGATCCTTCTGTACTGTGAACTAATTCATTCCCAGACACTGACCTAGGGCCAACCATTTCAGGTGCCTAAAAAAAGAGATAAATGAAAAAGTTCCTTACAACCTATAAGGACACAGATGTGAACAATTATAAGGTGATGTGCAGGAAAGAATCTAAAAAAAGGGAGCAGAACCCGCAATGCTGTGTACTTTAGATAGGCTTTGGAGGCTGACAGGAAGGTGTTTCAGATCCAGACTGGACCACTTATATGCTGTGTGATGGTGTGTGCATAGCTTTCTCTCTCTAAAATTCTGGAAAATGTGATATTACTACATAACAGGAAGGTTTTAAGAACAAAATGAGATGGCAAATGTGAAGTGTCTGGAACAATGTCCCACACATCTGTCCATTTTCATCTTGCTCCTCTTTCAACTTGCTCCCTCCAGCCAACCTCCTCCACTCCACCCCCCTAACCCCCTCCCACCCAGCCAGAAGAGAGTAGGTCAGACTGTCCTGGAGGGTAGGAAGCTTCAGGTTTAGGCAAGGTGGACCAGGGCTCAACTGCCCTGTTTAAAATTTTTTCAAGAAAATTTAAACTGAATTGAAGAGGCAAGACGGAAGGGTTGGGAGCTATCTATGCCTTGCCTTTGAGCTTCTTTCCTACCATCACCAAATTCAAACAGGCATCACCCAGGCTGGGGCCCTACTGCAAGCCACACTCCACTAATCAGGAATTAAAAATATCTCTTTCTCCACTTTCTGAGGTCCCATGCTCTTGTGAAGAGCATGCAATCTGGCACTCATTCTCAACATGGGGTGGAAATTATTCCCAAGTTGTTTGGATTTTTTTTTTTCAACAAACTATTTGGATATATAATTTACTTAAAATAAAATGTACTCCTTTAAAGCGCACGGAATAATGAAAATCGTTATTATATATGTTACTCCCATATTCATCAAACTACAGACTGTGGAACCTTACCACCACCTGTAAGGACCTATTTTATATTTTTATTTTAGCCAGAGGCTTCCATTGATGTTAAACAATAACTTTGCTGTTTAACCCTTAAACTGTCCCTGCTCCCCTTCCCCCAGGAGACTTAAAAACAAGTCCCAGAAACCAGCTCCAGGTGTGGAGGCCAAGAAAAACAAGGCTGTACCCACCTCGGGTCTGGCCCTGACATAAGTACAGCCATCTTGGCAAAACAAGAGCCGGCACCTTGCACTGTAAGAGTGGGTTAGCATCAGAATGGCTATCCTGGGGGCGCCTGGGTGGCTCAGCGGGTTAAAGCTTCTGCCTTCGGCTCAAGTCATGATCCCAGGGTCCTAGGATCGAGCCCCACATTGGGCTCTCTGCTCAGCAGGGAGCCTGCTTCCTCTCTCTCTCTCTCTCTCTCTCTGCCTGCCTCTCTGCCTACTTGTAATCTCTGTCTGTCAAATAAATAAAATCTTTATTAAAAAAAAAAAAAAAAAGAATGGCTATCCTGAAGGCCGGGAAGCCATTTTACTGAGTGTCCCTAACAGACTGACACTGTGTATACCACCAGGGCGGTTAGGTGATGGCGCCACAGGGACCAAATGTTGAAGAAAAACAAATAGTTAACTTGCAGAGATCACAATCCTGCTAGACCAGAGACTCCCTTGGTTTGCAAATGTCCTGGTGATTTACAACAAAAAGGCCATCTTTTCAATGGCTCAGTACCTCGAGGCCAAAGGTCGCCCTCCCCACCATAAAACTGTAGGAGGCTGAGGCAGAAGGAAATGTAATTAAGGTGAAAATTCTTCTAAACCTAAATCTCACTTAACTGCCAGGGTGACACCCGGGTGGCAAAAAGTTAAACAAAGTTAAACTGTCAAAGTGGGGTGCAAGAGATGTATGTAGCTATGAAAAAGTGCCTTGAAAATGCTATATAGGGGCGCCTGGGTGGCTCAGTGGGTTAAAGCCTCTGCCTTCGGCTCAGGTCATGATCTCAGGGTCCTGAGATTGAGCCCCGCATCGGGCTCTCTGCCATGCGGGGAGCCTGCTTCCCTTCCTCTCTCTCTCTGCCTGCCTCTCTGCCTACTTGTGATCTCTGTCTGTCAAATAAATAAATAAAATCTTTTAAAAAAAGAAAATGCTGTATAAACCCTTGGCTTTGAGTGCTCGGGGTCCTTGTTGAAACCCGCTGCGCTGGGCGAATACTTGGACCCCAGCTACCTGGAAATAAACCTCGCTGTGTACTTGCATTATCGAGAGTGTTCCCTGTCTAATTGAGGGGTGGTCGACTCCGTACCCTAACACACCCCCCAAAATTCCCTCATGCTCCTACCAGCTACTGAAGAGCTCACCGCAAACAACCATTGACTGGACTTCTATCTCTATAGATTAATTTTACCTCCTCTGGACTATCATATAAAAGGAAATCATACAGTAGGCATTGCTGTATGCCTGACTCCTTTAATTTAGCATACTGTTTGTGAATCGTTTGTTATCTATTATCTATTATCGATATTTCACTTATTTTCATTGCTGAGTAGTTTTGCCTTATATGGATGTACTATAGTTTTACCAATTTACATGATGAGGGACATGTGGTTGGTTTTCTACTTTTGGAGTTTATGAACAAAACTGTTCTTGCCGGGCGCCTGGGTGGCTCAGTGGGTTAAAGCCTCTGCCTTCGGCTCGGGTCATGATCTCAGGGTCCTGGGATCGAGCCCCGCATCGGGCGCTCTGCTCAGCGGGGAGCCTGCTTCCCCCCCTCTGTCTCTCTGCCTCTTGTTCTGCCTGCTGGTGGTCTTTCTCTCTGTCAAAGAAATAAATAAAATCTTTAAAAAATAAAATTTAAAAAAAAAAACTGTTCTTGCCATTCTTATGCACAATTGTGCATATTCTTATGCATATTATATGGACATACATTTTAATTTTTCTTTCATCAACACCTAAGAGTGAAATTTCATATGAATGTATGTTAACATTTAAAAACCACTTAAATGGCTTTCTAAAGCTGTTCCACTTTACAGCCCTACCAACAGTACATGAAAGTTCCAATTGTTTCACATCCTCACCAACACTTAATATTATAATGTCTTTTTAGTTCAGTGATTCTACCTGGTGCCTTACGGTATCTCATTTTAATTTGTATTTCCATAATAATTAAAGATGTTGAGCATCCTTTCATGTACATATTGACCATTCATATCTTCTTTTGTTAAGTATCTCTTCAAACTCTTTGCTCATTTTAAATAAGTTGGAGAATCACCTTGTTAATTTCTGCCTGAAAGCCTGCCAGAATTTCCACTGACATTGAATTAAATCTATAGATCAATGTAGGGAAAGTTGCCATCTTAATGAGTTATTCAGTCGAAGAATATGGTGTATTTCTCCATTTATTTAGGTCTTCTTTAATTTCTCCCAGCAACGCATGGTAGGTTTGTATATAGGACTTGCATATCTGCTACTGAATTTATCCTTAATTGTGACTGTAAATGGTTTTCTAAATTTTATTTCCCAAATGTTTATTGTTAGGATTACATAAATACAACTGAGTTTTGTATGAATGTGCTAGGTTGAAAACTATTTCCCCAAAATATGTTTCTGCTCAGAACTTCAGAATGTGATCTCATTTGAATATAGGATCTTTGCAGATATGATCCAGTAAGGATCCAATGATAGAATCATTCTGGATTTAGGTAGGTCCATACAATGACAGGTACCCGTATAAGAAGAGGAAAGGACCCAGAAAGACACACACACAGAGAAGCCCATATGAAGATAGAGGCAGAGGCTTGAGTTATGCTCGGGACCACCAGACACTGGAAAACACTGGAAGAGGCGAGTAAAGATTCCTTGCTGAGGCCATCAAGGTAGGTTATTCTATACACAGTTTTCTAGCCATTTATGTGGACAAGTCTCATATGACTCCTTGTACATTTTGCATCTCATTTGTTTTGGCACGTGGGCTGGTTGTCAATTTATTGCTTCTTAGCTCCAGATCTACAAATTTTTTGTTCTGCATTCTTAGAGTAAAGCAAAACCCCATAAGTACCCCTCCTTTGTTAGGTGACACAATATTAGGCTTTGTCAGTGGAGAGGGTTAGAGGGACACTGGAAGAAACAGTGCAAAAAGGGGCTCCTTTTCCCAGTTCTGGGGTGATTCTTTTCCCTTCCTCTGGGATGGCAGCAGGTGGTATGCAAGACTCCCAGGGGTGCTCACTCTCCAGCCAGTTTCTGTGACCCTCCAGAGGGCAACTTTCTGCAGACCAGCTTCACCCCTCAATGCTACAAAAGAACTTCTCCACCATCCTGCAATCCATAGTCACACCCTGTCTCATGACGTTAGAATCTTTTGTTGTAGGAGGGGACATCTTCCAAACTCTGTTCCTTCCTTGGCTATGCTCCCTTAGTCCTATAGGAGCAACTCCCATATTCCTTAGGGCCTTTTTCTCCTCATTTTAACCATTAACCACTTTTACAAATTAATGTGTTTTTGTATTAAATATTCCTGCTTATTGGAGTGACATCTTTAAAGTGCTAAAGGAAAAAAAATACTGTCAACACAAAATTGTATATGCAATGAATATAGCTTACAAAATGAAGGAGAAATACTTTTCAAATAAACAAAAACAGCATTTGTTACTAGCAGACCTGCATAATAAGAAAGATTAAAAAATATATTCACATAAAAATAATACCAGAAACTTTGATCTACACAAGGAAATGAAAACCACCAAAAATGGCTTAAATAAAGTTAATAAAAGTCAAGTTTTAAGTGTTCTCATAGTCTATTGACTGTCTAAAGCAAAAACTGGAAGCAATGTTTCATGGGATTATAACTTAGGTAAAAGTATAATGTGTAGCAAAACCGGTATGAAAGATGGAAGGGAAGATGGGAGACATGTTGGAAGATTCCTACATTACACATGAAGTGGTATAATATTATTTGAAGGTAAAGCGAATTAGTTTAAAAAACAATCTCTATGACAAACTTCATAGAGAGAGAAATGAAAACTTTTGTTCACACCAAAGACTGCACATAAATGCTTTTTGTAGCTTTATTCACAATCTTCAAAATATAAGAGCAACTTAAACGCTCCTCACCTGCAGAATGGTTAAACAAACCGGCATGTCCGTACCATGGGATACTATTCAACAATAAAGAAAAACAAACTCCTGATACATGCAACAAAATGGATGCATCTCAAATGCATTATGCTAAGCAAAGATGCCAGTCTCAAAAGATTATATACTGTGATACCATTTCCATAACATCCTAGAAAAGACAAAATCATGGGGACTGAAAGCAAGTCAGTGGTTGCCTGGCTAAGGATAGGAAGAGGGAATGACTGCGATGGGGGGTAGGGATTTTTTTAAGATGATAAAACTGTTCTATGTATTGATTGTGGAGTGGCTACCTGCCTGAATACATTTATCAAAACTCATAGAACTTCAAGCTAAGAGTAATTTATCTTACTGCATATATATTATATCTTAATTTAAAATAAAAGGAAAAAAATTGTCAATTTCCCCAAATTACTGGTATCATAACTATCTCCTGACTGGAACTTGACAATATGCCAGAAAGTTTATTTTAATGCATTTTATTAAGATTGTTTTTATAAAGCAGAAGTTTAATTATACCGATTTAAACTATATTAAGGTTAAATTGCTCTGGCCATTGTTAATGACAGATGATGTTTGGCTTCTACTGCTTGACTATTTGTTTTGTAGAATGTCCCAAGGCACCCCCTGGAGAAAAACCTAGCTGGCATAATCTCATCTCACCCAAATGGTGTGTGGCCTTCTCTTCAGGAATACACCCTAGGCAAGCATGTCACTTTTTGCAATAAGATCCCTATCTTGCCCCCAGTGTGGCTGAGGGCTAGAGCATGCATCCACGCACAGGACCAGCAATGCCAAAGAACATCACGCCACATCCTGTCTGAGCCATAATGCCAAATTCACTGCGGCCCAAAACCTAGCAAAAGACCTAAGTGGCAAACAATATTTACGGAGGATTGCTTAAAGCATGTGCCATTATTCTCTCCTCTGGATTCTTTAAAATTCATCCCTGAGTTAAATTAGACCATTCAAGAGAGCAGCCTACCTGCACGACATTGTGGCGGCCTCTACAAATTGCTGGGATTGAATTGCCGTTAAAGATCTAGACTGAGCAAGGTAATAAGAGCTCAATGAAACTCACATTTATCAAGGACATTGTTCACTTGGGTGCACGGTGTCTCTCTCTTTTCTTGGTATAATATACCATCATGTCTCTCTTGGTCAACATTTATGACCCAGAAACTAAGACTGGCCCTATGGCCATATTTTTTCCCTCACTGCTAGAAATCTCAAAGATGAGTCTAGCTCAGTATTGGTAAAAGTGTATACAGGATTTCAGAGGATATGTTTCATGAACTAAGCTACCTGTAGTCACTTTACTTTCCTCCCCTTATTTTTACTAGGACTCATTTTTCTTACTCTCGTTAATTCAATTCATCTGCTATTTTATATTATTGTTACCTAGCAAAAGGTGAAATGTAAGTAAATTCAGAATGACATACCTGTCTACGGACTAGTGATTGGTTTCCCTGTGGGCTAAATAAAGCAAATGTGCTCCTTGAGCTCTGGCCCCAACAAAATTCAATCTGCAGGATACAGAAAAGAATGATACAGCCAGCCACTTTAGGCCACACTTTTACTCTCACTACAATTTTGGCCAAAATCGTAGGTCTCAAAAAGTAAAAAGAAAGATTACCTTTAGTGACACTTTCTTTTTATGATAGTTCAGATTATTGGTTCTTATTTTGGTTTCCCTGCAATGGAAGATATACCACAATTTTTAATCTAAAAAAATTACTTGATACTGTCACTGTAATAAAATCCAAGGGAACTATAAGACTAAGAGGAAAATGGAACTTGGAAAATAGAGCACAAAATTTGCTTGACCCACCTACTACATACAAGAATATACAACGCATGAACTCATATTATTACCATTACATTTCTTTCCTCCTGATGGCCAGTAACAAATGTTATCCTAGTCCCTTCATACCATACGTTGTAAATTAAAGAAATTTAAGTGTAATTTTATAACATGGTCTAATGTACTTCTCAGCCATAAATTTGCTGTTGCAAGATGGGGATGACAGTAGAAAGAAAACATTAAGTGAGTATTTACAAACTTATTTCAAAAACCCAGATTTTTACTCTTCTAGGTTACCTGAGTAGGTCACACCTCTTAGGGCCTCCTAAGAATGAAACAGCAAATGATAGTGACCCTGAATATAAATAAGGGCCCCTTATCTAATAACATCCATAAATCAGTGAATAATTATTGAGCACATTTTCTAGTAGTTATTGGGACCATAATAAACAACCTTATCCTATCTTCATGGATCAATTGGTGTATCATCTACCTGGCTAGTCATGTCTATTTATGAGTTGTCCAAATTTCTAGAAAACATTGTGTTAGATCTCAAATTTTAAAGGGCACTATAGATAAATCTCAAAGTTCCAGTTATAGTATTACTAAAACACAATATTTAATATAATCCATTACTGAAACAAATGCAAAAAATTGTACACTAACCCCCTATTGTATTTACTTTAATGACTCGTGCTGTCCAGGGCTTTCCAGCTCCAAAACTCTCCCTTTCCTCTCTCAACTTCCTGTCAGTTTCCTCCGCTGTCTTCTCCCTTTCTTCAGGAAATAAGGATAGATTCTCCGTGTGTAGATTAACACTTCTTTCCACCTGTGAGTGAGCTGCCCCTTAAAGAGGGTAAAATACTATCTTTCAATCCATGTTACTTGGTCTTATAGTCAAGAACAGAGCACATGTGAAGATTTCCCAATGTGTGCTCTTGAGAAAAGTAGGTCTGTGTGTGTATGTGTGTGTGTAAAGCAAAGAAAATCCAGGTGTAAATGTTGCTATATAATAAGTTGGACTACTACAGAAATTTTATTTTATCTTTATTTTTTTGAGAGAGAGAGAGAGTGCACGAGTCCGGGGGAGGGGCAGAGGGTGAGAGAGAATCTTAAGCAGGCTCCATGCCAAGCTGAGCCTGATGTGGAGCTCCATCTCATGACACTGAGATTACCACCTGAGTCAAAATCAAGAGTCAGACGCTGACTGAGCCACCCAGGCATTCCTCAGTTGGCCTGTTATAAAGGACAAAAAAAAAAAAAGAAAGAAAGAAAGAAAGGCTTCTTGAAAGCAAATATAGTTAAAAGAAATGGATTCATATACTATCAAGATTGCAATGGAAAGAAAACGGAACAAGAATTTCATTTTCCTCTCATCTTTTTGGAGCTTGCAAAGATGAATAAGAAGCAAGAATTTGTCCAGAAATGCAACTATGTTTTCAAAATCTTAGCCCAAATAGGATAAAGTCCAACATCTGCAATTTGAGAAATGATTTTATCATTTTAGTAAAGTCTATTTGGGCACATGAGCAGATACCTTTTTTTATGCTTCCTACAATGCATAACCTTATCCTGTCCTCTAAAGCTTTCATTTTCCCCAAAATGACCTGACAGGGAGCTGAGAGGACAAGATGGGCTGCCTGACTGATTATACCCTGGGAATATTTATGTAACTTCTTGATGACAGCAAAATACTGAAAAGAGGATACAGGAGATAAAGTAATGGAAGCTGGCCTAACTTAAGCCTCATGTAATCCCTAGCATCTCCTAAATCACAAGGTAAGATTAGTCAGTGATCAAAATTCTTTAACAGTTGGCAGCTGCCTGAAAGCCTGCATTTTCCCTTTGAGTAGACTGTCAAATTTAGAGAATTTATGACCTGACCTATCAAAGATATGACTTTTAAGTCCTTGACCAATTTAATAAACATTACAGACAACTATGATTATGTGGTTGTTTTTTGTTTTTTTTTTTAACTTTTTGTTTTTTTGGCTGAGTTACATCCCAGCCGGGTTCAGCTGGCAAATGGTTGAATGCCATACCAAATCAGAGTTGCATCTGATCAGGCCAAAGCTCAAGAAATGGTTTTCCTCTTTACTTCTGACTTCTGAATGACTTCCATTCCCGATGTGAAAAGAAGACGTTTTCCTTTCCTATGTGTATGGCAAAAATAAGACATACTCTGACCTCTTAGAAATTGTCTCAATTTTTACCTTTTAAGAAATAAGAAAGCTTTCAAAAAAAAAAAAAAAAAAAAAAAAAAGAAATAAGAAAGCTTTCATCTTTTTTTCTGTAGTCTAAGGAACCATGTTACATAAAGCCCCGTGCAATGGCAATGCAATTTCTAGAAAACTTCATATGAACGAGGATGATTCACAAGGATAATCAGAAAACATGAAACACTGGGTATTATGCAAATATATCATTATAATATGCTTCTTTAATGTAACTTTGGTCGCCACTGGGATGCTTGCGTTATAACGTGTATTTAACAGCTTCTACATACCTGATTTTTTCATTGTAATTCTTTCATTGTATATATGTGGATATACTAGTCTTTTTTTTTTTTTTTTTTTTTGGATATACTAGTCTTAAGTCAAAAGTTCATTCTGCTGTGATGAATCTACCTGGGCTTGTCTCTCCAGGACCCAAATAGTTTTATTTATTAGATTTCTTCCTAGGTAAAAGATACAGTGAGGGGGAACATTACTCTCTGTTAAATTTAAGAAGCATGTAATGTAACAGCAAATCGACAGTGGATAAAATCATAGAAAAATCCTCTCCATTTCCTTTTCTAATATGTCCGTGACCTAGTGAAAATACTAGGCTCCAGGCACAACGAAATGCACATGCTTAAGGGCACTACTAACATTTAAACATGTTATAACAATTTAGGCACAAAAAGCCACCACAGCAAAACTGACACTTTCTCCCCACAATCCTGTAATACTAGAATCTTAATGTCAACCTTCGAAAAATACAGACACAGGAGTTACAGGTTCACCGAGAAGTCAATAATATAACTAAAAAAGAAAATCACGACCCACAGTTGGCTCTAGGGAGTGAGAATTAAATAGAAAAATCCTGTTTGAATTTGAATTTTGCTCAGAATGGTCTGTTTTGGTTCAGCAGGTGAGGGATGAAGAAAGAGTAAAAATCCAATTTGAGCCTCACAGTTACAAATGTTAAACTTTTTTGAAGCCAACAATATTTTATTCAATTAAAGCAAAATCCTAATAATAATACTCAAAATATCCATTGTTATAGTTTAATTTCAGACCTAGAAAAAATTAAACTGTAACAATATTGGCAATACAGTAAATGTTAATGAGGAGGATGAGTACTGTATCAGGGTCCCAGCAATCTGAGTGTTGCAGACTAAGGCATTTATCATAGATATTAGACTTTACTCAGTGGTGGGAATGTAAGTCCAGTATAAGACAAAGTCTAAGTCCAGAAGGCAAGGGTTGGAGGATCAGCCCCATTGAATGGGAAGAGGACCTAAATGAAGACATCTATGGATGACTGTTGATTCCGTGTTTGTTGTTGAACCCAGAGTCATTATAGGTGAGCAGGGCCTCTGGTGAGGAAGAAAACCTGGATATAAAAAGGACTAGAACAAGATAGAGTGAAATCTTCAAAGACGAAGCTAAATCAATGAAACCACTGGAATGTGTGTATGGCTCTCAACACTTATCACCTCCATCACACTGGTGACCTACATAAGCTGGTACTTGTTATCACAGAGCAACATGCGTGCCTGGCATGAGCCTCAGAGAAGCTAAAGGGGTGATCTGGAGAAGCTGCAAGCGCAGATGACGCTCTCCTCCATCCAACAAGATGAGCCAACAGACCAGCATCTAAACTCCCTATTTGCTGTTCTGCAGTAGAGGTTAACCACTACGAGTACATCTTATGTTAGAGAGTAAAGGAATAGAAGGGGAAGGAATTGAAAGGAACTTTTATATATATATAAATACATATATTTATATAGATAAAAATATATATGCACACACATATATTATAATATTTATATATAAATATTAAATATATAATACACAATAAATATATATTATATAATTTACATTATATAATATATATTATATAATATAATAATACAATTTATATCATTACATTATAATAATATAATGAAATATATAAATATATATTATACACAAATATATATACTTACATATTTATAAACATATACATACAAGTATATGTACTTGTATATATATATATATGTATATACACACATACACACACACACCACACACACATATATATACACACAATAAACTGGGTGGCGTAATGGGTTAAGTTTGGCTCTTGGTTTCAGTCCAGGTTGTGATCTCAGGGTTGTGAAATTGAGCCCCACATCAGGCTCTGCGTTCAGCGTGGAGTCTACTTGAGATTTTCTCTCTTCTTCTCTTTCTGCCCCTCCCCACCACCTGTGCTCACTTTCTCTCTCTCTAAAATAAATAAATCTTTAAATATATATATTACAATTGCTAACATACATGCAAACAAATTCTTACCAAATTATGTAAGAAATCAGCATAATTATCACAGTTTTATTTCTAATTTCTCATATAGTGGTAGCTGGTATGTGTACCTTCCTTCTTCCACAACCCAGCACATTTTCCCTTTGCCTCAGAAACCATTTGGCTCCTCCAGTTTCCTTGCCTGATAAGGTGACTCACATCTTCATTCTTAAAGTGTCTGGGCCATTTGTATTAGATTATTGTGTTTTTTCACTGACTCTTATCACAGGTCGTGGAAGTTCTAGAAGGCACTCCAAGGATATCTGCATTCCAACATGCCAGTATTCCAACTCTTCTCAAAACCACACAGCATAGTAGCAACACTAAGATAAACAACCTAGCCACCATAGCACCTCCTTCTGTGCCTTCTGATTCACTAGCATGAGAAACCCAAAGTGGCCAGTCTCAAATTCCAAATTAAGGGAACAAGCACTGTGTCCTTGGTAGAAGCATTACTCCCTTGGAACTCGGACATCTAAATTGGCAGAGCCCAAAGTCACTGGGACAGCGAACCAACACTTCACTAGTGGATCACTAGGGGAACTGTGAGAGGATCCCCTCCCATCTTCACTTCTTGATTCCAGGACCCATGAATCTTGGATCTGGGGGAAACAGGATCACATATTAGACACTGATGTAAAGCATACACCACCACGGGGGCACCTGGGTGGCACAGTCGGTTAAGTGTCCAACTCTCCATTTCGGCTCAGGTAGTGATCTCAAGGCTCAGCTGGACACGGGGCTCAATCTCAGCTCCAGGTCTCTTAAGATTTTGCTTTCCTTTCCCTCTTCTCCTTTGCCCACACTTTCTCTCTCTCTCTCTCTCAAATAAATAAATCTTTAAATCATATACCCCCACATCCTAAAGAATATTGTCCCAACCCTACAGTGTGTTGCCATATTGCTGGTGCTATAATAACATCTTCAAAAAATCATTCACCACTCTATCTGGTCTCTACCAGCTAGAGGGTTTAAATAAAAATCTTTTAAAATAGCATTTTCCAGGTAAATAGCAATATACCTAGTTATGAGGGTATGTCAGGTTCCTCCAAAAACAAAACCACATCTGGAACAGCAGCTAGAATCGGAGTTAACACCCAATTAATGGTATGCTAATCCACTGATATCCTCCAAGATCCATCTATCTGCTGAACAAGTCAATAAGCAACTTGTGTGAAGACGAGAGTTACCATTTTGCAAGAGCCCAGTGGTTGCCATATTTTCTACAATCGCTTCAAATGTGTACTATTGTCTTTGACTTATTCTTTCGGTAGACAAGAAAAAGTTCTGTGAGCTACCACATGGCCTTTCTTATTAAAATAATCACTATTCCATTGGTTGGGGAACTAATGTAGGGACTCTGCCGGTTGCTGAGGATGCATATTCTAACGATGCATTCCTAAACTGGGAAAATAATCATAGGATGGATTCAAGGCACCATTGGTCCACTCATATGCACATCAAAATTCCATTGATTACCTTGCATCCATAGGCTCTTCCTCTGACTATGGACCACAATGGCATCTGGGGTTTCTAAAAATGGTTATGAGACCAGTATCCAGTCACTGACAAAAACACTGGTTGTTTCCCCTTCTTCAATTCACTGCCCTGGTAAATAACAATAGGTCTCTTTAAGGAACATCAAGATTTCCAGAAAAGATGTTGGCTATGTCAAAGGATCACTCCTCAAGTGAACCTGGCTTTGACTTCATTCCAGGAACTCTGTGTGGATCTGGAAACTGGCTTATGTCTGGGAATTAATCAAAAGGACATGACTCTATTGTTGTTATTCAAGTCAGACTTTTATTCCCAGACCTAGAGTTTGTCACTTAAGCAGTTTAAGTAAGACTATAAGAGGCTGTAAAAATATTTCAGTTCAACAGACACGGTGATTATCAAAGGCATCTCTCTCTCTCTGCAGGTCAAATTCTGATTACTGATTCAATTCTGCTGTCTAATATGGTAACTATGCCAATCTTGCTTTTGACAATTAAGGGCCACCTTTTGGTCCCTGCCACCCAGTATCTCAACATCTGCTTTGAGTTCTAACAGCCCATTTTGGTGACAGCATACCCACTGTCAGTCCTAATCTATAAGGAATAGCTTCCTACAGAGGTCTTCAAGGAAACTGGGCTCCTTTACAAATATATTTCTTATACTTTAAATGCAAAGAGTGGGGGTGCCTGGGTGGCTCAGTCAGTTAAGCATCTAACCCTTGATCTCAACTCAGGTCATGATCTCAGGGTTGTGAGATTGAGTCCTGCATAGGGGCCGGTGCTTAGCAGAGAGTCTGCTTGAGATGCTCTCTCTCCCTCTCCCTCTGCCCCTACCCATCCCCTGCTCTTTTTCTCTCTCTCAAATAAGTAAAAAAATAAATCTTTTTAAAAATTAATAAAAAAATGCTTAGACTGTTCTCTGGACCCTCCTATTAAACATAGATCAGGGTTGGCTGCATGGATCTTACATAGCATACCGCCTCTTGCATTACAATTTCCCAAGCTTTTCCTAGGCCTACAGTACATCAAGGAACTCCCAAAATTTCAGCTTCAATTAGTGTAGGTCATCGTTGGACCCATGTTTCAGTAAACTAACCAAGTACTCTTAGAGCCATAATAGCTGCTTAAACTAAAACATGAAATCCAGAATCTCTGCTTATTTCATCCATATTGATAAATTCAGTCCAATCCATGATTGTATTTCTCTCACACTGTTCTACTTTAGGATTCATTCCCATACAGGTGCCCCAGGATTCTGTCAATAAAAATTGGTAAAATCAGGGTGCCTGGGTGGCTCAGTTAGTTAAGTGGCTGCCTTCAGCTCAGGTCATGATCCCAGGGTCTTGGGATCAAGTCCCACATTGAACTTCCCACTCAGTGGGGAGCCTGTTTGTCCCTCTCCCTTGGCCCCTCCTCCCTGCTCATGCCTTCTTGCTCTCTCTCTCAAATAAAATCTATAAAAGATAAATTAAAAAATTAAAAAGTGATAAAATCTTGCAGTTATCTTTGTGTGGTTGGTACTATATCATGTGTCACATTTTGTACCTAACCCCCAGGGCTGGCCCCAGGATTTCAGTCTGGTTATAGATCTAAAAGATATTGAATGTAGATAAGTCTCGAGAAGGATCAGCAATGTTTTGCAAGGCTTCTACCTTAGAAGCTTCTACGTAGGTAAAAGCTTCTATATTCTACCTATGTTCTTCAGAGGAGTGGAAACCAACCTCCACACAAAATGGATGAAGAGACTTCTCGCAAAGGAGGCTCAATGGAATTAAGAAATCCCATGTCTTCAGTTTTATCAGGATCTCTCTATATGTCCCTATCTCGATTTTTTAGTTTCTACTTCTTTCAAATCCATGTAACCAACATAAAAAAAAAAAAAAAATCTGTGAGGTGGTGAATCCAATTTATATTAAAATGCAGGCAACTTCAGGACTAGCCTTTAGGTTTGGTTTTGGAAATCTCAGCCCTCTATGTTAAATAAAAGTTTACTTAGGCTAGTCAAATGCATTCTAGTTTATCTGGAGACTTGAGACCACCATTTTCTTTCTTTCTTTCCTGTACGCTTAGAAACAGCCTCGTATTTAGCTGAACACAGTGCAGTTACCAGTTGCAGGCGAGGACCCCAAACACTTCTGCCCACTGCATCTTGGCATCCAAGTTATGAGTCACCAGAGAAAACACAATCAGTCAAGCACTGGATGCAACAATGCTTTCCTCACATACAGAAGAGAGAGAGAAAGAGAGAGAGAGCAAGATCATCTTCAATAGTGGATGTTGGTGCCTCATGGGTGACTCCTGGTAGCCAACACAGGGCAGTTTGCTCATATATGTCCTTCTTGTGCCCCAGTGGAAAGATCCCAACCCCTCCTCTCATAGGACAGATACAGCAGTGAGGTTAGCCAAGGTCCATATAATGCTGACTCTTAAGCAGAACAAAGAGAATACTTTGGGCTCACAATAGAGAAAGGTATCACCCATGGGATGATAAGCCTGGCACAAGCTGTGCGAGCTATTGGACTCCTGGTAAGGAACTATCCGAGGCCCAAGGCCCATTCTTATAAGACTGAATGGGGGATGGGGAGCATGGAACATCAGCATTTTGCCCATAGCATGTCTTGGACTGCAGCGTCCCCTTTCTTTTTGGCAACAGTGTCATTCGTGCTGCTAGATTTTATCAGATCAGAAAAATACTTTCAGATAATCCAGAACCAATAGAAAGACACATCCTCATGGTTCTATTCCTATGGAAGCTCAAAAAAGCCCAAGCCACATTTGGCACCACTCTCCCCTTTTCCCAGAAAGGAGAAAAGCCTGCTTCTATTTTGAATTTTGTTCAGAGTGATCTATTTTACTCAGTAGGCAAAGGTTAAAGAAAAAAGAAAACATTAATTTAACTTCAAAATTACAGATACTGAACATATTCTTAAAGCCCACAAAATTTAATTGAGCAAAAATATTAACAATATTCAAAATCTCCAATGTTTTCTTTATTATATGTTTCAGGTCTAGAAAACATTTCATTTGAAAAAAAAATAAAGAAATGACCATGTTTTCAATATATTAAGTGTTAGTATTACTGACTAGCTTCAATGCACCAAGTTTACCAGGAAAAGGGATTTTCATAAGGCGATGCATTTGATTAAGCAGAGCATATGGTGTAGATGGCAATTAATACAAACCCCGTGGTGCAATATTTGCCTGTATGTATGTGGCAAAACATCCTTTTTCACATCATCCTCTTACAATAAAATGCATTTGCAGCAGAAGTTAAGTGCACCGTCAGCCCAACAAAAGCCAATGATTGGTATCTTTGCGTCTCTTTCAGTACAGAAAAGATTTCCTCTTTCCTTTCTCACAAGTTTTTAAAGGCAGAGTTAAAAAAAAAAAAACCTGCATAAAAATCCTCTTTGAGATTGCTTTTAAGTTGATTAGCTGACATAGAAGGATTATTAGATATTGCCCTGGAAAGTCATTAGGCATATATAGGCATCCTTTTCAGTTCCTGAGAAACTCTATCTTCAAAACCAACTCAAACAACTTGAATAGAGAAGGGAATTGACTATGGTTATCCAGATAAGGCTCTCCTTAATATCACACAAAGCACTAGCATCCAACTTGTCCCTTCAAGTGTCCTACTCACAGTGCCAAGCAAATGCTGGCAGCTCCCTCCAAGCTTACTCCTTCTAGGTATAGATCCATAAAATAGTGCCAACGTAGTCACTGTGGCTTGGCTTTTTGTAAATGGGCTCTTTTAACGCATTGGATTCGCCAACAAATGAATATCCCAGTGAATTACGTCTGGTATGTCAATTCCTTCCTACGAAGCAAGAATCTTTCACTCTACTCACTTTTGTTTATAAATGTAAACTTTGCTTAAGTCTATTTAAAAAAAAAAGCACATTAGTGCATTTAAGAATAAAAATGATCCAATTATGCTAGTTTGTCTTTCGGGCCCATTCAACCTTTTCAAATATTAACTTTCACCGAACACCCTCGAAGTACAGAGTCACATTTTAAAGCAGCAGGATTAGTAAAGTGCAAGATCACGTTGCAAAGTCAGTATTAAAGGGAGCAAAGATTCTCAAATTAACTGATTTCTCTGCTCTTTGGTGACCTTAGACATGCCCCTTCTTCCCCACCACCCAAACCAAGTCAAAGATCCATCTCACTTCTACAAGGGCCTCAATCACCAGGTCTGATACTAACGAAGAAGAAAGAGCTTCATCCAAGTAAGCTCATCACAACAGGACAGACATCTTACAAGTTCATTATGACGGCAAAGGTCAACAAAGTCTTCTTTTTTTTTTTAAAGATTTTATTTATTTATTTGACAGAGAGATCACAAGCAGGCAGAGAGGCAGGCAGAGAGAGAGGAGGGAAGCAGGCTCCCCGCTGAGCAGAGAGCCTGATGCGGGGCTCGATCCCAGGACTCTGAGATCATGACCTGAGCCGAAGGCAGCGGCTCAACCCACTGAGCCACCCAGGCGCCCCTCAACAAAGTCTTCTATAGACAACTGGCACACGTGAATGGTACAGCTCATCAGGGATATCCAATGTTCATAATCACCTGCGCCATCCTGCAGCTATCAAAAAGAGAGGGGCGTTACCAATGCATGTTTAAGTCTCTTCAGGTTTTTTTTTAATTCTAAAATGGGCTCTTCCACCTTGTTACTGGAATACAGTATATACAGAAAAGTGCTGAAATCATGAAGGTATGCTTGATGAATTCTCACGAGCTGAATACACCAGTGATCATTATCCAGATCAAGAAACAGAACACCACCAGCACCTCTGATGCCGGTTTCCCCCTTCTGAACCATGATCGTGAGGCTGGTTACAAAGGAGTCAGTGCCAGCATACTTCACACACTTGAGTTATATAAGCTACTTATTGTAGACTAGCACACAGAACTTTCCGAGGATGTAAGTCATACATCAAAACATATCCCAGAATGCTACCACTTCGTGCCATCCCGCAATGCAGTTGTCTCTTGCTTAGAATTTTACAGTGAACTCCCAACTAATAATCCCTGCTCTTTTCCCCCCTTCAGAATGTTCTCAAAGGACCAGCTAAGGTGAATATTTGTAAATGGACATCTATCTCATCGTATCATTCAGATCATATCACTCCACTGTTAATAGTGATGTTTCTCAACCTTGGCTGCACACTGAGTGATTCAAAACCATTGATGCCCTGTGTTTATTCCCCAGAGATTTGATTTCATTGGTCCAGGGAGTGTCCTGAGCTTCCCAGACGATCCTGCTATCCAGGCCTTACAGTGATCTCAAGGCCCAACATGAGGCCCACATTCCTTCTCTAATTTACCTCTCACTCCGCTTCCTTGTTCACACCTTCCCAGATGCACTGGCCTCCTCTCTGATCCCCGAAGACACTAAGCAAGCATTTACCTCTGGGCATTACACTCGCTCCGCCATCTTCAGTGCTCTTCCAAGATATCCAGCTCCTTCACTTGCTTTAAGTCTTACATAAACGTCTTCTCTGTGACCCATTCACTGGCCACCCCTGACATTTTATACCTCCTTTCCATGATTTATATTATTAGCAGTGATCACTGTCCCAACACACAGTATACGTTCCTTCTTTCTCTCGCTCTGCAGGACAAGGCTTTCTGCTTGCTTCTCAGTGTAATGTCCCCAACTCATAGAACAGTGATTACCTAGCACACAGACACAAGCTCAAGAAATGTTTATTAAGTGAACAAGTGATGTTTCAAGTAATGAAAACCCTGCTAAAGAGCTTTGAGTCAGCATCTAACAGCCAATAATGAGACACCAGTTGTGATCATAAGCATTAAGTACATTCTAAACCAAAACTGGTTAAATGAAAACAACGCAGATGAAAAGGTGTAATTTGCAGCAAAATAATGATATGCTCTCTGCACTTCATGCTTCAGACAAAAAAACCCCCTAGAGAAAGATCTTATCTTCTTCCACAGAGCTCTTGGGACTGCCAGACATGTAAAAGCTTCCAGAAATACATATCAGAAGTGGGGAATGGATTAGAATTAATCTTTCTCTTGCATATATATATGTAATATATATATATGCATATATATATTCTTTGTAATATATATATATTATAAATATATATAATATAATATTCTTTGTAATTCACGCATCTTGGGTATTAGAAACTGCTTAACATATTATTATAGAATTGCACTCATTTGTAATGACTGCTTTAAAGCACATGGCATGGAATCCACTCCACCCACCAACTCTCAGCTGCCTCAAGAGGACTTTTCCTAGAGAAATTGATCCCTGATTCCATTTTTTTCCCCAAGAAATAAATCTCGAAATAAGAGCTCCTGAGTTTTCTACCCTGCCTAAAATATTAGGCTAATGTGTTTTCCAAAGTATCAAGCTGATGAGAAAGAAAGAGGGAGAAAAAAACTCATCAGTCCGGCAGAACAGATCAGCAAATACAGGGCTGCTTCCAGTTGAACCCGTAAGCACTGCTGACAAGATCAAAGTCACAATTCCACTGAGCCCTGCTTTCCTCTTGCCCAAAGGAGCTAATCCACTGTTTATTTCCACCTGCCTCAGAGACAATGAATTGTTAAACTTCTCTTTGAAAAAATGGTCACAGTCTCTTGATAGTTTGGTGTTTTTATCGTCATCACTGTGAGTCATACAAAATAAACAGTGATGCTTTGTAGTTCTGATGCCCAATCTATCTGAACACTCTGTAAAATTCCTGGGTATCTCCATAAATATTTGATAAAATAATAAAGTTCTCAAAGTTTTGAAGTCTTTTCAACTTTCTGCCATTCAACTTCATGTAGGAACTTCTAATTATAGGAAGAGCATAAAAAGAGACCTCTGAAATTTGGATTCCTTCTTATTCTGTTCCAGGGATGAAGTTCCATTCTACTAAGCTATAAACCAAACTATTCATTTTGCTTCACTTTTCTCATGCTCCCATGAAAATTCTATTTTCTAGTATCCTATCAGTTAGAATGTTCTTTTTTTTTTTTAAAGATTTTATTTATTTATTTGACAGACAGAGATCACAAGTAGACAGAGAGGCAGGCAGAGAGAGAGAGGGAAGCAGGCTCCTGCTGAGCAGAGAGCCCGATGTGGGACTCGATCCCAGGACCCCGAGATCATGACCTGAGCCGAAGGCAGCGGCTTAACCCACTGAGCCACCCAGGCGCCCCAGTTAGAATGTTCTAATAAATACATATTTTAAAGAATAAAAAATAACCAAAAGTTCATCATTTAAATTTCATCTTCAGAGGTAACAAATGCTGCTGAGGGTGTGGAGAAAAGGATATCCTCTTGCCCTGTTGGTGGGAATGCAAACTGGTGCAGCCACTATGGAAAACCATATGGAGGTTCCTCAAGAAATTAAAAATAGAACCACCATGTGATCCAGATATCCTACTGCTAGGTAACATCCAAAGGAAATGAAACCATTATCTTAAAGAGATATCTATAATCCCATGTTCATAGCAGCGTTACAATAGCCAAGGTAGGAAAAAAAAGTGTTCATCAATAGATGAATGGATAAAGACAATGGGATGGATATATACGTGTGTGTGTATATATGTGTGTGTGTGTGTGTGTGTGTGTGTACATATATATGTATAATATATAATTTATATTTATATAAAATGAAATTATTAAACCTTAGAGCCAAGAAAGAAATCCTGTCATTTGCAACAACATGGATGAAACTGGAGGGGAGCATGCTAGAGAAACAAGCCAAAGAAAGACAAATACCACAAGGTATTATATATGAGGAATCTTTAAAAAAAAAAAAAGTCAAACTTGGAGAAACAAAGTACAGAAGTTTGGGGGTGAAGGAAAAAGGGAAAGGTTGAAAAAGGGTACAAATTTTCTGTTATAAGACAAATAAAGGCTGAGGATCTAATGCATAACTTGATGACTATAATTGATAACACTGTATTGTATAATCGAAGTTTACTAAAAGACTAGAACTTAAGTGTTCCCACCAGGAAAAAAAAAAAAAAAAGGAAATATGTGAGGTGATGAATGTATCAACTGGTTGGGGGGAATCTTCTCACAACATATACATATATCAAGTTATCACATTGTACACTTTAAATATCTTACAATTTTATTTGTCAATTATTCCCGATAAAGCTAGGAAAAAAACACAATCTCATCATTCAGCATAGTTTATTCGAACTGGTAGCATAAACAACTAGGTTATTCTCTCCATTCAAAAAGTATTATTAAGCTCACATTATGGACTAGGAGCCAGGTAAAAATGGTGAGCAAAATGTATATGACCAATGTTGTCATGGAGTCTAATGAAGCCACCAATAGTGATAAATTTCATGAAGGACACTAACAAGTTTCTATAAGAGAGAACACGAATTTTGCAATCTGTGAATATGGGAAGGTTCGTGCAAAGGCTCTGAGTAGGAAATTCTTTGCAATTATTGAGAAGTCCTGTGAAACTAGAGTTATAATGTCTGGAGAGAACATTTTGAGATGAGGAGCCAAAAATCATTTAAAATTGATATAATACATTTCTTAAGAATATGGAATTCCTTCAGATCATAGATCATATTTATCAGCTTTGTATACTTAATCAATCCATGTACTGCTTCACAAGAATCTTGTATGGATTTTATTTTAAATGATTTCATAGTCCAGTGTGTGCAAAATTCCTGCTTGTACAAAATTATTTTCCTTTCTGCAGAACTTCTCAAACCTTTAGTTAATTGTAAATATTCATATAGAGAACAAGAAGTCACATTCAACAAGCATTATAATATGGCATTCCTTTTGCAGACTCTCTGCAAAAGATATACTTTTGCAGAGTATTCCTTTTGCAGAATATACATTGAAAAATAGTACATTAATGCTTTTATTCCAAAAAATATTTATTTAGGACCTACCACATTACAAACCCTATTCTGATATCCAGGAACATAAGGAATAATGAGCAGAGTAGCTGCCCTAGAGAAACGAATCACCTAATGGAAGACAGTGATATCCATAAATCGGACTACTAAATGATATGACTATTACTCTAGACATATGTGCAAGTTGATATGGTAAGGCACAAACGGGAATATCAAGCATTAGATTTGAAGGAGGATGAATTTTGAGTTGAGACTAATTTTTTGAAAATGGTAATCAGTGTAAAGTATATTCCAAGGCAATTTATTTTTTAACATAGGGAATTATAAAATTTAACAACTGAACAAGACCTTGGAGATAATCTATCTCAAGTTCCTCATTTACCCATAGGAAGAAACAGGCTCAGGTGAAACACCTTATTTACACAAGTTAGTGATGGTGTCAAGATAAAAATATCTTGATTTCTAATCCAGTGCTGAAGGCATTTTATTAATTCTATCCCATCAGAGTACCAACATTCATGATATCAGATCATTTTCTCTATGTGTTTTCAAGACACTGAAAGACATTTTTTATTTCTTAGCTAAAAAATTTTTGGAGCTACATTTCCAACCAGACCGAGGAAGCCCTGGTTTGAGGCACTTGAGGCTATCATTACTCTCTTCCTTGATCCCAAATTCAAATTAACAACATGCCTTAGGTGATGAATAGTTAGCTTGTCAGAGGCTAAAATTTTCCTTTGGCTTTGGGGGTTGTGGTAAATGTAGGACTCTAATTTTTCTGTACACATAACTAAATATTAAATAAATGTCAACACTGGCATTTTCCAGTTCACAAAATGAAAAGAAAATTGTCAGTAATAACTATTGATATTATATCATTTAAATTGTACTGCAGGGCACTAAAAATGAAACAAAATTATCCATTTGTGACATATACACATCTTTTAATAAAAAAAGCTGGGGGGGATACCTGACTGGCTCAGTCGGAAGAGCGTGTGACTCTTGACCTTGAGATCGTAAGTTCAAACCCCATATTGTAGGTAGAGATTACCTAAAAAAAAATTTAAAAAATCGGGGTGTCTGGGTGGCTCAGTGGGTTAAAGCCTCTGCTTTCGGCTCAGGTCATGATCTCAGGGTCCTGGGATCCAGCCCCACATTGGGCTCTCTGCTCAGCAGAGAGCCTGCTTCTCCCTCTATCTGCCTGTCTCTCTGCCTACTTGTGATCTTACCTGTCAAAATAAATAAAAAAATATTTAAAAAAATTTTTAAAAATCATCTTTAAAAAACTGTAAGCACATAGCCTGGGTGCTTTTTGAAATTTCTTTACCTGTGAATGATCAAAGGATTTGAACATGATTTTTTCTGTCAGTAGAGGGGCAGTACTCTAAGTAACATAAAGATCCTGCCAGCCTATTTTGTTGTTAAAACAGTTGTGGTAGGCAAAATACTAGTAGCCTCCCAAGCATGCCCACACCATAATCATCTAGAACCTGTGAAGATATGTTATCATGTATGGCAAAGAAATTGTGCAAAGTAATTTAGGTTGAGGACCTTGATGGAGAGATTGTCCTGAATTATCCAAGAAGGTCCAATCTCCTCACATGGATCTTTAAGAGCAAATAACCTTTCCAGACTGTAATTAGAGAGAGTTGTGGTTAAAGAAAAGCAGTTAGTGAGATGCAATGTTGTCATCTTTGAGGATGGAGAAAGGCACCACTATCCAAGGAATGCAGGCAGCCTCTAGAAGGTTTAAAAAAAAATGCAAGGAAATGGATTCTAACCCAAGGTCTCTCAAAGGAACCAGCCCCACAACAGCTTCCTTTTAGCCCACTGTGTCCTGTGTCATATTTCTGACCTAGAAAACTATAAAGTAATAAATCTGTATGGTTTAATCCACCAAATTTCTAGTAATTTGTTACAACTGCAATAGAAAACTACGTCATACAATTGTATTTTTAAAATTTATTTTTTATTAATACACGATGTATTATTTGCTTCAGGGGTATAGGTCTGTGAATATCAGTCTTACACAATTCACAGTCCATGACCCCTAGGGCCCTGCACACCCTAGCGACAGTCTTGCTAAAAATACTCCTTCTATATCAAATCAAGGTATCTTACTACCACCTAATAACTGTAATTTGGCAGCCATAGAAATATTTGCAGAGTATTTCTGGGAATTAAAAAATGTAATTTTTCTAAGATAAAGGCCAATGGAACAACAAGCCATACCATGATTTTGAAAGCTAAAAACAGTCTCCATCAGCAATTCAGCAATGAGCTACACAAAGTGTGAGCACACTCAGACACAAACATGCTGAAGTAAACTTTCAAGATCGAATATGCCACTCAATGCTCATGATTAGAGCTCAATTTAAAAACAAAAACACAGTTACAGAAAAAAGGAACAGAGCCAAAGTGAAATCTTTATTTAGGAATTTGTTTAAAATTCTTTGAACATATAGTTTCTGTATCCCTGCGCTATTTTTTTTAACCAAGTAGCAAATGGATATAACTTTCTGCAGGGCCAGAAATAAAAATAAAACAAAATTCAAGTCCTCAAAAGTACCATGATCCCCTTTAAATTTGTGATAGGGATATCATTAGCTAATTTACCTCTTTAATGTACTAATAAATCCTGATAGAGTTCATACGACTTGAAATTTGCAAAGCAGTTCAAGAACAAAAAGATTTTGACTGGTTGAAAGATTGAATGATAGTATAATTGCCTGAGAAAAGCATATATTTAGGACTGACCCTTAGATCTCTGATCTTCTTATCAGATATCTCATCTGTCAGACTATCTACTTACTCAATGAATGCCTTTATTTCCCAATAAAAGTTATATTGCAAGGCCTTTATTGAAAGTATTGAGAATAATACCAGATCATAAAAGGTTAAAAAAACTTTTTAGGGAAGACATCAGAGCTTCATGGTCATTTGATCCAAAAAGAAATGAAACACTTTAACCTGAATATTGAATTTCATGCTTGTCATGATTCTAAGAAGAAACATAAGTATTTGATGGATTAGGAAAAAATAAAATGTGCTTTTTATCAAAATAATTTTCTAGTCATTTACCTGAAGGAATCATTTATAAGGAAGCACACTGAATAGATCAGTAGAATGGTAAACCTTAGAACATAAAAGTTAGTTATCTCTACATTTTCAAATAGCAAGTCAAAGTTCAAATTTAAAACATATTTACTCTACAGTCCCATGTAATGTGGACTACTCAAGACATCTCCTGAGAACTGGTTCTGTAAAACACAAAAGAGCAGCTATGTTCAGACTCTCTCTGCACAGATACTTGCCTGTTCTCCATTCCAAAAAAACAAACAAAAAACCAAAAAATCAAATTTTAGAAGAGCTTAACTCCATTTGACATCTGTATTAGTCAGGACTGTCCAGAAAAGTGAAACCAATGTAACAATACAGAGAAGGATTTATATAAGGAATTGGCTCCCATTGTAGGGAAGCTGAAAAGTCCTAAGATCAGCAATCCGCAAGCTGGAGACCAAGGAGAACCAATGGTTTAGTTTTAGTTCAAGTCCAAAGGTCTGGGACCCCTAGGAGCCAATGGTGCAAGTTCTATCTAAAAGTCAGCAGGGGGCACCTGGGTGGCTCAGTGGGTTAAAGCCTCTGCCTTCAGCTCAGGTCATGATCCCGGGGTCCTGAGATCGACCCCCCATGGGGCTCTCTGCTCGGCAGGGAGCCTGCTTCCTCGCCTCTCTGCCTACTTGTGATCTCTGTCAAATGAATGAATAAAATCTTTGGAAAAAAAAAAAAAAAAGAAAAAAGTCAGCAGTTTGCAGACCTGAGGGTCGATTTTTCACCTCAAGTTTGCAACCAGGGAAAGAACAATCTCCCAGTTCTACTTCCAGGCAGAAAGAGCTCCTCCTTTTTCAAAGAAGGATCAGCCTTTTTGCTCAATTCAGGCCTTCAACTGATAGGATGAGATTCTCCCACATTAGGGAGGGCAACCTGCATTACTCTGCCTACCAATTATTGTAATGGTAATCTCCTCCAGAAGCACCCTCACAGACACACCCAGATTTGACCAAATGTCTGGGCACCCTGTGGGCCAGTCAAGCTGACCATAAAAATAACCATCACAACATCTTTTCAAATAAATATATATGATGTTTTAAATTTTATGCATAAATTAATGCTTCCCTTGTGGGAAGTTATGAACAAGATTTTTCAGGTGTTAGAAAGAGAAAATGATTAAATTTGGAATTCAGAAAGTACAGAAACATATGTTTCTAAGAAAACAAGTCAGAAGAACAGAAGTAGAATCTTTAAATCTTATGTCAGATACCAAATTTCTTTTTATAGTAAAGTTCTTGATGGAAGAGGGCCTATCTTGAAGAAACAAAACAACAAACAACTCTTGCAGTTCTTTGTCCAGAAGGAAACAAGGCCAGGAAGAGCTAAGAAGTCTATGACCTTTCAACATAGGAAGAGTAATGAGCCCTGGGCAATGT